>NC_081407.1:75796799-76472632 GCF_030272615.1 Cryptomeria japonica | reverse complement strand
ATTAAGCTTAGGTCATTATCATATCATATTAGGGTCATTTGCATAGTAATCGTCCCTTTTCATATAGTGCCAAAACTAGGTTTTGTCATACTTGAGTAATCTAAATCTTTGATAAACCCTAAGTCATTGTTAGGAGGTCTAGACCTTATCAAACCTTTTGTCTTTTTGTCATTATTGTCATTTGGTCAAACCTAGCTTAGTATCCAAGCATATAGGTGAGACATTGTCAATTTGTCCTATTGTCACTTGGTCCTTTTGTCCTTTGAGGTCTAGACATCATTTCAATTTCCTAAGGGTCTCTTTTTTTAGATTTGCATTCCAAAATTTTTGTCAAAATCTTGAAAAACAACAAAAACATTAAGTTGCATTGTCATCCTTTAGGTTGCATTTGTCAATCCCATTAGTTGCATTTGCATAGTGACATGTTTGTTGAAATGAGGTCTCAACCTTCTTACAAAGCCATGTCATCACAATTGAGCAATCAATCATGTCAATCCAATCTCTACATGTTTCAAAACTTTGATCAAACTTTTTATGATGAAACAAATCTCTAAATACAAAAACTAGAGGAGAAACTAGTTCAAGAAAATGAGATTTTGGAACAAAGAGTGAAAAACATTGAGAAGAATAGATCACAAATGTCCAAAATGTTTTGAAAATTTCCAGGTCGAAATCCAAAGATTGAGCCAATTGATGTAAGATCTCTTCTTGAACGATCAGACATACCAGCTCTCCTCTTCCAAATAGAGATGATGAAACAATTTCAAGAAAAGAGACAACATCAATTTCAACATTATGTGCCTCCACAACAAGAACAAGAAGGTGTTCACTATCAATCATATTTTCAACCAACACAACCAATTGTTCAACAATTTCAATAAATACAACCAATACAACCAATGGTTCAATTTCAACAATATGTCCAACCAACTATACAATTTCAACAAATGGTTCAACCAATGGTGGAATATCAACAAGTTCAATCAACATATCAATGTCAACAACCACAACCAAACATTCAAAAACAAAGGTTGCAACCCACACCAAGCCAAATTTTGAACATGTCAAACCAATCTGATCAACATCTAGTTCGAAATCAAAACATGACATCAAACCAAATTCTTTTCAAACAAGTTCAAATTCCAGATACAACTATGTCAAAACCTCGAAAGAAAGGTGGCTTTATTGCAAGGCTCTTAAGGAACCTACCAAGTGAGTTCTTTGAAGAAGATCAAGATAATACAACTATGTCTAGCAATGCCTCATCCCCCCGCAAACAAATTGACTCTCCAATGGAATCTATCCCTACACCTTTCAAAGTTTCACAAGAACCTTCCATATTGTCCTCATCAAATAATACACCCAAGGATGCAATTACCCAAGGGCTATCCATAATTGATTGCCAAGATAATCCAATTCATGATGCACATCATTGTCATGTTTCAGAAATACAAGACCCAATGCCACCATGCACTTTATTGCCATTACTTGTTTTAGAGGACCCCATTCAAAGTCCCTCTTCCTCATGTTCAAGCATTGATTCCTTGCCCGAATCCATCCCAAATGTTCAAAGTGCATTTCATTCATGCCAAAACATTGATTCCTTGTCAGAATCCTGCATGCATATCCAAAGTCCAACCCCATGTCAAGAGGATAATTTAGAGCATGAAGAAACGCGTGTTAAAATAGATCAAGATCAAGATCTTGAAACCTTATCATCCCATCCAATTGTTGACTAGGACCCCATCTTCCCAGACACTCATGACAATTCCCCTATTCTTGTCCATCCTATCCAAAGTCCTATTGACACTCCATTCCCCGAGCAAGATCAGGATATCCCAGTCCATCCAATCCTAAATGATCCCCTTCCATTCCAAGAACACAATATTCTTTCAATTCCATTGACATTCCACTTCCTAAACAAGATCAAGATATCCCTGCCATCCTTTCCGATGATCCCATTAAAAGTCAAGAGCAAAGCACCTTTAAAGAGGATTCGAATGATCTTCCTCCTTGTCAAGATCAAATTCTTCATTTAAATCCTCCACAAGATCTTTTTGTTCCTCTATCTCCTTGTCTTAATGCTCCATATCCACCCCAAGATATCATTTCTTTTGATGATCCCAATATTTCTCCCATTCCATCTCTTGAAGAGCTTGTCATTGAGCAATGTCCACTACACAATCCTAGCCCCCCTCATGATCCTAATCCCCTTCATGATTCTAACGTGTCAGTGCAAGATGTTCATGAACCCTCGACATGCATAATGGGTTCTTCCACTTTTGTGCAATCCGATCCACTTCAAGATCTCATTATTTCTCTCATATCATGTCCACCTCATAATGGACTCGCATCCTCTTCCCAAAGAAAAGAGTATCCTACAAGTCAAGATATTCATAAAGGAAAAGAAGATCTTCAGGGTCATGTCTACACAAGTCACTCTCAAGACGTTGGTATCCCTCCATCAAAATCCAAACATATCCCTTCCCCATCATCCCTTCCATCCATCTTAGGTCCTTATATCCCTATGTCTTGTATGAAAGGTTAGCAAAGGCACACATCCTTGAGTAAATTTCTTCCATCCAAAAGAACTCCATTTCATTGATATCCATCCATGCATTCTTTTCCCCCTCCAAGCAATTTGGATGCCAAGTGTAAAAGTCATAAGTCTAGCAATCCACATGTATTCAAGGAGCAACATGTCCAATATAATCGACATGTCAAAACAAAGAACAATATGATCTATAAAGAAAAAAATATATCCAAAAGGCCACAGAGGCCCACTGAGCAAAATAAAGAAAAGTCAAAATATATATGGGTTCCTAAATCCCTTGTGCAAGCAATGCACTCCAAGGAACCACAAAACCATGAAAAATCAAAAACCATATGGATCCCTGAGTGGCTCGTTGAAGCACAAAAGCCTAAAGAAACATCACAATTGGCACCCAAAGGTGCTATTCCTCCATCCAAACATTCCAAGTCTATTCCTCCACCACCTTCTTCATCCATTTTGGGCCCTTATGTCCGGAAATCCATAGCCTTTCCTTCGTCAAAATCTCAATATCCAAAATACATCTTTCCTCCATCAGTCCATCACCCCTCAAGGTGTGTGCCAATGTCGATCTTGCCTTCATTTCCATCCATTGAAGCCCAATTCTTCCAATACCCTACCTATTATCCAATGCATATTTTCCATCCTTCCATCCCTTTGATCCAATCCTTTGCATAAATCCTCACCTTAGTTTCATCTCTTTTTCCATGTCCTTATCCTACCAACATATTTGAGCATGCTTTTAAAGGTCATGATCCATTTTTTTCAAGGCTACTATCCAAACAAAAAGACGCTTGAGTCCTTCTTCCATCCCCTATCATGTGTCCATCTTCTATTTAAAAAATCCAAAAAATAAAATAAAATAAAATAAAATTTCAAAACATTAAAATCTAAAAACAAGCATTTTGCAATAAATGATCCCTTTGTGCATAGACAGCTCATTGAGTATACATCCAATGACTCGCAATCACACATTGTGCTTTAATGAAATCACACATTCATAGATGAACTGTTCAACCAAGCATTCAAACTGATCAACATTGTCTTATCAATCGAACATCAACATCAAAATCATTCATTCTTGGCACATTATCATGGGTCTTATACAGGGTGTGGTATGCTCGAAACCAGACTGTGTCTTGTCTTAGATGGGGTGCCGCATGTCCTGAAACTAGACAACATGATTGTCCTATCAACACTTTCAACTTTTGACAATGAAGATCAAGATGTTTGTTTGACTTGTTGGAATTAGCGAGTATTATCATTTATTGATTTATCTTTGGCTTCAATCATGTTCCTATGTTGCACGATGATGTCACTGAGTGATTTAGAGTGATCGGGATGGTTCATGGTCCCTTTCTTTTTTATTGTGATTTCTATTTGTCTGTGATGTGTCTATCTTTTGCAAAAAGGATTGCGTTTTAGCTCTGGCTTTCAATGCCATGATGCTCTGCATCCACTTTGCTACATTAAATAAAGGTTCTCACCTACTTATGTGCATTTGTGAAAGCAAGTTTTCCTTCATCTCTAACTCTCCTAACATTTCTTTCGTCAGTCTTGGCAGTCTGTTTGCTGTTTTCTACACGTTTCCGGCCAATTCCTCGAGGGGGCATGCATATGTCATTGTCAGTGTCTAGGGCATTTTCATTATCGTTCTTTGAAACAACACTTAAAATCACTCTCTGGCGATTCACTGGTCACCCAATTAGGTACCTCTCCTATCTGCAATATGGTAGCTCATCACTATCATCTGACCATCCAGGGAAATCATGATATAGCCTCCATGTGAACTCTCTCAGTGTATCTAGCTCGTGTCGCCAATACAATATGTATCCAAAAGGACCCTGTCTCAGTGCTCCCCCATAGCAGTACACATATGGTCAATGTGGTAATACCCGTCTCTCTGCAATCGGTTGACATATGGCTATGTGCTCAAATGCCCATACCTGTAACAGTGTGACTCCATAGCTCAAAGTCTATACTCCCTGATATGTTATCTGATGCAACTAAAAATATAGCATAGCCAGTACATATAGTCCCCATGCGTACACTATCCCCTCTATTGCCATTTGCTCTAGCACTCTTCCCCATCCAATTGGGAATCCATGTCCTCATCTGTCTCCTGCTAGTAGACATGCTATCACCACTGCTATCACCACATATCGTCGATCATACTCTGACGCCATGGTCTCGCAGCCGATCTCTCTCTAAACGATATCTAGATCATCTATGTCACACTCAAATAATCTGCACAACATGTCTCTCCCTATCACTGGGTCATACTCTACCATCTCTCCATGAATCGGAATGCGGAGAATACGCCATACATCCTCCAGTGTCACCGTCGCCTCTCCAGTCGCTAGATGGAAAGAGGAAGTCTCTGAATGCCATCGCTCTGCCAATGTGGTAAGCAGTCCTGTGTTTGCCCTAATCTTAGGCATGAATGTGATATAGTATATCCCAAGTCCTGCTAATGTATCTCTATCTATGCTCTTGAGTCTATGTCGTAGCATGAAGCAGTCTGGTCGGTTCTCTCGTGTGATCAATGGATACTGTCGACTCTGCATCACAATTGGGGCATATTTTATTAGTGTTAGGTTTTTCTCCTATGGGTTGCATTTCCTCAGTTCATGTCTAAATCAAGGTGTTTTTCATCTATTCTGACCTATCCTACCCTTATCCCCCCTTTCCGGATCATTTGCATATTGTTTTTGACCTAAATTGAGTTACCAGGGCACAACTGCGCCTGTGTTGTGTATCCTGCACCTGTGTCACATGTTCTGCACTTGTGTCCCCTTACACAAGTGTAGAAGACATTACACAAGCAAAGGATTCACCCTACACAAGCGTAGAAGTCAGTTTCTGCCTTTTCTGTGGGCCCCGCAATGTCCTGCAAGCCAGTCAAATTCATAAAATTGAAAATATGGGTTTTTGAGATGCATACCGCTGCTCCTGCGTCATCTGGTCATCTATACATGTGTACACATTCTTTGAGGTAATCTATCATTGGAATGTTCATCATCTCTCTGCAAGTGTCCTTTTCTAGAGCAACAAATCCTCTTCTTGGGCTAGTGCAAATGAGCAAATTTCACTCTCTTTGCCTCATTTATAGATCTTTGTCAGTGCATAGATGGACGTGCACTCTCTCCATCTCATGTTGGTCACAGTCTTTTGCATCTTCAATTACTTGTCCTTCGTGCATCCGATCTCCGATTGTCAGTCTGTTTGTTCCTATCATGTTCTATCATTCTTATCGATCAATTGGCCTCTTTCCTGGATGTTTTCGGCCAATTCCTCGAGGGGGCATGCACATGTCATTGTCATTATCTGGGGCATTTTCATTATTGTTCTTTGAAACAACGCTTAAAATCGCATTGTCTCAAAGAAGGGCAAAATGTAGACACCTAAAAATGGTCAATGCTTGCGGAATCATACTTTAACATTTGCGCATTGCCTTATTTTAGGGTTTTTGCATCGCATTAACATTTCTCCTATGATTCACACTTGGTCTTTATCATTTGCGAGCATCGAGTCCTTCTTTTGCATTCAACATTCATCTCATCTTCGAATTTGGTCTTGTTGGTAGCAATATTTGTCATGATTTTGGTCAATCTTATCTTGTCGCATCTATGTGTGTATTCATTTGTCATCATTTTGGACATTGTCAATCCTAATTAGGGTTTTGTCCTCTTATCAATCTTGTCATCATGCGATCGATCCTTGTCTTTTGATCAATTTGTCATTAATCTTGTCATCTTGTGATCTATTTTTTCATCGATCCTTGTCTTCTTGTCAATTTTGTCATTTTGTGATCGACTTGTCATCAATCGTCGTCCTTCTCAATCGTGTCAACTTGGATCAATTTGTCATTGTTCCTCGTCAATTGGCGCATTTATCAATCAAATCGTTTGTCAGCATTGGTCTTTTATCAAGTCAGAATCATGATCAAATCGAATCGACGTCAATTATCCTTTGTCAAGACCTAATTGTCATCCTTGCATTTGTAATTCATCTTTTAGGGTTTCATGATTTTATTCATTCAACCCTGTTTGTCATTTCTCCCTCTAGGTTAAATAAGTTATTTATTTATACTAGGTCTTCATGTCACAATTAAATGTTTAATTTAATTGGCTAACTAATTATTCCTCTTTTTGTGAATTAATTAATAAAAGACAAATTATTAATTAATTCACTAAATTCCTAATTTCCTCATTTCCTAATTCCTAATTTCCTCATTTTCTAATTTCCTAATTCCTATTTTCTAATTTTCTAATTTTCCTAATTTCTAATTCAATTTCCTCCTATTTTCCTCCTAATTTCATGGGAATGACATTTCAATTTGTCATAATTTGTCATAATTGACAATCAACCAATTTTGACATAGAAATTTGTCATAATTTGTCATAATTGACAATCAATCAATTTTGACATAGAAATTTGTCATAATTTTGTCATAAATTATCAATCAATCAATTTTGCATAGAAAGTGCAAATTTGTCATAAATTTGTAATAATTGACATAATTGATTTGCAATTTCCATTTGAATCTTTTCATGCTAATTTGATTATCTCTCCAATTTGTCTATAAATTGGATGAATTTCTTCAATCCCAATCTAATCACATTATCTAATAATCACTTTGTCGAATCAATCATGCTTCAAGTATTCTTGAGCAATCATCTTGTCTACTTGCTTTCATATCATGATCATGCACTAGTAGGTGAGATCCACAACAAAGCTATTTGAAGGAGAAAGAAGGACAATGGAGCCACATGAAGGAGACATTCAAATCTGCACTTGGTTTGCTTAATTTTCAAATCTTGAATGTTTTATTTTCATGTCTTTATTGAGTGTGTTTAGGATTGATCATTGCATTTGAGCTTTCATGATTGAGCTAGAGTAGTATTTTGATTTGCTTTGATGATTTCCGATTTCCTAGCTACAATAATCTCAAAGAAAACAAATAAAATAATTAAATATTAAAATTTAATGAAATAGAGAATAAAACATTTTTTTCCTGATTTTATCTTAATTTTAGTTCAATTTCCTTTAAAACTGAGAAAAGCAGCCAATCACATCAATTCACCTAGATTGTGCTTCCTCTTGGAAAATCTTGATCGCTTTTCATCATTTGATCTCAGCCTTTGGTTTCTTTTTGAATTTTCTATAAATTTAGGCTCTCATCTCTCATTCAAAGATCCTGGAGAATATATTGTTATTATGTTATTTTTGCTCTAGGTTCATTGAGAATTTGCATTGAGATTTGCATATTAGTTACTTCATATTATTTAAATCATTTAGCTTAAATATTCATATATTGCTTAAACCATTTTAGATTAATCTTGCATATCTAGCTTACATATTGCATTCATTTAGCTCATAACCATGCTCATATAGATTAAAAATCCTTCGTTTAGGTGTTGTCTAGTCACTGGATAGCTTAGCAATCTGAGAGCAATCTAAACTCACATCTACTAGAAGGCAATGGGTCACTTTTTAATGGTTTATTATTCATTGATTATTGATTTACTAACCATGCATCTAATGACTTAATTGAAGTGTTGTGTATTCTAGATACAGATACAAGTCCACTTTTCACACACACATTTTTGGCACCCACCATGGGGCACAAAATTCAATACTTCGGCCTCAAGATCATTTTTTTATCCTATAGGTTTCGTCCCTACAATCTTTTTGAAATATTGTATGAGTGGTATTACTGTATCGTACGACATTTTGTCAAAGCCTCTATTTTAGCGTACGAACTAGTAAATGGAATCGTACAAAATTCTATTCTGAATATATGGTTTTGCCTTCTGTCGTTTCGTGCTTAGTTCTAACTCGTACGATAAAAGGCTTTTGTCATTTTACTCTGTGAGCATTGGCGTATGATTTTGCATTCTGTTGGGTTAAAACAAATTTAATTCTTCAGGTTTTTTGTCCAATTTTGATTACACTGACGCTAACCCTGAATTGTCTTCTGTCTGCCTGATATTTTCATAGCCTAACTAGTTTCTTGCAGAACACTTGTCAAAGAATTTACCAATCAAACATATGCCTTTCAAAGAATAAAACAACATGACTACTGATGCATTGTTTTTGTAGGTTTCCTAAAGAGAATCAACCAAACATCGTGTATTCCTTAAATTCACTTTTAGGCACCTAACTTGCTATCTGGTTAAAGAACAAATCTGTATTTTGTGTTTTAAGAGAATTCTAAGAGGTAGGAGAGTATGCTCTTGTATGTATAGACAATTAGAAATCCTGACCCTTAAGGCATTTTCTTTAAGTTTGAGATTTGCATATCTTTAGTAGTCCTACCCTCCTAGGGAGCTAATAACTCTATAGCCATTACGACCGGTGAGAGGGGAATGACCCAAGTGGGAATGGATAAATGCCAAGTACTCCAACCCACTATAAAACAAATGTGATTTGATGAAAATCAAGTCAATGAAAGTGCTTGAGAATAGCTCTCCTTTGTACCTTTGGGTATATTAAACCTTGGTTTTCAAGGCTGGGAGACCTCTTAATTGAATTTATACCTCGACACACCAAACAGACCCCTTACTAGTTCCAATTCAAATTAGAAGCTACTCGGTTCACCTCTAAAAGGTTGATAATATTTGTGCAAGAGAGATAGTAACTCTCCCAAGACACTTGTCATATCATGCCCCCATTAGCATTTGGAGTCAGCTAATACGGTGTTGAGAATCCATTGGGTGAGACTTAGCGACTGTACTCTAATTAGCTATTGGGTGTGTACCTAAGTCAGCATGTTTTCTATATTTTCATCCCTGAAAATAAAACTGGAATACCAAAAATGGAGAAAACAATACCAAATAACTCATTCATAAACTCTGTCAGTGTCAAAAACTAGTCTTCGTCAGTTAGTGAAAAAATCAGTCCGCCTCAAAACTGGTGATGCTCAGTCATCGAAAACTTAGCATTTAATCTCTATCCAGACATAGTCGTATGATCCTTCTATTTTATCATTCTGCTTCATATTATGTGTCGTACGATATTCCATCTATCCTAATAGTCTATCGTTTGAGCCTTGTTTTTGTGTCATACGAGCCCTGATTGTCTGTCGTCCAGGTCTGTGAACTATCGTTTTATCCTAAATCCTATGTCGTACGATAAAACATTGCATTTATTAGTTTGTCATTTTAGACATACCCATTTGTTGTATAGTACTAGGTAGCAACTCGTACGAAACGGTACTATCATTTTCCTGAAGCTGTTAAACTGTCGTCCGATCCTAGAAATTATATCATATGAATCTCTGATTTTGCCAGTCCAGAACAATTAAACTTGCCTAAAACAGTCTACAGCGAGCCTAAAAGTGGTTATCATCCTCCTAAGCATAAACAACCTCATCTCAAATAAACTATCATCATCACAAATACCAATTTACGATATACCAATCTTTGGTTAGCCCCTATCTCCCACCATGTTTGGAGAAAGGCAGGAAAGACAAGTTGCTAAACACAAAACTTATGATGATATCAGTATTCATGATACCAATAGTGATTCCTCATCAAGTGAATCTGAAGCCTCTGAACCTTCAGAAAAAGAGATTCATAAATGTCAAAAGGATAAAGATTTTCAAAAAATGATGAAGGTTATCATGGCTAGAGAAAAAGAGGACTATTTACTAGAGTTAGCAAAACAAGGCACTAAACTTCCTACTGGTTATGATGTGGAAACCCTCATCACTAAAGAGGAAGAGACACCATTGGCAATGCTAAACAAACAATTACAAGTGTTGCGAACTGAGATCACAGAACTGAAAAAGAAAGACAAATCACCAAAACAATATTCTCTGGACATGATATGCCCATTCCCATTTGACAAAAAGTTCTAAATGCCTCCATTCCCCTCAAATGTAGAAATGCCCAAGTTTGACAAATATGATGGGAATATAGATCCTCAAGATCATATCAGATAATTTTGTGCTTTATGTATGGAGTTCATGCACGACCAAACGTATCTATTGCACCTTTTCCCAAGAATTTTAGGGGGGTAAGCTATGGAATGGTTCTCAAGTCTACCTATGGGAATAAAAACTTTTGAAGAATTAATCCAACTATTCCTACAACAATATTCCTATAACATTCATCATTGAGTCAATAAGATAGAGCTTTGCAATACCAAACAAAAAATAGGAGAACACTTCCTCACTTTTCTCCAATGATGGAGAAAGATGTTCTCTAGATATTCACAAACAATTCCAGATTTTGAGAAAATGGATATCTTTGTTAACAACTTAATCCCTGAATTGAAATACAGTGTCCAAATGCAAGTACATCCTTCATTCAACAAGATGGTAGATAATACCCTCAGAATGGAAGATGTGCTTATAAAAAAGGGAGATATATCACTTTGGAAAGAAACATCACAAGGTTCTAGCTCTAAAGAAAAGAAAAAATACTGGAAGTACGGCAAAGATAAAAACAAAAATGTTGTTAATGATGGAGTGGTAGATAATTTTAAAGCAAAAACAAAATCCACCATATTTAACTTGGCTAGTGGCACACAAGCACTCAAGGTAGTTGAAACTGCAGCAAAAAATCCTCCGAAGAAAGCAAGAGAATGGTTTAAAGAGAAACCTTGGCTTTCAAAGCCTAAACATGAGTTTACTCCTCTAGATGAATCATATGAATCAACTTTTAAAACTTTATTGGCAAATGATCTTATAACATTGCTAGAAAATTCAAGATCATATGATATAGAAATTAAACCCAAATGGTGGAGAGAAAATGAATACTGTGACTACCATCAGAACAAGGGACATAACACAAACAACTGCATGAAACTCCAACATGAGATTCAAGATCTCATTCACACTGGAAAGATCATTATTGGAAGTCACATGACTAATGCTGATCATAAGGCTTGTAAAGATCCCTTACCGACTTATGAACAAGGAGACTCCTCAAAATCCAAGGGAGGTGCTAGAGTCAATTATACCTACACTAACAATGACAATGTGATCAACATGATTGATTCTTCCACACCTGAATATTGCAATGTGATCATAATCAAAGATAAAAAAAATCCAGCACAAACTGCTAATGTTGTGACCCATGCTCAAAAGAGGGTTATTCTCCAAGGAGCTAGTTCCTCAACTTTCAATCAAACAACATCAAACCTACCAACTCCTCCAAATAGACAAACAGACACAATCACAGCCAAATCAAAATAGCTAGCTTCATCATCCTCTCCTGGTTATAGTATTGTTGAACAATTAAAAAGAACTAATGCTCAAATCTCCATTTTGGAACTTCTTAAGATCTCTTTCGCTCATAGAGAGATCCTGGACAAGGCTTTGCTCACCACTAGTGTCCCTAAAGATTTAGACATAGATCGATTTCAATCTATGGTGGGTCACCTAACTTCACCTCATTACCTCACTTTCTCTGAAGAAGATGATAACTCACTGAGTCACCCACATAACCAGCCATTACACATCAAAGCTATGATCCATAAACACCGAGTTAAATGTGTTTTGATAAATGGAGGCATTGGGTTGAATATATGTACTTAAAATCTACTGACACGGCTGAGATTTTCTAAAAGCATTATTGATCCAATAAAGAAAATAACAATCAAAGCTTATGATGAAGAAGAAAGAACCTCTAAAGGTCTGGTACTATTACCAATCAAGGTAGGACCTATAGAAAGAGATGTCATCTTTCAGGTCCTTGACCTTTTTCTTTCATATAACATCTTACTGGGTAGACCATGGATTCATGCAATGAAAGTAGTACCATCTACGTATCATCAGTGCTTGAAATCTCCTTATAATGGATTTGAAGTCAGTATTCCTACTGATACAAGCTATACCTATAATGCATTGGCACAGAGTGCTAATGCTTTTGTTCCTCATAATAGAGCAGCCTCTACAGCTGAAAGTTCAGAATCTTTGCTGAAAGATCTAGAGAAGAAATTGAAAATCACAAACACCATCATGGATGGCTACAAGATAGAGCCTGTACTCTCACTAGTGTCTCTTCCTCCCTCACCAAGATAGTCAGGAAAACCATCAGAGGTTATGAAGCCAAAAATTTCAACTCCAAAAGTCATTTATGATGGTCTCTTTATACAGTCCTCTACTTCCCTTGTAGATGAAATAGAAGAGGATGCTGCTCTCAAATGGCTTTTCAAAAAAGATAGCGCAAACAAAGAAATATGACATTGTGAGGTTTTCCTGACACAATATGGTCCAGGCTATAAGATGCTTCAACACATGGGATATTCAGGTACTGGTCCTCTAGGCAAGCGTCAAGAAGGTATTGTTGAACCTATTTAGTTACAAACTAAGTCTACAAATGATAAAGCTAGACTGGGATATGATCCAAGAAAGTCATCAGATCAGAAATGTACTCCTCACTATCAACCTAAGAGGAGGAAAAAGGTACTACCTTCAACACCACAGGAAATTAATACTCAATAAACTCAGGAAGAGTCTGACGATGAACACGAAGAATTGCCAACCCAGACATAGGAAGAAGATGGTAATCAAGTTCTGATCATATCAGCTATAACACTATAGGAAGTAGAAATCCTAGAGGATATAAGAGAAGTATACAGAATCAGAGAATTGTTTGTACCACTGAACATTTCTATCACATATACTAGCAGACAACAAGTAGAGGATTCATAAACTGATTCAAATGAGTATGAATGGGTTTCGGGCCATCTTTTAGATACATCTACTATAGGAGCCCCCAAAGAATCCAATGATATTGTAGATGATGCACAAGAGCTGATACGCTTAAAAATACAAAAGGAAATAGAAGAAATCAGACTAAAAAGACAAGAAGACTATGAACAATAGCTAGAGGAAGAAAGGACATGAGAAATTTCTTCACCTACTAACTCTCCCATTAATGAGATAGGACAAATCAGGTATGGAAATACTAAAGAAGAATTAGAAGATACAGAAGTAGGACCAATCATCAGTCCAGAGGAAGTTGAATGGAACAAACGACAAGGATTGATAGAACCATCAAGGTTATGTCAACAAGTGTGTCAAATACAAGTGATCAATGAACCAAATCATGAAGGGACTTGCAGCATCAAAGATGTAGGTATTGATACTATATATACTTTTACTAAACCACTTGAGGATGAGTCAGAAACTTCATCTTATGACTCTGATAACTCAGACATAAACTCTACTTATAACAACAACTATTCAACAACACATTATGACTACTCTATCATGAATGTTGATATGCTATCTATTGACCCTGTTACTGTCACACCATGGTATGTAGTCTAGTTTGAAGTAGGAAATGACACTAGGAGTAGGTTAGTTGGATTAAATCCAATAAATACTAACATGAATTTCAATAATCATGTTGTAACTCTTCCTGGTCTTGAGACACCTACGCAAGGTAGTCTTCTGGAACTCGACTGGTCGGTCTAAAGTCATGATGATAGTACCGTGAACTAACTTGAACCTATTCAAGCCTTATCTTTAGTACATACTAAACTAATTGATTGTACTCTTTATAACCAACCTTTGAATATACCCACCTTCACCAATGACTACACACTATCCTGCTATCTTAACACAGTGGAACCAATGAATTCTTCCACTAGTGAGCTAAGTGAGAAAATGACTGAAACAGACATCAAGTATCTTAGTCATAAAAATCAAAAAAAGAAAAATAGGAGATCTGATGGCAAAAACCACATTGTGGCCATGTCAGAATCAAACATAGTAAAAATAAAGGATGTACCTAAGGGTTAAAACCTCTCTGAGGCACCTGAAGGTGAGGTACTTGATATGCTGCCAAGTCACTTCCAAGAAAGGTCTTCGATATTGATTGAACCAACTCAACCAATCAATATTGGAAGTCAAGAAACGCCACATATCATTCATATAGCTCAATCACTATCAGCAGAAGAGTTAAAATATTTCAGCAACCTCTTTTCAGAAAAGAAGATCAACTTTGCATGGACATACTCTGATATGCCAGGACTAGATCTTGATCTCATCATGCATTATCTCTCTATTACACTAGGAGGTAAACCAGTCAAGAAAAAACTCTGTAAGATGCATCCTCATGTGGCACTGCTAGTCAAGGTTGAGCTAGAAAAATTGCTAAAAGTAGGATTTATCAGAGCTATAGGCTATGCATCATGGATATCAAATATAGTACCAGTATCAAAGGCAAAAAAATCTATTAGAGTGCACAGACTTCAAGGATCTCAACAAAGCATGTCCAAAAGACAATTTTCCATTGCCCAACATTGATATGATAGTAAATATGACTGCTGGATATGAGATGTATTCATTAATGGATGGATTCTCTAGTTACAATCAGATCAAGATAGCTCCTGAGGATCAAGAAAAGACAACCTTCACATGTGCATGGGGCACATTTTGCTGGAATGTTATGCCATTTGGACTAAAGAATGCAGGAGAAACTTACCAAAGAGCAGTAACCACTATCTTCCACAATATGATGCATAAAAACATGGAAGATTATGTTGATGACACCCTAGTAAAAACCATGAAGAGATCTATGCATATTCAAGAACTAGGCCTCATATTGGATAGAATGGAAAGATTCAAGCTCCGGTTAAATCCTAAAAAGTGTGCATTTGGAGTAACATCAGGAAAATTACTTGGTTACATAATTTCAAAGACAGGAATTGAGGTTGACCCTGAAAAGGTCCAAGCTATAATGGAAATGCCTCCACCCAAGAATATCAGTCAAATGAGAAGTTTATAGGGTCGTCTTCAATCAATACGGCACATCATATCTCAGCCAGAATACAAAGCTCAACCCTTCACAAAGGTATTAAGGAAAGGATTTCAATACAACTGGGATAAAGATTGTGAACAACATCTAAAACAAATCAAAGATTATCTTTCTAATCCACCCATATTGATGCCACCAATTCAAGGTAAGCCATTGATTCTATACATATCAGATACAGATACTTCACTGGGGGCACTTCTGGCACAACAGGATGAGAATAAAAAGGAAAGGGTCATATATTATATTAGTAGAACATTGGTGTCTTATGAAATGAACTATACAATCATAGAAAAGGCTTGTTTGGGATTAGTCTTTGCATCATATAAATTAAGACACTACATGTTAGCACACTCTATTAAGCTAGTGGCTAAGATTTATCCACTCAAATATCTTCTCAGCAAAGCAACATTCACAAGAAGACTAGCTAAATGGGTCATGGTTCTTATGGAATTTGATATTGAATATGTGGAACGTAAAGCCATCAAAGGATAAGTTATTGCAGACCAACTTGTTGATGCTCCACTTGAAGATAGTCAACCTCTGCATATAGAATTTATGGATGAATCAATCATGCACCTTACTCAACAATCATGGAAGATGTTCTTTGATGGGTCTTTCACTCAACATGGTTCTAGTGCCGGAATAATTTTTATTACTCCTCAAAAATATTCAATTTTGGAAGCTTACAAGATTTTCTTCCCTTGCACAAACAACATTGCAGAATATGAAGTGTTGGTGAATGGGATCAAGATGGCCATCAAGTGGAAGGTTGTTTAATTACACATCTATGGAGATTATCAACTTATTATCAACCAAATCAATGATCTATATCAAACAAGAGATGAGAAAATGATGCCTTATAAGAGAATGGTGGATGATCTCAAGAAATACTTTACCTTTGTATCATTTCAGCAGATCCCCAGATCAGCAAATAGAGTAGTGGATGCAATGGCCACCTTGGCGTCTATACCATAGCTACAGGAATCTAATTTTTCCATAGCGTCTATACCATAGCTACATGCAAACCAAATAACAAATAATGCATTCACCCATAGAAGCACAAACACCATAACACAAGAGATTTTGATGTGGAAACCCAAATGGGAAAAACCACGGTGAGATGGAACTCACAAGTAACTATCTGCAGAATAGGAACCGGACTAGTTAAGGTCATACAATGTTCTTTACCAGAATAGATCCTATTAGGAATCTCAATCTTTGTTAGGAGATAAGTCTGATTAAAGACTACCTTGCTAGAGGATTTAAGATCCATAGATGTGAACCACCTTGTTAGAGGATTTGCAAAAGGCTTTTGGGCCTACCTGGTTAAGGGCTTTAGACTTGTCAAAGATGTGAGTAATCAACAAGTTAGTGATCTAGCAAATAGCACAGATTGCTTGGTTAGATCCTTGATAGCTCGTTCCTAATGCATTTCAGCATTACTTCAGTCTTCAACACATTCACACTCTCTCTAACTCATCAACCACCTTCAACCCTAGCAACAACTTAAAACCCTAGACATGATGTCCTTATAAAGCAATCTGATTTCATGTCAGTCCAATAGGATTACAATACATTTTCCTAGGTTCAATGCATCTAGACATATTCTGTAACACGACAAAAAAAGCACCGTTAAAGTGTCGACACCGTCAAACAATTGATGGATGGTAACTCGTCACAAAATATAGGTTAGTAACTCATCATAGAGTATTACCGGTTCATACAAAATACCGGTTGAAGGAAAATACCGGTTGCCAGTTTGACAAAATGAAGATTGGAAAATATGTGTTTTGCCGCTTTGATCCTTCATACCACTTGAGATCCTTGAACCACTTGGGGTCTACATACCGCTTCAAATCGGTAATCACTTTCTACAAAACACCAATAGTCTAAGGACTATAATGCATCATACCGGTTGGGAACAAATACCGATTGAGCTTTAACTTATACATACAAAAGTGATCTCAATGCAAGTGTGTGTCCATCGATGACAATCACAACATAATCATCAAAAATGCCAACAGTTACATTATCCCGCCTATGATTCTCCTGAGTCCCAGATAGTATGTTCTATTATTGGACATGACTCATCTCGCTATATCCATATTTACTCTTACCTGTGTGACCAAGTTGTCCCGACTAATATTTCTCGAAATGAAAAAAAGGAACCTAATCTGAAATGCGTCACGGTACGTCATCATTGCTAACGACCTATTTAGGTGAGGTTTAGATAGTACTTTTCTTAGATGTCTAGAAACTAAGGAGTCTCAATGCACATTATCTGAGGTTCATGAAGGTGTTTGTGGATCCCATTCGAACGGTCTAACTTTAGCATGAAAACTACTAAGGGCTAGCTACTATTGGCTAGACATGGAGAAAAAAGCTATAAAATTTGCTAAAACATGTGAAAAGTGTTAGCTACATGGGAACCTTATACATGCTCCAGCAAGGGATCTCATAACCTTTGTTACACACTGGCCCTTTGAATAGTGGGCGTTTGATCTAATTGACCAAATATATCCTGCATCATCTAATGGACACAAGTTTATTATAACTGCCACTGAGTACTTTACTAAGTGGGTAGAAGCAGTTCTGCTCATCAAAGCAACCGGTAAACAAGTAGCTCTCTTCATCCTTAATTATATCATCTGCAGGTATGGTATACCTTCATCCATTATAACTGACAACAGAGGGCAGTTCAAGAACAAAGATCTAAATGAACATTGTGAAAAATTCAAAATAAAACAACATTGGTCATCTGTGTACTACCCTCAAGGTAATGGACAAGTCAAATCATCTAACAAGAATCTGTTGACTATCTTACATAGAACAATAAATAAATCTAGAAAAGATTGGCATCTGCAGCTCAATCCTACCCTGTGGGCTCATAGAACAAGTATTAGAACACCTACTAGGGCTACACCTTTTTCTTTGGTGTATGGGTCTGAAGTAGTATTACCTATTGAAGTGGAAATACCATCTCTAAGAGTTTCTTTGCAAGGTCTTGTTACTGATGAAGACTACAAAATAGCTAGATTGCAAGAACTCGAGTTGTTGGATGAACGTCGACAAGTGGCGTTTGATCATCTAAGAGCATATCAAAAGAGAATGTCCAGGGGTTATAACAAAAAGGTTCGGTAATGAGAATTTTAGGTTGGTGACCTTGTTCTGAGAGAAAATCCTAAGAATTAACAGTTTTGAGACAACAAAGGGAAGTTTGAACCCAACTGGCTGAGTCCCTACATCGTTACTACAGCCTTTGGCTCTGGTGCCTATCAACTCTCAACATTAGAAGGAGAACAGCTCCATGAACCAATCAACACCATCCACCTGAAGAAATTCTTCACCTAAATATTCTCTGCTCCAGCAACCTGTGCAACTAAACAGTCTTGAAGAAATCCTAAAAAATCAGAAAAAGTCCTGAAGAAATCCTAAAAAATCAGAAAAAGTCCTAAAGAAATCCTAAAAATTGGAAAAATTCCTAAAGAAATCCTAAAAAATCAGAAAAAGTCTTGAAGAAATCCTAAAAATCAGAAAAAGTCCTGAAGACATCCAAAAAAATCGGAAAAAGTCCTAAAAAAAATCCCCCCAAAAAAAGAAAAGAAACGAAAAAAAAAAGGGAAAAAGAGAGAAAATACCTTGGTGGAAACTTGGTAAACAGGCACCTTGGTAAAGAAAAAAAAAGAATCTTTACCAAGCAGGTGAAAACCTAGCAAAGAGGCGCCTCTTGTACTCAAATGCTCCATCTATCAATGCAACATTGGCATTCCTGTTTTCATGCATCTTTGCTTTCGCCTGTACATATTTCAATCACTTTTGTGACATCCTGGTTCATTGGAACCCTCATGGCTTGAAACTAATTAATGTCCTAGTATTAGGATAATCGAGAGAGAAATTTACATGTTCTAAGCAGTATTAACCAAGTCAAATTTATGTCAGTGAAACCTGGTCATCCACTCTGAGTCAATCACTTGTCTTCTAACTATTGAAGAGTTTTATCACTAAGTACACAAGAAAAACAACATTACTGAAAACAATCACTAAACAGTTTGATCTATTCATGAAATTTTCTTTGTGTGCTATCTTTAATATTGGTTTTTGATTATTATCCCTTTGAGCAACTCAAGGAAGTCTATCATGACTAAGAGGAGCAAGGATTGGGGGCATAATATTTTCCTTGTTTTCTGCTTGTAGGAATGATTTCGATGATCTGGAAACATCTAATCAGTTGGGTGTCTGTGATAAGAGCCTTCACATTAAGGTGAAATTTCCACACATGCTTCGACTCTGCTTATTTGAATGCTATAGGGAGGTTTCCATCATTTCTTTGTCTATTTTGAGGGAGTTTCTTTATCATGCAATCCAGGTCCCTACGAAATTTGTCCAAGGATATGAATGAAAAAGGGTCATTACAGATGAGATAATTAATATTGCACATGAAAAGTAAGGAACTCTAATCTATCTACTGTGGTTGTAAAATGCTCAGTGATGAAACTTAAGCATTTCAAATTCGGTGACTAGGTTTAGGTTGCATCTCATTTTGTATTTCATGCAAAATTTTGTGAATTGAGAGTGATTTTGGTATGGTAACAATGATCTCTTTATCTTCTGAATGAGAGTTTGAAGCTTCATCATTTCTAAGCTAAGTGGTCTCTCTTCATCATTTCTCCGATCAAGTACTTGTGTATTGAGATGTTAGTTGCATACATAAGAATTTTATATAGATTTATACATTCATTTACATTCATCTTATTGCATTGAAAAATAAAAAAACTTGCCCTACTCATTACTCATTTTCATTCATTTTATTTGCATATGAAAAGAAACAAAAACAAACATCCATATTCATCTGCATTATATACATCCATACTAAATAGATATGCATACATATAGAATAAAGTATATAGACAAGCATCTCATAAATCAATTGACACAAGTACAATAAAGTCAAATCAAGATCTCGTATATATAAAATGATCAAGTCTTAGGGTAAAAAATGATGTCAAGTGACATATACAAACTCCCATTGGAGCAAGAATTGTAAGGACTATAAAAAACTGGGTGTGTACACAAAAAAATGTTAGAGCTACACAAAAAGAATCTAGCTCTTTGTCTCTCCATCATCGCCAGGTGGTGGAGGAGGTGGACCTTGCTGACCTAGATCCTACCTAGGTGCCTGAACTCCCTCCAATCGAGCCATATGTAGGTCTTGGAGACAACTGAGAGTGGGGGGTGAATCAGTTGTCTAATAAATTCAAACCAAAAACTTATTAACCAGCTTAATGCTTAATACCGATAAACTAGTTAAGTATGTTGGTAGATAATGTTAATAGAAAATTGTTGTACCGATAAGAATTAATGCATGAAACATAAGCACAAAGTCATCCACAACACATGACACCAATATTTGTACGTGGAAACCCTGTAAGGGGAAAAACCACAGTGGGAAACCTTACCCATAATCAGATGATACTACTGCAGATAGTAAGTGTACAAAGAGGGGTCTGCACATGCAGAAAGGCCAACAGCCTAGAGCTCACTGCTCAATCACAAATGGGAGTCACATTGACTATAGTTGGATGGTTAAATCCAATGAGAATGTACTGCACAAAATAGCATCTTCATATGCTGGATTTAGTACCGGTGTAATGTTGATATGCTTCTACAAAAACCTAACTTCACCTTCAAATGATGTCTTCATGTACATCCCTGCTTGATCTCGCATATACCCTTCCTTAAATCTTTTTTGCATTCCACACTTGATCTTACAAATAAGATCTTACATTTATACCATACCCTAAGACCAATTTTAGTAGGTCGGCTCTACAAGATATTACAATAAAAACATTTTACAAACAATACAATATCTGATGCAATAACCGATTGAACAGGTCAGCTTAATGCATTTACAACAATAATAAATCATCTCTATAGCGTGCCATGCTGATCTGGAAAAGATAAACCTGCCAGTGTAACCCTAGATAACCTGGACCTATTTGCTGGTAAAAGCAAATATGCAAATGAGAATATACCAATGATTATTACTTCAAAGTAAAGTGTCCACATGATGTCTTCGACATTACCAAGTGTCTTCCATGTCAATGTAGGTATCGGTGAACATTATATCCTGTTGGTTAACCATATACCGGTAACTGTTTGCACAGTTTACTATTTACCAGTGAAAGTTGCTGGATCTCCAAAGTAGGTGTATTTAGTAGGTGTTGACATCAATGACAAAACCATACCAAAATACCAACAATCTCCCCCTTTGGCATTTATGGCAACACAAGATGGAAAAACCATCAAAGTGTCAAAATAGAAATGCCAAGTACAAAAACCAACAATCTCCATTTCTCCCCCTGGGAGTAATATGTGTTTATACCAAACTCTCATACCAATCTCTCCTCAAAAAGATAATGAATTTTTCATACATCTCTCCCTAATTTTTTTCCATATATCTCTCCCCCTTTGACATCAAATGCCAAAGTCACAAAAAGTCAAGTTCATACAAAATACCAACCAAGTCAATATACCAACTACTCCCCCTAGGAGGTAACTTCCTCATCAAATACCGGAATAAAAGATTTGTCCATTTAATTCTGCCGGTTCATGACAATCATCAACTTTCTAAGTCTCTACTAGTGGAGGTAAGACTCTGAGCTGATCTCTGAAATACTCAAAAGTTTCCTTAGGCAAAGGTTTTGTGAAAATATCTGCAAGCTATTCTTTAGTATTCACATAAACCAGTTTTATCTCCTTTTCTTCAACTTTTTCCCTTAGAAAATTCAGTTTGATAGAAACATGTTTTGTTTTAGAATGTAATACTAGATTCCTAGATATATCAATTGTTGCAGTGTTATCACAATATATAGTAATAGGTTCCTTGCATTTTACCTTTATGTCTTTCAACATTTGCTTAAGCCAAAGTACCTATGTATAGTTTGTTGCTACTGCAACATATTCTGATTCTGCTGTTGATAAAGATGTACAACTCTGTTTCTTACTTAACCAAGAAACTAATCTCTTTCCAAGAAAGAATGCTCCTCTAGTGGTTCTTTTTCTATCATCCACATCTCCTGCCCAATTTGCATATGTGTATGCATATAGATCAAAATTTTCATCTTTAGGATACCATAATCCAATATTTGTTGTGCCTTGTAAGTACCGGAAAATCCTTTTCACTATTGATTCATGATTTTCCCTAGGATTACTCTGAAATCTAGAAACTATACATACTGCATTCATAATATCAGGTCTGGTTTGTGTCAAATACAGTAAACCTCCTATCATAGATTTGTATCTAGTTGGATTAATAGGTGTAGATTCATCCCTTTGAGATAATTTGTCATTTGTAGTCATAGGCGTGCTTACCGGTCTAGAGTTCTCCATCCCAAATTTCTTAAGTAGTTCTTTCAAGTACTTAGATTGACTCAAAAATATGCCTTTATCAGTCTGTAAAATCTGCAATCCTAAAAAGAATTTTATTTCTCCGATCATAGACATTTCAAATTCATGCTGCATTTCAAGAGAAAATTCTTTGCATAATCCATCTTCTCCTCCAAAGATTATATCATCAACAAATACTTCCATAATCAAGATGTCATCATTAGTTACTTTGTAATATAAATTGCTATCTGCATTTCCTTTAGTAAAACCAATCTTTAAAAGATACTTATCCAATCTTGCATACCAAGCTCTTGGAGCTTGTTTTAATCCATACAGAGCTTTTCTTAATTTGCAAACCATATCATTGTCATCTATCAAGGAAAATCCATTAGGTTGTTCAATATAAACTTCCTCTTCAAGATCTCCATTCAAGAATGCACATTTAATATCCATTTGATAAACTTTGTAATCCTTGTGAGCTGCAAAGGCCAAGAATAATCTAACTACCTCAATTCTGGCTACCGGTGCAAAGGTTTCATTGTAATCAACTCCTTTCTGAGAATATCCCTTACATACTAGTCTTGCTTTATTTTTGACAACCTTACCATCTTCATTGAGTTTGTTTCTAAATACCCATTTGGTTCCAATTACATTTTTATTTTCAGGCTAGGGAACTAATGTCCAAGTATTATTTTTCTCAATTTGTCCTAATTCTTCTTCCATAGCTTTAATCCAAAATTTATCTTCACATGCCTCATTGATAGATAATGGTTCAATTTGAGAAATAAGACATACCTCTTCATTCACCAATCTTCCTCTTATCATGACTCTAAATTTGCTTCCAATTATCTGATCTTCAGAATGATTCAGTCTTACATACCAGGGTGTCTTAGTCTGTTGTTGTTCTTCAATTACTATGGAATCCTCTGATGATACCGGAGTAATTGGATCATCATTCTGTACCGGTGGATTGACTGTTGGTTCATTTTTCATAATTTCTCTTACCGGTTCAGAGTCTATATACCTTGAAGTTCCTCTGAATTGTTCATCAATCTTTACATTTGTACTTTCAACAATTTTCTGTAATCTTTTATTAAAACATCTATAAGCTTTACTCTTAGATGAATAACCAAGAAATATTCCTTCATCACTTCTAGGATCAAACTTTCCAATATACTCATCTCTTCTAATATAACATTACTTCCAAAAATTCTGAAATACTTAAGAGTAGGAGTATTACCAAACCATAGTTCATGAGGGGTCTTACCGGTTTCACCTTTGATGTGAACTTTGTTGAATCTATAGACAATAGTACTTACTGCCTCTCTCCAGTACACATGTGGTAGATTTGCTTCTGATAACATACTTCTTGCTGCATCCAAAATAGTTCTATTTTTCCTTTCAACAACTCCATTCTGTTGTGGTGTCCGAGGTGCTGATAACTATCTTTTGATTCCATTTACTTCACAGAATGTATTAAAATCTCTAGATGTGAATTATCCTCCTTGATCTGATCTTAAACATTTAATTTTCTTACCGGTTTCATTTTGAACCATTGCTTTGAATAGCTTGAACTTCCCAAGTGCTTCTGATTTTTCTCTGAGAAAAGTAACCCAACACATTCTAGAATAATCATCAATAATTAGCATGAAATATCTATCACCTTGTAAGCTTTTAGTTCTAGTTGGACCACATAAATCAGTGTGAATTAAATCAAGAGCATTATTGGATTTTTTTGGAATGCTTTTGAAACTAGCTCTAACCTGTTTTCCAAATTGACATTCCTTGCAAATTGTATTCTGAGGTTTCACAATTTTAGGTAGATCTCTAACTGCCTTAGAAGTACTGATTTTTACCATGCAATCAAAATTTACATGACAGTCTTTTATGCCATAGCCAACTTTCATATATATTTGCAATTAAGCATGCCTTTTCACTGTTATTCAAATGAAAGATATTACCTCTAGTCTAATTACTGGTTACAATTTCCAAACCAGTTTTATTCATGATTTTACATTTTCCATTTTTAAATTGTAACTGAAAACCTTTCTCATATAATTGACCAACACTTAAAAGATTATGTTTTAATCCTTCAACATAGTAGACATTGTCAGTGTTATGTTTATCATCAAGAGATATTGAACCCTTACCTTTGATTGAACAGGCTTTGTCATCTCTGAATCTTACTAAACCTCCATTGTATTCTTGAAAGTTCAAGAATTTACCTTTGTCTCCAGTCATTTGATGTGAGCATCCTGAGTCAATAATCCATTCATCCTTTGATTCAACTTTAGCTGCTAGGGCTTGTTCTACCGGTTGAGCAATAGGTACCAGTTGATGTTCTGTTATAGCAACAAAGACCCATCTATTGTCTGATGGATCCTCATCAGAATCATCAGTCACACCTTCATCAATAATGTAACAAGATTTATCTTTGTTTTTCTTAAAGTTGTATCTCTGATATTCAGGATTAGGTTTGTATGTCCTTCTAGCTTCTTCTCTTAGTCTAGCATGTCTATCAGGGCATCTTGAAGCCATATGACCAATCTTATTGCAGTTGAAACATTTAAAGGGTGCTTTACCTTCATACTTACTTCCAATTGGACCTTTTGGCATTTTTCTTGGAAATAGTGCTTCAAGTTCTTCAAGCTCTTCATTCTCCTTCTTGGTTTCTTCAAGTTCTCTTGCATAAAAGGCTCTCCAGTCTGATTTTTCAAAGGATAGAGAGATGATGTTGATGCTTTGAAGGCCAAATCAGTTTTTATAGTAGTAACAAGACCAAATTCCTCAATTTCAAAAGCTGAAAGTTTTCCAATCAATGTATCCCTAGTTACTGATGTATTAGGCATTGTTCTCAACTCATTTATAGCAGTAACCTTCATTTTAAATGCCGGTGGAAAACCTCTTAAGATTTTTGAAACAATCTCATCTTCACTCAAGGTTCCTCCACAACATTTGATACCCAAAACAATTTAATTTACTCTTTCCATAAAAGCAGAAATCCTTTCATCTTCTTCCATTTTCAGATGTTCATACCTAACTCGGAAGCTTTCAAGTTTTGCAATTTTGACTATGGAATCCCCTTCATTCAATGTTTCCAAATGATCCCAAATAGCTTTTGTAGTGGATCTATCTAATAATCCCATGATTTGTTGATCTGATAATGCGCTCAAAAGTGCTTCTCTTGCTTTGCAATCATTTTCTTCATCTTTAGCTAAAGTAATGGGAGTAGTCTAACCAGCTATAGTAGCAATATAACCATTCTTAGTAACTTCCTAGATGTCTTTACCAATGCAATTTAGATGTGTCTTCATTCTGATTTTCCATATCCCATAGTTGGTTCCATCAAGTTTAGGACTATCCTTTCTAAAATAATTAGTAGACATTGGATCTCCTCAAGTTGTTAAACTTCTACAAAAAGAGGACTAGGCTCTGATACCAATTGTAGGTCCCGGAGACAACTAAGAGTGGGGGGTGAATCAATTGTCTAATAAATTCAAACCAAAAACTTATTAACCAACTTAATTCTTAATACCGGTAGATTAGTTAAGTATGCCGGTAGACAATGTTAATAGAAAATTGTTGTACCGGTAATAATTAATGCATGAAACATAAGCACAAAGTCATCCACAACACATGACACCAATATCTATACGTGGAAACCCTATAAGGGGAAAAACCATGTTGGGAAACCTTACCCACAATCAGATGATACTACTGTAGATAGTAAGTGTACAAAGAGGGATCTGCACATGTAGAAAGTCCAACAACCTAGAGCTCACTGCTCAATCACAAATGGGAGTCACACTGACTATAGTTGGATGGTTAAATCCAATGAGAATGTACTGCACAAAATAGCATCTTCATATGCTGGATTCAGTACCTGTGTAATGCTGATATGCTTCTACAAAAACCTAACTTCACCTTCAAATGATGTCTTCGTGTATATCCCTGCTTGATCTCACATATACCCTTCCTTAAATATTATTCACATTCCACACTTGATCTTACAAATAAGATCTTACATTTATACCATACCCTAGGACCAATTTTAGTAGGTCGGCTCTACAAGATATTACAATAAAAACATTTTACAAACAATACAATATCCAATGCAATAACCGATTGAACATGTCGGCTTAATGCATTTACAACAATAATAAATCATCTCCATAGCGTGCCATACTGATCTGGAAAAGATAAACCTGTCGGTGTAACCCTAGATAACCTAGACCTATTTGCCGGTAAAAGCAAATATGCAAATGAGAATATACCAATGATTATTACTTCAAAGTAAAGTGTCCACATGATGTCTTCGACATTACCAAGTGTCTTCCATGTCAATGCAGGTACCGGTTAACCATATACCGGTAACTGTTTGCATAGTTTATTGTTTGCCGGTGAAAGTTGTTGGATCTCCAAAGTAGGTGTATTTAGCAGGTGTTGACATCAATGACAAAACCATACCAAAATACCAACACCTTATACTATGAATACGGTACAACCTGCTACACTACTGGATCTGCTATGTTGTAAGTCGCAACATAATAGGTTGTCTGACTCGTCTGATGAAGAACCTCCTACTGCAAACTGTCTCTCTCTACCCTTATCTCTACTAGTTGAAGGTCTCACTTCGCCAGCTAATGAATAATGATGAACAGTTAGTACCAAACCTAACTGAGAGGGGGGGGTGAATCAGTACAAATAAAAAAACTTTCCCTGAACCAGTTTGACTGCAAAGACTACACTTGACTGGTAAACAGTAACACCGGTCTAAATCAGGGCACTACTGGTAAAACACAGTGAGAGTATGAAAGACATAAACCGGTAAACACTAAGATCTTTACATAATCTAATATATCATTTCCACTTCACCCATATACATAAACAAGTAATATATCATCATAAATATAATGACAGTCAATTCAACATGCTTTAACACTTGACAAAGAATATTAAAGCATCACATGAAAAGCATCACACATGGCACACTGATTTTTCACGTAGAAACCCAACTAGGAAAAACCATGGTGGGGATGAATACCCACAAGCTATTCTTTGAACTCTTTTGAAGTCCACACTATTAGGAGCCTAGTCTAGTTAAAGACTTTTTACAATAGGATCTGCTAGGAACCGATCCTACTAGAGATCACCCAGTTAAAGGTTAGAACCCTGTTAAAGGTTACCTCACAAGAGGATTTGAAGAACTCATTGAATTGAGTCACCCTGTTAAAGGATTTACATAAAATCCTGTTAAAGCTACCTGATTAAGGGATTTTCCAATTGCTGAAATGGTTAGAAGTCAACCGGTAATACACTGATCTGATAACAACACTCAATGCCAAGGCAAATCCACTTTAGCTCCTTTGCTTCTACAACCACACTCTACAGGTATCAATACACTTCTCTGGTCTGGCAAGAATCAAGTATCTCTTCACTTGGATACACACATAGCATTTTCCAACAACTTCAAAATGAAAAACATCATCGACCTTATAGGAAATAGATAGGTCGGTAGCATAAACCCTAAACCCTAAACATTTAGGTTTAACAATTCACTCGAATCAATCCTAACCGTTAATCATACTGCATTGAATACAATAGTCTTGAACAAATCTCAAGACGTTCTCCAATGTTCATTCTTTGCCACTTCAGGAAGTTGATAACCCATCATGCGCTCTCCACCATTTATAGAGACTTCACACATTCTTGAGATAGATAGGATCAATCTTCTTCATGCAAGATCCTCAAGGAAATCTAGCACATGTACAAGGCTGACGTGGCAACACTATCTGATCTTCATTATAATGCTAACTCATCACAAGATGTCATCGATTGAATCACACAGGCTTGGAATGCATCAACTGGAAACCCTGAAGTTGAGACTACAAATCGGTAGTCGTGCCAAATGAAACCCCAATACAAAACTTCCCATATACTGGTTCTCATTCCAACATACTGCTTCACTTTTTGACATATACTGGTTCACAATATCATATCGATTCTCTCATTTACCGGTTCACAATATCATACGGGTTCTCTTGCCAGTTTGCTTACTTCAATATACTAGTTCATACTTCAGCATATTGACATCAATGACAACATACAATATCACCATGTCATCGAGCTCTGCACATATGCCAACAATCTCCCCCTTTGGAAATGATGGCAATATACAAAGATTTCTCTCTACTTCACATCTTGTCCCCAATACTGTAGATATCTTCTTCGCTTCACATCTTCTTCCCCTTTGACAATAATGCCAAAGTGAAGGCACAGACAGCTATGTTCCACTATGCTGCTCCCCCTAAGGAGTAGCATCCTTCTACACACCAACCTTGAAAAAGATTTATCAATGCAATACCTAACGAATGTGGAGCACACACCTTTAGTTCACCTCTTGAAGGGGCAGCACCCCTAATTCACCTCTTAAATAGGTAAATGTAGCCTTCGATAGAGGCTTGGTGAATATGTCTGCTAGCTACTCCTTACTGTAAACATGTTCCAATAAAACCTCTTTGTTCTGAACCTTCTCCCTCAAGAAATGATACTTGAGCTTGAAGTGCTTGGTTCTAGCATGTAAAACCGGATGCTTGGAAATATTAGGGTGAACTCACAAAGCTAGTTCCCACTTTTTGGTACGTCCTAATTTTTGCTAAAATCATACATTTTTTAAAAAATATAATGATTTAAGCTTTAAGAGGTCCCATTTGAAGTAATTCACTAAAGAGAGTTAAATCAAAGGCTCTTAGATCAAAATTTCTTGGATAGAACCTCTCTACTTCTAAATCATACTTGGAATGGAGTCTCCTTTGCATCTATCAAATGCTGATAAAAAACCAATTTTACATTAGCTTTTGGGGGGTCAAATTAATTCATTTAAAAGTTTTTTTTTGAAGTATTTAGTCCTTATTATAAGCTTTCCAAATGTATAACTTTTAATATATTTAATTTCATTAATATATTTTTATTTTATTTCTTATGAATGTAGGTTTTTCACTGAACATGAACTTCTTTGTTCAATGCATTGGGAAAAATAGTAAACTAATTCAAAAAAAATCTGAAAAATATCTATGCACTAGGTATTGATGTTTTCTTTCTAACAAAAAAAGAAAATTGAATTTTGATATATATAGAGCAAGTTATGTGTTCAAACGTATACCTATATCCAAATTATAATTAGTCGAATTCAAAACTTAATAAAATAAAAAATATTCAACATATCACTATCAAACCAAGTGCATGCCCTGGGTATTGATGTTACAAACCAAAATTCAAAAGAAAAGTTTTTATCATTTATAGAAAAAAAATTATGCGTTTCGGGATACACATCACTCTTAAAAAATGTTGTTTGCTGTAAACAACTACATTTTGAGGGAGATGGAAAAATCAATAAAATTTTATTCAAACTGTTCGTGTAAATAATTATTCATCATGGATATTATTAAACTTTACTTAAGTTTACTTAGGTAAATGCATTTCATAGTAGTTTGGGTATGAGACACTTGAGTGTTTGTACCACATTGGGATAGTGTGTGTAGGAGAATTTCCACCTTTTATGGTGTTGATCTTCTTGTTACACTCCACATTCAGTGGGTGATTCACCTCATGTGGATTATTATATTATTTTTCCTACCTACCCACACCTATTTTCTACCTACCCTTGTTTCTTATTGAGCCACATGTCATATTTGTGTGCTCACATATCCATATATCCTTGCCTATATAAGCAGGTTCATATTCATTGTATGTAATGATCGATTGATGATCCGATTGATCAGTATTTTCATCTTGATAGAATACAGTTTATTTCTATCATATATTTTGTCTCTCTTAATTGTGTTTTCCATTGCCTCTTGATCTTGAAAAAATATCACATGGTATCAGAGCCATTAGAGTGTCATTGGTTTCCTAATTGAGAGAAATTTGATGCTATTTGGTGTTTGCATCTTGGAGCTTTCTATTGCAGGTTATTATTGAAGCTTGATTGGTCAAATCTAAGGTTACCATTGGATTTAGGAGGTCCAAGAAAGTCAGTTTTGTCTTTTGTTTCATCAAAATCAGACTTCGGAGGCCAAATCTAGATTCATTTGAAGTTTGACGCTGCGGCGGAAATTTTCCAGAAATTATAATTTTGCAGGCAATTTTCAAATAGCGATATCTCACTCATACAGATTCATTTTTCTAAGCAATATTTTTTGTTTTGGGGTAGAATTTTGTGATCTGTACAATGGTGCAGGAGTTTTTTGATATTTGGATACAAGTTTTTTGTAAATCATGAAATCCCGATTTTTACAACTTTGGAGGCTTCATTTGGGCTCATATGGACTCCTTTTCAGGTGCCGTTTTTTTTGAAAGTGCATATTTTTTCATCTACTTTCATAATCTACCATTTGTTTGCAGTGATTTTGAGTAGAAATTGTACTTTCAGTATTTGGCCATTCTTTGCATATTTGATACTTGCATTTTGCTTGGATCTCAGTTTAGATCACTAGTAGTATTTGTTGAAGTCTCTTAGATCTTATTTTGAGAAGTTGTAAATTGAAATCAGAAGTCCACTTTGCCTTGTTTTGCAAGTGGCCCATTGTATACACACTAAGTATAAAGTGCCAAAATCACCATTTTGGGGGGGTGTCTTGTGTGATTGTGCCTCTCTCTATCTTGTGTTTTTTCAGTTTTAACTCCTCATAATTATGCATCATGGAAAATTAAGGCATGGAGTAAACTAATGGAAAAAGGACTCATTCATTATGTAAATGAAACTATAACAACACCACCTAATCCTAAGGCTGATCCTAATGTTCAAATTGAATGGCTTACTAAGAATGCTATGGAACTTGGAACACTTAAAAATTATGTATTAGATGACCTTATTTTTCACATTGATAAGTGTACAACAATTAAAGAGGCTTGGGATATTTTTAATTAATTGTATGGTCAAATTGATGAGATTAAGGGCTACAAGCTTGATAGTGAACTCACAACTTTGGATCCCAAAGATTTTGATACAATCCAAGATTATGTCACAAAAGCAACTAAGCTAAGAGGAAAACTAAAGGATTGTGGAATTGACAAAAAGGATGCTCAATTAGTTTATAACTTTTTGGACAAGCTTCCTTCAGAGTATGTAGGCTTTGTATCTAGCTTTCACACCCATAAGTTAGCTCAAGGTTCCTCATACACTTCTCCCTCATTTGATTAATTCATGGAGATGTTGATACTTGAGCAATCTAAGTTGACCATGATGGGGATTCTCAAATATTCAAAGTCACAAGCTTTGGTGGCTAACAAAGGGATTCAAAGTAATCAAGGAAAAGGCAAGAATCAAAAGGAACCTAAGTCTAAACCACAAAAATATGGAGCACAATCTTCCTCTCCACAACAAGGTGATTCACCATTCTCACCTAAGAGGAAATCATATAAGGACAATCTTTTTTGTGGATATTGCAAGAAGTCGGGACATGATGAACATCATTTTTATAAGAAGGATATTGATGAGTTGAAGAATCTTCTTGAGAAGAATAGAGTCAACCTACCTTCTATAATGTCTACATCGGCTTCTTCTTCCAAGGATAAAGGAAATGATCACTCTTTTGGGATAGATAAAGGAAAGGGACAAGCTCTTTGTGCTACTACAAGTCATGATTCAGGGAGATGGCTTCTAGATTCAGGGGCTTCTCATCATATGGCATCTTCACAGTCTATGTTTTCTACATTTGAGCCTTGCCACATGCCACAGATTTTGATGGGCAATCATACATACATGGATGTGATTGGGAAAGGATCTATTGCCATTGGGGATAAATCCTTCAATGATGTGTTGTGTGTACCCCACTTGACAAATAATCTTCTTTCCATCTATCAAATCACACATTGGGCAACTAGGAAAACTGTAGAGTTCACACCTGATTCAGTTATCATTAGAGACTTGGAGAGTGGAGCTATCATTGTGACTGGGGTGGTTTATCATGCATCTCGGTTGTACTCTTTTTCAGATTTTGGTCCTATTGATAAGGTTGGTTCTTCCTATGTTGATGATTCAAATTTTGAGGAGAACTTTGGGCATTTGAACTTGGGGATTCTCACATGTGACCCCATTCTTGAGCCTTCCATTTCATCTCCTTCTATTGATATCACACCACCTATTGCACCTGATGATGCAACTAGTATGACAATTTTGCCTTCTTATGATTTAGTGCAGCAAGATATTTCATTTCTTCCAGCTTCAGTTGATTGGGATGCCTACTTGACAGACATTACAGGTTTGTTTGTGGACTCCTACATTGCAGATTTGGGAGACACCGTTCATGACATTCATCTTCTCTTTGATGAAGATGATCCTTCTTTGATTGTTGTGAGGGATGACTCTGACCCTCTTGTGCATTCTCTACATGATCAATCTTTAGAGGTTGACATGATTGTGGATACTTTTGTACAACACCTCGAAGAGGTCTCTTTATCTTTTGAGGAGACATATGAGTCTTTGGATATTGTTCTACATTCATCTCCACTAGATCTTGAAGTGCCTTTTTCAGTAGTGTGGCACAATTTACCACCTTTCGAGGGGGTATCTTTCAGCATCAACATGGGGACACTTGAGCAGTTTTCAAAGATTCCTTTCATCATGAGTTTTCTTCATACATCTTCCCTTCATGATTGGGGAGACTTCATGGATACACCTTTGGTTTTGTTTCTTCCTAAGGGGAGGAATATTGTTTTACGTTCATGGAGCAGTTTCTTCATACATTGAGTTTCTATCATTGGTGCAGATTCCATATTGAGGGCGGTTTTCCTAGCTTCTCTTCTTCTCTCATATGGGGGGGACTTTTTCCTCACATGGGGTTTTGTCCTTCACATTCTTCTATGAGAGTTCTCTTGTATGTTTTCATCTCTCTTTTGGGGGAGGGTTTTTCTCTCTTTCCCTGCTTTGTGAGAGATTTCATTGCATTGGTTTTCATGCATTTGCATTTGTACATGGGTACCTAACATGGCCTCATATCTAGGACCCATCTTGCATTGCTTATTTGAATTGTAGACTTTAGTGTATTCCCCTAAGTTGCACTTAAGGGGGGGTGCTGGTGTAAATAATTATTCATCATGGATATTATTACACTTAGGTAAATGCATTTCATAGTAGTTTGGGTATGAGACACTTGGGTGTTTGTGCCACATTGGGATAGTGTGTGTAGGAGAATTTCCACCTTCTATGGTGTTGATCTTGTTTTTACACTCCACATTCAGTGGGTGATCCACCTCATGTGGACTATTATATTGTTTCTCCTACCTACCCACACCTATTTCCTACCTACCCTTGTTTCTTATTGAGCCACATGTCATATTTGTGTGCTCACATATCCATATAGCCTTGCCTATATAAGCAGGCTCATATTCATTGTATGTAACGATCGATTGATGATCTAGTTGATCAATATTTTCATCTTGATAGAATACAGTTTATTTCTATCATATATTTTGTCTCTCTTATTTGTGTTTTCCATTACCTCTTGATCTTGGTAAAATATCACACAAACAAATTTGCAAAAAATATATTTAGAATATATAAACAAGATTTTAAAAATCACTAGTTTATATCATCTTCAAATTCTTAACGGTTTAAAAGTTATAGGTGTCAGAAAGTGAAGGCTTTTTTTCAAAATATTCATCAAGTGTCAAAGTTGGTCAAAAAATAGGAACCAGTATTGTGAGTTCACCCATTAATTGCACTTGTGTTGTCACAAAATATACTTACCGGTTCAGATACAGGAACTTTGAAGCCACTTAATACATGCTTCATCCAAATTGTTTGGGTGTAGTTCATAAATGCTGCAACATATTCTGCTTCTACTGTAGACTGAGAGATACAACTCTGCTTCTTACTCATCCATGAGACTAGTCTACCACCAAGAAAGAATGCACCAACATTTGTGCTCTTTCGGTCATCCACATTACCAGCCCAATCAACATCTGTAAACACTTTCAGGTTGAAATCATTACTATATGGATACCATAATCCATAGTCAATAGTTCTCTTCAGATATCTAAGAATCTGCTTGACTACTACCAAGTGGGATTATCTTGGACTTTTTTGGAACAGTGCAGTAATGCCCACTACATGTGCAATGTCTGATCTGCTATGTACTACATAGTGCAACTTACCAATCATTGATTGGTATTCCTTCTCATTTACCAACGATGTGCTATCCTCTTTTGATAATTTACAACCGGTAACCATCAGTGTACCAACTTGTTTGTTGTCTTCCATGCCAAAGGTCTTCAACACCTCTTTGACATACTTGGACTGAGTGATAAAGATACCATCTTTCATTTGTTGAATCTGTAGTCCAATGAAGAACTTAATCTCCCCTATAAGTGACATCTCAAATTCCTTCTTCATCTCATCTATAAAATCATGACTCATCTAGTCATCTCCACCAAAAATTATGTCATCAACAAATACTTCACAGATCATAATCTGATCTCCTTCTGACTTCAAATAGATATTTCTATCTTCACTTGTTTTTTCACATCCAATCTTCACAAGATAGGAGTGTAAGCGTTCATACCATGCTCTAGGTGCCTGCTTCAATCCATACAAGGCTTTATGTAGACTACGCACCATGTCACTATCTTCTGATAGGGAAAACCCATCCAGTTGCTCTATATATACCTTCTCTTCAAGTATTCCATTCAGAAATGCAGATTTTACATCCATTTGATATACTTTGAATCCCTTGAAGGTTGCATATGCAAGAAGCATATGAACTCCTTCCAATCTAACTACTGGAGCAAAGGTTTCTCCATAGTCTTCTCCTTCTTCTTGAGCATATCCCTTACACACCAGTCTGGCTTTGTTTCTTACCACTATGCCATCTTGATTCAGCTTATTTCTGAAAACCCATTTGGTGCCAATCACATTTTTATGCTCAGGTCTGGGTACAAAATACCATGTACCATTCTTTTCTATTTGGTCAATTTCTTCTTCCATAGCCTTGATCCAGTCTTCATATTTATGTGCCTCTTTAAATGTTTTAGGCTCAAATTCAAAGATCATGCAAGAATTTTCTCTGACCTTTCTTCTTGTAAGAATTCCTAGATCCTTGTCTCCTATGATCTACTTTGGATCATGATTCATCTTTACATACCTAGGAATGATCTTAGTTGTTTCCTCTTGCTTTTCTTCTTCATCCTCATCTTCATCAGCATCAACATCTAGTGATGTAGGAGCACTGTTATTGGTACTAGGTTGTTTTGCAACCAGTTCCCAAAAGGTTACAACTGGTTCATCTACCACTCACTCATTATTAGTTTTGTCAGGTTTCTCAGAGGTTTCATCAACTCTGACATTAATACTTTCAACAATTATCTGAGTCCTATTGTTGAAACACTTGAGAGCTTTACTCTTCGTGGAATATCCTAGGAATATTCCCTCATCACTTTTGCATCAAACTTGCTCTGATGTTCACTCCTCTTGATATAACATTTGCTGCCAAACACTCTAAAGTAGCTTACTACAAGAGTCTTACCAGTCCAATACTCATAAGGTGTTTTATCTTTACCTTTCTTGATGACTACCTAATTCATAGTGTAGACTGCAGTGCTCATCACTTCTCTCCAGAAGGTGTGAGCAACCTTCCCTTGAATCAACATCATTCTGGCTGCTTCAACTATAGTCCGGTTATTCCTCTCTGCTAGGACATTCTACTATGGAGTCTGGGGGGCAGATAGTTGCCTCTTGATGTCATTCTCTTCATAGTACTTGTTGAATTCACCGGAAGTGAATTCTCCTCCTTGATCAATTCTTAGGCACTTAATCCTCTTACCGCTTTCTTTTTCTACCAATGCTCTAAAGGATTTGAACTTTTCAAAGGCTTTAGACTTATCCTTCAAGAATGTGACCCACATCATTCTTGAGCAATCATCAGTAAGAATCATAAAATACCTATCTCCCTGCACACTCCTAGTTTTCATAGGACCACACAAATCAGTATGCACAAGATCAAGTAAATTGTCTATAGTGAAAGGTTTACCTTTGAATGTTGAGGAGGACATTTTCCCCAATTGACACTCTTTGCACAAAGGATTCTCTGGTTTTCTCAGCATAGGCAATCCTCTAAATGCCTTGATCTTGTTGGCCTTCACAATATTATCAAAGTTTACATGGTAGAGTCTCCTATGCCATATCTAGCTATCCTCAAACTTAGACATTAGACATGTACTGACATTAGCATTTAGCTGAAATAGGTTACCTTTGGTCTGCATACTGGTAGCAATCAGTTGACCATTCTTTCCTTTGATTTTGCACACTCCATTTTTGAATTCCAGAGTGAGTCCATTATAATTCAGTTGAGCAACACTCAAAAGGTTGTGTCTAAGACCTTCTATGCAATACAGATTGTCAGCACTGCTTCTTCCATTTAGAGAGATGGAACCTCTGCCTTTTACCATACATGGTGCATCATTACCAAAACTAACCACACCACCATCATACTCTTCCAGAGATAGAAACTTACTCCGGTCATCAGTCATATGGTGAGAACAGCCACTGTCAATAATCTACTCATTGGAATTATCAAAGCAGGAGACAAGAGCCTTCTTGTCTAACACATCTTCCTTGACTTCTACAAACACAATATCGTCACTTTCTTCATCTTCTAATTCTTCATCAGTGACACCTTCATCAACTACTACAAAACAGTTTCTCTGGTTTGTCCTTATTATCACCATTAGGGCAATTTATAGCAATGTTTCCTATCCTATTACAAGAAAATAATTTCAAAGGGAGCTTACCTCTATATTTACCAGTTCCCTTAGGAAGTCTCTTGGCAAGAGGAGCTTCAAATTCCATCAGGATCTCCTCATCATCCATTTCTCTACTTTATCTTGGTTCACAACTGGTAGTAGCTTCTTTTCTCTTTCTAGATGGTGCAGTAGATGCTCTAAAGCCTGATTCCATTTTTTGAATACTACCATCATAATTATTTAGCTCATATGCGGTCAACTTAGCAATGTTGGAGTCTAGGGATACCTTTGTCTTGTCTATAGACCTCAACTCCTGAATAGCAGCAACCCTTATTGCATAGACCGGTAATAAGGATCTCAAGACTTTGCTAACAATAGTGGAATCATCTATTTTACCTCCTGCACTCTTGATGTCTCGAATAATAGTTTTGATTCTTATTCCATATTGTTGAATGGTCTCTCCTTCAACCATTCGCATGTCTTCAAACTTTCCCCTAACGCTCTCTTCCTTAGCTTGTTTCACATGCTCAACATTGCCATAGATATTCTCTAGAGCAACCCATACTTCTTTTGGATTATCTTTATCCTGAACATCAATAAACTCAATATCAAATAGACTGTTGATTAGGGCTTCCATGACTTGTCCATTCTCCTGAATCTCTCTTTTTTGATCATCGGTGAGAGTACCGGTAGGAATAACATAAGCATTCTCAATATAGCTCCAGTGTTGAGAACCCATGTTTCTGATGTAAATCTGCATTCTATCCTTCCATATCTTAAAATTATCTCTATTGAACTTTGGACCTTCCCTCTTCATCATTAGAGTAGAATCTTTTCCTCAAGTGGTTAAGCTTGCAACACAGAGGACCTGGAAGATGCTTTGATACCAATTAATAAATAATGATGAATAGTTAGTACCAAACTGGTACTAAGAGGGGGGGTGAATCAGTATAGACAAAACAAACTTTCCCTAAACCAGTTTGACTGCAAAGACTGCACTTGACTGGTAAACAGTAACGCCGGTCTAAATCAAGGCACTACCAGTAAAACATAGTGAAAGTATGAAAGACATAAACTAGTAAACACTTAGATCTCTACACAATCTAATATCTCGTTTCCACTTCACCTGTATGCATAAACAAGTAGTATATCATCAGAAATACAATGACTATTGGTTCAATAGGCTTTACCACTTGATAGAGAATATTAAAGCATCACATGAAAAGCATCACAAATGACACACTAATTTTTCACGTGGAAACCCAACTGGGAAAAACCACAGTGGGGATGAATACTCACAAGCTGTTCTTTGAACTCTTTTGAAGTCCACTTTGTTAGGAGCCTAGTCCAGTTAAAGACTTTTTACAAAAAGGTTTTGCTGGGAACCGATCCTGGTAGAGATCACCCAGTTAAGGGATGGCTAAATACCTGGTTAAAGGTTAGAACCTTGTTAAAGGTTACCTCACAAGAGGATTTGAAGAACTCATTGAATTGAGTCACCCTATTAAAGGATTTACACAAAATCCTATTAAAGCTACCCGGTTAAGGGATTTTCCAACTACTAAAATGGTTAGAAGTCAACAAGTAATACACTGATCTGATAACAGCACTCAATGCCAAGGCAGATCCACTTTAGCTCCTTTACTTCTGCAATCACACTCTGTAGGTATCAATACACTTCTCCAGTCTAGCAAGAATCAATTATCTCTTCACTTGGATACACACATAGCATTTTCCAAAAAATTCAAAATGAAAAACATCATCGACCTTATAAGAAACAGATAGGTCGGTAGCATAAACCCTAAACCCTAAACATTTAAGTTTAACAATTCAATCAGTTCAGTCTTGACCATTAATCATACTGCATTTAATATAATAGTCTTGAACAGATCTCAAGACATTCTCCAACATTCATTCTTTGCCACTTCAGGAAGCTGATAAACCATCATGCACTCTCCACCATTTACAGAGACTTCACACATTCCTGAGGTAGATAGGTTCAATCTTCTTCATGCAAGATCCTTAACGAAATCCTTCATGCACACAAGGCTAATGTGGCAACACTATCTAATCTTCATTATAATGCTAACTCATCACAAGATGTCATCAGTTAAATCACATAGGCTTGGAATGCATCAACCAGAAACCCTGAAGTTGAGACTACCAATCGGTAGTCATGCCAAATGAAACCCCGATACAAAACTTCCCATATCCTGATTCTCATTCCAACATACCACTTCACTTTTTGACATATGTCAGTTCACAATATCATACTGATTCTCTCATATACTGGTTCACAATATCATACCGGTTCTCTTTCCAGTTTGCTTACTTCAATATATCGATTCATACTTCAGCATATTGACATCAATGACAACTTACAATATCATCATTTCATCGAGCTCTGCACATATGCCAACACCAACTATGTCTATACCACTATTAGTTGTGGCTGCAAACCAGCTAGGCATGCTCTCATCGACTGTTCTACATCGGCCCCCTCGCAAGCTCTCTGCCTCCATCTCTACCTCCATCTCCTCCTCCATCTCCACCTCTGGCCCTCCCCTGCTCCTCTCTCCTCTGCATGACCTATCTTAGAGTGACTCTCTCCTCCTCTCCTTCACCCTTTGACACCCTTGCTCTACTCAGCCTCACTCCATCTATCCCTAGGGATCTACCCTCTCCTCTTTACTCCCTACCACTAGCTGGTACCCTACTGCTACTAGCACTAGGATCACCACCTACCCGCCTTAGAGCCTTGGCTCTCTATCCCTGCCTTTTTCCATGTCCCTATCCCTATGCGGGGGCATCATCCTCTACCTCCTCTATGTGAGGTGCCTGCTCAGCCGAATTCGTGAATCTTAGGAATGGATGCTACTGGAACCAGTCCCTGTATTGGGTCAATACCCCCGCATCTGCAATATCATCTAGGTAATCCCATCTGAGTCATTGTATCTCAAGCAACTCCTACATGCACAAGGCATATGATAGCCTAGGTCCCCATCCCTGTGTCTCCTCATCAACATAACATGAGTATGTAGTAAACTCCTGCGAGATCCCTTGAGGTCTATCATATTGCCTCATCACTCATGTAACAATAAACCACTCAACCACTATCTGTGATCTGCCTATGAGAGGCCATGTCATGAAGAGGTCTCTACAAATAGCTCTCCAATCATCCCAAGGCTTTAGACCCCTGTAAGGTCTCCATTTGACAACTATCAGATCATCCAACAGATGTCTCCAATAATCGGTCTTGCCCAAATGGAGCTACATCATATATCTAGCATATCTATACATAATGGGTTGTTGTGGATCTCTAGCCTCATCAATAATTGGCCTGCATAATGGGAGATGCTCCCAGGCCCATACCTACAAAATGAAAACTTTGGCAGCCATGCTCTTCCCCTCCTGGTAGACGATCTCATGCATCTCATGATACATGTGGGCCAATAGGCAAGAACCCCATCCTAATCTCTGGGGGTGCTCAACAAGTCTCTTCAACATCCTGCCCCATGCACATAAAAAACCTTTGCTATCCCCTATCTGGCATAAGAAAACAGCTGATGAAACCTACCAAGACGCAAGCTAGTGAAAAGTCCTCACTGTATCTGGTCATCATCTCATCCCAACTGATCGACCATGTCAGAATGTCTGCATCATGAAATACCTACCTTAAGGCTAGAAGGCCAGGACGCTATGCTGAATCATAATCCACCTTATCCCCAACAAAAGGGATATGGAGAATCCTGTGTACATCCTCGGGAGTGATGGTCATCTCCCCAACTGGCAAATGAAATGTGTTATGCTCTGAATGGAACCTCTCCACTAACGCAGTCAGCATACCATGATTTACACAGATATCAGGCAACCCAAGAAGATGAGTCAATCTGCATGCATCAATATGTGCCTGGTCTATATCTGATATCTGCTGAACTAATGCCATCATAGGTGGATATACACATCTAAATAAAAACATGGGGAAATCAAACCTACAAAAAATCAAACAAAAGATCATTAGGAAACACTCCATAGTAGCCTATAAAGGAAGCAAAACATCATGCAAATCCAACTACACTAATTGCAAAATCAAACTTTCAAGTTTACACCTTCAAAAATGCTCACTGTTTTCCAAATGAAAAAACATTATAGAGGTAGCAAATCGTACAAGTAGGAATTGGCCTTATACGACAAAATAGGCTGATACGACATAGGACTAGCCCCTAAATGACAAAATGAGCTCTTTTGAATGTTGTCGTATGACAGAAGGGTAGGTCTCATATGACAAAAAAAATGCCCAACTTCAACATGCCAAAAATTGAAAAATTCAACAAAAAATTTCAAAATTGAAATGAATAGCAGGCTTAAGATAGATCACTTACCACTGGCTCATAGTTTCAAGGTTGATTATGTCATCTCTAGTGCTTAAATTAATGCACATGAGTAGGAACCACCATTTTTCTTCACATAAGGCTTTTCGAATTTTCAAAGTTGGAGGGTTAAAATTAATTGAAAATGACACTTTTACCCCATATATAGTCAAAACCCTAATTTTTCAACTTGCTCCGATGGACACCAAAATTGTACCCTTAGCTAATTTTCCTATCCTAATTCCATTTTCAGGATCAAAATTGAAATTCGAGATCATTCTGCTAGTCAATTTCATAAAATTTGGACCACTTAGAGCTTTTCATCAAAAGCTCATTCTTTCTTCAATTTGCGCTCAATTTCTCATGAATCAGCGTTGAATCTCAATTTATTCTACAAATCAACTTTGCGCTCAATTTCACACTTAATCTTTGAATATTCCTTTGAATCACTTTCATGCTCAAATCATTATCATCGCTCAACAATTGCCTATAATCGTGTACCCTCGCTATCTTTTGATTTCACTCCCGAGGGGGCATACTCATGACCTTATGACCTCACATCTTCAAATGTCGAGAAAATTTTCAAATCTTCAAGTAGCTAAGCTTCATCAAATCAATCGCTAGGGGCATATCAATTTTATCACTTCAAATCAAGCTAATATTGTCTTCATCTAAATCAGTCTCTTAATGTTAATCAATTTCATCACTTTTCATCAAGTTGATTATTTGTTTAAACTCAATCAAGGGTTTAAAGAGTATCTTTGATCACACTCAATCTAAGAAGGTGTTCAGTTTCATCGCTTCAAATCAAGCTAATAGTTTGTCTTTGCTCATTGTATCTTGATCAATCAAGTTCAAGATCAGTTTTCTCTTCGCTCATTGATTCTATTTCAATCAAGTTCTAGATCAGTTAGATCCGCTTCTTGATCAATCAAGTTCAAGTTTGGTATCTTTGCTCTCTATCGTTCCTAGTTCAATCAAGTTCGGGATTGGTTTTGCTTTAATCAACTCTGTTCAGCTTCATCACTTCAAAGCAAGCTGAATATCTCGCTCTTCATCTAGTTCGTGATCAATCAAGTTCAGAACTAGTATCTCCTAGACATCAAATTTTCTTTGAACCAACGCACTGCTCACACATTAATTCAAAGAGGGGCAAATGTAATACCCTAAAAATGATCATCTAAACCATGAGCCCCTAATCTCGGCAACATCACCAAGGTCCTAACCAAAGGCAATTAAATAAATCTTGAGCACACAATTAATTTCTAAAATCATTAAATGTCACATGGCAAATTAATCAACCAATATTAATTAAATATTTATTTAATTAATTGATCATTCCAAGTAAATCATTTTTAAACAATTATCTTATTTATTTTAATTAAATATCCTAGCATATTTAATAAAATAAATCAATTTGCCATCAAATCTTCAAAAAAGGAATTAATTGACAAAAAAGAATTAAAAATTGAGAAAAGAAATCAATTGGAGATAATCTTGAAAAACAAATTAAAAATTGATAAATAATCTCAAAGAAAGCAAATAAAACAATTAAATATTAAAATTGAATGAAATAGAGAATAAATCAGTTTTTTCTTGATTTTATCTTAATTTTAGTTCAATTTCCTTTAAAACTAAGAAAAGCAGCCAATCACATCAATTCACCTAGATTGTGCTTCCTCTTGGAAAATCTTGACCACTCATCATCATTTGATCTCAGCCTTTGGTTTCTTTCTGAATTTTCTATAAATTCACGATCTCATCTCTCATTCAAAGATCTTGGAGAATATATTGTTATTATGTTGTTTTTGTTCTAGGTTCATTGAGAATTTGCATTGAGATTTGCATATTAGTTACTTCATATTGTTTAAATCATTTAGCTTAAATATTCATATGTTGCTTAAATCATGTTAGATTAATCTTGCATATCTAGCTTACATCTTGCATTCATTTAGCTCATATCCATGCTCATATAGATTAAAAATCCTTCGTTTAGGTGTTGTCTAGTCAATGGATAGCTTAGCAATCTAAGAGCAATCTAAACTCACATCTACTAGAAGGCAATGGGTCACTTTGTAATGGTTTATTATTCATTGATTATTGATTTACTAACCATGCATTTAATGACTTAATTGAAGTGTTGTGTATTCTAGATACAGATACAGTTCCACTTTTCACACACACAGTTTCTGGTTGGATTGGATCTGGCATGATCCGATATGCTCTAGTATGATTTGGTTATGGAATTAGCTTACTCATGTTCATATTCAGTCAGTTGGTTTTGGTCTGGTGATCAGATGCTATTTTGTTTGCTTGGAAGCTTGGTTTCTAGTTCCAGTGAGGGTTTCACTGACAGAGCTTTGATGATATGCATAAGTGGTGTTGGTGCAGCTTCTGGTGGAGTTTCAGGATGCTAATGGTGATCATGTTCGAGACTTGGCAGATTGGGACCATTTCTTTAGCGTATGGACCTATATTGGATCATTTTATAATTGTTGCAATACGTTCTACCTCTATCTCTCCTAGAACACTTCGACAATAATCTCAAGAAAGTTATATATGATCTTGGAAAATACATGAGGTAAGTAGTGTTATTTGTTCAATTTTTTGTATAGGTATTATATTTGTCATTTTTTTTACTTATTATGTAATATATTGTATATTATTTTGTTAATTCTTGTTAATATATTTGCGTCTCGAATCACTTGTAGATGGTTGTCATCTAAAAAAATTCATAAAGAAGATATTAAATATTGGAAGACAAAAATTCCTCATCTAATGTGTGAAATGAAAAAGAGTCTACCTTCCACATTTTTCAATGCACACGAACACTACCTCATACACCAAGTTGAGGAGATTGAATTATGTGGACCTGTACACACAAGGTCAATGTGGATGGTTGAGAGGTACTTAAATTTTTTGAAGGCTTTGGTTCAACAAAGATCTCATCTTGAAGGTTCTATGGTGGAGGGATATATGGTATACTAGACTATGGTGTACATTACTAAATATCTTCCTAAGTTTGCAACAAAGATCCATGTAGATCGCATTTGGGATCCCAACTACATTAACAAATTCGAAGGGGAGTACCTGATGGCGAAAGGGAGATTGACAAAAGTGAGAGGTAATTATTGGATGTACATGGACATTAACCTGAATACAGTTTACATTTAGTTTTTATATATATTGTAGTTAACTAATTCTTAATCTTCAATATATATCAGTTGTAAATTTCTAATTATTTTTTATAGTTGCTCGAGAGTGGGGTCCACTACATTTGTTTGTTGCAAATAATATTGATTGGATGATGGTATGGATTGAATGATGTCAACAATTGAGTTGCGCATTAACATGGGAAGGTGTGGCTTCATTGGTTAAAGAAGCTCATCATAATGGAGATTCCAATGTTACACCAAGGGAAATTGATTTGGCATATGGTTTAAGAGATAAACAGGTATGTATCAATATATTAATCACCCCTATTATTTAACTTTTTTTCAATTGTAATGATGTATACATATGTTATTTTTTGCATACATTAGACCAAGAATAAATATGTTTATCAACTAGCGATGCAATAATTTTTACATGTTTGACATATTATAGGTGAAATACCACAAGACTATGTGGTACAATGGCCATAAATTTCACATCAAAAAGTTTGATGACATGAAGAAAAATTGTGATTCTAGGATAATTGCAGTATTTTAGGTGACTAATGTTTCATTTAGAAGCAACATACATCCTCAAGTCTTAGAAAATTGATACTATGGGATTTTGGATGATATACTTGAGTGTGACTTTGGGTCCTTCAAATTAGTTATTTTCATCATCCAATGGTACAGGCTACGATTGAATAAAAATGATCCTGACAAAACTATTATTGTCACAAACCGGGACACCTTGCAAAGTTTTGTAGAGCTATAATGAACAAACCGGTTAATCGGTCTATTGACCAGAAAGGAGAGAAGAAGATAGATGTGGAGAAAAATAGAAGTGACATGAATAGGATATGGAAGAAGAAAAGTGAGGAGAAACCATCAGAGGACTTCCATTCTTCACCTAGTGTAGAGAATCCTTCACCAGTAAACTAAGAAATGTTGAAGCTTAGGGGGAACATCTTGTCAAATCTATTTTTGGATCCCCTAAATGATGTGCAGTAAGTCAAATCTGAGTGTTTTTTAATCGATTACATCTTAAACCGATAAATTGAATGTGATATGTGTGCCAGTATCAAGTTTTAGAATTGAACAACGATTAGGGTATGTTCAACTAGTATGATAAAAGGCAAATATAAACGTGTTTGTTAGTCTCATGTTTCACTTAGCATTTTTTAGAGCACATCTGGAGAGCAATAGTAACTTAGAAGAACTTTTGATTGCTAGTTTGGTGAAGTTGATAGTGGATTGAGAAGATTGTGGAAGAGTATTCAGACTGGAAACCCTAGTTGTGAAGAAATTTGATGATACCAACAAGTCTTATGCAATTGAGAAACAAAAGATAGTGATTATTGAACTGGAGATTTAGATTGATGTTGAGCAGAACTGTGTGAGGATACTGCTCAATCGATAGATGAAAAGGATGAAGATGATGAACAAGAAGAAAATTCTATACCGGAACCAGTTATTCCTAGATATGTGAAGTTTAATCATTCTGCAGACTAGATAATAGGTGACAAGAATGCTAGGGTGCAGACTAGAAGAAAGATTAGAAAAAGTGCTTGTCTAATATTTATAGTTGAACCAAAGATAGTGAGAGAAGCTCCAAAGGATGATGATTGGTTAAAGGAAATGAATGAAGAGCTTGATGAAATTGAGAAAAATTGTTGGCATTTGCATGAAGATTGCATTAATGATATGTTATGTTGTCATTGATGTAAATTGAGCCGGTAATGGCATTGCTGATATTGGTTTTATTGATATTTTCTTGTAACCGGTAGGAAGATCTTTGAGGAAAATGTTATAAACCGGTATGTAACTTTGTGAGTTAAATCGGTAACTGATGTATAAGGTTAAACCCTTTCTATGTTATGTAACCGATAAACCCTACCAGTTTTTTTTGTTAAACCGTAATCGATTAAGTTTGCTGAAATAGTTATGCTGGTTTATTATTTGTTGAGTGGTAATGATGGAGACACATGAGATCATTGTAAAAATATAAGTTCAAATTTTTTTGACACATTTGTTTGATTGTCTAGGGAATGAGCAAAGTTGATTTCATCTAATGCAAAGAGTGTGATGAATTACAAGTCTGATGAAGTGGTGATCATGGAGCAGTTGGAATTTTCTTGAAGACTGTGTCTAGATTGCTATGTAAATCCAATAGTCACACTTGAACCAATTTGTTTGTAATCTCTATGAGAGAATTAGGTTTTTGTTGTGTTACCAACCTAATTGATTTGTATTTAAGGTCGATGAAGTTTTTTTGTTTTTTGTTGGCAAACTGTTGGCTGAAATCAGTTGAGTGTGTGGTTGCCTAACCGAAGAATGGATCTCTAGTTTGAGTAAAGGCAGATTGAAGCTTAAAAGGATTTGATTAAGAAAATGTAGTGCTATTCAGATAGATCAAGAAAAACCTATTGTCTTCTAACAATTACAACAAAATTGTAATCCCCTAACCGGGTAAGCTCTAACAAGCTTGGTTATTTCTTAAATCCTCTAACAAGGTGATCCATTAGCTTGGATTCTCAAATTCTCTACTGAGGTTACTCCTAATAGGGTTTTTTTTTATCAAGGAATTTTGTAAATCCCTTAACCGGGTGATTCCTAACAGGATCATTTTGTAACAGGACTTATTGTAAAAGCTTTAACAAGATTGGCTCCTAACAGGGCAAACTTCAGAAGAGTTTAGATAGCTATCTTGTGAGTCTCATCTCACCGTGTTTTTTACCTGTTTGGGTTTTCCACATATAAACATTTGTGTCATGTGGTGAATGTTTTTGTGGTTATGGTCTTATTTGTTGATTTGATTAACTTTTGATAAGGCACGATAACTAGAAGCATTGAGAGATGGAGTGTGTTGATATATGATTAAACATTTGGAAGTTTACAAGATTAAAGTTGTTTACTGTTAAATTGTTATAACAGTTAACTGGTTGATGTTGAGTATTCTTATGAGTATTGATCTGGACAGTTATATTCTATTGATAAGTTTACTTTGTGAGTTTGAGTTTGAGATTGGGAAGTTTGTATTAGTTTTTTAGATTACTGATTCACCCGCCCTCTCAGTAATCCACCAAATACTTATTCTTTCATCATACCATCAATTGGTATCAGAGCATCTCAGGTCTGCTTAAATCTAAAATCCTAACACCTTGAGGAAAAGATCTTGTAGATCATGATGTAGAAGGAAGGTCTGAAGTTAAACAAAGATAACTATAGGATATGGAGCGATAGAATGAAGATTTGCATTAAGAGTCTGGGAAGTCAGTATTGGGATCATGTAGAAACTTAGTATGTTACACCTACTGGAACTTTGACTGATGATCAGAAGAAAGAACATCAAGAAAATCATCAAGCATTGGAGGCTATTGTCAGTTCCATGTCTGATGTTGAATATGTAGATGTTCATGGTCTTGAAACTACATATGAATTATGGAAAAAACTTGAAGAGATTTATAGCAGTGACGAACATGTTAAGATTGCTAAAGAGGAGAGCCTAAGAGGAAAGTTTGATGACATGAGAATGTCTGAAGGTGAGAATATCAAGCAATATGGTCAAACGATAAAATAGATAGTTGGTAAAATAAAAAGTGTAGGAGGGAAAGTGGAAGATACCATGTTGATTTTCTACTGGTCTATGCTATCCGAGTTGTAGCTATTCAAGAGATGAAGTCCATTGACAAAACTAAGGTAACTCTTGACTCTATCATTGGAAAACTTACTACTTTTGAATTAAACAGTTATGATGGTAGTGTATAGAAATCAGAATCTATATTCAAAGCTTCTGTCTCTAACACATCTGTGAGAAAAAGTAGAGATACCTGTCATGGTTATGAATCTAGATCCAACAGAGATGCTGATGATGAAGACAACTTAGTGGAGCTTGAAGCATTGTTGGCAAAATGACTGCCTAAAGGCACTGGTAAATATAGAGGTAAACTACCTTTAAAATTTTTTGCATGCAACAAGATTGGTCATATAGAAGCTACTTGTCCTAATGGTGAAAATGAATACAAGAGAGGAAAATTCAAGAGGTATAAGGGTAAAGGAAAGAGAGATTGTCTTATAGCGGTTGATAGTGGTATCGTTGATGAAGAATCTGATGATGATGCTAGTGAAGATATTGTGTGTGTAGCTATTAAGGAAAAGATATCAGATCAGAAGGCACCAGTGTCCAGGATGGATAACTCTGATAATTGGATCATTAATAGTGGTTGTTCACATCACATGACTGGTGATCACAGAAAATTTCTTTCCTTGAAGGAATTTGATGGCAATGTTTTCAGATTTGGCAATGACTCACCCCGTATGGGTAAAGGTAAGGGAGTTATTTCTCTTAATGAGAAGAGAAGTGTTGATGATGTCTATTGGGTTGAAGGTCTAAAGCACAATCTTTTGAGTGTGGCACAACTTAATGACAAAGGATACTCACTGGATTTTACAAATGGTATGTGCAAAATCTTTGACAACAAAGGTGAATTGATTGCAACCGAGAAACAAACCAGAGGTAATCTGCTTCATCTTAGTCCTAAAGTTAGCAACTATTTGATTGCAAAGATAGATGATAGTTGGCTTTCACATAGGAGATTTTGTCATATAAACTTTGATAACATTGTCAAAGTGAGCAACTCCAAGACAGTAAGAGGTCTGCCTCAGCTAGACAAACCGGTTAATACTCTTTGCAAAGAATGTCAATTAGGAAAGATGACTTCTTCAACTTTCAAGTGAAAGTCCTTCTCAGTAGAGAACTTGTTAGCTTTGGTTCATATAGATCTATGTGGACCAATAAGAATAAGAAGCATTCAAGGTGACAGATATTTCATGATCTTCACTGATAATTGTTCAAGGATGATGTGGGTCACATTATTGAAGGATAAGAATGAAGATTTTGGCAAGTTCAAGGCATTCAGGGCCTTAGTTGAGAAAGAGAGTGGTAAAAAGATAAAATGTCTGAGAACAGATCAAGGTGGTGAATTTACTTCTGAGGAATTCACTAAGTATTGTGATGAGAATGGTATCAAATGATAACTTTCTGTACCAAGGACACCACAATAGAATGGTATCACATAGAGGAACAACCGATCAGTGGTTGAAGCTACTAGGACAATGTTGATGCAAGGAGGTGTAGCGAATATTTTTTGGAAAGAAGGTGTAAGTACAACTGTCTACACAATGAACCAAGTTCTGGTGAAAAGAGGTAAGGACAAGACCTCCTATGAATATTGGTATGGAAGATCACCTAATGTTAGCTATTTTAAGATATTTAGTAGCAAATGTTTTATTAGAAGAGGTGATTACATTAGCAAGTTTGAAGCTAAGAGTGATGAAGGCATACTTTTTGGCTATTCCACCAAGAGTAAGGCCTATAAATGCTTCAACAACCAAACATAGAGAATTTTTGAGAGAATTGATGTTCAAGTAGATAATGTCCTGAAGTCTTAGAAGGAACTAGTTTAGAGAAAAAGGATGAAGATCCTTGCATTTTGCTTTTGGAAACTAAAACTGTTAAATCAGAAACTGATAAAACAAATTTTGATGCACTTGTTCAACCGAAACAAATAAATTTAGAAGAAGATGATAATGAAGAAGCTAAACCTGAAGAGAATGATCATGTTATTCCTAGGTGTGTAAGATTGAACCATAGCCTTGAACAGATTATTGGGGATAAGGATACTAGAGTAATAACTAGAAGAAGAATAAGAGAGAACTCTTGCATGATCTCCACCATTGAACCTAAAAGTGCTAAGGAGGAATTTGGTGATGATTATTGGGTTAAAGCTATGGAGGAGGAATTGGATCAAATTGAGAAGAACAACACTTAGACCCTGGTACCCCAACCGGTAAATAAAAATGTTATAGGTACTAAATGGGTATTCAAAAACAACTTAAATGAAGATGATGTTGTAGTTCACAACAAGGCAAGATTAGTTTGCAAGGGTTATGCTCAAGAAGAAGGAGAATATTATGGTGAAACTTTTGCACCAGTAGCAAGACTAGAAGGTGTCAAAACTTTACTTGCATTTGAAGCCCATAAGAAGTTCAAGGTGTTATCATTGTTTAAGAAATGGGTTTTCTTTTCCCATAATTGGCTAAGTTTTTGAAATTTTGAGTCAAGCACACTATTAACTGCTTCAAATCTATGTTAAGTTTTTAAGGGTTTAGAGATTTTGGTTTTAAATCACTCAAATGTCTGATTAAAACCCTCTGGCTTCTATTCCTGCATTACTTTAATTCACTTAAGTAATGGGTCTTGGGGTCGTATGAAGTGTTCCCCCTTGTCATTTACCTAGGCGGTCATTGAATAATCGTAAAAAAATTATGCCTTATGTCTTTTTCCTTCTAATGTTGTCAGGCCCAGTAAGTGTCATGCAGTTCTCAGATGGATCTATGGCTTTTGCCATTTCATTAGGCGAAGTTGCGAGTGCTTTAAGTCTTGCGAAATAGCGAAAGGAAAAGCATGTTCAATGGTGCACATTTGGTCTGGTTTAACAAGTTTCCATCTTGCTCAAGATCTAACGGCTAGCGTTGATTCGCAGCCGAAACCAGCAAGCAAATTACCTTTCGCAAAATGGCAAAAAGGTTTGGTGGGACCCGGCGGTGAAGACTTTTCAAACGGCTAAAAGGTGACCAAGTTGAAGAGAAATCGATGGTTCACGTTGTTTCGTGGCTGATAGGTGCTCACATGTTATGCCTTGTGAAACAGTGAAAGGTTTTTTGGCTCGGGCAAAATAGGTTTAATAAAAGCATAACGGATGCGCAGGTTCCCAAAGATCCAACGGTTAGCGCATTTTCACATAAGAGAGATGCTCAAAGGATAGCTTTCAGGAAATAGCTAAATGACATGGTGTTCCAAGCAAGTAGTCTAGTTGGTTGAGATGGCGAGTAAGATGGATCCATGTGGCAGAAAGTCAAAGTAGTCAACAAGTCAGATCTAAGGATTGAAAGGTGGGTCCAAGAGGATGAGTCATGTCGTGGAGTGTGAAATGACTTGGCAAATCCATGTGGCAAGGATGAGGTGGAATCCGGTGTTTTTTCTCTGTGAATAAAAGGATGACATGTCAGTTCGGGAATGATTAGACACCAGGTGGATAGAGCTGAGTCGAAGGGCCCACATCTGCTGAACCTTAGTAGGTTGTTAAGCATCGAGATAGTCAGTTCTAATCTAGCAGTCCGCATGAGTTCGTGAAGGTAAAGTGCTCGTGCTTTAAAGCCTGCGAAATAGCGAAATTTTTTGGGGGCCCGAAGAATAGGTAAAGCATGAAGATAAAAAGGGATCAACTCTGAAAAGATCCAAGGGCTCTCGTTGTTTTGTGGCTATGAGCTAACCGAACATTAAGGCCTGCGAAATGGTGAAAGAGAAAAGAAAATTCTTCCAGGCGTAAAGCTCGATGGTGACATGTCGATTGACACATGGTTTCAAAAGGGATTGAAGGTGCCAAGGTGTAACCAGTGGTTATAAGGGAAATACGACACATGGTTGACTCTGAACTAAAATCGAAGAGTTTTCAAAGGCTAATGGCTAAGCACCACATGGTATTTGGTAACAAGTGGAAAAGCAAGGTAAGCGAAGCAAGCATAAAGGTCTCACTTAAAGGATGGTCATCTTAGGATTGATCCAACACTTCACGTTGTTTCGTGACCCAAAGTTGAAAGTGGGTTAAGCTATGTGAAATAGCAAAAAACCATTAGTCGTCCAAATAAGGCATGGTTAGTGGAAAAGCTGACAGTCCCGATAAGGGTTAAAGGCCAAGCAGTTAGAGTTCCATCTAATGTTTGGCATAGCTTCACGAAAGGAAAGTGCTCGCGGGATAAAGCTTGCAAAGTGGCAAAAAGGAAGTAGGGCCCAATGCAAAGGCAGAGATGTTAAGACACTGTAAAGACTGATCAAGTTCCATTTGATTAGATGGCTGGCATGATTTTGTTAAGTGAAATTGCTAAGACATTATGCTCTGTAAAATGGCGAAGGAGTGAAAAGGAAAATGCACAGGCATGTTGTGACCCGTTGGAGTGAAATTTTTGAATTCTTCTATGAATTCAATTCTGAAGGGATGGCCGAAGCATACGATATCAATGTTGTAGTTAAGAGACCGACTACCGTATATGATCTCATATCAATTGAATGAAGGTATCATTCTAAACAATAGTTGCAGAGAAGCGGTTGCAGAGCTAATTTCTTCAAGCAAAAAACAGGTTCTCTTATACTCTTGTTTGGCAATCACTTAACAGTGTGTGTAAATTGAGGTCTTGATTTGTCACTGAATAGTTGGGGTTAGTAATTAAATTGTTTGCATAGGTTTTAAGATGGCACCTAAGAGAGAATTCTTAGGAAAGGTTAATTACCAGGAGAGGGCTATCTGTGATGACTTGCTTGAATAGTTGACATTGTCAACTAATGTGGCCGCAAAGATAAAAGAACTTATGCCAAGAGCTCCTTGCCTAAAAATAGGAGAGGGATTATATGATAAGGGTAACTGGCTAAAAGACCCTCGAATTGGGTTGTCTGGGTTGGGATTGTTTAAAGTTGGATTTGGCATGAGTAACTCCTCAGCCCTGCAGAACAGTATCTGGGAGTTGGATGTAGGAAAATTGGTAGTCCCTGGAGTATTCATGGATATGGATCTCCTAACCTAGATTGCACACAACTATGACCCAATTACAAGAAGTGTCAAGGATATCAATGGGAAAAACCTCACTGAAATAAATAACGAGGAATTTAGAAGTGCTTTTGGGCTTAGTGAATTCACCAATTTTCTAGAGCCTGTTAATTTTAAATCACTAGCTCAGGTATATAGTGTGCAGAGGAACCACCTTAGAAATGGGCCTCTCAAAGAATTCTTTGTGAATATAGGTGGGTTGACAGTTGTAGGACCCAATACTGAAGAGCCCTTTTCATTAAATATGTTCACCCTTAGGGCCAAGGGATTATATTGGTCACTCTTCCAAATTCTAGGAGAAGATGCTGAGGCAAATATGCCCACCCATTACATGCTGATGGTTGTCTGGGTACTCATTCTCCCCGATTGTGACATAGCAGATGCCTTGGTATTAGAGGCAGTAATAAAAGAGACCAAACCTATGGAGGGGGTCACTTTCAGCAAGGACAATGTTGCATTGGTCATGTGGAAGTTGCTAGCACTATGCTAGAAACTGCAAAGTTTAGTGTTGTAGTGGCAGAAAGAGAGGCCAAGGAAAAGGAAAATCTCCAGGTTAAGTTGGAGACAGTTTTAAAAGCCTATAATAGTGCCAAGGAAGAGGTAAGGGGTAAAGACATCATCATTGCCAAGCTACAAAGCTAGTTGGCAAGACAATACCATCAAGGTGAGTCTTCAACACTGATGATCTCCTCTTCTCCCACAAGACCTCCACCTAGCAACCCCATCATTGAGCTCCCACCATCTCCAGCACCTTCTGCCTCTCAATTGGTTGAGATTACTCCTCAGGAGTTGGAGGATTTAAAACAAGCTCAAGCCTTGTATGCAAAGAAATATGAAGAAAGAGTAAAGGCTATAATTTCAAGTTTTGACGACAGGATGGGGGCCTCATTATTGTATAACAACATGAGCAAGATTCTAGATATGTGGAATGAACTTAATGGAGAAAAGGTCATTTTAATGCCTATTTTTGACAAGTGGAAGCTTAGAGAGTAGGATTTGGAGCTTATTTGTGTATCCTATGATGAAGCAGGGGCTGATCCTATTATCAAATCCACTTGTGATACCACAAAGGATCTAGTAAAATTAGCAGAAGGAATAGATAATGCAGATAGGATGATCAATTTGTACAAGAAAGAGTACACTAATCAAGTATTTGAATTAATTCCAGGGGGTTTTTCTCACCCAGTTCAATTGAAAGACAAACAAGTATGGCTTAAGGAATTAGAAGCCAAATTGTCAATTAGAATAAAAGGAATTATTAACTCAAAAGATGCTTCCTTTTTTGTCATGACAATTGAAGAGATAGAGAGAATCAAATCTCATCATGGTTTTCTCAATTCACAGGTTAACAAAATGAGAAATTCTTGGAAAAGTTTAGCCAAGGAAAAAGTGAAAGTGATTAACTTCGCATGGTTAGCTGATGATGTATACAATGAGTGGACAAGAAAATATGCCATACAGGATGTGGAGCCATTAGAAGAGGTTGCAACTGGACAACAAGTAGAAGAAGCTGCAAAGGTTGAAAAGGACTTGTAACTGCATTTGTAAAATATTTTGTAACTTCTTCTTGAGAAAAAATGATTGTAACAAACTCTCCTAGGAAATTCCAAAGCTTTGTATGTATCCATATTGTTATAAATGGATACCAGGACTAGTAGAAAAATGATCGCAAATAATTGTAAGAAAACGCTGTAGAAATTTATTTGAGCTTTTCCAATTTTTTATTGAGAATATTTGAAGGTTTCTTGTAATTCTTTTTTGAAGAAAATATCAATATACAGACCATTGGTTTTGAGTTAAAACTTTGTGTTGTCTTCAAATGTGTTTGCAAGTGTTTACTGTTTCATTCTAAATAATCCAGGGTTATTTCGTTTGATTAGGGGCTGTAAGGCAACTTTCAGTAGATATTTTTTCTTAGCTTTTCTCTTCAGGAGGGGAATTAAATATGCGGGAATCACTTCTACTAGTAAATTCCTTGTGAGACATTTTTAATCTTGATGAGCATAGTTTAATTTGGTATGAATAAATTCTTATGTGTGTTAGGCATATTTAGGGATCTACAAAAGCCAAACTAATGGGATATGTATAGATATTTGATTGTGGAAGTATTGTTTGTACTTAGATGACTTTGTGACCTTGGATAAGGCACTGGTATAGATCGAGGTTGTCTATTACATATTTTGTAGGTCAATACTGAACATGAGTACAATTTTCATTCCTTTGTTTTAGTTAGTTTTAAGGTGATTAGATCCACTAGTTTTCTGGACTGGTTTGCTGTGGATTTATCTTTTAAAAGTGTGAATTTAGTTCACAAAGGTACACCCGCCTAGACTTTGAGTAGGTCTAAAGTGTAGAAGGTTAAATAAAACCATGTCATATGTTGTCTTGGAATTTTCCTTCTCTTTAATATCTTTTCTGCACATAGAGTTATGATATCATTATAAGGATGTTGAAGTGAATCAAATTTCGAAGACAACAAAAGTGGCAACTCTGCTGGGGAGAGTCACAATAAGGATCTAGACATAGACTTGTGTTTACATTTATAAAGAAAATCATTGTGTGTTTGTGGATTAGATCGGTGTGTTATCGAATATAGTAGTGGTGCTTGGAGGTCTCTATCTGGAAGTTCCCTCTATTTTCCTTTGATATATGATTTTGGTTTGAAGATTTCCGACATTTTTTCAAAGCTTGTTTTCATAATTCCCATAGTCTTGTGGGTGGTGACTCTGTTATCTTGGAACCAGTCCTTGTGAAGTACAAAAAGAAAGAAAGACAAGAATAATGCAAGGAGGAAAAAACACTAGATCATTCATGAAGAAGAACCCTCGTGAAACTTTGCAAGAAGGTTTGCCAGAATAGTCACGAAGAGGTCAGAAGAGATCAGTGCTTCATGAACCATCAAATGTTGCTTGGGTGCAAAAGAATAACAACACCGGTAAGATACCTGATCGACCTATTTATCCAAAGTCTAATTCTTCTTCCAGAGAATCTGAACATGATATATTAGGTTTCCATTCTAGATTGTTTGGAAATATAGATAATGCTCATGCTGTAAATCAAGATATATCTCATGTTAGTGTGTTTGTGAGAGATTATGACTAGTTCAAATGCAATTAGACATTTTGTTCCTAGGACAATTGATGGAAACATCAGCTTGATTGATATAGATCAAGTCAATCTATCTGACTCTGAGGAGAATTTCCCTGATGAAGATGAAGTGTCACAAAAAATAGAAAATTTAAATAGGAGAGTTCATCACTTAATCTCCCTAAGAGCCCAAAAGGAAGCAAATAAGGAGAAGGAAGTCAAAGCTAAATTAATGGATAGAGATAGGCTTCTTAGATAGATAGTTGATCTTGAATTATTGGCCAAAGAAAAGGAAAAGAGTGATGAGGAAGGCCCTGTGATCAGAGAAATTATGATCCCCAAGACTAAGCTAGCATATAGGTCAGTAGTCTAGCCAAACAAGGAAATGCTCAGTGATTCATAGCCTCCTAGGAATAATGTTGATAAAGGAAAGCAGAAATGGGTGGATGATGGAACTGGATCTAGAAACACTAAAGAGATTTCTCAAAGGCTATCAGCACATGAGAGAGAGATGGAAAGAATGAAGAAGGAAAAAGAGGTTCCCCAAATGGAACTAGAGAAAGTTGAATTGGAAGCAGCTAATCAGGAAGTGAAGAGAAAAATTAGTTACCTAAAAGCTCCCCCTATCATTTTCCCATCAAAAGATCTTAGTAAGCCTGATCCTCAACAAATTTCCCTTCCCTTGATTAAGATTTAGCCTACTGTGCCTGCTAATACAGCATCAGTGAGTCAAACCCCTATGAACAATCAACATGGTCAAGTATCTCAGTCCCTAATTCCAAAAGTTAGAATGAACATGGGAAATAATAAAGTTTCTCCCCCTTTTCAAAGGAGACCTATCAATTTAGAACAGTATAGGCAATTGTTCTTTGATGGGATCCCAGGATATCCCAACCATGTTCCTACTGAGTTAAGGGACAGGCTCCACAAGTTTGCTAGAAATAATGCAATTAGTGCTGAAGAACATTTGAAATATTTTGGGGACCTAATAAATGACTATGAGATAGGGGATGAAGATGTTATAATGAAACTATTTGTTCAGTCCCTAGTTGATGATGCAAGAGATTGGTACAGAGGTCTTCCAATTAATAGCATCGGGTCATGGGAGGATTTTAAGAATTGTTTTCAAGAACAATACGGTGATAAAACAAATGTGAGATTCATGCTCAATGAATTTAACAATATCAGAAAGTTTGATAACGAAATGGTCACTGACTTCAATGCCAGATTTCAAAAGGCCATGCATAGATTATATCAGGTGATGAGGTTAGATGATAACATTTGTTTGAATACCTACTATAATGTATTTGATTCTAAGATGGCCTATATCTTGAGGGATAAAAATCCACATAACCTGAGGGATGCTTTTAGGATTGCCATTAATGTGGAAAGTAATAGGAAAGCATCTGGAAAGTTAGGAAGGAGAACAAATGGTAGTTTATGGCAAGAAACAAAATAGCAACCTAGCAAAGCTGCTAAGGAGGAAGACAAGATAGAGAAGTTGGTCATTGCTATGAAGGATCTGACTGCCAAAGTGAACAAAAATGACAAGCCTCATTATAACTGGCAAGATAGACCTCCTAGACTGCATGACATGCCTTATAATACCAACTAGAAAGATGGTAAACCCTAGAATGAGAAGCCCAAAATTGGTCAAAATCAGGACACTCCAGATCCCTTAAAAGGGAAAAATATCCATAATATAGAAAATACTCCTTGGTGTATTTCTTGTGATGGGCCACATTCTCCTCATCAGTGTGCAGTAGCTCAAACTCTTGAAGAATCCATGAGACAAGAAGCTAAGCCTGACATTAACATGTTTGAGACTATTATAGAAAGTGATGAGGAATCTATACAAAGTGAATACAATGATGTGTTGGATAATGAAAGGTTTGTTCAAGGAAAATTAACACTGGATTGGCATCCTACCTTGAATGTAGTAACAATTGAGGATGAAGAAGTTCATCTTAGAAGGCCTAGTGAGGAAGAAGTTAAAAGCCTCACCAAAGCTGCCATTGCTAAAGAAAAACACAATTATAACTTAAGGAGCACCAAGAAGGACACTGATTAGGGTGAACCTAGTTCCATGTTCATAAAAGAGATTACTCAAAAGGGGGAAACAAGTAGTGCTACTACTATTCCTAAAATTGGTCAAGAAAAGAAGGAACAGGTTAAAGATGTACCCAAGAGTACGGATACCAATGATATACAAGGAGCCGCCGTAGAAAAAAGGGCAAGTCAGCTCAAGGCAGAAAGAGTTAGAGCTAATACTGATTTAAGTAGTAGTTCCACATTTGACATGGCTCAAGCTCTTACACAAATGAAGGTCATTGTCCCATTAGTAGGATTACTGAAAATAAAAGAGCATAGGGATGTAGCTTTGTCTTTGTTTTCTAATATATCTAACAGTGACACAGTCCTACCCACCGGTTCAGCTAGAATTGGAAAGGATCAAGAATTCCAAACCCCAGAGGTTTATGTTGGAACCACTATCACTCAAGAGCCTTCACATGTAGATCCTTTTTATGTTAAAAAAACAAAAAAAACTGGTTGATAAAAAACTACATGATAAATTCAGGAGCTGCTGCTAATGTGATGCCCTATGGTGTCATGAAAGAACTAGGACTATCAGGAAGTACATGTGATAGGTACAATGAGAGATGTTGAAGTAAAAATAGCAGCATTCCCTGAGGCAACTTATAAAATGGATGTTATTGTTACTGACACTAAACCCCATTATTGTATGTTGTTGTCCAGGCAATGGGCAGCAGTAGTAGGAGGAAATGTCCAACTTGATTTCTTATGCAACAATTCCAATAAATGGGAATCAAGTCAAGTTATATAGCAAACCACGTGCTCCCAAAGTAATTGAGAGTGTAGATCCTAATATGCTCAATTGTATGATTGATGTGGATCTTGATAATTTCATATTACAACCAATTTTACCCCAGTTGAAGAATACCAACCCCATTGTGGTCGAATTAGAATCACAACCATATGGTTTATGGCAGATGTATTTTGATGGAGTTTTTTCCAAAGAAGGATCTGGAGCAGGGGTTCTTTTTGTATCCCCATCAGGTATAACTTTTAAGTATTCTTTCTTATTGGCTTTCCAATGCACAAATAATTCTGCAGAGTATGAAGCCCTATTATTGGGACTTGAGGTTGCAAAAAGGCATGGAATCCAGCTGTTGAAAGTGTTGGGGGATTCAGAATTGGTTGTATCTCAGGTAAGATCCAAATATGCATCCAAAAATGATAGATTAAAGAGATATAAACATGCATTTTGGGATGTCATTGAGCATTTTAGTGCATTTTCTATTAATTGGATAGAGCGATTAAACAATATTATGGCAGATTTTCTAGCTAATGTTGCATTGAAAAATGATGATGCAACACTAACCGGCATCTCCACTGTGGAGATAAAATCTAGGCCTGCCATCCCTAATAATGTGTATAATTGGCAAGTTTTTGCTGATGATGAAGATATTCTTAGGTTCATCCAGTGTGTTGATGATTATGATGGATAGAAGATTGATTGCAATGCACTAGTGTAGGTGGTTGACAATAAGGAAACAGTGTTTGGAAATGACTTGGTTCAGTTGGAAACAAATGAGATACCTAAAGGGTTAGTAGAGCTAGAAAGCATGTTTAGTTATAATGACAGTCACTTACATCAGCAGTCTACCACTAAGTTGGAAGAATTGGAGGAGGTAAACCTGGGGACTGAGTCATCCCCTAAGTTAGTATACATTGGAAAGAAATTACCCCCTCATGTCAGGATTAATCTTATTAATTTATTAAAAAAGATATAAGCATGTTTTTGCTTGGTCTTATGAAGACCTAAAGGTGTATAGACAAGACCTTTTTCAGCATGAAGTTCCTTTACTTCTAGATGCTAAGCCTTTCAGACAGAAGTAGAGACCTATTAATTGCTTGTTAGAAACTAAGATGCAGCAAGAGTTGACTAAGTTAAGAGAAGGGGGGATTATCAAACCTATAAGGCATTTTTCATGGGTCTCCAATCTGGTCCCAGTAAGAAAGAAAAATGGGGACATTAGATTGTGTGTGGATTTTAGAAATTTGAATGTTGCTTCTTTGAAAGATAACTACTCTTCTCCAAATATGGAAGCCATACTGTAGAGAGTAACATGTTGTGATATTTTGTCCATGATGGATGGTTTTTCAAGATACAATCAAGTGTTAGTGAGAGAATCTGAACAGTTTAAAACTGCTTTCACTACTCCATGGGGAACATATGTCTATGTGAGAATGCCATTCGGATTAAAAAATGTTAGAGCTACATTTCAGAGAGCCATGGAGGTGGCCTTCAAAGAATTCATTAATATCATCATGGTGGTTTATCAAGATGATTTAACTTGCTTCTCCAAAAGGGTTGATGATCATTGTGGACATTTGGAAAAGGTGTTCAACAAAGCTTTGGAATTTGGTGTGTCATTAAATCCCAAGAAATATCATTTTGGGGTTACTAAAGGAAAATTATTGGGGCACATTGTCTCCAAGGAAGGGGTAAGAATATACCTTGAAAGAATTGAAGAAATAAACAAAGTATCTGAACTGAAGAACGTTAAAGGTATTCAATCCTTTTTAGGCAAAGTAAATTTTGTTAGAAGATTCATTGCAAACTTTGCAGAGATAGTGAAACCCATTGTCAAGTTGCTCAAGAAGGATACCAAGTTTTGTTGGGGTCAAGAAGCCTCAAGGGATTTTGATGAGATTAAAAAGGCCATTTAGGAAGCACCAGTGCTGAAATCTCCTGATTACAGTAAGCCTTTTTCTCTATTCTCTTTTTCTTCATACCATATAGTAGCTACAGTGTTGTTACAAAAGGACAATGAGGGATATGAACATCCCATAGCTTTATATAGCAAGTCTTTGCAAGCGGTAGAATTAAAATATGAAACCATGGAGAAACAGGCCTATGCTTTAGTTAAAGTTGTCAAAGCTTTCAAGCCATACCTAGTAAATGCAAATATCACTGCTTATGTCCCACATGCTATAGTTAAAGATATTCTATCCCAGTCTGAGGTTACAGGAAAAAGGTGTAGATGGATCAATAGAATCCAAGAATTTGACTTGGAAATAAAGATCACCAAATTGGTGAGAGGCTTAGGTCTGTCCAAGCTCATGACTGAATCTAATCTTCTGAATGTTGAGATAAACAATGTTGAAATCAAAAGCACTTCAGTCACTAGTATTGAAAGGTAACCTTGGTATTCAGAGATAGTCCAATTTCTAAAAAATGCTACATTTTTAGAAGGAATGACACATAATCAGAGAAGGACTCTGAAATTAAGTCTTAGAAATATGTTCTCATTCAAGGTGACTTGTTTTGGAGAAACAAAGATGGAGGGTTACTCGTGTGTTTAGATGAATTCCAAGCAAAGAAAATGCTAATTGAAATGCATGATGGAATGTGCGGAGGTCATTATTCTGCTAAGACAACTGCTGGGAAGATAGTCTGAGATGGGTATTATTGGCCTACCTTGTTCAAGGATGCTCATGAATATGTCAGGAGATGTGACCCATGTCAAAGGTTTTCATCCAAACTAAAATATGAAGGAGCTCTGCCCTTGAACCCAGTTATAGTGGAAGCACCTTTTGTTCAATGGGGGATAGACTTCATTGGAGAGATTGTCAAGAAATCAGGAAGAGGTCATAGATGGATCATAGTAGCCACTGATTATTTTACTAAATGGATTGAAGCCATTCCCACAAGAAGAGATACAAGTAAAATTGTTATTGATTTCTTGATGGATTGTATCATAACTAGATTTGGAGTTCCTATGAAGTTAGTAATGGATAATGCTATGAGTTTTAGGTCAAAAGAGTTTGTCAATTTTTGTACTAGTCATGGGATACTCATGTCTTACTCTTCACCTTATCATCCTCAAGGAAATGGGCAAGCAGAATCCAACAATAAAAGCCTCTTGAATATTAATAAGAAAATCATAGAAGAAAACAAGAGGTCATGGGATCAAAAGTTGAAACTATCTTTGTGGGTAGACAAAATCACTATCAAGAAGGCCATTGGGATGTCACCATTTGAATTGGTATATGGTACACAAGCTAGAGTGCCTATAAACAATCTTCTTCCAATGTATAGGTTCTTGCAAGCTGAGGACATGGATTTATCAGAGCCTATGGAGGACCGAATGACCCAGATGGTCGAAGTGGAAGAGATCAGAGCTCTAGCTCATAAGAGAAACCTAAAGATCCAACTGTAGTCCAAGTACCTTTTTGATAAAAAGACATCATTAATGAAGTTTCAAATTGATGATATTGTTCTTCAGTGGAATGCAAGAGGACGGGACAAGGGAAAGCACAAGAAATTTGAATCATTATGGATTGGCCCTTTTGTGGTCTGTGATCTAAATGGGAAGGATTCTTATTTTTTGAAAAATATGAATGATTAAGTACAGGAATTTCCAGTGCATGGACAATTCCTAAAACATTATTTTCTCTTGAAGTCCATGCACAGTAGGTCCTTCGTTTGTATATATTTTGTTTGTTTCCTGTTGTTTTGTTTCGGTCTGTGTTTTGGTCTGTTTCTCCAATGTTTTCTAAGTTTCTTGTGTTGACCTTGCTATCAACCATCCTCAGTCAAAGCCGTTGTTATCATTGTTTAAGAAATGGGTTTTCTTTTCCCATAATTGGCTAAGTTTTTGAAATCTTGAGTCAAGCACACTATTAACTATTTCAAATCTGTGTTAAGTGTTTAAGGGTTTAGGGTTTTTGGTTTTAAATTGCTCAAATGTCTGATTAAAACCCTCTAGCTTCTATTCTTGCGTTACTTTAATTCACTTAAGTAATGGGTCTTGGGGTTGTATGAAGTGTTCCCCCTTGTCATTTACCTAGGCGGTCGTTGAATAATCATAAAAAATTTATGCCTTATGTCTTTTTCCTTCTAATGTTGTCGGGCCCAGTAAGTGTCATGCAGTTCTTAGATGGATCTATGGCTTTCGACATTTCGTTAGGCGAAGTTGTGAGTGCTTTAAGTCTTCCAAAATAGAAAAAGGAAAAGCATGTTCAATGGTGCACATTTAGTCTAGTTTAATGAGTTTCCATCTCACTCAAGATCTAAGGGCCAGCGTTGATTCGCAGCCGAAACTAGCAAGCAAATTACCTTTTGCAAAATGGTGAAAAGGTTTGGTGGGACCCAGCGGTGAAGACTTTTCAAATGGCTAAAAGGTGATCAAGTTCAAGAGAAATTGACAGTTCACATTGTTTCATGGCTGATAGGTGCTCACATGTTATGCCTTGCGAAACAGCAAAAGGTTTTTTGGCTCGGGCGAAATAGGTTTAATAAAAGCATAACGGATGCGCAGGTTCCCAAAGATCCAAGGGTTAGCATAGTTTCACATAAGAGAGATGCTCGAAGGATAGCTTTCATGAAACAACAAGATGACATGGCATTCCAGGCAAGTAGTCCAGTTGGTTGAGATGGCGAGTAAGATGGATCCACATGGTAGAAAGTCAAAGTAGTCAGCAAGTCAGATCTAAGGATTGAAAGGTGGGTCCAAGAGGATGAGTCATGTTACGGGGTGTGCAATGACTTGGCAGATCCACGTGGCAAGGATGAGGTGGAATTTGGTGTTTTTTCTCCGCAAATAAAAGGATGACATGTCAGTTCGGGAATGATTAGACACCAGGTGGATAGAGCTAAGTCAGAGGGCCCACATCTGCCAAACCTTAGTAGGTTGTTAAGCATCGAGCAAGTCAGTTCTAATCTAGCAGTCCACGTGAGTTCATGAAGGTAAAGTGCTCATGCTTTAAAGCCTGTGAAATAGAGAAAGGTTTTTGGGGCGTGAAGAACAAGTAAAGCATGAAGGTAAAAAGGGATCAACTCCGAAAAGATCCAAGGGCTCGTGTTGTTTCGTTGTTATGAATTAACTGAAGGTTAAGGCCTGCAAAATAGTGAAAGAGAAAAGAAAGTTCTTCGTGGCATAAAGCTTGATGGTGACATGTTGATTGAGACGTGGTTTCAAAAGGGATTGAAGTCGCCAAGGTGTAACCAGCAGTTATAAGGGAAATACGACACATGGCTAACTCTGAACTAAACTCGAAGAGTTTTCAAAGGCTAATGGCTAAGCGCCACGTGGTATTTGGTAACTAGTGGAAGAGCGGGGTAAGTGAAGCAAGCATAAAGGTCTCACTTAAAGGATGGTCATCTTAGGATTGATCCACCACTTCGTGTTGTTTCATGACCCAAACTTGAAGGCGAGTTAAGCTATGCGAAATAGTGAAAAACCGTTAGCCGTCAGAATCAGGCACGGTTAGTGGAAAGGCTGATGGTCCCGGTAAGCGTTAAAGGCCGAGCAGTTAGAGTTCCATCTAATGTTTGGCGTAGCTTCGCGAAAGGAAATTTCTCACGGGATAAATCTTGTGAAGTGGTGAAAAGGAAGTAGGGCCCAATGCAAAGGCAGAGATGTTAAGAGAGTGTAAAGACCGATCAAGTTCCATTTGATCGGACAGCTAGCGTGATTTCGTTAAGCAAAATTGCTAAGACGTTATGCTCTGCAAAATGGCGAAGGAGCGAAAAGGAAAATGCACAGGCATGTTGTGACCCATTGGAGTGAAATTTTTGAATTCTTCTATGAATTCAATTCTGAAGGGACGGCCAAAGCATGCGGTATCAATGTCGTAGTTAAGAGCCCGACTACCGTATATGATCTCGTATCAATTGAATGAAGGTATCATTCTAAACAATAGTTGCAGAGAAGTGGTTGCAGAACTAATTTCTTCAGTTGCAGAGCTAATTTCTTCGAGCAAAAAACAAGTTCTCTTATACTCTTGTTTGGGAATCACTTAACAGTGTGTTTAAATTGAGGTCTTGATTTGTCACTTAATAGTTGGGGTTAGTAATTAAATTGTTTGCATAGTTTTTAAGATGGCACCTAATAGAGAATTCTCAGGAAAAGTTAATTACCAGGAGAGGGCTATCTGTGATGACTTCCTTGAATAGTTGACATTGTCAACTAATGTGGCCGCAAAGATAAAAGAACTTGTGCCAAGAGCTCCTCGCCTAAAAATAGGAGAGGGATTATATGATAAGGGTAACTGGCTAAGAGACCCTTGAATTGTGTTGCCTAGGTTGGGATTGTTTAAAGTTGGATTTGGCATGAGAAACTCCTTAGCCCCATAGAACAGTATCTGGGAGTTGGATGTAGGTAAATTGGTAGTCCCTGGAGTATTCATGGATGTGGATCTCCTAACCCAGATTGCACACAACTGTGACCCAATTACAAGAAGTGTCAAGGATATCAATGGGAAAACCCTCATTGAAATAAATAATGAGGAATTCAAAAGTGCTTTTGGGCTTAGTGAATTCACCAATTTTCTAGAGCCTATTAATTTTAAATCACTAGCTCAGGTATATATTGTGTAGAGGAACCACCTTACAAACGGGCCTCTCAAAGAATTCTTTGTGAAGATAGGTGGGTTCACAGTTGTAGGACCCAGTACTGAAGAGCCCTTCTCATTAAATATGTTCACCCTTAGGGCCAAGGGATTATATTGGTCACTCTTCCAAATTCTAGGAGAAGATGCTGAGGCAAGTATGCCCACCCATTACATGTTGATGGTTGCTCAGATTTTGAATCCTTCTCTTACAGTGAAATTTGATTATGCTTCCTTTATCACTGGTGCTATCCATGAAGGATTGATAGGAATAAATAATGGGAAGGTAGATAGGCCTTTTGGATGGTATTCGCTCCTCATGCATTTATTTTTATTCAAGGGTGGTGATTATTTTGCAAATGGGATGGATGTTGTGAAAGAGAAGAATGGAGAGAAGATGCCAGTGCAGTTATGGAGTACAGTGTTGTCATGGGACAAAGAAGATGCAAGCTTTCTAAAGTTTGATAAATGTTTTGCATCCAAGATTAGGACTCTTATCTATTCAAAGAATCCAAGAGTCCCTAAGGTTCTTTTGGAATTTATTAGGCCAAAAGAGTTTGCAGAGAATATAAATTTTTTTCACAATTTGGGTGATATTTACTTATACCCTATCTCCACAGTTTTCAGAGTATATGGTTTCACAGGCACTCCATTTTTGTTACCCTATCAAGTCCCTCTTAAAGTGGGAATTGCAGAGATCCTCAGGTAGATTGGTGGTGTGCAGGAGGCAGAGTTAACAAACAGAGGTAAAGGGACCATTTTCCCTATAGTTACCATAGCACACCAATTTGTGATAATTAAAGGAGGTTGGAAGTGTTTTGAAGATTTCCTTCAACCGTATCATTTGTCAACTGTAGTATCTTGATGTGCTGACCCTGAAGACTTCTTCAATGGCATGTTTAGAAAGAGGGCAATATACAACCCCACCAATTCCCATTTCCTAAAGACCTCATTAGGAATGAGTTTGATCTAGATGAGCAAGAGTTGAGGAAGGAAAAGTGGGTGGCTTATAAAAAAGCCTTAGATTTTGTACATCAATTTGATACCAGCTATGACCCATTGTCTAGCTTCCACCCTTTTGAGGAGAAGATAAAGTTCCTAATTCTTTGTTTTGAGGATGTGATACAGACTTTGAAAGAAAAGAGGGAGATTGTAATAAAAACAACCTTGAGAAAGAAAGAATGGTTCTAAGTAGGTTTGCATCCACTAGAGCAATCCCTAATGGTGACTACATGTTGCATAAGAAGTCCAACTACAGTGTGTTGGTGCCTACAACTGGGGATCCCTCTACTTCAAAGGGGAAGAGGAAGATACAGGATGTCATTGACATTCAAGATAGCCCAAAGAAACAAAGAGTGCAAAAAGAAATACAATCTAATGAACCTTTGTACTCTCCATCTCAATCCCCTATCCATATAGAAGATGAACAGGTAGCAGCTGAGCAACTGTTACAGCTGGGCAGCCTTGGAGAGATAGCATATACATATGATGAAGTGGAAGAGGGAATGCCAGAAGAGCCCCCTACTGCTGAAATGAACATCACTGCTAATGAGTTCAAAGGCCAGGAGTGGGATCCTGAGATTAAGCAAGCCAGTGAAGATTTCTTGGCTGACAGTAACTTTATTACATCAGGAGCATTCATGCAATTTGTGTGGAAGCAGAACATTGACAAATATAATGCAAGGTGTGAAAAGAGAAAAGGTGAGCAACCCCAGAGAGATCCAGCTATGGTGGACGAAGAGATAAAGCAAGAAATGGCTGATGAGTTTAAAACCATCACTCCTAAGCAAGGAAGAGACATGGTGGCACAGGTTGGGGTACTCATTCTCCCCGATTGTGACATAGCAGATGCCTTGGTATTAGAGGCAGTAAGAAAAGAGACCAAACCTATGGAGGGGATCACTTTCAACAAGGACAATGTTGCACTGGTCATGTGGTCTCTTAAAAGAGATGAAAATAAGAGAAATAAGAACACCCCAAGGTCAAGTTACCTTGGTGGAATGATAGTAAAAAGAGTTCAGAGCACTGGGGTAGTGGAAGCTGCTAGCACTATCTACAAACTACAAAGTTTAGTGTTGCAGTGGTAGAAAGGGAGGCCAAGGAAAAGGAAGATCTCCAGGTTAAGCTACAGACAATTTTAAAAGCCTATAATAGTGCCAAGGAAGAGGTAAGGGGTAAAGACATCATCATTACCAAGCTACAAAGCTAGTTGGCAAGACAGTACCATCAAGGTGAGTCTTCAACACTGATGATCTCCTCTTCTCCTGCAAAACCTCCACCTACTAGCCCCATCATTGAGCTCCCACCATCTCCAGCACCTTTTGGCTCTCAATTGGTTGAGATTACTCCTCAGGAGTTGGAGGATTTAAAACAAGCTCAAGCCTTGTATGCAAAGAAATACGAAGAAAGAGTAAAGGCTACAATTTCAAGTTTTGCCGACAGCATGGGGGCCTCATTATTGTATAACAACATGAGCAAGATTCTAGATATGTGGAATGAACTAAATGGAGATAAGGTCATTTTAATGCCTATTTTTGACAAGTGGAAGCTTAGAGAGCAGGATTTGGAGCTTATTTATGTATCCTATGATGAAGCAAGGGCTGATCCTATTATCAAATCCACTTGTGATACCACAAAGGATCTAGTAAAATTAGCAGAAGGAATAGATAATGCAAATAGGAAGATCAATTTGTACAAGAAAGAGTACACTGATCAAGTATTTGAATTAATTCCAGGGGGTTTTGCTAGCCCAGTTCAATTGAAAGATAAACAAGTATGGCTTAAGGAATTAGAAGCCAAATTGTCAATTAGAATAAAAGGAATTATTAACTCAGAAGATGCTTCCTTTTTTGTCATAACAATTGAAGAGATAGAGAGAATCAAATCTCATTATGGTTTTCTCAATTCACAGGTTGACAAAATGAGAAATTCTTGGAAAAGGTTAGGCTAGGCAAAAGAAAAAGTGATTAACTTCGCATGGCCAGCTGATGATGTATACAATGAGTGGACAAGAAAATATGCCATATAGGATGTGGAGTCGTTAGAATAGGTTGCAACTAGACAACAAGTAGAAGAAGCTGCAGAGGTTGAAAAGGACTTGTAACCGCATTTGTAAAAGATTTTGTAACTTCTTCTTGAGAACAAATGATTGTAACAAACTCTCCTAGGAAAGTTCGAAGCTTTGTATGTATCCATATTATTATAAATGGATACCAGGACTAGTAGAAAAATGATCGCAAAGAATTGTAAGAAAATGCTGCAAAAATTTATCTGAGCTTTTCCGAGTTTTAATGGAGAATATTCGAAGGTTTCTTGTAATTCTTTTTTGAAGAAAATATCAATATACAGACCATTGGTTTTGAGTTAAAACTTTGTGTTGTCTTCAAATGTGTTTGCAAGTGTTTACTGTTTCATTCTAAATAATCCAGGGTTATTTCATTTGATTAGAGGTTGTAAGGCAACTTTCAGTAGATATGTTTCTTAGCTTTTCTCTTCAGGAGGGGAATTAAATATGCGGGAATTACTTCTACCAATAAATTCCTTGTGAGACATTTTTAATCTTGATGAGCATAGTTTAATTTGGTATGAATAAATTCTTATGTGTGTCAGGCATATATAGGGATCTACAAAAGCCAAACTAATGGGATATGTATAGATATTTGATTGTGGGAGTATTGTTTGAACTTAGATGACTATGTGACCTTGGATAAGGCACTGGTATAGATCAAGGTTGTTTATTACATATTCTATAGGTCAATACTAAACATGAGTGCAATTTTTATTCCTTTGTTTCAGTTAGTTTTAAGGTGATTAGATCCACTGGTTTTCTGGACTGGTTTGTTGTGGATTTATCTTTTAAAAGTGCGAATTTAGTTCACAAAGGTACACCTGCCTAGACTTTGAGTAGGTCCAAAGTGTAGAAGGTTAAATCAAACCTTGTCATATGTTGTCCTGGAAGTTTCCTTCTCTTTAATATCTTTTCTGCACATAGAGTTGTCATATCGTTATAAGGATGTTGAAGTGAATCAGATTTTGAAGACAACACAAGATATACTAGATGGATGTTAAGTCTACATTTTTGAATGGGGTATTGGAAGAAGAGGTATACATAGAGCAGCCATATGGTTATGCATTGACTGATGAGAAAGACATGGTATGCAGATTGCATAAAGCTTTGTATGGATTAGGCACCTAGAGCATGGTATGAACGACTTCATACACATCTGATGAAGATAGGCTTTGTAAGAACCAATGATGATAGTAATATTTATCTCAAGTCTGAAGGAGATGAAATACTAGTCAGTGAAGTATTTGTTGATGATATTATTTTTGGAGGTAATGATCTCATGAGAAATAGTTTTGTAGATGAAAGGAAAAATGAGTTTGAAATGTCTTTAGTAGGGGAAATAAAAAATTGTATAGGCTTCCAGATACAAGAAATGAAAAATGGTATTTTCATTACACAATCTAAGTATGTGAAAGAGGTTTTGAAGAATTTTGGCATGAGTGACTGTAAACCAGTTGGAACACCAATGGTTACAGGTTGTAAGTTGTCCAAGGAAGATGAATCTAATTTTATTGATGAAAAGGAATATAGGTCAATCATTGGCAAATTACACTATGTTGTTCACAGCAGATTGGATATATTCCATGTGGTTGGTATAGTTGCAAGATTCCAAAAGAATCCAAAGGGGAAACATCTGATAGGAACCAAGAGAATTTTTTAGGTATCTGAAAGGTACTGTTGACTATGGATTATGGTATCCATATGGAGGAAACTTTGACTTGAAGGCATACACAGATGTTGATTGGGTAGGAAATGTTGATGACCAGAAAAGCACTACTGGTGGAGCATTATTTCTAGGAGGAAGGCTTGTTTCATGGAGTAGTAAAAAGTAGAGTTGTACTTCACAATCTACTATTGAAGCTGAGTATGTTGCAGCTTATATGAATTTCACACAAGCTATTTGGATGAGGCACATTTTGGAAGGTTTTAAGATGAAGATCTCAGAAACTATAAAGATTTTATATGATAATACAAGTGCCATAAATATTTCTATGAATCTTGTTTTGCATGCACAAACCAAGCACATTGAATTGAAGTATCACTTTTTGAGGGAAAAAATTCAAAGTAAAGATGTTATCTTAGTGCATGTTTCTACCAAGGAGCAGCTTGCAGATATTTGTACCAAACCTCTGCCTAAGACCACTTTTGAGTATCTTAGAAGTCACTTGGGGGTTGTCCCTCTTCATAAAGTTAGTTGAGCATGATGCTAATTACATCAGTCCCTGAATCACTTGCAAACTCTTAGAAGGATTGATGAAGAAGTGGATGTATTCCATAGGGGGAGCATCAAGTTGTAGTATGTTGTTAATACACAGTGAAAATTTGTAATTACATGTTTTACTTTCAATTTGGCATTGTTGTCAAAGGGGGAGAAGAATTATGTGTTTGAGGAGAAGTATTATGTGATTGAGGAGAAGAATTATGTGATTGGCAAAGGGAAACTAGTGACAAGCTAAAGATAGATAGAGCATGGTGAATATTTGGTAATGTGAACCAGGATTCTTATTCACCATTCACAGCAGCAATCAGAGGCATAGATATTTGTATTGTCATCAATGCCAAAGGGGGAGATTGCATTAATGATATGTTATGTTGTCATTGATGTCAATTGAAACGGAAATGGTGTTGCTAATATTATTATTATTTATATTGTCTTGTAATTGGTAGGAAGAGCTTTGAGGAAAATGTTATAAACCGATATGTAAGTTTGTGAGTTAAATCAGTAACTAGTGTATAAGGTTAAACCCTTTCTATGTTATGTAACCGATGAACCCTACCAGTTGTTTTTGTTAAACCCTAACTGATTAACCTTGCTGAAATGGTTATGTTGGTTTATTATATATTGAGCGGTAATGGTGGAGGCACGTGTGATCATTGTAAGAAGATAAGTTCAGATTGTTTTGGTGTGTTTGTTTGATTGTCTAGGGAATGAGCAAAGTTGATTGCATCTAATGCAAAGCATGTGATGAGTTACAAGTCCAATGAAGCAATGATCATGGAGTGGTTGGAATTTTCTTGAAGAATGTGTATAGATTGCTATGTAAATCCAACGGTCACACTTGAACTGATTTGTTTGTAATCTCTATGAGAGAATTAGGTTTTTGTTGTGGTACCGACCTAATTGATTTGTATTTAAGGTTGATGAAGTTGTTTTGTTTATTGTTTGCAAAGTGCTGGCTAAAATCAGTTGAGTGTGTGTTTGCCTAACCGGAGAATGGATCTGCAGTTTGAGTAAAGGCAAATTGAAGCTTAAAAGGATCTGAGCAAGCAAATGTAGTGCTATTCAAATAGATAAAAAAAAACCTGTTGTCTTTTAACAATTATAGTAGAATTGAAATACCCTAACTGGGTTAGCTTTAACAAGATTGGTTACTTCTTAAATCCTCTAACAAGGTGATCCATTAGCTTGGATTCTCAAATCCTCTACCGAGGTTACTCCTAACAGGGTATTTGCTTTTTATCAAGCATTTTGTAAATCCCTTAACCAGGTGATTCCTAATAGGATCAGTTCTTAACATGACTTATTGTAAAAGATTTAACAGGCTTGGCTCCTAACAGAGCAAACTTCAGAAGAGTTCAGATAGCTATCTTGTAATTCTCATCTCACTGTGGTTTTTACCTATTTGGGTTTTCCACGTATAAACATTTGTGTCATGTGGTGAATGTTTTTGTGGTTATGATCTTAGTTGTTGATTTGATTAACTTCTGATAAGGCATGATAACTGGAAGCATTGAGAGGTGGAGTGTGTTGATATATGATTAAGAATTTGGAAGTTTAAAAGATTAAATTTGTTTACCATTAAGCTGCTATAATAGTTAACCGATTGATGTTGAATATTCTTATGAGTATTGATCTTGACAGTGATATTCTATTGATAAGTTTACTTTGTGAGTTTGAGTTTGAGATTGGGAAGTTTGTATCAGCTTTTCAGATTACTGATTCACCCCCTGCCCTCTCAGTAATCCACCGAATACTTATTCTTTCATCATACCATCAAAAACAACACTTGGTCACTTGTTCCTGAACCTGATGATAAAAATGTGATTGGTACAAAGTGGGTATTTGGAAACAAGTTGAATGAAGAAGGAGAAGTTGTTAGATACAAGGCAAGACTAGTTTGCAAAGGGTATGCACAAGAAGAAGGTGAAGATTATGGAGAAACCTTTGTACTGGTTGCTAGGCTTGAAGGAGTTATGATGCTACTTGCATATACTACATTTAAAGGCTTTAAAGTTTACCAAATGGATGTAAAGTCAACATTTCTGAATGGTATTCTTGAAGAAGTGTATATTGAACAACCAGATGGGTTTACATTGTCAAAAGACAAGGATATGATATGCAAACTAGATAAAGCATTATATGGGTTAAAGCACGCACCAAGGGCATGCATTGAAAGGCTTCATTCACATCTAATAAAGATAGGATTTCAGAGAACTAGTGAGGACAACAATATTTATTTGAATAATAAAGGAGACAAAATGTTGATCACAAAAGTATTTGTTGATGCCATCATATTTGGAGGAAATGATGATATGTGTATGACTTTTGCAAATGAGTTGAAGGAAGAGTTTGAGATGTCTCTGATAGGTGAGATAAAAAAAATTATTGGTTTGCAGGTCCAATAGCTAGAAGGTGGAATTTTTATCAGTCAATCTAAGTATGTGAAGGAGGTGTTATAGACCTTTGGAATGGAAGACTGCAAACCGGTTGGAACACCTATGGTTATAGGTTGCAGATTGTCAAAAGAAGATGATTCACCCTTAGTGGATGAGAAGGAATACAAATCTATGATTGGGAAACTTCATTATGTTGTTCATAGTAGACCGGATATTTCCCATGTAGTTGGTTGAGTAGCAAGATTTTAAAAGAGCCCTAAGGAGACACATATGACAACAATGAAGAGAATATTCAGATATCTTAGAGAGACAGTTGACTATGGATTATGATATCCATACAGAGGAATTTTTTCTTTGCAGGTATTCATTGATGCAGATTGGGCAGGTAATGTAGATGAATGAAAGAGCACAATCGGTGGTGCATTCTTTATAGGATGAAGACTGGTATCTTGGAGGAGTAAAAAATAGAGTTGTATATCTCAGTCTACAATAGAAGAAGAGTATGTGGCTACATCCATGAATTGTACACAAGCAATATGGATGATACATGTCTTGGAAGGACTCAAGGAGGATATGACAAAACCAGTAGCCATACATTATGATAACACTAGTGCTATAAACATCTCAAAGAATATGGTACTACATGCTAGGACTAAGTGTATGCGGGAAAAGTGGGCTGATAGAATTCAATATGTGAAAATTTAGTTAATACTAGTCCACACACACACACAGAGGACTTTTTGGTGCAAGCTATGGAGTAATGTAGTATTACTCAGCTTCCCAAGGAGGGTCCCATGGTTCTCTATCTCATAATATCCCTCAAACCAATGTTTTTCTCTCAGATCACTGAGCAAAATAGTTTAGGGATGGCAAATATGAGAACGAGAGATGCTTTTGCTAAATTTAGTATAAAATAGATGTGAAGCTATGTATGATGCTAAAAATGCAATAAACTAAATGATAAGATGACAAGGTTAGTACGAATACTATCCTAGCATACTATATTTAATCTATGATTGAGCTAAAATGATAAAGGAAGTACTCTAACATGCATATTTAGTCTAATTCCTGATCTAAAAGAGGCTAAATGATGAGCATATATGAAATGAGAAAGCTTGAAAGAATTTGAGCATAAGTGTGATGCTTCAAATTTGAAATATGATTGTTAAGAATGGAGGAATGAGAGCTCTATTTATAGCACAAACAGGGAAATGAATGGTCAGGATTGAATGGTTTAATCAAGGGCCAAGTTTGAAAGTTGGGGATCCATGTGCACAATTGGCACCCATGAAATGGTGACAAGTGTCAACATAGGATTGGGTTGAGAGAAGAGGTTGGAGGCATTAAAGGCTTGAGAAGACCTCATGGTTATCTAAAGGCTAAGGGTCAAGTCTAGATTAGGATTACCCAATGGATTAAGATTTAATCTCAGGATAAACCTTTGTGCAAATGATTAAGAGATAATCATGGTCAAAGCATTAAAGGCCTGATGAGACCTTTGGGTTGGGTAGAGGTTGAGTCAAAAAAAATGTTTTAACCATGTGGGAGGGTTTGAGTTAACCATTAATGGTTATTGGAGACTTTGGGGATTAAGTGGTTGAAGGTTGGAAGCCTTCAATGGTTTTCAAAGACTTTGAGGATTTAGTGGTTGAAGGTTGAAAACCTTTAATGGTTATCAAAGACTTTGGGCCATTTGAGAAGTGACCTCCGTTTGCTTAGGGATGTGACAAAGTTTAGAGGAGGGTTAGGTTAATTAGAAGTGATTAGAAGATTCTAGAAGGGATTAGGAAGGGGTTTGGGATTTTGCAAGTGGATGGGGGAATAATAGGATTTAATTGAATAAAAATGATTTTTATTCAATTTGGTTACAATTTGGAGAAATTAAATAAATTAGATTTATTCAATTTAGGATAACTATTTAATTAAATTTGAATTTAATTAAAAGTGGATAGGGGGGATTTAATTGAATAAAATGATTTATTCAATAAATGGGTATAGTGAATTTAATTTAAATAAATTGAGTAATTTACTTAATTAAATAGAAGAATGTGGATAATTTAATTAAATTAGATTTAATCAAATAGAAAAATGAACATAAAATATTCATTTAGGAATATGGTCATTTTTATACGTCTACATTTTGCCCCTCTTTGAAGTGACGTGTGTGCACATGTTATTTCAAAGAAAATTATGCTTTATCATGATTTATGATTAAATGCAATTTTTGTGTCGTTCTTTTGATTTGCCAGTCATGCCCCAGATTTGATGTGATGCCCCAGATTCGATATTTGATAGTGATGCCCCCTCGGGAGATGAATCAATTTTTTTTTTTTTGGAAAATTGTTGCTTTAATTTGATGAAGTTCGTATGATGTGTATGATTTCATGCATGTAAAAAATGTGTAGATTGATTCATCTCCCGATAAGCTACAACTGTTTTGGTATAGGGGAGACCGCGACCATATTACAAGTCCATACGGCTAACCCTAATTTCATTTTCCACCTATAAAAGGGGAAAAGGGCTTGATTGAAAGTCATTTGTACTTTTTTGACTTTGAAGAAAGAGAATTTTCTCTAGAGAGAAAATGCCTATTCCCTACCACAGACACCATTTTGAGCATGTTCGAAGGTACCGGAGACCTGTAGCACGTGGACCACCAGTAAGTCAACATTTTTGACCCCTTTTTGATTTTTTGTTTTGTCATTTTTAGTCCTTGTTTGAATTTCAAAGTTCGGGTGTTTCATTTTAGCGCGTCTAGGGTCAACAGTAGCACATATAAAGTGTAGAATAGCGCATCAAGTTTAAATTTAGGGGTCGCATCCGAAAAATGTAGGCTAGCGCATAAAACTTTTAGGTTAGCGCATGCATGGATAATAGCGCATATAAAGTGTTGGGTAGCGCATCGCGTCAACAGGGTAGCGCGTAGGTGTGACCTAGCACATAGGGGCCGCCAGGGTTCGCATAGGGAAGGGGGTTTAGCGTGTAGGACTAACCTAGTGCATAGGGCTAAAAGGGTAGTGCTTAGGAAGGGTAGATTAGCGCGTAGGCAGAGTCTAGAGCATGGGTTGGGTTAGGTAGCGCATTGGGTGAAAAATTTAGTGCGTGGATAGAATCTAGCACATAGGTTAGATAGAATAGCACGTAGGAGAGGCAGCCTAGCATGTGGGGGTGATTTAGCGCATTGAAGATCTGTTTTAGCGCATCTAAAAGATTTTGCAGTTTTGGCCGAGTTGAAAATTTGTTTTGTTTGCCTGTCATTTTTTTGATGAATTTATCCAAGATGAGTATTTGTATAAATTGTTTTGATGTGCAATTTTCCAAGTTATGTATAGATATCAACGTGTTTTGTTAATCAGAATATGATGTATTTGCGTGGTCTGTTTCAAATTCAATGTGTGGGAAGCCTGAGTTGTATTACAAGCCGATATGGGTTGGAAACTTGAGTTGTGTTACAAGCTGATATGGGTGGGAAACTTGAGTTGTTTTACAAGTTTATGTGATTGTGGATACTTGAGTTGTGTTACAAGTTTTGATATGGTTTTTGAGAACTTGAGTTGTTTTACAAGTTGATATAAAATGATAGGATTTTGAACTTTGATTGTAGATGAGCAAATTGTTTCATGTTGTTGATGTAAGTTTTATTTTGATATCTTTGTGTTGATGTGGAAACTGATATTGGACATGTTTTGTTTGTTGACAGGAGCGATTGGGTGTTGTTCAGTCGAGGGAGAGATTCCCGAGACCATGGACATTGATACCGAGATTGTCATAGGCAGATTTGGACATTATAGAGAGATGTGGATTGACCTCGCTTCTGGATATGCCTCGGTTCACTGTGAACCGGGGGCTTTTGACAGTGTTGGCAGAGAGGTGGCATAGCGATATGAACACCTTTCATTTTGCCACTGGAGAGATGACAGTGACACCGGAGGATTGCTACCGGATTTTGCAGATTCCTGTAGTAGGGGCACTACTTCCCTATGAGCAGTTAGAGGAGGGTGGCACAGAGGCACTACGCTGCATTTTTCAGGACGACACAGTTTGTGGCTATGAGATCCCCTGGCAGGAGTTTCTGGATTTGGGTTATGCACCGCTGCCATCTGTACTGGCAGGATTCATTGGGGGATTCCTTTGTCCTGATCGTAAGTCAAAGGGATTCTCGGTGGGTTGGGGATTAGTGCTAGAGGAGATGGTCACACAGGGCCAGAGATTTGCATGGGGGTTTGCGATGCTGGCTCATTTATATCAGAGTTTGCATGAGGTAGTATACCTCAGGTACGGCAGTTTGTCAGCTGGCGTGACCCTATTACAGGTATGGTGTTGGGAGCACATTCCAGCAGCGAGGCCACTGGTAGATAGAGACAGGCCCGTAGGTGTAGCATATGCCTACAGTTATAGAGGTCTAGTTGTCCAGCGTAAGCTGGGCAAACTAGAGCATTGGAGGAGGATTTTTGATGATATAGATACGGTCACCTGGAGACCGTATACAGGTTGTGAGGTATGGGCGGAGGATGGGCTGGAGATGCCTTTTGTTTTTATGATGAAGTATCTAATTGGGAGGACCCCGTTCATCATTGAGCGGTTTGTGGTGACCTGAGTTTTGAGGCAGTTCGGGCGCCAGCAGGTGATACCTCAGGGAGCATGTTTGTATGCACGGCGGCAGCAGGATGTGGCCGATTGGGGGCCGACTATTGATAGTGTCATGGTAGTGGAGGAGTTTACAGGGTTGGCTGGGCAGATCTGGGACTATGCCCTAGAGATTCAGGACGCAAGGATGACAGATGAGTTCGCCCGTTTGTTTGTTGTGCAGGCAGTGGCGAGGATCTCAGATCCGGAGGAGATGAGGCCAGAGTTTGACTCGGATGGGGAGGAGGGAGACGGGGGAGATGATGGAGATGATGGGGAGGATGGAGGAGCTAGAGGAGCTAGAGGGAGGTGGGGAGGTAGAGGTGTGGAGAGAGCGGTACGGCAGGGGAGGATTGAGAGGGGGAGAGGAGGATTGGCTATCGGAGCTAGGAGAGAGGGGAGAGTGACGGAGGTGCTAGCTGCAGTGGGGGGTGAGGAGGAGCTGAGTAGACCAGCATAGAGGAGGAGGGTAGACATACTCCCACCTCTAGTATCGAGGACAGGGCGAGTGGGAGGGGTGCCTCCAGCACAGGTACCACTACGGGTTCGAGTGCCAGGTCATGTGGAGGATGCACAGATCCGGACCTTGTAGATTACCATTCAGCAGCTGCAGGCGTAGATTTTGACCTATCAGTGACAGATTTCTCAGTTGACCACTGAGAGAGATACTGAGATAGAGCGGCAAGGATGAGCGGAGGAGGCATTGGCGAGTGTGCAGAGAGCAGTGACGAGTGGTCCATTGAGAGACACCCTTAGAGAGCTAACGCGGAGAGTGCAGGAGGTAGAGTATTATAGGCAGCATTATGAGGGTGCAGTACCTAGAGATCGGCGAGTGGAGAGCTTTGCACAATCGAGATCGAGTCGATCTCAAACCACTGGGACACGATCTGAGAGCCGAGGTGTGACGGGGCCACCGAGATAGGACCCTCCTGGAGATCCAGGGGTGGGTGCATCTGGAGCGAGACCATCTCCGTCAGGAGATAGTCATACTTGAGAGACAGGGTCTCTGTTGTATTTTTGGATCTTTGTTATACTTTGTACTGGACATAGTGTTGGGACACATTTTGTAGATTTTGATCATTTTTTTTGAGATATATATACGGCACCATTTTTGATCTATGTGATGTGTTTATATGGATGCATGTTATATGAGATATTTTATGTGATGATGCAATATATGATGCATGATGCAGGATGTATGCTTTTTATATGCTGTGAGATGTATGTTTTAATATGCTGCTAAATGTATCGTGATATGTAAATGATGTTAAATGATATGCAAAGTATTTGTAAAATGACATGCAATAATGATATGCAATTAATTGTAAAATGATGTGCAACTACTTGTAAAATGATATGCAACTAATTGTAAAATGATGTGCAACTAATTGTAAAATGATATGCAACTACTTGTAAAATGATATGCAACTAATTGTTTTTGAAGCATCCCTCATTCTGTATTTGCCATCCGATAGAACCATATTTTTTCTTTCTTTGTGGATATCATCATTGAGCATTGATTTGTTTAGGATATGTTGAAAATTTATACAAGCATAATGGTATAATTGAACCATAATGACCTGAGAAAAATTTACATGATATTTAATTTTGCAAGATAGCACAAGCGTCAAGGTATAATTGAACCAGGACGACCTGAGTGCGCATTGTGTAAACAGACAAGATGTGATCATTTGTATGCGTGAAGTGGAATCAGGCCTTCAGTGATATTCGATGTATCACGTCTCGAGGCAAGTATCCACACAATACAAGTGATCGCCTCCCAGATAGAAGACTAAGAAAATATTGGAAGTTCCCCTTGACCTCTAGCTGTGAAGCATTTAGTGAGACAAGGAAGAGAATCCAATAATGCCAAAAGTTCAAAATGCAAAACTAGTTAAGTTTTTATGCTATAGTGCAACATTCGGTATTTCAGAAAATCATCCATCCTTGGTAGTTTTGTGTTTTGTGTAGTTTTTGTTTGGCAATGAAGCGTAGTTGTTTGTTGGATGTCATGCTGGTGAGTTTTGCATCTAGTCTGGATGTCTTGAGTGTTTGCAATATTGATATGATTCATATGCTCCTAGCTGAGTGTGCCTCTTGATGTGAATATATACAGTGATTCCCAGCCATAGTGGATTAGTGGTAAGAGGATATATATAGACAAATCAGGATAGTGACTACGCTAAGTATGTCTTGAATGGATATTTGCTAATTGTTGGTCGATGGCCGATAGTGTTTGTAGGGATAAAATGGCGTGGATATAGATGGAGGAGCCATTCTTTCACAAGAGCGCCTGTTTACCAGGTTTTCACCCTTTGTTTTTATTGTACTTTGTTTTTGCTTTTTCTGGATTTTTTTTTTTTTGTTTGTTTTGGGCTTTTTCCGTGCACTAGGCTTACTTTAAGTATAGTACCTTTTCAGATGGATGTTGTTAGTTGGGTCATCGAGCACATCTCCTTCAGAATTTATTAGCTGATAAGCACCTGATCCATAAACTAATATGATAAAATAGGGACCCAACCAGTTAGGCTCAAATTTCCCTTTCTTTTCTCGATCTTGCTAATTTCTTGGATTTTCTTTGAGTACTAGGTCACCAACTTTGAAGTTGCAGGGAATGACCTTGTAATTTTAGCTCCTGCACATGTGTTGTTGATATGGTTTGAGATGAGTGTAAGCATGTTGGCGTCTTTCATCTAATAGCTCAAGTTCTTGTAGTCGGTTGACTCGATACTCTTCATCTGGGATTAAGCCTTTCAAAGAGACTCTGAGAGATGGGATCTCTACCTCCAGGGGTAAAATAGCCTCTGATCCATAAACCAATGAGTATGGTGTTGCTCCGGTAGGTGTGTGGATGCTGGTTCTGTATGCCCAAAGTGCTAGATTGAGTTGTACATGCCAATCTTTGCCTGCATCATTTACTATTTTCTTGAGGATTTTCAGTATTGTCTTGTTAGATGCCTCCGCTTGACCATTTCCCTATGGGTAATATAGTGTAGAGAACCTATGTTGGATTTTGAATTTTTCACATAGTTCCTGTACATCTTGATTCTTGAAGGGTCGTCCATTATTTGTAATGATTGAACTTGGAATACCATATCTGTAGATCAGATAATTGAGGATAAAAGAGGCAATTTGTTTCCCAGTCACTGTGGTCATGGGAACTACTTCTATCCATTTGGTAAAGTACTCTGTTGCTGTTATAATGAACTTGTGTCCATTTGAAGATGAAGGATGAATTTTGCCAACGAGGTCCAATCCCCACTGACAAAAGGGCTAGGATGTTGTAAATGGCTCCAGTTCTTGCACTGGTGCATGTATCAGATTATCATGGATTTGGCATTTAGGACATTTCTTGGCAAATTGATATGAGTCTTTCTCCATTGTAGGCTAGTAGTATCCCCTCCTTAGAAGCTTTTTAGCAAGAGTAGTGCTGCTTGAATGTGTGCCACAAATACCTTCGTGAAGCTCGTGTAAAGCAAAATCAGAATCATTACAATCAAGACAACAAAGAAGAGTACCATCGAGACCTCGACGATATAAAGTATCAGTGGTAAGGGTGTAACGAGTAGCTTGTCGGATAAAGTTACGTTTTTGGTTGCGAGATTGGTCAATGGGTAAAATATTGTGTTTGAGGTAGTCATATATTGGTCCATATAACGGAGAATCTGAACCAGTCAAGGCATAGATAACATGGGATTGAGAGTGGTCATAGGCGGGGGAGAACAGTTGTTCTACCAGGAACTCATAACGACTCTGTTGCTCTGAAATTTGTAGTAATGAAGCGATAGTAGCCATTGCATCGGCTGCTTTGTTGTTCAACCTTGGTATTTTCTCAAAGGTGATGTGCACAAAATACTATTTGAAGTCATCCACCATTCACTTGTAGGGTAAGAGCTTGTCGTCCTTTGTTTGATAGTCATTGTTGATTTGATGGACAACCAGTTGCAAGTCCCCATAGACTTTCAACTCTGTGATTTTCCATTCTACGGCCATTTTGATGCCTATGACCAGTGCCTCATATTCAGCCACATTATTGGTGCATGGAAACATAAGTCTGTATGATCTTGGTATAGTGTGTCCTTCAGGAGTGATGAATAGAATGCCAGCACTGAAACCATGTTGTGTATAGGATCCGTCAAAGTATAGGGTCCATTGTTTGGTAGAAAGAGCAAGAACATCTCTGTCTGGAAATTCAACCTCCATGGTGTGTTTTCCTGGTAGGGGTGCTTCGGCTAACTGATCTGCAATTGCTTGTCCTTTGATGGCTCATCTTTCTGTGTATTGGATGTCAAATTCACTGAGAATCATGACCCATTTAGTCAATCGGCCTGTGAGAGCTGCCTTGCTGAGTAGATACTTGAGAGGATCAATTTTTGCCACTAGCTTGATGGTGTCTACTAGCATATAATGTCGGAATTTCTGAGATGCAAAAACCACTGTTAAGCAAGCCTTTTCAATGAATGTGTAGTTGAGTTCATAGCCATTCAATGTTCTACTGATGTAATATATGGTGTGTTCCTTTCCTTGTTGATCTTCTTGTGCCAATAATGCCCCCAGTGATATGTTTGTGGTTGAGATATATAAAATAAGAGGCTTTCCTGCGACCGGAGGTACTAGAACTGGTGGATTCATTAGGTACTGTTTGATTTGGTAAAAAGATTCTGCACACTTAGCCTCCCATTTGAATGGTACATTCTTGTGTAGTAAATGGTTAAATGGTAGACTTTTATCGGCTAGCTGAGCGATGAATCGCCTGATTGATTGAAGTCGTCCTTGCAGAGATCTGAGTTGACTGATATTCTTTGGTGGTGGCATGTCCATGATGGCTTGTACCTTTGCTGGATCTACTTCAATACCCTTAGCTAAGACTATGTAGCCTAGTACCTTGCCTGATGTAACCCCGAAGACACACTTCTTAGGGTTAAGCCCGACTTGGAATTTCTCCAATCGATCAAAAATCTTTGTTAGGATGTCAAGATGTTCTGCTCTGGTGAAGGATTTAGCTAGTAAGTCATCCACATAGTCTTCCATAAATGTGTGCATCATGTCATGGAATATTGTGGTCATTGCTCTTTGATAAGTGGCCCCTGCATTCTTTAAGCCGAAAGGCATAACATTCCAATAGTACATTCCCCAAGGACAAGTGAACGCGGTTTTATCTTGATCTCCCGGGGTGATTTTGATTTGGTTATAGCCTGAGAAACCATCCATTAGTGAGAGCATTGCATGGCCTACTATGAGATCTACAATGATGTCGATACTGGGCAAAGGAAAGTCATCCTTTGGACAAGCTTTGTTGACGTCTCTGAAGTCAGTGCAGATTCTGATACTACCATCTGGTTTTGATACTGGAATGATGTTGGAAATCCATTCTGCATAGTCAATGGGTCGGATGAATCCGACGTCTAATAATTTCTTTAGTTCAGTTTTGACCATGAGTGCCACCTGTGGATTCATCTTTCGTAGCTTTTGTTTAACTGGCTTAACTCCTGTATAAATGGACAGATGATGCATGATTAAGTGTGGATCCACTCCAGGCATATCAGCATATGACCAAGCAAAGTTGATTTGCTGTCCTTTAAAGAAAATAATGAACGCTGATCTTTCTTCCTCTATTAAAGATTCTGCAAGATGTAGGTTCCTAACTGCTTCTGTGGTACCAATGTTGATTGATTGAGTGGGCTCAATCAATATAGGTGATCGCTCATGAAAATGCTCAGGAAGAGTGTCAAGTCTCCCATCGTTAGGTGCCTTAAAAAGGTTTTCACCCCCCGATGCATCCTTTATTTTTACTTTTTTATGATCTAGAGCTGCCATTGACTGGTTTTCGGCCTCTGATCCTTTATCTGGTTCATTTTTGTGACTGAGAGACTTAGCACTCCTTGGTTTGTAGACATCGTTATTTTGTTCACTGGTAGAGCCTGTTTCTGGATTTACGGTACATAGGTAATGGATAATAGATTCATCATTTGGAAAAATTGGTATATCATGGATTTCAGGTTCATCCCAGTTGATGAGGTCAGGAAAGACAAGTGGTAAGGAATCGTTAGGTGGATCAAGTTCGGCTACTGTGAGTGTTAGGATAAAGTTTTCATCGTGATGGTTCTTGGTTTTAAAGAAGTTTAGGATTTTGTCGAGGTCTTCGATGGTATTATCCTCTACATATACTTGCTCATAATGTTCCTGTTCACTTTCCTTAGCGTCATAGATATTCTGCGGTCCAAATTTCAGAGGTCTATCTTCTGCATTATGTTCTTCTTGGGAGATAGATATGGAATCAGTATCACTAGAGATATCTGTAGTAGCATTTGAGCAGGTACCCCATTCATATTCATTGGAATCAGTTTCATAGGCATCATCCCAGATTTTATCTGTGTTGTAAACTGGTATGTTGTAGGGTGAAAACAAATCTTTGATGATGGATACCATTTTGATGGTTTTTGTTGATTCTATGTCAGATCCATCCTCCACTTTTTGAATTTGTTCATAGATTGTGCTTCCTCGGGGAGGAATAATGGTATCTGGAGATGACATGATTTGTTCTTGAGATATTGGTGTCTGAATATGAGCTACTGCTGTAGCTAGGGCCTTCTTATGACTTAGAAGCTTTTCCTGATGTAACTTCTGATCTTGACGTTCCCGTGCCTTGCGGATTGTTTCTACAGATTCAAAGAGTGCTTCCTGCCAGGATTCTTCTTTGTACTTTGTCTTTACTTTCCATTGAGGTTTGATAGGTAGGTGTGACAGTCATTTCAATAGGAACGTGAGTTTGGAACCCAATCCTGCTTTGTTTTTGCTAGGTTGTGAAGGAAGATCTATAGGTTCAGTGACTCCTTCTTTGTGTTTGCCAATAGGTCCTTTACCGTCATATCCCATTTGCTTCATGATTAAGTAGCCTTTTCCATACAAGTGTGTGGGTAGAACAATGTCTAGAGCGGCTGCTCTATGATTTTCTTCCTCATCTTTGTATAACCAGCTAAGAACATCTTTGTCTTCTGATTCATGTGCCAAAGTACCCAATTGGATGAAGGTACCGTCAAATTTAGTGATGGGCCGAGTGGCCAGTTGTGTTGATGTAGTAGGCAAACCATGCGATCTAGGTGATGTTGGCAATTTGGCCAAGCATAAAGGCTCTAGAGAGTATTCTCCCATGCCTTGGTCTTTGATTTGCATTTTCTGCTTGAAGTCTCCCCATAAGGAGTTGGATTTTGCTGTGTGTGGATCTGATGTTGAAGATTGCTTCTTTTCTCTATTATGAGGAACCAAACTGTCTTGGGCTGCCCCCATTACATTGCAATGTTGAAATGGATTGTGATTAGCAGATATGGAGATTTCTTGTCCATCATAAGGAAACTTGACACACTGGTGATATGTAAAAGGTACTGCTTGCATTTCATGTATCCAGGGTCGTCCTAACAAAATATTGTAGGTTAGATCAATATCTAAGACTTGACAAATAGTATCCTTTTGTACTGGGCCCACTTGAATAGGTAATATCCCTGTGCCTTTAGAGGACCTTTCTTCATCATCATATGCTTTTATGGTAATCTTTTTGCAAGGATCAATAGATTCTTCTGAGAAGCCTAATGCACGGATAAGCTTTAAAGTACATATATTAAGGCCGGCTCCTCCATCTATTAGGACTCTTTTGACTCGGTGTTTACAAACAATGACTTCGATGTGGAGAGGAGTATTATGTGGATGGATCAAGGAAGCATCGTCATGCTCAGAGAAGGTGAGGTTAGGAGATCCTGTCATATGGGCGACCATGGCTTGAAATCTGTCTATATCCAGATTTTGAGGTACATTTGTTTCCAATAGTGCTTGTTCTAATATGTCTTTGTGCTTCGGTGATAGTTTCAATAATTCCAGGATAGATATCTGAGCTGGAGTCTTGCGTAGTTGGCTAACCAAGTCATATTGGATTTTTGGTGTGGTAGTTGCAGGTGCAGTATGTCCTTTCAAGACATATTTCTGAGTTCAGGTTGTTACATTGACAGATTCATGATCACGCTGATCTCGGATGGTGATGAAATTTACGTGATGATCTTCAGCTGATATGTGGTTGATGGTGTTGTTGTAGATGTGATTAATACGAGCTCCGCGTGTATCATCTGAAGTGGATGCTCCATCTTTGCTATAATTTGGGAGAGGATTTTTAAAGGCTCCGTGATCACCATTTGTTTTAAGTCCATCGACCGTTAAGTCACCTCGATCAATCATGTCCTGTACTATGTGTTTCAATCTCATGCACTCGTTTGTTCTATGACCCTTGTTGCGATGGAAATCACAATAGTGTGAATCGTTCCACCAAGGTGGTTTGATTGGGGGTTCATAATTGTTGATTGGAGGCAAAGACAGAATCTTGTTTGCCAAAAGTTCTCTGAATGCGGATTCTAATGATTGTCCTAGTGGTGTGAAGATGCGCTTTTGGAAATTGTTCGTGTTGTTACGGGAATTGTTGTTAGGTCCCAGATTCATGTTTTTGCTTTGAGTATCATTGGTGTTGTTTGTATTGAGTTTTCCTTGATCAGTGTTTGGTGCATATGTGTTAGCATTGGGTGCAGCATTTTTAGTATTTTTCGTATTCTGAGGATTTCCAGATAATGCAAGCACTGGTTGCTTTGATTTAGGATCATGTGATTCGTTGTTGCCTTCGTTTCTATTTCAAGTCCAAAAGCGAGATTTGTCTAGATTGGTTTTGTTTTGGTTATTGTAGTTTGATGAGTTCATTCCTTCCTTGTAAAATTTGAGTGTCCCCTTTTTGACACATGCTTCTTCCACTTGAATGCCATTTTCAATCAATTTAGCGAAAGATGGTATGCATTGAAGTTTTAGTCTGTAACTCATCTCACCGTTCAAGTTATCGATGAATATTTCCATTTTCTCCTTTTCAAGAATATCTCGAGGATATCTGGAGACCATGCGTCGCCAGCGTTGAAGGAATACCATGAATGTTTCATTGTTCTTTTGCTTGGTATTGCAAACATCTAGCATGGTTATGGCATGTTGGATGTTGTAGGAATAGTGGGTTATGAATTTGTTAACCAACTCATCAAATGATCTGACAGGTGGTGAGATTTTGGATAACCATTCCATGGTTTGCCCTCCCAAACTTCTAGGGAATAATCTCATTAAATAGGTGTCATCATGAGCAAATTCAAGGCTCAGTGTGCAAAATTCATGAACATGATCCCTGGGATCACTTTTCCCATCATATTTATCAAATTTGGGAACGTCTGAGTTTGGAGGAAAAGGCACCATGTTTAAGCTTCGGTCAAATGGATAAGGACAGATTTCGTTTAAAGAGTACCGCAATGTTGTCCCTTGTTGCATATCTTGTATTTGCCTTTGCAACATTTGCATTTGTTGAGTAAGGGCTGCCAAGGGTACATTGTCTTGCCGAGGAAAAAGTTCTTGCCTGGTATTGGTTCTCAGCTGAAAAGGTGTTGTAAATGGTATGTGTTGCTCTGGTGTTTCTAGCTCAGGTATACGCATTTCTGGTATGCGTTGCTCAAAGTTATGTTGTTCAGGTATGCGAGATTCTTCTTCTCTGTGTTGTTCTTGATATGCATATTGTCGAGAACCAGTTTGAAAGATGTTTGGGTCGAAATCTTTAGAAAGTTTAACGCCCTTGCTTGTGAGCATCAACAGATATTTTTCTTTGTCATTTTCCATGAGTTTTTCGACAAGTTTTTGGAAGGAAGGATTTTCTTGACATTCCCGAAGAAGTGCTTCAGTAATTTCAGGTTCTTCCACGGGTGGAACTTCAAAAGGATTTGATAATCTGCGATTCATACTTGATTTTGCGTGTGTCTCGCTTTGTTTGTCTCATTAAGAGCGAGTAACAGGCATTTTAGTAAAAACTTTCAGTGATGAAAGGGATAAAAGCCTCTTCGATAGGTTGCTTGGGTGTTGGTGGCTCTGGTCGAGATGTGTTATATGTGATGCACTCGTCAGGCAAGAATGCTGGATTGATTTTCCCACCACGGTTTATGGTTTGATTAAAAGCAGACTTTTGACAATATGCTCTTGTTTTCAAAGGTTCTTTGTCAAATTCGCTAGATTTGTTTTGGATGTAACGTTTGACATGATGAAGGAATACCCGATGAGATTTGAAGAGTTGATGATTGATGTATAAAAACTTATTTCTCTTGATGAATTTGGAAAAACTAGGTTGTTGTTTCTTCAACGTGATGTTACGATAGAGGTTCTTTCTTCTCAGAATAAGGGGATTAGTCATGCATGAGAGATCAATGATTTCCTTTGATGTGTTTGGATTCAGTTGATTCTTGTTTTTGAAAATTTCAAATCTTACTTTATCAGAGTGAAGGTTTAGATGCCCCTTCATGATAAAGTGTGTCAAATGACATGGATAGAAGCTTCCCGATCTGGAAACTGGATTTGACAATTTGAGAATTTTAAACAAGTGTTTTTGAGATAGAAATCCGTAAGATGGTAATGAATTCTGTTGATACTGATGATGAGATTTTCGGATTATGATAGGAGAGACGTCCTCTATTGTGTGATTTGTTTAGGATTATGACAACTTTTGTTTTAACACAAATTTAGCTTGTGAAGTAGTTCTAGTGGTTCGTTTGTCACTCTGGTTTGATGAAAAATGGTTTTTGATGAAAAAGGCTTTTAAAAATATTTTTGAAATTTTCAAATTTTTCACGGTTTTTGCCCTCTGTTTCTTTGTTTTTGATCACGCGCTAAAATAGAGTCTATATGCGCTAATGAATTTACCTGATGCGCTAAAGGAATGAGCACACGTGCTAAAGTTTGGTTTTTGAAAAATAGCGGTCTAACAGTTTCAAAAGTTGATGCGCTATCCTAGGTTTTTGACGTGCTAACTGTTCGACCTTATGTGCTAAAATTTGGTTTCTACGCGCTAAGCTGTTTCTTTCATGCACTAAAATTCAGGCTGTTGAAAATCATTGTTGAGTTTGTTTGGAAAAGCTACGCGCTATACTAGGCCTGTCACGCGCTAACTGTTTGAGTGAATGTGCTAATGTATCTATGCCACGTGCTAAGTTGTTGCTGCCACGCGCTAAAATTAAGACTGTTGAAAATTTTTGTGGAATTTGTTCAAAAAAGCTACGCGCTATACTGGGCCTGATACGCGCTAACTGTTTTACTTTATGCACTAATTATGGGCACCTACACGCTAAAATGTTGCTGCCATGCGCTAGACTGTGTTTTGGATGCGCTAAAGGATTGTATACTATTTTGCCTAATGATAAAACGCTACTATTTTAACTGCATGCGCTAATTTGAGGTTTAGATGCGCTAATAGAAGTGTTCCACGTGCTAAGATGTTGCTCTTATGCACTAGACTACCCTGATTTTTCCGTTTTGGGTGATTTTTTTGAGGATTTTGAATTTTGTTGAGAAATTTTTCAAGTGTGATGGATGATTTTCTGAAATAATAAACGCAAGCATGGCACAAAAAATATAACCATTTTGCCTAATCTAACAGAAAGTGTATGTTCTGTGAGGATGTGTTCAAATCCCCAATGTGTTAGCAGGTTTGGATACAAGTAAGACACTTAAGAAAGACTCTTTATTCAAGGGTCATAAATAACATCATAGCCCACTAGTCTCGATACTCCGTCAGCTCAAACAGTCGTGTCACCCCTAGAGGGCACCTGTTTTTTTGCCTTTTGCCAGAAATTAACCCAAAGTGAATTGTTTCACAATTGAGTAGGTATCTTGGGAGATATATGGTGAGTAATCTTGGGGGTGGATTCTTCCCCACCCTTGCACTATGATGTTATAAATGTCTGGTTACTGACTCGGCTCAGGGTTTCTTATTTATATGGTTCGTAATCAGGCTTCCCGTTCGACCGTCAGTGATAAACTCCCTCAAGAGGCTTCCCAACCTTTAGAACAAAGGCTTTACGTATCTCAAGGATACTGGGGGAAGGCTAATCACTGCGCGCAACCGTTGAAAAGGACTTTCGTCACTTTCCACATTTGATTATAGTGGGTTGGAATTCTTGGCGTCAAAGTCATTCCCCACTTAGGTCGTTCCCTTCACACCGGTCATAAATGGCTTTAAGAGTTGATTGCAACTCCTCGGGAAGGCAGGCCTGCTAAAGATTTTAATGCTTGAATTACTGAAAACTGTAAGAGTGGTCTGAATTTTTTATCACCCAATTAAGGGGAGAGCATATACCTTCCACTTTCGAGACAAAGCAAACAATTTTATTTTAACCTTTCAAATCAGTGATTTTGCTAAGATCTATGTGGAGATGTTGCTCCACAAAACATGGTGTTTATTTTATCCGGACAAATCAATGATTTTCTAATCTATGAAAGGGAAATGGTCAACAAAGCAAATGTTCGATTTTGAGGTCAACAAAAGAAATCGGTTACAAAGGAAAGGCGTCTGCTCCACCTGCAAGAAAATTATTAGAGTCCTGCAAGCAAACCAAAAAAGAAAATTGTTAGCGAATTTGGGGGACTTCCACAAGTCTAAAATTTCAGTTCGGTTACAATAAAAAAAAAATTGTTTTTTTGTTTTTCTCTATCTGTGATGCGCTACAGAACAAACTGTATGCGCTACAATATATATTCTATGCGCTAAACTTTTTGATAAACGCGCTACTCTGTTCACTGGATGCACTACTCTGGGTGTTGGAAGCGCTGGTCTGTGTTTTTTTTTTTTTCTGCCCCGACGCTGCAGGTAATTTTAAATATGATGCACTAATGTTTGGGTTGCACGCGCTGTATTATGGATTATAAGCGCTGAGCTGGAAATCATATGCGCTATTCTGGTTGTTGAATGCGCTACTCTGTGATTCGCCCGCGTCAAGACCTACAGGAAAGTGTGAGAGGGAGTCATGTGCTGAGAGAATGTCTTCATGCGCTAAAGTATAGGGCCCACACGCTAGATAGTGAGCTGGATGCGCTAGACTGTTTACTGGATGCGCTAAAAAGTGAACTGAAAGCGCTACTTCATTTTTCCCACGTGCCTGCAAAAGTATTTATTTTCAAAAATTGATTTGTTATTTGGGGTCGAGCCCCACGGTGGGCGCCAAAAATGTATGCGGGAAAAGTGGGCTGATAAAATTCAATATGTGAAAATTTAGTTAATACTAGTCCACACACACACAGAGGACTTCTTGGTGCAAGCTATGGAGTAACGTAGTATTACTCAGCTTCCCAAGGAGGGTCCCATGGTTCTGTATCTCACAATGTCCCTCAAACCAATGTTTTGCTCTCAGATCACTGAGCAAAATGGTTTAGGGATGGCAAATATGAGAAGGAGAGATGCTTTTGCTAAATTTAGTATGAAATAGATGTGAAGCTATGTATGATGCTAAAAATGCAATAAACTAAATGATAAGATGACAAGGTTAGTACGAATACTATCCTAGCATACTATATTTAATCTATGATTGAGCTAAAATGATAAAGGAAGTACTCTAACATGCATATTTAGTCTAATTCCTGATCTAAAAGAGGCTAAATGATGAGCATATATGAAATGAGAAAGCTTGAAAGAATTTGAGCATAAGTGTGATGCTTCAAATTTGAAAGATGATTGTTAAGAATGGATGAATGAGAGCTCTATTTATATTACAAACAGGGCAATGGATGGTCAGGATTGAATGGTTTAATCAAGGGCCAAGTTTGAAAGTTAGGGATCCATGTGCACAATTGGCACCCATGAAATGGTGACAAGTGTCAACATAGGATTGGGTTGAGAGAAGAGGTTGGAGGCATTAAAGGCTTGAGAAGACCTCATGGTTATCTAAAGGCTAAGGGTCAAGTCTAGATTAGGATTACCCAATGGATTAAGATTTAATCCTAGGATAAACCTTTGTGCAAATGATTAAGAGATAATCATGGTCAAAGCATTAAAGGCCTGATGAGACCTTTGGGTTGGGTAGAGGTTGAGTCAAAACAAATGTTTTAACCATGTGGGAGGGTTTGAGATAACCATTAATGGTTATTGGAGACTTTGGGGATTAAGTGGTTGAAGGTTGGAAGCCTTCAATGGTTTTCAAAGACTTTGAGGATTTAGTGGTTGAAGGTTGAAAACCTTTAATGGTTATCAAAGACTTTGGGCCATTTGAGAAGTGACCTCCGTTTGCTTAGGGATGTGACAAAGTTTAGAGGAGGGTTAGGTTAATTAGAAGTGATTAGAAGATTCTAGAAGGGATTAGGAAGGGGTTTGGGATTTTGCAAGTGGATGGGGGAATAATAGGATTTAATTGAATAAAAATGATTTTTATTCAATTTGGTTACAATTTGGAGAAATTAAATAAATTAGATTTATTCAATTTAGGATAACTATTTAATTAAATTTGAATTTAATTAAAAGTGGATAGGGGGGATTTAATTGAATAAAATGATTTATTCAATAAATGGGTATAGTGAATTTAATTTAAATAAATTGAGTAATTTACTTAATTAAATAGAAGAATGTGGATAATTTAATTAAATTAGATTTAATCAAATAGAAAAATGAACATAAAATATTCATTTAGGAATATGGTCATTTTTATACGTCTACATTTTGCCCCTCTTTGAAGTGACGTGTGTGCACATGTTATTTCAAAGAAAATTATGCTTTATCATGATTTATGATTAAATGCAATTTTTGTGTCGTTCTTTTGATTTGCCAGTCATGCCCCAGATTTGATGTGATGCCCCAGATTCGATATTTGATAGTGATGCCCCCTCGGGAGATGAATCAATTTTTTTTTTTTTGGAAAATTGTTGCTTTAATTTGATGAAGTTCGTATGATGTGTATGATTTCATGCATGTAAAAAATGTGTAGATTGATTCATCTCCCGATAAGCTACAACTGTTTTGGTATAGGGGAGACCGCGACCATATTACAAGTCCATACGGCTAACCCTAATTTCATTTTCCACCTATAAAAGGGGAAAAGGGCTTGATTGAAAGTCATTTGTACTTTTTTGACTTTGAAGAAAGAGAATTTTCTCTAGAGAGAAAATGCCTATTCCCTACCACAGACACCATTTTGAGCATGTTCGAAGGTACCGGAGACCTGTAGCACGTGGACCACCAGTAAGTCAACATTTTTGACCCCTTTTTGATTTTTTGTTTTGTCATTTTTAGTCCTTGTTTGAATTTCAAAGTTCGGGTGTTTCATTTTAGCGCGTCTAGGGTCAACAGTAGCACATATAAAGTGTAGAATAGCGCATCAAGTTTAAATTTAGGGGTCGCATCCGAAAAATGTAGGCTAGCGCATAAAACTTTTAGGTTAGCGCATGCATGGATAATAGCGCATATAAAGTGTTGGGTAGCGCATCGCGTCAACAGGGTAGCGCGTAGGTGTGACCTAGCACATAGGGGCCGCCAGGGTTCGCATAGGGAAGGGGGTTTAGCGTGTAGGACTAACCTAGTGCATAGGGCTAAAAGGGTAGTGCTTAGGAAGGGTAGATTAGCGCGTAGGCAGAGTCTAGAGCATGGGTTGGGTTAGGTAGCGCATTGGGTGAAAAATTTAGTGCGTGGATAGAATCTAGCACATAGGTTAGATAGAATAGCACGTAGGAGAGGCAGCCTAGCATGTGGGGGTGATTTAGCGCATTGAAGATCTGTTTTAGCGCATCTAAAAGATTTTGCAGTTTTGGCCGAGTTGAAAATTTGTTTTGTTTGCCTGTCATTTTTTTGATGAATTTATCCAAGATGAGTATTTGTATAAATTGTTTTGATGTGCAATTTTCCAAGTTATGTATAGATATCAACGTGTTTTGTTAATCAGAATATGATGTATTTGCGTGGTCTGTTTCAAATTCAATGTGTGGGAAGCCTGAGTTGTATTACAAGCCGATATGGGTTGGAAACTTGAGTTGTGTTACAAGCTGATATGGGTGGGAAACTTGAGTTGTTTTACAAGTTTATGTGATTGTGGATACTTGAGTTGTGTTACAAGTTTTGATATGGTTTTTGAGAACTTGAGTTGTTTTACAAGTTGATATAAAATGATAGGATTTTGAACTTTGATTGTAGATGAGCAAATTGTTTCATGTTGTTGATGTAAGTTTTATTTTGATATCTTTGTGTTGATGTGGAAACTGATATTGGACATGTTTTGTTTGTTGACAGGAGCGATTGGGTGTTGTTCAGTCGAGGGAGAGATTCCCGAGACCATGGACATTGATACCGAGATTGTCATAGGCAGATTTGGACATTATAGAGAGATGTGGATTGACCTCGCTTCTGGATATGCCTCGGTTCACTGTGAACCGGGGGCTTTTGACAGTGTTGGCAGAGAGGTGGCATAGCGATATGAACACCTTTCATTTTGCCACTGGAGAGATGACAGTGACACCGGAGGATTGCTACCGGATTTTGCAGATTCCTGTAGTAGGGGCACTACTTCCCTATGAGCAGTTAGAGGAGGGTGGCACAGAGGCACTACGCTGCATTTTTCAGGACGACACAGTTTGTGGCTATGAGATCCCCTGGCAGGAGTTTCTGGATTTGGGTTATGCACCGCTGCCATCTGTACTGGCAGGATTCATTGGGGGATTCCTTTGTCCTGATCGTAAGTCAAAGGGATTCTCGGTGGGTTGGGGATTAGTGCTAGAGGAGATGGTCACACAGGGCCAGAGATTTGCATGGGGGTTTGCGATGCTGGCTCATTTATATCAGAGTTTGCATGAGGTAGTATACCTCAGGTACGGCAGTTTGTCAGCTGGCGTGACCCTATTACAGGTATGGTGTTGGGAGCACATTCCAGCAGCGAGGCCACTGGTAGATAGAGACAGGCCCGTAGGTGTAGCATATGCCTACAGTTATAGAGGTCTAGTTGTCCAGCGTAAGCTGGGCAAACTAGAGCATTGGAGGAGGATTTTTGATGATATAGATACGGTCACCTGGAGACCGTATACAGGTTGTGAGGTATGGGCGGAGGATGGGCTGGAGATGCCTTTTGTTTTTATGATGAAGTATCTAATTGGGAGGACCCCGTTCATCATTGAGCGGTTTGTGGTGACCTGAGTTTTGAGGCAGTTCGGGCGCCAGCAGGTGATACCTCAGGGAGCATGTTTGTATGCACGGCGGCAGCAGGATGTGGCCGATTGGGGGCCGACTATTGATAGTGTCATGGTAGTGGAGGAGTTTACAGGGTTGGCTGGGCAGATCTGGGACTATGCCCTAGAGATTCAGGACGCAAGGATGACAGATGAGTTCGCCCGTTTGTTTGTTGTGCAGGCAGTGGCGAGGATCTCAGATCCGGAGGAGATGAGGCCAGAGTTTGACTCGGATGGGGAGGAGGGAGACGGGGGAGATGATGGAGATGATGGGGAGGATGGAGGAGCTAGAGGAGCTAGAGGGAGGTGGGGAGGTAGAGGTGTGGAGAGAGCGGTACGGCAGGGGAGGATTGAGAGGGGGAGAGGAGGATTGGCTATCGGAGCTAGGAGAGAGGGGAGAGTGACGGAGGTGCTAGCTGCAGTGGGGGGTGAGGAGGAGCTGAGTAGACCAGCATAGAGGAGGAGGGTAGACATACTCCCACCTCTAGTATCGAGGACAGGGCGAGTGGGAGGGGTGCCTCCAGCACAGGTACCACTACGGGTTCGAGTGCCAGGTCATGTGGAGGATGCACAGATCCGGACCTTGTAGATTACCATTCAGCAGCTGCAGGCGTAGATTTTGACCTATCAGTGACAGATTTCTCAGTTGACCACTGAGAGAGATACTGAGATAGAGCGGCAAGGACGAGCGGAGGAGGCATTGGCGAGTGTGCAGAGAGCAGTGACGAGTGGTCCATTGAGAGACACCCTTAGAGAGCTAACGCGGAGAGTGCAGGAGGTAGAGTATTATAGGCAGCATTATGAGGGTGCAGTACCTAGAGATCGGCGAGTGGAGAGCTTTGCACAATCGAGATCGAGTCGATCTCAAACCACTGGGACACGATCTGAGAGCCGAGGTGTGACGGGGCCACCGAGATAGGACCCTCCTGGAGATCCAGGGGTGGGTGCATCTGGAGCGAGACCATCTCCGTCAGGAGATAGTCATACTTGAGAGACAGGGTCTCTGTTGTATTTTTGGATCTTTGTTATACTTTGTACTGGACATAGTGTTGGGACACATTTTGTAGATTTTGATCATTTTTTTTGAGATATATATACGGCACCATTTTTGATCTATGTGATGTGTTTATATGGATGCATGTTATATGAGATATTTTATGTGATGATGCAATATATGATGCATGATGCAGGATGTATGCTTTTTATATGCTGTGAGATGTATGTTTTAATATGCTGCTAAATGTATCGTGATATGTAAATGATGTTAAATGATATGCAAAGTATTTGTAAAATGACATGCAATAATGATATGCAATTAATTGTAAAATGATGTGCAACTACTTGTAAAATGATATGCAACTAATTGTAAAATGATGTGCAACTAATTGTAAAATGATATGCAACTACTTGTAAAATGATATGCAACTAATTGTTTTTGAAGCATCCCTCATTCTGTATTTGCCATCCGATAGAACCATATTTTTTCTTTCTTTGTGGATATCATCATTGAGCATTGATTTGTTTAGGATATGTTGAAAATTTATACAAGCATAATGGTATAATTGAACCATAATGACCTGAGAAAAATTTACATGATATTTAATTTTGCAAGATAGCACAAGCGTCAAGGTATAATTGAACCAGGACGACCTGAGTGCGCATTGTGTAAACAGACAAGATGTGATCATTTGTATGCGTGAAGTGGAATCAGGCCTTCAGTGATATTCGATGTATCACGTCTCGAGGCAAGTATCCACACAATACAAGTGATCGCCTCCCAGATAGAAGACTAAGAAAATATTGGAAGTTCCCCTTGACCTCTAGCTGTGAAGCATTTAGTGAGACAAGGAAGAGAATCCAATAATGCCAAAAGTTCAAAATGCAAAACTAGTTAAGTTTTTATGCTATAGTGCAACATTCGGTATTTCAGAAAATCATCCATCCTTGGTAGTTTTGTGTTTTGTGTAGTTTTTGTTTGGCAATGAAGCGTAGTTGTTTGTTGGATGTCATGCTGGTGAGTTTTGCATCTAGTCTGGATGTCTTGAGTGTTTGCAATATTGATATGATTCATATGCTCCTAGCTGAGTGTGCCTCTTGATGTGAATATATACAGTGATTCCCAGCCATAGTGGATTAGTGGTAAGAGGATATATATAGACAAATCAGGATAGTGACTACGCTAAGTATGTCTTGAATGGATATTTGCTAATTGTTGGTCGATGGCCGATAGTGTTTGTAGGGATAAAATGGCGTGGATATAGATGGAGGAGCCATTCTTTCACAAGAGCGCCTATTTACCAGGTTTTCACCCTTTGTTTTTATTGTACTTTGTTTTTGCTTTTTCTGGATTTTTTTTTTTTTGTTTGTTTTGGGCTTTTTCCGTGCACTAGGCTTACTTTAAGTATAGTACCTTTTCAGATGGATGTTGTTAGTTGGGTCATCGAGCACATCTCCTTCAGAATTTATTAGCTGATAAGCACCTGATCCATAAACTAATATGATAAAATAGGGACCCAACCAGTTAGGCTCAAATTTCCCTTTCTTTTCTCGATCTTGCTAATTTCTTGGATTTTCTTTGAGTACTAGGTCACCAACTTTGAAGTTGCAGGGAATGACCTTGTAATTTTAGCTCCTGCACATGTGTTGTTGATATGGTTTGAGATGAGTGTAAGCATGTTGGCGTCTTTCATCTAATAGCTCAAGTTCTTGTAGTCGGTTGACTCGATACTCTTCATCTGGGATTAAGCCTTTCAAAGAGACTCTGAGAGATGGGATCTCTACCTCCAGGGGTAAAATAGCCTCTGATCCATAAACCAATGAGTATGGTGTTGCTCCGGTAGGTGTGTGGATGCTGGTTCTGTATGCCCAAAGTGCTAGATTGAGTTGTACATGCCAATCTTTGCCTGCATCATTTACTATTTTCTTGAGGATTTTCAGTATTGTCTTGTTAGATGCCTCCGCTTGACCATTTCCCTATGGGTAATATAGTGTAGAGAACCTATGTTGGATTTTGAATTTTTCACATAGTTCCTGTACATCTTGATTCTTGAAGGGTCGTCCATTATTTGTAATGATTGAACTTGGAATACCATATCTGTAGATCAGATAATTGAGGATAAAAGAGGCAATTTGTTTCCCAGTCACTGTGGTCATGGGAACTACTTCTATCCATTTGGTAAAGTACTCTGTTGCTGTTATAATGAACTTGTGTCCATTTGAAGATGAAGGATGAATTTTGCCAACGAGGTCCAATCCCCACTGACAAAAGGGCTAGGATGTTGTAAATGGCTCCAGTTCTTGCACTGGTGCATGTATCAGATTATCATGGATTTGGCATTTAGGACATTTCTTGGCAAATTGATATGAGTCTTTCTCCATTGTAGGCTAGTAGTATCCCCTCCTTAGAAGCTTTTTAGCAAGAGTAGTGCTGCTTGAATGTGTGCCACAAATACCTTCGTGAAGCTCGTGTAAAGCAAAATCAGAATCATTACAATCAAGACAACAAAGAAGAGTACCATCGAGACCTCGACGATATAAAGTATCAGTGGTAAGGGTGTAACGAGTAGCTTGTCGGATAAAGTTACGTTTTTGGTTGCGAGATTGGTCAATGGGTAAAATATTGTGTTTGAGGTAGTCATATATTGGTCCATATAACGGAGAATCTGAACCAGTCAAGGCATAGATAACATGGGATTGAGAGTGGTCATAGGCGGGGGAGAACAGTTGTTCTACCAGGAACTCATAACGACTCTGTTGCTCTGAAATTTGTAGTAATGAAGCGATAGTAGCCATTGCATCGGCTGCTTTGTTGTTCAACCTTGGTATTTTCTCAAAGGTGATGTGCACAAAATACTATTTGAAGTCATCCACCATTCACTTGTAGGGTAAGAGCTTGTCGTCCTTTGTTTGATAGTCATTGTTGATTTGATGGACAACCAGTTGCAAGTCCCCATAGACTTTCAACTCTGTGATTTTCCATTCTACGGCCATTTTGATGCCTATGACCAGTGCCTCATATTCAGCCACATTATTGGTGCATGGAAACATAAGTCTGTATGATCTTGGTATAGTGTGTCCTTCAGGAGTGATGAATAGAATGCCAGCACTGAAACCATGTTGTGTATAGGATCCGTCAAAGTATAGGGTCCATTGTTTGGTAGAAAGAGCAAGAACATCTCTGTCTGGAAATTCAACCTCCATGGTGTGTTTTCCTGGTAGGGGTGCTTCGGCTAACTGATCTGCAATTGCTTGTCCTTTGATGGCTCATCTTTCTGTGTATTGGATGTCAAATTCACTGAGAATCATGACCCATTTAGTCAATCGGCCTGTGAGAGCTGCCTTGCTGAGTAGATACTTGAGAGGATCAATTTTTGCCACTAGCTTGATGGTGTCTACTAGCATATAATGTCGGAATTTCTGAGATGCAAAAACCACTGTTAAGCAAGCCTTTTCAATGAATGTGTAGTTGAGTTCATAGCCATTCAATGTTCTACTGATGTAATATATGGTGTGTTCCTTTCCTTGTTGATCTTCTTGTGCCAATAATGCCCCCAGTGATATGTTTGTGGTTGAGATATATAAAATAAGAGGCTTTCCTGCGACCGGAGGTACTAGAACTGGTGGATTCATTAGGTACTGTTTGATTTGGTAAAAAGATTCTGCACACTTAGCCTCCCATTTGAATGGTACATTCTTGTGTAGTAAATGGTTAAATGGTAGACTTTTATCGGCTAGCTGAGCGATGAATCGCCTGATTGATTGAAGTCGTCCTTGCAGAGATCTGAGTTGACTGATATTCTTTGGTGGTGGCATGTCCATGATGGCTTGTACCTTTGCTGGATCTACTTCAATACCCTTAGCTAAGACTATGTAGCCTAGTACCTTGCCTGATGTAACCCCGAAGACACACTTCTTAGGGTTAAGCCCGACTTGGAATTTCTCCAATCGATCAAAAATCTTTGTTAGGATGTCAAGATGTTCTGCTCTGGTGAAGGATTTAGCTAGTAAGTCATCCACATAGTCTTCCATAAATGTGTGCATCATGTCATGGAATATTGTGGTCATTGCTCTTTGATAAGTGGCCCCTGCATTCTTTAAGCCGAAAGGCATAACATTCCAATAGTACATTCCCCAAGGACAAGTGAACGCGGTTTTATCTTGATCTCCCGGGGTGATTTTGATTTGGTTATAGCCTGAGAAACCATCCATTAGTGAGAGCATTGCATGGCCTACTATGAGATCTACAATGATGTCGATACTGGGCAAAGGAAAGTCATCCTTTGGACAAGCTTTGTTGACGTCTCTGAAGTCAGTGCAGATTCTGATACTACCATCTGGTTTTGATACTGGAATGATGTTGGAAATCCATTCTGCATAGTCAATGGGTCGGATGAATCCGACGTCTAATAATTTCTTTAGTTCAGTTTTGACCATGAGTGCCACCTGTGGATTCATCTTTCGTAGCTTTTGTTTAACTGGCTTAACTCCTGTATAAATGGACAGATGATGCATGATTAAGTGTGGATCCACTCCAGGCATATCAGCATATGACCAAGCAAAGTTGATTTGCTGTCCTTTAAAGAAAATAATGAACGCTGATCTTTCTTCCTCTATTAAAGATTCTGCAAGATGTAGGTTCCTAACTGCTTCTGTGGTACCAATGTTGATTGATTGAGTGGGCTCAATCAATATAGGTGATCGCTCATGAAAATGCTCAGGAAGAGTGTCAAGTCTCCCATCGTTAGGTGCCTTAAAAAGGTTTTCACCCCCCGATGCATCCTTTATTTTTACTTTTTTATGATCTAGAGCTGCCATTGACTGGTTTTCGGCCTCTGATCCTTTATCTGGTTCATTTTTGTGACTGAGAGACTTAGCACTCCTTGGTTTGTAGACATCGTTATTTTGTTCACTGGTAGAGCCTGTTTCTGGATTTACGGTACATAGGTAATGGATAATAGATTCATCATTTGGAAAAATTGGTATATCATGGATTTCAGGTTCATCCCAGTTGATGAGGTCAGGAAAGACAAGTGGTAAGGAATCGTTAGGTGGATCAAGTTCGGCTACTGTGAGTGTTAGGATAAAGTTTTCATCGTGATGGTTCTTGGTTTTAAAGAAGTTTAGGATTTTGTCGAGGTCTTCGATGGTATTATCCTCTACATATACTTGCTCATAATGTTCCTGTTCACTTTCCTTAGCGTCATAGATATTCTGCGGTCCAAATTTCAGAGGTCTATCTTCTGCATTATGTTCTTCTTGGGAGATAGATATGGAATCAGTATCACTAGAGATATCTGTAGTAGCATTTGAGCAGGTACCCCATTCATATTCATTGGAATCAGTTTCATAGGCATCATCCCAGATTTTATCTGTGTTGTAAACTGGTATGTTGTAGGGTGAAAACAAATCTTTGATGATGGATACCATTTTGATGGTTTTTGTTGATTCTATGTCAGATCCATCCTCCACTTTTTGAATTTGTTCATAGATTGTGCTTCCTCGGGGAGGAATAATGGTATCTGGAGATGACATGATTTGTTCTTGAGATATTGGTGTCTGAATATGAGCTACTGCTGTAGCTAGGGCCTTCTTATGACTTAGAAGCTTTTCCTGATGTAACTTCTGATCTTGACGTTCCCGTGCCTTGCGGATTGTTTCTACAGATTCAAAGAGTGCTTCCTGCCAGGATTCTTCTTTGTACTTTGTCTTTACTTTCCATTGAGGTTTGATAGGTAGGTGTGACAGTCATTTCAATAGGAACGTGAGTTTGGAACCCAATCCTGCTTTGTTTTTGCTAGGTTGTGAAGGAAGATCTATAGGTTCAGTGACTCCTTCTTTGTGTTTGCCAATAGGTCCTTTACCGTCATATCCCATTTGCTTCATGATTAAGTAGCCTTTTCCATACAAGTGTGTGGGTAGAACAATGTCTAGAGCGGCTGCTCTATGATTTTCTTCCTCATCTTTGTATAACCAGCTAAGAACATCTTTGTCTTCTGATTCATGTGCCAAAGTACCCAATTGGATGAAGGTACCGTCAAATTTAGTGATGGGCCGAGTGGCCAGTTGTGTTGATGTAGTAGGCAAACCATGCGATCTAGGTGATGTTGGCAATTTGGCCAAGCATAAAGGCTCTAGAGAGTATTCTCCCATGCCTTGGTCTTTGATTTGCATTTTCTGCTTGAAGTCTCCCCATAAGGAGTTGGATTTTGCTGTGTGTGGATCTGATGTTGAAGATTGCTTCTTTTCTCTATTATGAGGAACCAAACTGTCTTGGGCTGCCCCCATTACATTGCAATGTTGAAATGGATTGTGATTAGCAGATATGGAGATTTCTTGTCCATCATAAGGAAACTTGACACACTGGTGATATGTAAAAGGTACTGCTTGCATTTCATGTATCCAGGGTCGTCCTAACAAAATATTGTAGGTTAGATCAATATCTAAGACTTGACAAATAGTATCCTTTTGTACTGGGCCCACTTGAATAGGTAATATCCCTGTGCCTTTAGAGGACCTTTCTTCATCATCATATGCTTTTATGGTAATCTTTTTGCAAGGATCAATAGATTCTTCTGAGAAGCCTAATGCACGGATAAGCTTTAAAGTACATATATTAAGGCCGGCTCCTCCATCTATTAGGACTCTTTTGACTCGGTGTTTACAAACAATGACTTCGATGTGGAGAGGAGTATTATGTGGATGGATCAAGGAAGCATCGTCATGCTCAGAGAAGGTGAGGTTAGGAGATCCTGTCATATGGGCGACCATGGCTTGAAATCTGTCTATATCCAGATTTTGAGGTACATTTGTTTCCAATAGTGCTTGTTCTAATATGTCTTTGTGCTTCGGTGATAGTTTCAATAATTCCAGGATAGATATCTGAGCTGGAGTCTTGCGTAGTTGGCTAACCAAGTCATATTGGATTTTTGGTGTGGTAGTTGCAGGTGCAGTATGTCCTTTCAAGACATATTTCTGAGTTCAGGTTGTTACATTGACAGATTCATGATCACGCTGATCTCGGATGGTGATGAAATTTACGTGATGATCTTCAGCTGATATGTGGTTGATGGTGTTGTTGTAGATGTGATTAATACGAGCTCCGCGTGTATCATCTGAAGTGGATGCTCCATCTTTGCTATAATTTGGGAGAGGATTTTTAAAGGCTCCGTGATCACCATTTGTTTTAAGTCCATCGACCGTTAAGTCACCTCGATCAATCATGTCCTGTACTATGTGTTTCAATCTCATGCACTCGTTTGTTCTATGACCCTTGTTGCGATGGAAATCACAATAGTGTGAATCGTTCCACCAAGGTGGTTTGATTGGGGGTTCATAATTGTTGATTGGAGGCAAAGACAGAATCTTGTTTGCCAAAAGTTCTCTGAATGCGGATTCTAATGATTGTCCTAGTGGTGTGAAGATGCGCTTTTGGAAATTGTTCGTGTTGTTACGGGAATTGTTGTTAGGTCCCAGATTCATGTTTTTGCTTTGAGTATCATTGGTGTTGTTTGTATTGAGTTTTCCTTGATCAGTGTTTGGTGCATATGTGTTAGCATTGGGTGCAGCATTTTTAGTATTTTTCGTATTCTGAGGATTTCCAGATAATGCAAGCACTGGTTGCTTTGATTTAGGATCATGTGATTCGTTGTTGCCTTCGTTTCTATTTCAAGTCCAAAAGCGAGATTTGTCTAGATTGGTTTTGTTTTGGTTATTGTAGTTTGATGAGTTCATTCCTTCCTTGTAAAATTTGAGTGTCCCCTTTTTGACACATGCTTCTTCCACTTGAATGCCATTTTCAATCAATTTAGCGAAAGATGGTATGCATTGAAGTTTTAGTCTGTAACTCATCTCACCGTTCAAGTTATCGATGAATATTTCCATTTTCTCCTTTTCAAGAATATCTCGAGGATATCTGGAGACCATGCGTCGCCAGCGTTGAAGGAATACCATGAATGTTTCATTGTTCTTTTGCTTGGTATTGCAAACATCTAGCATGGTTATGGCATGTTGGATGTTGTAGGAATAGTGGGTTATGAATTTGTTAACCAACTCATCAAATGATCTGACAGGTGGTGAGATTTTGGATAACCATTCCATGGTTTGCCCTCCCAAACTTCTAGGGAATAATCTCATTAAATAGGTGTCATCATGAGCAAATTCAAGGCTCAGTGTGCAAAATTCATGAACATGATCCCTGGGATCACTTTTCCCATCATATTTATCAAATTTGGGAACGTCTGAGTTTGGAGGAAAAGGCACCATGTTTAAGCTTCGGTCAAATGGATAAGGACAGATTTCGTTTAAAGAGTACCGCAATGTTGTCCCTTGTTGCATATCTTGTATTTGCCTTTGCAACATTTGCATTTGTTGAGTAAGGGCTGCCAAGGGTACATTGTCTTGCCGAGGAAAAAGTTCTTGCCTGGTATTGGTTCTCAGCTGAAAAGGTGTTGTAAATGGTATGTGTTGCTCTGGTGTTTCTAGCTCAGGTATACGCATTTCTGGTATGCGTTGCTCAAAGTTATGTTGTTCAGGTATGCGAGATTCTTCTTCTCTGTGTTGTTCTTGATATGCATATTGTCGAGAACCAGTTTGAAAGATGTTTGGGTCGAAATCTTTAGAAAGTTTAACGCCCTTGCTTGTGAGCATCAACAGATATTTTTCTTTGTCATTTTCCATGAGTTTTTCGACAAGTTTTTGGAAGGAAGGATTTTCTTGACATTCCCGAAGAAGTGCTTCAGTAATTTCAGGTTCTTCCACGGGTGGAACTTCAAAAGGATTTGATAATCTGCGATTCATACTTGATTTTGCGTGTGTCTCGCTTTGTTTGTCTCATTAAGAGCGAGTAACAGGCATTTTAGTAAAAACTTTCAGTGATGAAAGGGATAAAAGCCTCTTCGATAGGTTGCTTGGGTGTTGGTGGCTCTGGTCGAGATGTGTTATATGTGATGCACTCGTCAGGCAAGAATGCTGGATTGATTTTCCCACCACGGTTTATGGTTTGATTAAAAGCAGACTTTTGACAATATGCTCTTGTTTTCAAAGGTTCTTTGTCAAATTCGCTAGATTTGTTTTGGATGTAACGTTTGACATGATGAAGGAATACCCGATGAGATTTGAAGAGTTGATGATTGATGTATAAAAACTTATTTCTCTTGATGAATTTGGAAAAACTAGGTTGTTGTTTCTTCAACGTGATGTTACGATAGAGGTTCTTTCTTCTCAGAATAAGGGGATTAGTCATGCATGAGAGATCAATGATTTCCTTTGATGTGTTTGGATTCAGTTGATTCTTGTTTTTGAAAATTTCAAATCTTACTTTATCAGAGTGAAGGTTTAGATGCCCCTTCATGATAAAGTGTGTCAAATGACATGGATAGAAGCTTCCCGATCTGGAAACTGGATTTGACAATTTGAGAATTTTAAACAAGTGTTTTTGAGATAGAAATCCGTAAGATGGTAATGAATTCTGTTGATACTGATGATGAGATTTTCGGATTATGATAGGAGAGACGTCCTCTATTGTGTGATTTGTTTAGGATTATGACAACTTTTGTTTTAACACAAATTTAGCTTGTGAAGTAGTTCTAGTGGTTCGTTTGTCACTCTGGTTTGATGAAAAATGGTTTTTGATGAAAAAGGCTTTTAAAAATATTTTTGAAATTTTCAAATTTTTCACGGTTTTTGCCCTCTGTTTCTTTGTTTTTGATCACGCGCTAAAATAGAGTCTATATGCGCTAATGAATTTACCTGATGCGCTAAAGGAATGAGCACACGTGCTAAAGTTTGGTTTTTGAAAAATAGCGGTCTAACAGTTTCAAAAGTTGATGCGCTATCCTAGGTTTTTGACGTGCTAACTGTTCGACCTTATGTGCTAAAATTTGGTTTCTACGCGCTAAGCTGTTTCTTTCATGCACTAAAATTCAGGCTGTTGAAAATCATTGTTGAGTTTGTTTGGAAAAGCTACGCGCTATACTAGGCCTGTCACGCGCTAACTGTTTGAGTGAATGTGCTAATGTATCTATGCCACGTGCTAAGTTGTTGCTGCCACGCGCTAAAATTAAGACTGTTGAAAATTTTTGTGGAATTTGTTCAAAAAAGCTACGCGCTATACTGGGCCTGATACGCGCTAACTGTTTTACTTTATGCACTAATTATGGGCACCTACACGCTAAAATGTTGCTGCCATGCGCTAGACTGTGTTTTGGATGCGCTAAAGGATTGTATACTATTTTGCCTAATGATAAAACGCTACTATTTTAACTGCATGCGCTAATTTGAGGTTTAGATGCGCTAATAGAAGTGTTCCACGTGCTAAGATGTTGCTCTTATGCACTAGACTACCCTGATTTTTCCGTTTTGGGTGATTTTTTTGAGGATTTTGAATTTTGTTGAGAAATTTTTCAAGTGTGATGGATGATTTTCTGAAATAATAAACGCAAGCATGGCACAAAAAATATAACCATTTTGCCTAATCTAACAGAAAGTGTATGTTCTGTGAGGATGTGTTCAAATCCCCAATGTGTTAGCAGGTTTGGATACAAGTAAGACACTTAAGAAAGACTCTTTATTCAAGGGTCATAAATAACATCATAGCCCACTAGTCTCGATACTCCGTCAGCTCAAACAGTCGTGTCACCCCTAGAGGGCACCTGTTTTTTTGCCTTTTGCCAGAAATTAACCCAAAGTGAATTGTTTCACAATTGAGTAGGTATCTTGGGAGATATATGGTGAGTAATCTTGGGGGTGGATTCTTCCCCACCCTTGCACTATGATGTTATAAATGTCTGGTTACTGACTCGGCTCAGGGTTTCTTATTTATATGGTTCGTAATCAGGCTTCCCGTTCGACCGTCAGTGATAAACTCCCTCAAGAGGCTTCCCAACCTTTAGAACAAAGGCTTTACGTATCTCAAGGATACTGGGGGAAGGCTAATCACTGCGCGCAACCGTTGAAAAGGACTTTCGTCACTTTCCACATTTGATTATAGTGGGTTGGAATTCTTGGCGTCAAAGTCATTCCCCACTTAGGTCGTTCCCTTCACACCGGTCATAAATGGCTTTAAGAGTTGATTGCAACTCCTCGGGAAGGCAGGCCTGCTAAAGATTTTAATGCTTGAATTACTGAAAACTGTAAGAGTGGTCTGAATTTTTTATCACCCAATTAAGGGGAGAGCATATACCTTCCACTTTCGAGACAAAGCAAACAATTTTATTTTAACCTTTCAAATCAGTGATTTTGCTAAGATCTATGTGGAGATGTTGCTCCACAAAACATGGTGTTTATTTTATCCGGACAAATCAATGATTTTCTAATCTATGAAAGGGAAATGGTCAACAAAGCAAATGTTCGATTTTGAGGTCAACAAAAGAAATCGGTTACAAAGGAAAGGCGTCTGCTCCACCTGCAAGAAAATTATTAGAGTCCTGCAAGCAAACCAAAAAAGAAAATTGTTAGCGAATTTGGGGGACTTCCACAAGTCTAAAATTTCAGTTCGGTTACAATAAAAAAAAAATTGTTTTTTTGTTTTTCTCTATCTGTGATGCGCTACAGAACAAACTGTATGCGCTACAATATATATTCTATGCGCTAAACTTTTTGATAAACGCGCTACTCTGTTCACTGGATGCACTACTCTGGGTGTTGGAAGCGCTGGTCTGTGTTTTTTTTTTTTTCTGCCCCGACGCTGCAGGTAATTTTAAATATGATGCACTAATGTTTGGGTTGCACGCGCTGTATTATGGATTATAAGCGCTGAGCTGGAAATCATATGCGCTATTCTGGTTGTTGAATGCGCTACTCTGTGATTCGCCCGCGTCAAGACCTACAGGAAAGTGTGAGAGGGAGTCATGTGCTGAGAGAATGTCTTCATGCGCTAAAGTATAGGGCCCACACGCTAGACAGTGAGCTGGATGCGCTAGACTGTTTACTGGATGCGCTAAAAAGTGAACTGAAAGCGCTACTTCATTTTTCCCACGTGCCTGCAAAAGTATTTATTTTCAAAAATTGATTTGTTATTTGGGGTCGAGCCCCACGGTGGGCGCCAAAAATGTATGCGGGAAAAGTGGGCTGATAAAATTCAATATGTGAAAATTTAGTTAATACTAGTCCACACACACACACAGGACTTCTTGGTGCAAGCTATGGAGTAACGTAGTATTACTCAGCTTCCCAAGGAGGGTCCCATGGTTCTGTATCTCACAATGTCCCTCAAACCAATGTTTTGCTCTCAGATCACTGAGCAAAATGGTTTAGGGATGGCAAATATGAGAAGGAGAGATGCTTTTGCTAAATTTAGTATGAAATAGATGTGAAGCTATGTATGATGCTAAAAATGCAATAAACTAAATGATAAGATGACAAGGTTAGTACGAATACTATCCTAGCATACTATATTTAATCTATGATTGAGCTAAAATGATAAAGGAAGTACTCTAACATGCATATTTAGTCTAATTCCTGATCTAAAAGAGGCTAAATGATGAGCATATATGAAATGAGAAAGCTTGAAAGAATTTGAGCATAAGTGTGATGCTTCAAATTTGAAAGATGATTGTTAAGAATGGATGAATGAGAGCTCTATTTATATTACAAACAGGGCAATGGATGGTCAGGATTGAATGGTTTAATCAAGGGCCAAGTTTGAAAGTTAGGGATCCATGTGCACAATTGGCACCCATGAAATGGTGACAAGTGTCAACATAGGATTGGGTTGAGAGAAGAGGCTGGAGGCATTAAAGGCTTGAGAAGACCTCATGGTTATCTAAAGGCTAAGGGTCAAGTCTAGATTAGGATTACCCAATGGATTAAGATTTAATCCTAGGATAAACCTTTGTGCAAATGATTAAGAGATAATCATGGTCAAAGCATTAAAGGCCTGATGAGACCTTTGGGTTGGGTAGAGGTTGAGTCAAAACAAATGTTTTAACCATGTGGGAGGGTTTGAGATAACCATTAATGGTTATTGGAGACTTTGGGGATTAAGTGGTTGAAGGTTGGAAGCCTTCAATGGTTTTCAAAGACTTTGAGGATTTAGTGGTTGAAGGTTGAAAACCTTTAATGGTTATCAAAGACTTTGGGCCATTTGAGAAGTGACCTCCGTTTGCTTAGGGATGTGACAAAGTTTAGAGGAGGGTTAGGTTAATTAGAAGTGATTAGAAGATTCTAGAAGGGATTAGGAAGGGGTTTGGGATTTTGCAAGTGGATGGGGGAATAATAGGATTTAATTGAATAAAAATGATTTTTATTCAATTTGGTTACAATTTGGAGAAATTAAATAAATTAGATTTATTCAATTTAGGATAACTATTTAATTAAATTTGAATTTAATTAAAAGTGGATAGGGGGGATTTAATTGAATAAAATGATTTATTCAATAAATGGGTATAGTGAATTTAATTTAAATAAATTGAGTAATTTACTTAATTAAATAGAAGAATGTGGATAATTTAATTAAATTAGATTTAATCAAATAGAAAAATGAACATAAAATATTCATTTAGGAATATGGTCATTTTTATACGTCTACACTAAGCATATTGAATTGAAGTATCATTTTCTGAGAGAAAGAGTGCAGGAAAAGAAAGTGAGATTGGAGCATGTGTCAAATAAGGAGTAGTTGGCAAACATATTTAATAAGCCATTACCTAAGGCAACCTTTGAATATCTCAAAGGCAAGCTAGGGGTTATACCCCTACACAAGATCAACTAGGATGCCAATGATGCATCAATCTAGTGGACTCCTTGAATATCTTTCACTATGGATTGATGAGAAGTGGGCTACTCCTTATGGGGAGCAGTAGAGATGAAGTAGCAGAAATGAAGACATAAGATGCCTTTTCACCTTTGGCATTGTTGTCAAAGGGGGAGAAGAACAATGACAGGGAGAATTAATGCAAAGGAGGAGAAGATCAAGTGAATCACAAATCAGTACATCATGGCATGATGAGTTCCTAGTATTTGTCATCAGTTGATTGTTTTGGTGTTGCATTATTTTAGTGTTGCCATCAATTCCAAAGGGGGGGAGTGTTGGCATGTTGGCATAACTGATGGAGATGATGATGTATCGGTAAAAGATGATGTTGATATGATGATATATTGATGGACTGTTGGTGATGATATAATTGTGATATGATGCTTTATGATCAGTTATTTGTGTTGTCATTGATGGCAACCATGTTTGTTTATGTTTGGTATATCATCTAAGCTATCTAAGTCCAATCGGTAATGGAATGTTTGCTAAGTTCACAGTGAACCAGTAAGTAGGAATAGTAAAGGAGATGGTTGCGATAGAGATTCGTGTTGAGTTAGGTGTTTCAATTTGGAATATATTCTTATGACATTATAATGAGTCTATGATAGGAAACACATCATGTTTGGAGAACTAGAAGTCATGTTTGTAATTCACTGTTATATATTCAGTGCAGGGTTTGAGAACCGGTGACAAGATCTTTAACCGGTGATGTCTTATGGTTTGGCGGTGGATCTTTTTATGATCTTATCTTAGTGGTGACGTGTCAAAATACATGTGAAGTGATAAGATGTTGTTTGAGCATGATCAAGGAGAAAATTTCTTGGGAAACAATGAACTGCTTAGCAGAATGTAATAAGGGTTTGACAACTTATCAGATCGATGTGCGATGATGTGTTATGATCATTCAATGGCTGTAATTGTCTTGAAATTTGTTGTAATGATCTGATATGATCTATGATGTAAATTCATTTTATGTTAGGGTTATGTAACCAACCTAGTTGAAAGTTTTGGCATTATGGATGAATTGATTACATGTTGCTTTGATGTTTTCTCATTGATGTCAACACTAGCTGATATGGATGGTTACCAGTAGACAAGTTTTGGTTATTGGAAGAAGATCTAGTGTTACTAGCAAAAGAGATTATCTGTTGACACTTCCGGCATGTTTGGACCAGTGAAGTATATTGGATTTCATGAGCTATATGCTCCATGAGCATGTTTTAATCAGTTGGTATTGGCTTGGTAATTGGATGTTATCATACACTCTCATAAACCCTTACCGACACTAAGGCTTTATTGGCAGAGCTTTCATTGAGGAATTGTGACAGGATGCATAATTGGTGTTGGTGCAACTTCTTCATGGATTTTAGGATGTTAAAGATATTCTTTGATCATGCTTCAAATGCTTGAAGACTTTTCTTTGGCATGGTGGACCCAGAATAGGTCTAGTACCTATCTAGGTTATGGGCCGGTATCATGCTGGCATGTACTCTACATGTTGCCTGGATGATTCGAGATGATTTATGGATTTTTTATCATTATTTTGGTCTTAAGATGACATGGCATATCATTGTAAATGGAATTATGTAATGATCTTATTGTAATATCTTTAGGTGGCCGACCTAATTGGTTTAGGCCTTAGGGTTTGTATAAATAAGAGGTAGAAACTCTTTGTAAAAGTATCATGGTTATTGAAAAGGTCATGGTCAAGGAATGTAATGTGTGAATATTGTAATATCATTCAGACAGAGGAGTTGATCTATCATTGGTGATCGAATTGGATTTAGAAGAGGATTTAGTCCTTCAACATTGAGCTTAATCAGAACTGTAATCAAGCATGGTAGATGTTATTTCCAACAATTCACTATATTGGATTGTTGTCCATTTATCTTGAGAAGGTTGTAGCCTCTTTGTAGTCAATGAGACTCTTTTGTAATGAGTAGTATGCTCTAGGCAGTGTACCTTCCTGCAAGTGTAGGCCCCTCTTGTAATACATACTTTCTGCAAAAGTATCATCTGACTGTGGGTAGGTTTCCCACTGTGGTTTTTCCCTTTCTGAGTTTTCCACATAAAAATCATGGTATTATGTGGTATGGTTGATTTGCATTGATTATTTGGTTAATTGTTAAGTTGTATTGTTTACCGATATCTGTTCCTACCAGCATCTGTCTGTGTTTTACCAGTACTTGATTTGTTTAAGGTTGTATTGTGGATTAAAAGTTATAATCTGTTAACAACTGATTCACCCCCCCTCTCAGTTGTTCACCAGTTATCCTAACAAAAAAAGTGTATTTAGGTCGAGTTTGAAAAGAGATTTTGTGTCGGTGATTAGGGAAGTGATTAGGGAAAGAGAGTGTGTCGAACCAGATTGGAGCTGAAATGGATTTGTACTAGCAAGTAGAGAGTGTTGTGATCAAGTCATTTACCTATTGTTCCCTAACAGTTACAATAGTATTAAAATCCCTTAACCAAGTAGGTCCTAATAGGCCTAATATTGTAAATCCATTCACCGGGTGGCTCATTAACTTGAGTTTAAATCATTTAGCAAGGTTACTCCTAATAAGGATGAGGTTGAAATCCCTTCACCGGGTGACTCCTAGCAGGGTCTTCTCTTAATCGAGCATTATTGTAAAGCTCCTAACCGGGCTAGGCCTTTAACAGGGCACATTCCAAAAGAGTGCAAATTTTGTGGGTACCAATTCCCACCGTGGTTTTTCCCATTTGGGTTTCCACATGAAAAATCTCAGTGTTCATATGGTGGTTGATTTGTTTATGTGGATTTGATTTCATTACATTGCTTACATGTTGATGAACACATGAATGAGTAGTTTGGTAATATGCTTTAAGTGACTGGTTGAGTAATTACCGGTACTAGTTATGAACTATTTTTGAGAAGTATTTTCAGATTGATAAATGATTTCAGTTTATTGTTATTACTGATTCACCCCCCCTCCCCACTCTCAATAATAACTGGATCCTCACAATAAAACAATGTTGTACTACAACAAAGCTAATTGATTTTCAACTATCTTTAAGTTCTATAAATATGTAGTATATTGGACCATATTCAATCTTATTGTGCATCGAGTAGAGTTTATTTGAACTTTGAATTCAATAGAGATTGCTAAAATATGTATAATACTAGTTTGATTTTCATTTGTCTTTAAGTTCTATAAATATATAGTAAATTGGACCATAATTCAATCTTATTTTGCATGGAGTAGAATTTATTTGAACTTTGTTTTAATAACGATTGCTAAAATATGTATAATACTAATTTTCTTGCACCAAAATTATGATATAACATTAAAACAACTTTGAAAAAAAAACCTAGTAGAACTTAAAAGCTTTAACAACCTCTCCAAAATAATATAAACAAGAGATGCATTCCTTCCATTGTTGTAATGATTTGAATTAGTTTAAAGAATTAATGATAGAATAATCAAAAGATATAGTTGTATACTAAATATAGGAATAGAAAGAGGGATAGATAGAGAGATAAAATATAGTGGGAAAGAGAGAGGGGGAGGAGAGAGATATCTAGAGAAATGCAAGGAGAGGTAAGGAAATAGAGATAGGTAAGAGAGATTGAGAGGAAGATAGAGATGGAGATGGAGAGGGGGATAGATAGAGAGAGAAGGGGGGGATATCATAATGCCTAAATAAATTAAAACTATATTTGTGGAATGTAGAAGTTTTTCTGGCATCTTTTAGATAAATGTATTTAAGATATCTATACTAGTATATTTAGATACATACCATATATCTATTCTTCATTTTTTGGGAGTATATTTAATATATTCATATATGTATATAATAGTATGAATAATAGGATATTATTAAGATATTCAAAATAATATAATGATAAAAAAAAACTAAATTATTAAAAAAAAATCTTTTTTTTTAGAGTGTATTTGATATCTTCATATATTTAATAGCATGGATAATAGAATAATATTAAGATATTCAAAATTATTAAATAATCAAAAAAAAAAATTATTAAAAATATGTTTGATAAATGTTTTTAACTATGACGATAAAAATGAAGACCATGTTTATAATATAATTTTAAAAGTAAAAATGATTTTTTTTTAAGTGGGTCAAAATGTGTTCATCTATCATGTGTAAAGTAATTAAAAAAATTCACCTTTATTTGTTATAATTTATAGTCAGGTCAAAATAAAAATGTTTATTTAGAGATGATTATTATTGTTTTTCCTATTATATAAGATTTTGGTATTAATGTTATATTTATCAAGTATAATTTAAAAAAATATTTTATGATTATTTAATCTTGTATTTGTCAAATACAATTTTTAAAAATAGTTTATGATTATTATTTTTAATTGGTTTTTTTTTTGTTTTGTTTTAAATTTATGTGTCTTTTAATCATTAATATTTACTATTTTGTTTATATATTCTTTATTTTTTAAAACACACACACACACACACACACACAGATATATATATATATATATATATATATATATATATATATATATATATATATATATATATTAATAAGAAAACTGATTCAAGAACTCAATAGGGAAAGAACTAGGAAGAAAACCCTATATCCTTGCTCAGATACAGTGACGAAGAAGGAAGGAGGCTATGAGAAGAAGCCACCCGATCGAGAGAGATAAATAGGGACTACCCATAGAATGAGTCTCTTAGGGGCCAAAAAGAGAGTAACTGGTTGGGACGAGACCGAAGGAAACCAAAAATAACACAACCCCTTAACCGGTTACCATGGTGACTAAGGAGCGTGAATCTGATTGTCTGAGCACTGATGAGCTACGTCAATCGGTTTCCCATTATGTTGTACTGGTGCTTTGATACCGGTATGATGTCCTTATGACCAGTTCATAAAAAGAGAAGCCTTCAATACCGGTGCTAGTTGACAAGCAAAGAAGATGACTCCTCTACCGGTTCGGTTGCCATTAGATTTTCCATCCAACAAAGAAAGAGCATATTCTGGGTAGCAAAAAACAAAACCGGAATAACTTTACTCGTTCATGGCGGTGTCTTCCTGGGGCTGAATTGCAGGGGCATCGAAAATGGGTAGAAAGGAAGTAGTCCATCCCATGACTTCATCCTACACCATTATGTTGAGGTCTGGAACCCTATCTGTAGTCCGACCCCTTTCCACAGGTTGTGATGTTTGCAAACAGGGGTCAACATTTTCTATTTCCAGGATTTCCATTAGAGCCCCAACTTTAATTTTGACTTTGTGTACAATCTGGTCATCCAATTGTCTGTCGAATTGATGCAAGCCATTCTTCACATGGCGAAAATTTTGCTATTCCAGGGCATGCTTTATTCGGTCATAGAGTACCATGTAAGCATGGCTAGATTGAATAAAATGACATGGGAAGAGGACCCCAAGGAGAGCCGACCCCTACCATAGATTACATTTTGCTAAGGCTTCATGGAACGGGGCCGGGGGAAGCACATCTTGTCTTACCAACTTGAAGAATACTAAATCCAGTAGAGGAATAGATTGCAAGAGATTCAGAGCATTTGATAGAAAGGAACTAAGAATTTGATGAGGATACATAATCCTTTTGGCTTGCGGGGATAACATCTCCTCACCAATGAAGTATTTAATAGCTCTTCTCAATTGTCGATTGTGTAACAGAAAAAGTTGGTCGAGGTCCTTGTCATTGATGTGTCCATAAAAAGCCACTGAAGGTTTTGGAATTTGCACTAAAATCCGGTCGTTCCATGGCATATACTCCTAGTGAATTTGCCTGCATCCTCTACAAGAACTGTTTTCCATATTGTAGAGTGTTCGCATATGCACACTCCTGTAAAGTGGAAAATCGAACCACAGGTGTTCCCCCCCACTCCAAGGAGAGAGAAAGGAGGTCACTAGGATTGATGGTTTTCACTTAGGAGAGACTTTACATTCAAAAGAGGGGTTGAAACTCACAAGATCCAATCCCACACAATGCAAGATTGAATTCTAAATGAGTTTCAAGGGTTGAGACAGCAAGGATACCCTCTTTTGTAAAGAATGTAGATAGATTGAACTAGGAATGTATGTAAAAGTAAGAAAGATTCGCTTGTAGACGGAGATAGGGACACGGGATGAAGTTGCGGACCTAAAATTAGCAGTAAAATGTCGAGATGATGCTATCCTGCGAGTTTGAGCAAAAGTTGACGGGACGATGGCGCCCAGAGTGCACATGGTCCTCCGAAAAATCCATGAAATGAAGGGGGATTTGTTCATCTCTGCACAAGGATTCCAGATCTTCAATTACAGCCGCATACCTGCAACCTACACATAGAAAAGAGAGGACAATTGGGGGGTTAGGGATTAGGGGTTTGCTTTAGGTCAAACCCTGGTTTTGGAATTAACCAAGAAATGAGAATGTTGCAAATGTAAATGTTTGTAATGTAAACAAGTACTGATACCTTGTTGTAAGAATGTTTGTATTCTTACATGCGAAGGTGTAATGATATTGTATGTTGTATGTTGTAGCTGATCTCCTCTTCAGTGGTTGAATCCTTGCCTTGAATGCAACACCTAGCCTTGAATGGAGACCTAGAATGCTCAATTGCTTGAAGGAATGCTTGAATGCTTGAATGTTTGAATGTTTGTCTATCGCTTCCGCCTCTTGCACACATATGTTTTTCCTTCCTTTTTTTAGGAGGGGAAATGTAGTTTATATACTTGTCAATTAGGGTTAGGAGACTGATTTTTTCGACCTTAGGCCGACCTAGGAACATTATTTTTCGAATTGCAAACTTAAAGACCTGATGCCCATGTAGCGTCGTAAATTGTACGCACTCGCTAGGGTGGTACAATTTCACACCTAGTTTAGCACCCGCCATAGTGCATTTTGCATTCTGCATTGCATTTCTCCTTAAGCACTTAATTAATTAAATTAATTAGGTCTAAGGTTCCATTTCATCATTCTCTACATCACAAAGTTGGGCCCTTTCACTAAAGCGCGCCCTTCACATTTTATTCCTTCAATACATCACTTAATCAAAAACCCTAATTAAGTCCTATTCCGAACTTGGGGGCTTGGTTTTGGGGTCAAAACATCTCGAAATCACCTGTAACTTCGGGATTCTCTCTAAAATCATCATATCCGACGGCCCTGAAAATTTGGTGAAAAGTTGTCGGGACCGTGGCGCCCGATGCACATGGACCCGGACATTTTTCCCAAAATTTTAGGAGCGCGATCCAATCATAAAATAAAGCTTAACCCCAAGAAATTGGGGGGATATTCAATCTCTAGGTCGGCCAAAATACGAATTTATGACCTAGGGTTTCATACATAAAAGCTCTCTTTCCTCATTTGAAAGGATCGGATTTTTGTTTCCAGGAACTTCATAGGCAACGAAAGAGCAGATCTTTGAGGACTTCAACATCTTATAACATCTTTCTATCAAGCATCTATCAAATTCATTCATCCACTTAGGGCTTGGAGGACATTGAAGAACAATAGGAGATTACCGACTGAAGATTGGCTTGTACTCCTCCCTTGAGGGTTGGGTATGATTTCGTATTGTTTTCATGTCTTTGCATAAGCTTTGATACATCATTTATTCATGCTTTAGATCACATTGCATCTTGATTTAGAGAATTTACATTATCATTCGCAAGCAATTACGGTTTACTTTCTAGGTTGCTCTAGTTTGCTTTCTTGTATTTTGGACCTTGCACACACACTAGGTCTGCACACACAATACATTTTACAAAACAACTTGGCTATTCGTGGAGGTGGAAATCACCGAAGCAGGGGTTTGACTAAGGCAAAACCCTATATAGCTGCCCCTCCCCCTTTTTAGATATTATTGCAGGTTTCGGGATTCGGACGACGCCGCAGGATACAGATCCGGAGAGAGAAAGTTGGAACAACACTCTGTGTGAAATTGCAGAGCAGGAGACTGGGACAGGGGCGTTGGGCGCCCTGGTCCCTGGGACAGAGGCACTGGGTGCCCTGGTCCTCCGGACAGACAGTTTGCGAACAGTTTCCAGACAGTGTTTCAGAGTGCAGAATAGTGGTTTCCGGTGCAGTTTTCAGGACAGTGGCGCCCGTGCCCCCGTCCCAAATATTTTTAGTCCGATTTTGACTCCGGGTACATATCTGCATTCTTATTTTATCCTTACATTTACAGCTGTTCATTGTTTAATCTCAATTCTACAATCTTGTTATTGGTTCATACTTGCATTTTGGGATTAGGGTTTGAACTTGCATTACTTGATCTTACAATTTCAACAAGGGAATAGGAATCCTAATAGATATCCCGTGGCTCTCTCTTTCACCAAAAGAAGTAGCCAATCGTGCGATATCTCTAGGCTCTTTCGTATTCCGTAATGTGTGTCAAAGAGTAGGATTAGGGTATGTTGACCTAGTCTCGCTTTTTCCCCCACACATTTTGGTGAACCCGATGTGAATCTATCATTGCTTCCTCTTGCATTACATTTGTTAGATCTAGATCTAGATTTAGTGTTTTTTCATTTCATTTTCATTAGAGAAAAAAAAAAATAAAAAAAAATTTGTGTTTCTTTGCATTGTGTGTTTAAATTTTATGCAATCTTTTCAAAATGTCAGATTTTTATTTGCAAAATGTTCATGCTTTTGATGATTATTATGAGTATAGCCATGATGAATTAGATGAAGCTTTAGATGAGTTTTTAAACCCTAAGGATGCTAAACCTTCATTTTGCCAAAAACTCATAAACCTTGTTACTATGCCATTTAGGTGTGATGAGAAAGATAAGTCGAATGATTCCTCTCAAGGATACATTCCTATCAACTCTTCCCCTGAATCTAGTAACATGGTTGTTTTCAATAATCCCCTCTATGAGGAGATGTCTCCTTTTGAATCAAAAGACAAACCTTTTAACCGATATGATCATGCTTTGTTGGATGATGCTCTTGATGACTTTGTGGCTTTGTCGAAACCTATAAACAAAAACAAGACCTCTAAATTGGTTAACATGATAAACTTGAATGAACATAATAAGCCTCTCTTTGAAGTCCAAGGTGCTTATCCTTCTCCTACCTTTCAAATTCCTAAATCACCCCTCCTTACTGTCCAAGGGAGGTATGATCATGATTCCTTTCATACCCCGAATAAACCAATCATCACTGTACAAGGAAGAAAACCTATAAGTCCTTACAATTATACTAAACAAATAACTAGAGAGAGTTATCATGCGGTTTCCCATACTTATCATACTAGAAATAATAGGCAACCTAATCCTCCTCCTGTTATTCCAGTTTCCCTTCCTAATCCTCAACCAATTCTTCCTCAAGCTCCCCGTATTTCGCAAGTTATGGGTAAGGAATATGATCTCATAGAACAACTTAAAGCTACCCCTGCTAAGATATCCCTTTGGGATTTGATTCAAACTTCTTCCGCTCATCATGGAATGTTACAAGATGCCTTGAAAGATTTGAATGTTCCTCCACCGAATACGTCTAGTAATATAGCATCTTTTGTTAACTCTGTGATGAATCCTAAAGCTCAAATTGTGTTTTCTCAAGATGAGTTGCCTACTAGTGAAATTCAACAACAATATGATCCCTTGATGATTGTGGTTGTCATGAAAGACACTGCTATAAGACGAACACTAGTAGATAATGGCTCTGGCCTTAATGTGTGTAGCATTAATCTATTGCATAAGATGAATGTGGATACATCTCTTATGGAGCCTGACTCTCGTCCCATTCGTGGCTTTGACAATGTGGCTAAGACTTCATTAGGTATCATCACCTTACCTCTCACAGTGGGACCTGTTACTTTGCCTACTCCTATCCATGTTATGCTGGGAAATTTAACATATAACTTGTTATTAGGGAGGCCTTGGATTCACAGCATGCAAGCTGTCCCCTCTACGTTGCATAGACAAGTTAAATTCGTTTATAACAATAAGACATACACTTTGATGGGTGATACTAATTTTCAAGCTTGTCTACAAACATCTAATTCCAAAGGAGAGTCTTCTAAGCCATCCTCGTCTAGTAATGACTCTTTAAACAAGAAACCTATTGCTGAGTCTTCGCTCTCTGATGATCAAAATCCTTTGGATGAGTCTGGAACTCCTGAAGAAGATCCTTCTCGACTTGAAAATACACATAAAAAGGATTTTGATCCTGAGAAGGTCCTCGCAGAAGATGATTGGGGATCTCTTGATTTTAACCCTACCTTTGTAGGTGAATATAAGGTTCCTTCTAGAGAAATTAAAATTGAAAAGAAGGAAGAAGCTGAAAATCATAAAGTTGAAAAGAAAGAAGAAACTAAAAATCAATCAACCTTACCTGAATCTATGAGTAATAATTTTGTCGCTGCTTCTCAAACTTCTTCTCCTCACATCTATAATTATGAAGAGTTTGATTCTTTGTCTTATGAAAAACCACCTTCTCTTCCTGAAATGGCTGATCGTTATGGTCGTGGTTTTCGCATTTTTGCTAAGCATGGGTATCATGGAAAAGGTTGTGGTGCTCATGAACAAGGGATAAGGGTTCCTCTAGAGACTAATTTTCACAATTATGCCTTTGGACTTGGCTTTAATCCCTGCAAACATACTAAAGCTTCTAAAAGACCATGCATTAGTGTTAATGCTATCTCTACATCTTTATCAATACAACATCCTGAGTATATTGATGGGGATCCTTCGTGTGCCTGTGCTTTGGATATCTTCCCTACCGACGATGCTTTAGCTCAGTTCTTGGGAGCTTATGACACTCTTCCTCGTTATCATCACAATAGGGGACTCCCTTATTGTTTGAACATCGAAGCTTATTTTGGAAAAGAGATTGATAATGATGAGATTGTGAAAGAATTCCCTCAGTTAAAGGATACTCTTCAACAAAGTAATCTTCTCATAAGTGACACCACTGATGTTAAGATGGATCCTTGCAACAAAGAGAAAGTTATTAAAATTGGGAAATGTTTGGATGAAGAGGAACAGAAACAATATGAAGAACTATTGCATGAATTCCCTGAGATCTTTGCTTGGGCATATTTTGACATGCCTGGTATAGATCCTAAGATCGTTACTCATAATATTGTCTTAGTTCCTGACGCTAAGCCCGTGAAACAAAAGATTCAAAAAATGAATCCTAAGGTGGCTCTGCTTGTTAAAGCTGAGATTGAAAAACTATTGGAGGCTGGATTTATCCGCCCTATTGACTATTCCCCATGGATTTCAAATATTGTCGTTGTGGCTAAACCAGATAACAAAATAAGGATGTGTACCGACTTTCGGGATCTAAATAAGGCTTCTTTAAAAGATGATTTCCCTCTTCCAAACATTGACATGATAGTTGATTCTACGGCAGGACATGCCTTGTTATCCTTCATGGACGGTTTTTCAGGCTATAATCAAATTTTCATAAACCCTCAAGATCAATTCAAAACTGCTTTCACCACTCCTTGGGGTACGTTTTGTTGGATAATGATGCCTTTTGGACTTAAAAATGCCGGTGCAACTTATCAACGAGCGATGACCCTTATCTTTCATGATTATATGCATAAGATTTTAGAGGATTATGTTGATGATATTTTGGCCAAATCCTTTCTTCGCATGGATCATGTTAAAGTCCTTTGTCAAATCTTTGAAAGAATTCGTAAATATCACATGCGCTTGAATCCCCGAAAATGTGTTTTTGGTGTGGATAGTTGAAAACTATTAGGGTTCATAGTTTCGCATCGTGGGATTGAGGTGGATACTAAGAAAATAGATGCTATTGTTAACATGCCACCTCCTCGAAATGTGTCTCAACTTAAAAGCTTACAAGGAAAGATTCAAGCTATTCGTAGGTTCGTGTCTCAACTTGCGGATCGTACCTTTCCTTTTACTCAACTTCTTAAAAAGGATATCACTTTTCAATGGAATGAGGATTGTCAGCAAGCATTTGAAGATTTAAAAGTGTATTTGGCTAGTCCTCCTATTCTTCAACCTGCCGAACCTTCTAAACCCTTCCTTCTATATACAGCTGCTTCCTCTCATGCTCTCGCAGCATTGTTGGCACAACATGGTAAAGATGGTAAGGAATGTCCGGTTTATTACATAAGTCGTACCTTACTCGATTATGAGACCCGATATTCTGCGATAGAAAGACAATGCTTGGCCGTGGTGTTTGCGACTCAGAAATTGAGACATTATCTTTTAAATTCAGAAGTCCATGTCATGGTTAAGTTTGATCCTTTGAAGCATCTTTTCTCTAAAACTGATTTATCAGGACGTCTAGCTAAGTGGGTTATGATGTTAACTTAATTTGACCTTAACTTTGTTTCCCAAAGAGCAATTAAAGGACAAGCGTTGACCGATCACTTAGTTGAGGCCCCTTCGCCTTTCTCCTTCCCTAACCTTGAGTCCTTTCCTGATGACTTCATTCTTTCTATAGAGAAAGATGAAACTTGGGAGTTATACTTTGATGGCTCTAAGTGTCGTACGGGATCGGGGGCAGGTGTTGTTCTGATTTCTCCTACAAAGAAGTCCATTCCTTTATCATATCGTCTAAATTTCCTGTGTACCAATAACATTGTTGAGTATGAGGCTCTTATATCGGGAATAAAAGCAGCCTTAGCTTTGAATATAAAACACATACATATCTATGGAGATTCGCAATTGATTATAAGACAAGTAACAGGAATATATCAAGCAAAACAAGACAAATTATAACAATATAAAGATCTTGCTATCTCTTTATTACAAAATTTTGATTCTTATACCATGGAACCCATTCCTCGAAAAGATAATTGACATGCGGATGCAATGGCATGTGTGGCTTCTCTAGTATCTTTAGAGGACCCTATGGTCGATCTTAATTTCGTTATTCACAATCTTATTTCTCCGGCTATTGAAGATGATTCTAGCTTGATAACATGTTGTGACTTTGTAGACTCAGATGAATGGTTCTCGCATATCGTAAGATATTTGACCGATGGTACCTTTCCTGATTCCGCTAATAGGAACACTAGGGCTAGAATCCGCAAGCTGTCTGCTAGATATATCATCCTTTCTAATGTCCTTTATCGAAGGGGTTATGATGGTCTTCTCCTTCGTTGTCTTAACAAGTCAGAAATCCCCGTTGCTCTTGAAGAGGCCAATTCAGGTGCCTGTGGGGGGCATTTTGGGGGCAAATCCCTGGTTCATAGGTTGCTTCGTATGGGATACTATTGGCAAACTATGCAGAAGGATTCCTTTTCATTTGTTAAAAAATGTCATCAATGTCAACAACACAATAATCTAATTCATGCTCCTGCCCAAGAACTTCGTTCTCAAGTAGCTTCTTGGCCTTTCTCTGCATGGGGTTTGGATCTTATTGGAAAAATTTCTCCTCCTTCATCTCAAGGACACACCTTCATTATAACTACAACAGATTACTTTACGAAGTGGGTAGAAGCTATTCCTCTTTGCTCTACTACTGCTGAAGTGATTTGTCAATTTCTTCTAGAAAACATCATTTCTCGATTTGGGATACCTTCCACTATTATCTCAGATAATGGGACATCGTTTAAAAACAAGGATGTGAAGAAATTCCTCAAGAAGTATCATATCAAACATCGATTTTCTACACCATATTATCCTCAATCAAATGACCAAGCCGAATCATCCAATAAGATAATTGAACAAATTCTTCGTAAAACCGTGAATAAGCATGGTAAGGATTGGAGTAACCAGCTGATCTATGCTCTTTGGGCCTACCGAACGAGTGTACGAATTGCTACGGGAACTACTCCTTATGATCTTGTTTATGGTGCTGATGCTATTATGCCCTTAGAATTAGAGGTTCCATCACTTAGGGTTTCTCTCAAAGGTATAGTAGATGATGACTCTTATAGGGAACAATGACTTCAATAGCTTGAGATGCTTGATGAACAGCGCATAAACGCTCTTGAGCATATTCAAGCGTATCACAAAACTCTACAACAAAGCTATAATGACAAGGTTATTCAACGTTCCTTCTCAGTAGGTGACTTAGTCCTTTATGAGAATCAGTGCAATGTGAATGCCTTGCCTGCAGAAAAGGGAAAATTCAGTCCTAATTGGCTTGGACCATACATCGTTATTGAGGATTATGGATCAGGTGCTTACAAAATAGCGGATGTAGATGGTACGCCTCTTAAAGAACCTATAAATTCTATGCACTTGCGTAGATATTATGCTTAATTCTTCATTCTTCATCTATCTTCTTTTTCAATTCTTCAACATTGGATAATATGGTAGTATCTCTTAATTAAAGCAAAATAGAATTAAATGTTATGTTGTTTAATCTATATTGCTTCGTTCCTGACAAGCGTGTCTCCTTACTTTATAGTTTGTCTTGAATTCATTAATGTAAATTGTAAAAGGTTTACATTTCTCATTATGCTAGCATATTATACAATGTCTTTATGTATTAAGTAGAATCGTATCATGTTGTGTTTAAATTCAGAATTAAATCACATTAGTTATATGATTCTTAGGCTTAATGCATATTTCTTCCTTATCATCAATGTAGTACTTGATTAAACATTTTAATTAAGTCACACATGTATCAATTTAATCATGGAGCATTGAGAAGTCAATCACATGGAAATTAAATTCTGAACATACATGTACATTTACCAAATGTATTAGATTTAATCAAAACAAAATATACATTGTTTTAAGCATTAAAGATAACACATTTGAGACAAAAGAGAAGCATGTATATATACATATATATGTGTGGATCGTATACAAATCTAGGTCACTGTACATCCAAAATGTGACCTCTCTTTTACATCATAAAATCATCTCCTATCCCTAGGGCTAGTGGCTGGAGAGTGTCGACTGGACGCTCCCTCCTGATCTGGCCGTGAAGGTGGACCCATGGGTGTGTAGCACGATACAGATCGTGAGTGACTCTGAGAGGAACTCCTACGATCCCTATCCATAAGGATCGCGCGATAGGTGGTAGCCTCGATCTAAGCCGCTGCTAGATCTCGCCGCGCCTGCTGGAGGTCCTCTGATAGGACTCTCTCTCTCTGCCGCGCCTCCTGAAGGTCCTCTGATAGGACTCTCTCTCTCTCCCTCCACATATCTACGCTGTGCTCCAGGCTCTGCAGAATAGTCGGTGACTACATCCTGATCAGATCCCTCTAAGTCTGTCGTCTCAATATCATCTACCATCGGTCTCGCTACTGCTCCAGGTCTGGGAAGGACCCGTGAGTGTCGAGTATAGATGGGCACATCGGCTGGAACACACTGCTCTAGTCCGAACTACCTCCGTACTCGGTCAAAGTAGAAAGGGACTATGATGTGTGCATATCGTCCTCGCAGTAGGCGGTTCCTCTGTAGACATGCTAACTGTCTCTCCATACCATCCCATCTGTGCATCAGTAGGTAAGGTCTCCACACTATCACCTCGGATGTCAGTCTATCAACAATCACTCTCCAATACAACAAATCGCCAAATCTCCACTCTCTGGTAAGTGGATAAGCGAACACCCTAGGTCGCTCACTCACTGTACTCAGTGGAAAGCTGATGGGCCTAGTGCATGTGAAGTGCTCTAAAATCCACACCTGTAGAAGTGTGCATGTCATCAAACTACAACCCTGTCCGAATACATACTCCTCAAGGTCGTGATAGAGATGCGCAAGCATACTCCGACCCCAATCATACACTCTCCTGTGTCTCTCCATCACTCTGATACACCATGTGAGGCCCCCATGCATGTGTGTCCCTCGCCCATTAGGGTAGACGGCTAGTGCTATGATGGCTATCATAAGGCATCTCAGAAGTGGTACCTCCCCTATAGAATGTAAGAGCCAGCTGACCATGATGCGACCTCTCGTCTCGCTCGGCATGACTCTCCCTATGCAATACACCTGCTCTCTCTGATGATCCTCCGCTGACCGATTGGTCGCATATGTAACTGTCACTCCTCTGATAGGAAGACGAAGTATACGGTACACATCCTCGAGTGTGACCGTCAGCTCTCCTACTGGAAGGTGAAAGGTGCATGTGTCAGGATCCCATCGCTCCATCAAGGCCATCAGCATCGCAGGATGAAATCGAATGGCCGACATCAGAATCACATACCACAATCCTACAATAGATAGAGTGTCTCTCTCTGACTGAGTCAGTCGCGGAATCTGATCTCACAAAGTGCGAAGAATATGTCCCGCTATGTGCTCTCTCATGTACGGGAGACCCTGCAAACGAAAACATGATGATAATCAGTACTCGATCATCTAAATCGCAATTGCAAACTGCTGTACATCGTATGCTAGCCCTGTAACCTCTCGCTAGGCCCTGATTGGGGACCATGGCGCCCTGATGGGGACCATGGTGCCCTGTCAGGGACCATGGCGCCCTGAGGGGACCATGGTGCCCTGAGGGGACCATGGCGCCCCTATCAGGGACCATGGTGCCTTGGGGGGACCAGGGTGCCCCTCAGGGACCATGGCACCCTGGGTGGGCCCCGGTCAGCCTTCGAGGCCCGCATACGATCACGGAAAATTCAAACATGCGAAAAATCAAAAGTCAAACGTTCAGTCAACTCACCTCATCCAGTGGCTCATCGTCGATCACGGCCTGGCGCAGGCTCTCAATCCTCGTAGGACGCTCCGGTCGTCATGAAGGCATGATGATGGCTAGGTGGGCTCCGCTACACTGAATAGTATCCTGAAATCAACAAAGTGACGAATACAAGTGTCACTTTCGAAGTATATACTCTTGTTTGTTTATTCTTACTTTTTGAAACCCTAATTTTCCTCTGTCATTCATTTTATCATAAATTGAGTTTGGGAGATGCGATTTTTGAGTCGTTCGTTGCGTTGGAATCATATTTTCCTTCTCCTACTCTCGGGATGTTCCAAAAAGTGCTCTGATGAAGCCTATTTCACGAACACCCCTCATCAACACTCTCTTACACAATTTGTCGCAAGTAAACATGCTACCCCCGTTTCACCTCCCTAATAAGCAAGTCGAAACAGGGGGGGCATATAGCTACTCACAGATTTCATCACTTTCCCTAGTAAGCATTAGGTGATTTTGTGATCTAACGTTTGTTTTGTAGGGTGTGGTTCCTAACTGTGTACTGCAGATACCGCTGGGGGCTTCGTCCGACAACTTATGGATATATCCTTTTTTCAAATGATGTTTACTTTTCTGTAATTTAGCTTGCATATGCACGTAGTACTCATATGACCGCTAAAGTGGGGACTAAATGTAGCATCGTAAATTGTACGCACTCGCTAGGGTGGTACAATTTCACACCTAGTTTAGCACCCGCCTTAGTGCATTTTGCATTCTGCATTGCATTTCTCCTTAAGCACTTAATTAATCAAATTAATTAGTTCTAAGGTTCCATTTCATCATTCTCTACATCACAAAGTTGGGCCCTTTCACTAAAGCGCGCCCTTCACATTTTATTCCTTCAATACATCACTTAATCAAAAACCCTAATTAAGTCCTATTCCGAACTTGGGGGCTTGGTTTCGGGGTCATAACATCTCAAAATCACCTGTAACTTCGGGATTCTCTCTAAAATCATCATATCTGACGGCCCTGAAAATTTGGTGAAAAGTTGTTGGGACCGTGGCGCCCGGTGCACATGGTCCCGGACATTTTTCCCGAAATTTTAGGAGCGCGATCCAATCATAAAATAAATCTTAACCCCAAGAAATTGGGGGGATATTCAATCTCTAGGTCGGCCAAAATACGAATTTACAACCTAGGGTTTCATACATAAAAGCTCTCTTTCCTCATTTGAAAGGATCAGATTTTTGTTTCCAGGAACTTCATAGGTAGCAAAAGAGTAGATCTTTGAGGACTTCAACATCTTATAACATCTTTCTATCAAGCCTCTATCAAATTCATTCATCCACTTAGGGCTTGGAGGACATTGAAGAACAATAGGAGATTACCGACTGAAGATTGGCTTGTACTCCTCCCTTGAGGGTTGGGTATGATTTCATATTGTTTTCATGTCTTTGCATAAGCTTTGATACATCATTTATTCATGCTTTAGATCACATTGCATCTTGATTTAGAGCATTTACATTATCATTCGCAAGCAATTAGGGTTTACTTTCTAGGTTGCTCTAGTTTGCTTTCTTATATTTTGGACCTTGCACACACACTAGGTCTGCACACACAATACGTTTTACAAAACAACTTGGCTATTCGTGGAGGTGGAAATCACCAAAGCGGGGGTTTGACTAAGGCAAAACCCTATATAGCCACCCCTCCCCCTTTTCAGATATTATTGCAGGTTTCGGGATTCGGACGACGCCGCAGGATACAGATCCGGAGAGAGAAAGTTGGAACAGCACTCTGTGTGAAATTGCAGAGCAGGAGACTGGGACAGGGGCACTGGGTGCTGGGTGCCCTGGTCCCTGGGACAAAGGTGCTGGGCGCCCTGGTCCCTAGGACAGAGGTGCTGGGTGCCCTGGTCCTCCGAATAGACAGTTTGCAGACAGTTTCCAGACAGTGTTTCAGAGTGCAGAATAGTGGTTTCCGGTGTAGTTTTCAGGACAGTGGCGCCCGTGCCCCCGTCCCAAATATTTTTAGTCCGATTTTGACTCCGGGTACATATCTGCATTCTTATTTTATCCTTACATTTACAGCTGTTCATTGTTTAATCTCAATTCTGCAATCTTGTTATTGGTTCATACTTGCATTTTGGGATTAGGGTTTGAACTTGCATTACTTGATCTTACAATTTCAACAAGGGAATAGGTATCCTAATAGATATCCCGTGGCTCTCTCTTTCACCAAAAGAAGTAGCCAATCGTGCGATATCTCTAGGCTCTTTCGTATTCCGTAATGTGTGTCAAAGAGTAGGATTAGGGTATGTTGACCTAGTCTCGCTTTTTCCCCCACACAGCCCAATAAGAGACCGGGCCCAAAATAGGGCCAGGGACCAGGGCGCTGGGTGCCATGGTCTTGAGGGACCAGGGCACTAGGCGCCATGGTCCTGAAGGACCAGGGCGCTGGGCACCATGTTCCCACCTCCCGGGACAGCAGGGTGCAAGGAAGGATCAGGCCAAGGTGCAAAAAGATGCAGTTTTTGGTGTCGTAAATAGGTTTTGGGGTCTGCATTTAGGTTCAACGTCACGCCGCCATCGTGAAGACCCAAATGTAGTCAAAATTTCTAGTGTCACAATTTTAAGATGCTACATTTAGCCCCCACTTTAGCGGGAGTATAAGCGTATGCCCATACTTCCGGTAAAGTACAAGGAAACAACATTGAAAGACTTTCACCACGTCAAGGAGGCAAAATACACCAAGCCCCCAGTGGACTAAGGATCTTATGACTTCGATTGACAAAGTAAAAGGGAATATCACGAGGGAGAACCATGACTATCAGTAGTAAGGTTCCCTCACTATGAGTCATGCAAGAATAATACCAAAAATTTTCAAGGCAAAGCTAAGTTTGCCAAGAAATTTTTAAGAATCTTGAAGAGATATGGATGGAGCGTATGCCCCCCTTCGTTAAAGCAATCACACATACCTCATCGGGGGTGATTTCTTTAAGGTAGTGATATGCACAAGAAATGAGAAGGGAAAGGAGCACGTTATCGCAAATATTTAGCCCCCAAGTGTGAGATAAACCCAAGGATAATAGACACAAAACACAAATCACGAGGTGACTTTGCTTTCCTTGGGGTCAGTATGATGTATGATAATTCATGTATATCATATGTATGTATGCATAATTGTTCTTCATTCCCCAATCAAGGAAGGTCACCTAGAAGAAGGGAACACGTGTCTTTTGAGTCAACATGAGAGAGACCAAAAGAGATCTCAATTCTTTGCATCATCCTCAAGTAGACAACACTAAGGACAATGAATAGAAGAATGAGAATAACACATAGAAGAAGTAACAAAAGAGAGGAGGAGAGATTCCACTATGCTAATGAACTAGTCTAGCACGTCATCCACCCCCCGATCTTGCTGATCAATATTTCAGGAAGGAAGGAAACATGCTAGAGGAGGAACATCCAACACAGCACATGGAGCTATCACAAGATCCAAACAAGGGCTATGTTCATGTCCCAAGCCATGTTGTTCTTGTCTAGGAGCTAGGATAAGTGCTTTAGAAAATTCGTTAGATAAATGGTTATCAACATCAACATATTCATATTCACTATCAGAATGAAGAGGAGTAACATTTTCATCATGAATAACATTTTCATCTATATCATCATCAAGATTTATAAAAATAGGATCTTTAACTTGCACAGGATCAAAACCATCATGCATCTTATGTTTAGGAGATTTTGGCTCAATTTTCGGCTGAGGGGAAAATGGAATAATACTAGCTGAAGGTGTTTTTGGGGATTGCAAAGTCTGAGAAGCAGCTACATGAGCTCTAAGATGACGCTTTTGTCGGCGTTCACGCGCATAACGATTTCATCTAGTCTTAGTAGGAAGTTGAGAAGATTGAGGAGGAGGAGGAGGAATGTTCTCATCCTTATCACTTGGGTGTTTAGGTTGTAGTCTCTTAGGTTGAATAATAGGAGAAGAGGAAGGTCTCTTCTCCCTATAAGAGGAAGGAGGAGGAACTGCTCCATATAAAGGAGGAATATCTGGTTTAGGAAGGAGACCAAGTCCATCATGACGAGGAGGTATAGGTCTACCTTTAGGAAGCTTATTAGACATAGACATAGTCACATCCACAGGGATGGGTTGGGAATCTTCTTGAGGAAAGACATTAGTTTTATCTTTCAAAGGAAGAACTTCCTTCTCAAGAATGATAGGAATATCAAGTTTGGGTGTTCTAGGTTCACTCAGAGATAGGATCATATCTTTTTTCCACTTTTGATAAGCTTTGAAAAGATGATCACTTCGCGGTGGGAGAGATTGGAATTGTTTAGGCCAAAAATAATCAATAGGAACGCTAGAAGTTCTTTCAGCTGGTTTAAAGAGACTATGATTGACAGTAACAGCTTCACCATTATGGGGAAATTTCAAACACTTGTGAATAGGAGAAGAAATAGCTTTCATGGAAGATAGCCAAGGATAGCCTAGCTTCACATGAAATTGTTCGGATGATGGAATAATAGCAAAGCTCACATCAAGGGCTTTGTTATGGACCTCAATAGGTAATGTAATAGAACCAATTGCAGGAGAAGAAAATGCATCAAATAATTTCACAACCACATTTGTTTTGTCATAGATCACTTGATTCAATTGCAAAGTAAAAAGAAATTATTTAGTAATGATATTAACCATGCAAGAAGGATCAATAAGCACTCCACGGCAAGGTGTATTCTTGACTTTTGCAACTATATATAGAGGACCATCAGGTGCCCTGATAGTTTCACTGGAATCAAATGTGATGGAAGGTTCTTTAGGGATTTTCTATTGCTCTACAAAGTTAATCACATTCGGAGTCATAGACACAAGACTATCAGGTGAGAAAGAGGAATCATTAGTCTCAATCACATTAGAGGTATGAGAAGGTAATGGATCAGTAAAAATCTTAAGATTTTGGCTAGGAGGAGCTATAGATGTGTTGCCTTTATCATTCACACCTAAAATAGAGATAGTATTATTATCAATCAAATCTTGAATCTTACCCTTTAAAGCAAAACATTTTTCAGTATCATGCCCAGGTTGACGATGAAATTGACAAAAAGAGTTGTTATCAAAATAGGGTGAATTAATCTTTGTAGGATCTATTTGCTTTATAGGAGGGAGGGTAAGCACATTTTGTTCCAATAACTTATTTATAATACTATGCAATGATTCATTCAAAGGAGTAAACTTTCTTTCTTTCTTGAAAAACTTAGAAATAGGAGACACACCTGATGCTGCATTCACATTGTTGTTGGTGATGTTTTCATTGAACTTAATGAACTCTCTATTCAGTTTAAACTTCCCAAATGGTTGTTGACTACTATCACCCTTATCACTTGGAGCCATAGGATTTGCTTGTTCCATTTGACTCATAGTCAGTTGATAATTGTGAAGAGTTGCACACAACTGTTGGAAAGAAGTAAACTCACAAAATAGAAGTTTTTCTCTAATATCTTTTTGTAAATTAGAAATAAAGATTCTTTGAATATCATTGTTAGGTACTAGAAAAGAAATTTGAGCACACAAATGCTTATATCTACCAATGAAATCAGTCACTTTTACTTTAACACCTTGTTTACAATGCATTAAATCAATCAAAGTAACATTAGGACTTATATTATTTTGAAATTATTGAATAAAAGCATTTGCAAGTTGTTGGAAAGAAGTAATAGAATAGGAAGGCAACGAGCAATACCATTGTAGAGCCTTATCTCTTAATGTTCTAGTAAACAGTTTTGCAAGCAACCTTTGGTCATGAGCAAAATCGGTACATATTGTTTGAAAGGTCTTAACATGTGTTAGAGGATCACCTTTACCATTATAAAGCTCCAATTGCGGGATTTCAACATGCTTAGGGGGGATAGCTCGAACAATGTCAAGAGAAAGTGGGCTCGCAACATCAAATGTGGGCACACTAAACTTAGATTGATTCATAGAGGCAATTTGTTGCTGTAAAGAAGAGACAGTTTGTGCAAGATTGTTAATGGTCGCTTCAGTTGAAGAGTTCATATTAGACATGTTAGATTGTGATGGAGGTATTATGTTATTGAAAGAAGGTATTGATTGAGAGTAAGGTGGCGGGACACTATGATAGTTAGTCATAGGAGATGATTGGAAAGAAGGAACACTACAAGGAGGAATGGAATGGTTAAATGAATTGCCCCCTTGTGTCATGTTCATTTGTGGAGATGTAATAGGGACACTCATTGATGGAATGAATGAAGAAGTCATATTGAATGAAGGGAGAGGGTTAATTGAAGAAGAAGGATTGCCCCCATGACTGGTGATCATAGCTGGAATTTTTTGTATTGAAGTAGTCATTATGTTTGATGTAAAAGTAGGTATACTAGCAATAGAAGTTGTCAAAGGAATAGAATGATTGACTTGAGTAGGAGGTTGCGTATAACCTAAAGTTTCGGGACAACTCGTCATAGGCATCACATTCGAATCCACAATGTGTGCAATATTATGCAAAATATCAATTCCATTCTTATCACTTTGAACCATACATTTTAGACCCTCAATTAATGAAAGAGCTTGACTATCAGGGTATTCTTGAGACATCCATTGTCGAAAATCATCAAATTGGTTATCCAATTTTGAAAGTTGTTCTACAGAAACCTCATGGAGAGCTTCTTCATCATTAAGAGGATTAGAGGAATTACCCATGTCCTCGTTAAAAAGGTCATTCAAATTAGGTTCCATCTCCTCGGTAATATAACCTTGGAAAGACTTAATTCTAAGGCTTCGTCTAACGGGAATAGTGTAAGTAGGGCTTATTCTTGTAAAACTCATGCACTAAAGAGAGAGAGAAGATTTTGAATTTAGAGGTAGCAAATTTCAATAAAATCAGCCAATCTCCTAGATTTAAGCTGTTAAATACAATCAGGACAATCTCCCAAAATTTCAGAAAAAATGTCAGGGACCGTGGCGAACGGAGTGCACACGGTCCTCGCAACTTTTTTCGAAATTTTCAGGGATGAAAGTTATGATGATTTTAAAGCTAATCTGAAAAAATTGAGTGATTTTAAGATCTGGTGATAGGCCAAATTAAAGTTGCAATCTCAAAATTGAACCCTACAAAGATTGTTGAAAAATGCAAAATTTGAATTTTGAAAAAGAGAGGGAAACTGGAATTTTGAATTTTATGATTTTAGAGGGAATACCAAAAGAAATGCAAGCTTTGAAATTTAAAAATTGACTCAATTTCTCGCAAAATTCAATTTTGAAAGTGGAAATCAAGGTTGTTGAAATTAAACATTTAATTTCAAAAGTCACAAACTGCAAAAATTTGAATAAAGCACTGAAATTTCGAATGAATGCCAACAGACTTTTCAGATTTAGGACAGTAAGAAATACAATTTTAACACAAATTTCAATTTCAACAATTTTTGAATGATTAAAAGCCTTAATCCAAGCAATCACTAGACCAACTTTGACTTTAATTTTGAAAGTGTTAGAATTGATGAAATCAGCCAAGATTCTGGATTTTAGCAGAAAAAGACAGTAAGATCTAGCTCCCGAAATTTCAAAAAAAATGTCGGGGACAATGGCACTCGGGGTGCACACGGTCCTTGCAACTTTTTTCAAAATTTTTAGGGATGAGAGATATTATGATTTTGTTGCGGAATCCAAAGTTATAGCCGATTTGGAGGTGTTTTGATCAGTGAAATCATCGGTCAAAGGTTGAATCAAGAGGGCTTTAAAAATTAGGGTTTTGACACTTAACCACTTAATTTTTAGAATTCACGCACAAATATGAATTGACAATTTGCAATAGAAGGGTAGATCTGAAACAAGCATTAACAATTAAACATTTCACAAGCTCAATTACTAAAATGAAAATTTAGGGTTTCTATGCAATTAACCTCTAAAATTTGCAAAAGATCAAACATGGAAATGTAATTAAGGAAGCAAATTTTTTAGATCTAACCATGAATAATCAGAATTAGGATGTTCACGTCAGGTTCACCAAAATGTAAAGCGGAAAATCGAACCCCAGGTGTTCCCCCCCACTCCAAGGAGAGAGAAAGGAGGTCACTAGGATTGACGGTTTTCACTTAGGAGAGACTTACATTCAAAAGAGGGGTTGAAACTCACAAGATCCAATCCCACACAATGCAAGATTGAATTCTAAATGAGTTTCAAGGGTTGAGACAACAAGGATACCCTCTTTTGTAAAGAATGTAGATAGATTGAACTAGGAATGTATGTTAAAGTAAGAAAGATTCACTTGTAGATGGAGATAGGGACACGGGATGAAGCTACGGACCTGAAATTAGCAGTAAAATGTCGAGACGATGCTGTCCTGCGAGTTTGAGCAAAAGTTGATGGGATGATGGCACCCAGAGTGCACACGGTCCTTCGAAAAATCCGCGAAACGAAGGGGGATCTGTTCATCTCTGCACAAGGATTCTAGATCTTCAATTACAGCCGTGTACCTGCAACCTACACACAGAAAAGAGAGGACGATTGGGGGGTTAGGGATTAGGGGTTGGCCTTTAGGTCAAACCCCAATTTTGGAATTAACTAAGAAATGAGAATGCTACAAATGTAAATGTTTGTAATGTAAACAAGTATTGATACCTTGTTGTAAGAATGTTTTTATTCTTACATGCGAAGGTGTAATGATATTGTATGTTGTATGTTGTAGGTGATCTCCTCTTCAATGGTTGAATCCTTGCCTTGAATGCAACACCTAGCCTTGAATGGAGACCTAGAATGCTCAATTGCTTGAAGGAATGCTTGAATGCTTGAATGTTTGAATGTTTGTCTATCGCTTCCGCCTCTTGCACACATATGTTTTTCCTTCCTTTTTCTGGGAGGGGAAATGTAGTTTATATACTTGTCAATTAGGGTTAGGAGACTGATTTTTCTGACCTTAGGCCGACCTAGGAACATTATTTTCCGAATTGCAAACTTAAAGACCCGATGCCCAACAAGAGACTGGGCCCAAAATAGGGCTAGGGACCAGGGCGCTGGGCGCCATGGTCCTGAGGGACCAGGGCGGTAGGCACCATGGTCCTAAAGGACCAGGGTGCTGGGTGCCATGGTCCCACCTCCTAAGACAACAGGGTGCAAGGAAGGATCAGGCCAAGGTGCAAAAAGATGCAGTTTTTGGTGTCCTAAACAGGTTTCGGGGTCTCCATTCAGGTTCAATGTCGCGCCGCCATCGTGAAGACCCAAATGCAGTCAAAATTGCAAGTGTCACAATTTTAATATGCTACAACTCCAATGAGACATTGTAGGTGATTGATGGTTTTGTAATTGATGGCAACCTTACAATCCTGTGACACCGGTAAGGCATTCCACCGGCACTAGAAAGATCAAACTCTACACCGGCAGTGAAAGGTAGCATACTGGCACAAAGGCCGACGAGATTTTTGTTGTAATATATTTTGTTTATTATTTGTAAAATCATTGTAAGCTGACTTGGCAAGTTGTAAAATGACTCTTATATAAGAGAGATCATTATAGAACATTTTGTAATGAAGTAAGGAAGAGGAATGTAATTAGGCGAAATAAGGTAGACCTATTATGCGAATTTTAGGATAAGGGTTTATGTTAGAAGCAGAGTAGAAACCGGTACTGGACCTAGCATTATAGATGCTATTTTGAAGCAATACAAGACACTGGATTTAGACAATCCATTTTGTAAGTCAGTGAGACTTCCTATTTTGTATTTGAGCAGTGAGCTCTAGGCAGTTGGCCTTCCTACATGTGCAGGCCCCTCTTGTAGCAGTAATATTCTCTTATTGGCCAATAAGTGAATATTGTGGGTCACAAATCCCACTGAGGTTCTTCCCACACCGGGTTTCCTCATTAAATCCTTGTGTTATGGTGTGTTTTTCATATGGTTGTTTTTATTTCTGTTTATTGCATTACTTTTTGCTTACCGATACACAATATTAATATGCTCTACATGTTTTAAGTTAAGAAAATCTATTAACTGGTTAGATACCGATTCACCCCCTCTCTCAGTATTTGTGGGAATCCTAACAATTGGTATCAGAGCTTGGTCCTCTATTTTCAGAAGTCTAATATCTTGAGGAATATCTTGACACCGGTAGAGATGGAAAATTTGATGAAGCAACTTGAAGGAGCTCTCTCAAACTATGATGTAGAAAAATTGAAAAATATCAAACTTGAAGATGATCTAAAGGCTGCTCAAGATATTATTCAAGATCTTCAAGAAAATCTTACTATTTCAAAAAACAAGAGAAGAGAACTTTGTGAAAATATGCAAAATGAGAATGATGAAAAAGAAACTCTTAATGATATGATAAACAATCTAAAACAAGAGAACATGACAACAAAGAATGAGATGCAGGATATGACTATGAGATTTTGTAAAGAAATTGAAGATAGAAAGAAGAATGAAGAAGATTTGACTAGAAGACTAAGTGATGCTGAAAATGAAAACACAAGACTTAGTTATGAAAATGATTTATTGAAGACAGATTTGATGCACACTCAGAATGACTCCAATGACTCCAATGAACTGAAGAATCAAAAACCTAAAGGTGACACTTCTGGAATTGGCTTTGAAGTTGGTGAAAGCTCTGGTATTGCAAACACACAGGATCACAACAAACTGGTAAGACACCCTACTGCTTATAAATTTAATGAAAAATGCTTTAACTGTAACAAGTATGGTCATAGAGAAAATCAATGTAGATCTAGAAACTATCAGAATATCAACACCCCCACCGGTCAATGTTCAAAATGCAACAAAGTTGGTCATAACTCTAAGAATTGCAGAATGAATGAGAGATGTTATGTTTGTGGAAGATTTGGACACCTATCTAATCAATGTAGAACACAAACTGATATAGGTTATGGGAAAGATATTCAAAAGAATAATGTGACTTGTTATGCATGTAACAAAATTGGGCATATTGCTAAATTTTGTAGAAGTAAAGGATCACTGGCAGACAACAAAAGTCCTAGTTTGAAAGGAAAAGAAAAGGTTGAAGAAGTTAAGCAAGAATTTTCAAAGCAATGGATCAGGAAATCAGAACTAAATGTGGATAGGAATACTACTTCACTGGTAGAACCAAGCAACACTCCACTGACAGAACAGAGTAGCACTCCACAGACAGGATTCTCTTCATCAAATTGAAGAAATTTTCTTGAGGGTTTGGCAATCAATGAGACATATGCTATTATTCCCTCAGTTGATGGTGAGAAGTTGAAATTACTTCTATACCAGCAGACAGAGTTCAGTGATTACTTAACCGACAAGCATTAAATGTGATAGTTGGAAAATTGACATTATAAATTAATGTTTTTGGCTCCATTTCACTTCACCAAGCATTCAAACATTTGAAGAGCATGAAATTTCTAGAGCTAAGGCATTTTGAGCAAAGAGACGAAGCAGTTCAACAATCAATCCTTCCTAAGGCAGAAAAAGGTATTTATAATCATGGCATCCTCCTCTGTACCTGAATTCATAGCAAACCCTATTGTGGTCGAGGTAATCAAATGCCCTAGGCCCGTATTTCAGTTAGTTCCCAAGATAGCTAAAAAGGATGACAATGTAAGTGCTTTTTCCCAAATTCCCAAAGGAATTGTTTATGCAAAAGACCCTAGAATCTATATCCATTGCCATATAGAAGAATTGGGAGATGAACAAATCGAGGACATGTACAAATCTATTATCTATGATGATTCCGATAGAGTAAAACCTGAACACCAAATCATTGAAACCCTAGGACTCACATAAATTCTCAGCATTCCGGATTTCCCCAAGGAAGTTATTAGTATAGTATTGAGCAAAGTACATGGTGCATTCTTTTGGTTAGATTCAATCCATAAAATTACCAAGGAAGTGGTGAAAGCTGTAATAGGGTTACCCTCCACCGGTAGCCGACCAGACAAAACAAAGAAGGTCTCAAATGACCTGGTAATGAACCTAACTGGTGCAACATCTGACAAAAGGTCTCTAAGGGTTAATGATGTGACTGATATAAATGTGAGATTTGTTAGCATGATTTTAGGATACAAAGCAACACATGCAAATAGACTTAACTCGGTTTCCAGTTTATGCATAAAAAGTGCACATGATATGGTAAAAGAAAATGTGAAAATTGATGTATGTGAATGGCTAAAGGATGAAATGATTGACAATTTAGGGAAGATCAAGAAGGAAAAGACAGGAACTTTTAGATTTGGTAATTTACTTGTATGCTTAATAACACATATAACCAAACAGGGGCCCGGTATAGGCAACAAGAATCTTGGATTTGACATACTGGTAGGAAAACAATTATCAGACTTATTTAACAACATGGGTGAAAACAAGGAAAAGAATATCAATGAGTATTTTCAAGCACTAAAGGCTAGAATGAACAAAAGAATCGGACTATCACATGAAATTGTTAACAAATACAAGGATGATATATGTTTTGTAATTAAAAAGGATGAGATCTGAATGGAAGCAGTTATCCCAAGAACAATTTGGGTTACTGAAATGGGCTATGAGACTGATGACCACATCATTGAAATATATGCAAAAGCTCTTCTAGAAGCACCAAATGAACCTAAGGAAGAAGTATTTGGTAGTACTGAGACCATTGAAAGCCAAATTCAATCTAAGAAGAGAGTAAAGAAAGTAGAAGCAACTGTGAGAAGAGGTTCAAGGCAAGCCAAGGCTATAAAAGAAGATGTACTGAAACAAACCGGTATCACTGAAGATGAGTTACAGGCACAACAACCAGAAACTCACCTATCACCGGTAGAAACTTCTTCAAAGAGTGACAAGCCATCCGAATTTAAAAGAGTTGTAAGGAAAAGACAACCTTCACTGGTATCCACACCCTCGCCTAGAAGAACTAGACAAAAACAACAGGAAATGAGGTCTTCTATAAAGAAGACAACCCCAAAGAAAAAGCTAACACCTAAAAGGAAAAGGACTCAATGAAATATTTCTCCAATTGACAAACTATTGGATGAAATCACAGAAGAAGGAAATCTCAAGAACATAGAAAAATTATATGATACACTATCAGCAGATGAGAAAGAGCAAGTTGAAAACAGTGTCATTTTACACCTGGACATCTATAAGAAGTTTTTGATGCAAGTTGTAGATGAACTACCAGATGACTTATTCAAGAGACCGGAAGAAAGAAGACAATCTGTTGTAGAACTTGACAAGAAAATCAAAATTGAAAAATTACTTGTTGTCTACCCAATCAACTCTCCAAAAGAAATAGATGATCTGATTGCAAAAGCCAACCAGTGAATATTCTCTACTGTACACCGGCATATTGCACTAATGGCAGGAAGAGTAAATGAGGTAACAGAAGAAATAGAAAATGGATGGGATATATTCCTTGTGGAGAAGGAAAAGCAGGAAGAATATAGGAACCCCAGGCCTATCAAACTCTATCAGAAGGACAAAGATAAGGGTAAAGGAAAGGTCGGTGGACCTCCCAGTATCAAAATAAAAGATAACTTATCCCCACCGCCTCTGATTACTCCACCGGTAACAACAACAGAAGACCAACTGGCAGATGAAAGCATGGATGTATCACAAGAGGATACTAATCCTAATCCTGAGGTACTATACATAGTGGATGTTGATACTCAAAAGGTCAACATTGTGATAGATAAGGACACAACAGTAAAACTGACATGGCTAGTGAGCCACCGGTAGCTAACAACACTGATACCACTGAAGGTAAACTGGCAGATGGGAAGACACAAACACAGACAGAGAAGCAAGCAGAGCAATAGGCTCCGAAACAACAACAGGTTCATGTGGAAACAGTGCCACCGGCAACAGGAGAGAAACAAAAACCCTTGCTTAAGGAAATGGAAACACAAATTGACCTACCAGAGGTCACTACAAGCATGGTTACTTCCTCCACCGGCGGAATTCAAAATGTTGGTTCCTCCTTAACAAGTTATAAATCAACCAATGTAACTGAAGTTCTTTTAGATTCTTTGAAGAAAATAACTGATTGTAGTTCACAAGCTTATAAAGCTATAGATGACACAATCCCAATTTTGAGGATGATATCTCCTAAATGCAACATAGATAATAAGGATTCTTTCAGTCAACTTGAAACTTTGTCAAAGTATATTACTGACAACACAGTGACAGTTGAACAAATAAAGGAACAGGCATTCAAAGATAGGTTGGAAATTGAAAAATAGAAATTCTTTGAGGATCAAATAAAGAAGTGTACTAAGGAGTTTGACACACTTCTACTGGAACTATGTAACATATTGAAGGAATTTAAAACTCTGTACAAAGATACTTGCAAGGCAAACTTTTTGACAATGAACATAGACAAGAAAATGAGCAAGATACAAGAAGAAATAAATAAACTTGCAGACAATTTTGTTAATTCATCTAATACATTATCAGTTTTTGAGCAAAAGGTAACTAGTTTTGAGGCAGAACTACTAAAGCTAGAGAGAGAAAAGGAGAGGATAATAAACAAGGCTAAGAATATGAGACTAAGACTAAGTCCTAGACTGGACTATCTAGCATTCTTAAGGAAGGAAATATCTGAGGCATTAGTACAAGGATAGAAAACACCAACAGACCATATGCAGCAACTCACCAGTATAGTTCAAAGATTAGAGCCAGCAATAAAAGACAGTAAGAAGTTTATGGAAAGCATAAATTTGGTTTTGGTGGATCTCTTTCAAATTGTAACCACCCATCTACAAGGTTGAGACAGAAAACTACAACTCTATTGACACCTTGACAACCTTTGTCATTGATGCCAAAGGGGGAGTAGTAGTATGAGAAAATAATCAGCAAAAGACTTATCTTCTCAGGGGGAGCTCACATATTTTTGGTAATATTTTTTGTACACATTTTTGGATTACAAGTTTTGAAATTTTCTCACGAGTGTTGCCATTAATGCCAAAGGGGGAGATTGTTGGCATATGCACACTCCAATGAGACATTGCAGGTGATTGAAGGTTTTGTCATTGATGGCAACCTTACAATCCTATGACACTGGCAAGGCATTCCACTGGCACTAGCAAGATCAGACTCTACACCAGCACTCAGGTCACCGGCACTAGTAGTGAAAGGTAGCATACCGGCACAGAGGCCGACAGGATTTTTGTTGTAATATATTTTGTTTATTATTTGTAAAATCATTGTAAGCCAACTTGGAAAGTTGTAAAATGACTCTTATATAAGAGAGATCATTATAGAACATTTTGTAATGAAGTAAGGAAGAGGAATGTAATTAGGCAAAATAAGGCAGACCTATTATGCGAATTTTAGGATAAGGGTTTATGTTAGAAGCAGAGCAGAAACCAGTACTAGATCTGGCATTATAGATGCTATTTTGAAGTAGTACAAGACACTGGATTTATACAATCCATTTTGTAAGTCAGTGAGACTTCCTATTTTGTATTTGAGTAGTGAGCTCTAGGCAGTTGGCCTTCTTGCATGTGTAGGCCCCTCTTGTAGCAGTAATATTCTCTTACTCGCTAGTAAGTGAATATTGTGGGTCACAAATCCCACCAAGGTTTTTCCCACAACGGGTTTCCTCATTAAATCCTTGTGTTATGGTGTGTTTTTCATGTGGTTGTTTTTATCTCTGTTTATTGCATTACTTTCTGCTTACCGATACATAGTATTAATATGCTCTACATGTTTTAAGTTAAGAAAATCTATTAACCGGTTAGATATTGATTCACCCCCCCCCCCTCTTAGTATCTGTGGGAATCCTAACATAGAGCACTATGATACTTCAAAAATTTGAATTTTTTAAAAATTTCGACTGAGAACTGTGTGTGTAATTTTAAAAAAATTTGGCTGAGAACTGTGTGTGTAAGAGAAACCTAGTTCTATTTATAAACAAAAATACCATCTCAAAGTGCTATAAATGATTAGATTTTAGGATCATGTTTGCGATCCTTGCATTAATTTTGTGACCGTAATATAGTCGAGGGGATGTGTGAGAGACATAAGTCTGTTTTACCCCATGTGAAGTGACGTATTGAGAATCCCCGAGTACTCTGCACTAAAGTTCCATACATACCATCTCCAAAATGCATTTAAAAGAATAAATGCAATTGTCCTGTCAGCCTTCTTGTTCACTGGCACCAGTTATGTGCTTTCATGTGAGTATTTAATAAGAAGTAGCTTGTGGTAAGAGTGTTGTACTTTCCTTTTATACTAATTCGAGCAATTTGGGAAAAGAAGACAGTTTAGAAGGATTTGCAATCAACTCCACAGAAATGCCATCACAACCCATGTTTGCTAACAAGTCAGCAATAGAGTTGCCCTCTCTTAGTGTGTGACTGAAAGAGTAGTCCGAAAAAGTGTCGAGAAGATCCAAGGTATGCTTCAGAACATAAGATAGTTGCCAGGTCTTAGATCTTTTTGAGGTAATTGAGTTGATAATGACTAAAGAATCCCCTTCTATGTGTATATTGGAGAGGCCACACTTCCTTGTTAGTACCTGACCAGTTAGTAAAGCATTTTCTTTCGCCAAGTTATTCGTATCTAGAGGGATGGGTGAAGCTTGGAAAGCACACATTTTGCCAAAATGATCTCGTATGCAAACTCCAATTCCCAATTTCCCTGGATTTCCACGAGAAGAGCTGTCAAAGTTGATCTTAAAAAAATTTGGAGCTGGGGGTGTCCATTTTATGGACGACCTGTCTTTCACATGGATTGAAGACCAGTTTGGGGGAATCCTTATTGGCAAAATAATACCGTGCCAGGATTTTGCAATTGCCTTGTCCCACTGGGTAAATGACTGGATGTCCTTGGAATTTGTGAGAGAAGAGTTGATGATTTCTGCAATTGGATTTTCCAATTTGATCAGAACTTGATCCAGAGAAGAGGATGTCTTTCTAAAGATTCTTTTGTTCCTCTCCCACCAGATTGCCCAAATAATGTGAGCAGGAGCACATTCCCAAATACCTGAGAAGGTTGATGTAGAGAATAAAAGAGGTCAGGAGTTAAACATATCCCACAGTGATTTTGGAAAGGGCAACATGAGTTGGAGTTTATTCATGATGAAGGACCAACATTGGGAGGCGAAAGAGTAGTGTAAAAATAAATGATCAACTGATTCTTCCTCTAAGTCACCAAATACACAATTAAAAGCTTGTGTTATGCCTAGTTTTACTAATCTCTCTGTTGTTAAGATTCTTTTATTCAGTGTTAGCCACACAAAACAACCTGCTTTTGGTAAGACAATGTCATTCCAACAAAAGGAGTATGCCCGACTGCTTGCCTTACTGCTGCAACCCTACTGCAAGGCATTGTAACCTTCTTTGATTGAATATTGCCCTGATTTTGAAGCTGCCCAAATTAACACATCATCTATGTTAGACATGATAATTGTTCTATTCAATAAAATGATGGCCAATGAGGAAGCTTACTGGAGGGGTATTGGGAGAAGAGTAGGATCTTTCCAGATTATTTTTCCTGAGAATATTTCTATAGTAGACACATAGTCACTCAATTTTATACCCCAATGGGCTATGGTTGTATCCATAATGTCTGTCATGTTATCCAATTGAGCAATAGGAGGATGCCCAGACCATGAGTCTTTCTAGAAGTTAGCACTGAGACCATTGTTGATTTCCCATGAAACATACTTGGATATTAGATTCCTTGAATCAATCATGAAGTTCCAAATAGCAGATCCCTTTGGAGGGTCTAAAAGTGTCAATACTCTTGATGGTTGAGTGTTGTCCAAATATTTAGCTTGCATAATCTGACACCATTTGGAGACTGGGTTAGTGTACATTTTCCAATCAATTTCCCTCCAAAGGCCTTGTTGTGGTGCTTCAAATTGTGAAGTCCCACTCCCCCTTGGGATTTTTGGCATGACATATTTTCCAGAGAGGTTAAGGGGATTTTCCTTTCATTTGTCATATTACTGTTCCATAGAAAATCTCTAACGAGTTTTTGCAGTTGTTGGATGACGGATGAGGGAGCCTTGAGGATGGACATGTAATAGTTCGGTATTGCTGTTAGCACTGACTCGATAAGAAGGATTATACCTGATAGTGAAAGCGACCTTACTTTCCAAGCTGAGATTCATGACTGAATTCTACCAATGACAACAGACCAATAGGATGGTTTGTTTGATCCCATAAAAAAGGGGATGCCAAGGTAGGAGGATGGCAATTGGTCCATTGAGAAGCCCAAAGTCTTGCATATTCTTAGTGATAAGATTGAAGGTGTGTTGAAAATGAAAATCTTAGACTTTGAAGCATTAATTTTCTGACCTGAAGCAGAAGAATAGATATCCAATGTTTTCTTGATGAGATTGGCTTCTTTTAGAGAAGACTTACCGAATAACAATGTGTCATCAGCGAAGAGAGAATGAGTTACTGTTATTGAAGTATCTGGAAGGGTGACCCCAAGACAAAGCCCATTTGAGGATTGAAAATCGATGTATCTGCTCAAAGCATCTGCCATGAGAATGAAGAGAAAGGGTGACAGAGGGTTGCCTTGTCTTATCCCCTGTGTACCCTAAAAAAACCCTAAAGGATGACCATTTATTAGAATAGAGAAATATGCACCTAAGATACAATTTTTGATCCATTTGCACCATTTGTCTGAGAAACCAAATTTTGATAATACTTTGAAGAGGAACTCCCACTTGACCCGATCGTATGCTTTCATCATATCAAGTTTGATAACAAAATTTTCTTGTTGGCTCTCATGGACAGAGTATAAAACCTCATGCGCAACTAGGGCTCCTTCCATAGTCTCCCTACCCAGTACAAAACCCCCTTGTTCTTGTGAGATGATCCTTGGTATGAGGAAGTTCATTCTAAGGTAAATGGCCTTAGTTACAATCTTATATATTGTGTTACAAAGAGAAATGGGTCTGAACTCTACGAATGAAGAAGGGGAAGGGGTTTTTGGGATAAGAACAATATTTGTTGCATTAAAACCTTTCAGCATAGCTCCCCTTTTCCTGGATTCTTCCATTACCTCTAAGAGGTCAAAACCAATCACATCCCAACACTTTTGAAAGAGAGGGCAGTGAACCCATCTAGACCTAGGGCTTTATCTACGGAAAGGGAAAATACCACTTTGTGGACTTCCTCCAAAGTGAAGGGGACCAGAAGGGCTCTATTATCCTGGTCGAAAATTAGAGGTGAAATAGATTGTAGTAGAAGCTCAGCATTGTCCTTCCAAGAAGGATCTAAATTAGAATGTGGTGGGGCTAAGAGATTCTTAAAAAACTTTACACCTTAATCTTGGATATTTGCTAAATTTTTAATCAGTTCCCCTGAGTCCTCATGCTTGATTGAGAATATAAAGTTAGATGCTTTCCTTTGTTTTGTGGAGGCATGAAATAATTTTGTGTTCTTATCTCCCTATTGCAGCCAAAGCTCTCTTGATTTCTATCTCCAGTACTTTTCTTCTCTCTTACAGACCTCTTCCCATTCACTTTGAAGGCCCTTTTGTGTAGAGTGCAGGAGTTGATCCAAACCATTGGAAATTATGTCTTGGTTAACTTCTTCCAGTTGTTGAGCAATGATTTTTTTTTGGGCAAAACCATTCTTAAAAATCTTTCTGCTCCATTCCTAAGCTTGGATCTTAATAAACTGAAGTTTCTTAAAAAATTGCAACATCTTCATTCCTCTACATGTAGGGGTAGATACCGACCATTGTCTTAATAAAGTCTGAAAATGTGGGTGTCTAAATCACATGCGCTCAAACTTGAAGGAGGAGCCATAAACTAGCATGGGGTTCTATTTTTGCCATTCCAGGGTAATTTGGACTGGGAAGTGATCTAATTCAGAAATGGGGAGAATGTCTGAATGATAACTAACCTGATTGAGGCGCCATTCTAGAGGAATGAAAAACCTGTCGAGTCTCTTTGCAATCTAAAGGAAGCCTGATATCCTATTAGTCCATGTAAAGAGACCATTATTGGGGATCACATCCAATAAGTTGTTTTTAATGGTGAAGCCAAGAAAATCCTGCATAGATCATGGGGGTGGGCAGATTTCTCCTTGCTTTTCCTTATGAGACAAGATTGCATTAAAGTCTCCTCCAATGATGAAGTTCTATGCTTCCTCTTGTTGGAGTAGAAGAGTCAGCTTGTCCCATAGGCCTTTCTTTTTCAGAGTGGGGATGGGGCCATAAATATTAAATACCATAAAGGTCATGTCATAACATACTGCTTTCAACATTTGCCAGTTAAGATCTTGATCTAATTAGTGAACTTGGACTTTTTTAGGATTCCATAATGTAAGCAATCCGTTTGAGGCCCCAACACCTTGCATGTGGGTCGATCCAAATTGTGTCCATTTAGCCAATGTTTTGTGATACATTTCCTATGATAGCTTCATTTCTTGGATTAAAAAAATGTTTGCCTTTGAAGAATCGAGGTGAGATTTTATTCTCCCTCTTTTGTCATGGGCATTAATGCCTGTGACGTTCCAAGAAATCATTTTCATTGTGAAGAGGGAGTGCCTTTTGCACTCCTTGTAATTCTTTTTGATACTTCAAATTTCCCATCTAAGGTGTTTTGTACACCTACCTCTATTTCTTCTTGAATTTTCACAGAGTTTGGTTTTCTACCTCTCTTTTTTGGGGTGGTGAAGCCATCAGATTTCAAACTGGGGTTTTGTTCAATAGATAAGGATTGTGCATAGTCAAAAGTAATTTTTTATTTCCCTCACCATCTTGTGAAGGGGTTTCCACTCCTTTCTGCCTAATTTCTGAGGGGAGTTCCCCTTTATCTAAGATGTCAGGAGATGAAACACCGCACCTTGTTTCTCATAAGGGACACATTATATTTGTCATACTAAAACCTTCCTCTTCTGCAATTTCCTCAATCATAGTGGCAGCTAGAGTGGATAGGATATCGTCTGCTATTTCCTGGATATGACCCTCCTTACTTGAGATAGCTATCCCTAAAACTGATAAGCTTTGCATTAAATTCTGGATATCGATCGGGGATTCGTTGAACATTAGGTCTCGAACTATAGCTTCTCTGTCATCAGATGTTTTGTCACATAATTGGAGAACCGGTGTGGGCATGGAGGCAGATTTATAGCTAGAAAGGATCCAGTTATACGTGATAAAAAAAAGGGTTAGCTGATTAATCCATTGAACATATGATGGTTCAAAGGCATTCTAAGGTTCAGGGGAATTATTACGAGGTTGTACATGATTGAAAACCAGAACTACCTCATGCCGGCGGGCAGTTGACAGAAGAGGATCTGAGCAATGATTTTTATAGACTGAAAGCTCTAGGCACTCATGACCACTACAAGAATTCGTGAAGTGGCCTGATTGTTGTTGATATTTACAGATGACCTCAACATTATCCAATGCGATGTCTTGATGCCACAAACCCCATTTTGATGAAATGGTTAAATGCTTTGGCAGGGTCTTTTTTGAGGTAAGGAGAAGACAAACCCTAACATCTCTCTCGATTATTTCAAAGGGTATAAGATCGTGAGCAACAAAGATGCCTAGTTGATTAGCCATGGTCTCCACAATATCTGAGTCTATGTATTCCAAAGGAAAACCTAGAAGGGAGATCCAGTGGGGATAAAATTTACAAAGATTAGCATCTGGTTTAAAGTTTGGAATCCAGGATAAGGTAGAAAGACCGACCCCTTGACAAAACTAGCCTTTGTTTTTGTGTATTGCATCTCTATCTTCTGCTGAAGAGAATAGGGCTATAAAAAATTCCGAGTGACTGTCGATGAAGAAAATATAACGAAGACCCGACCAATGACTATTTGCCCATGAAAGAAGAGATTGAAGCGAGATTGAAGAACTAAACTTACTGATGAGAGCCTATTTTCAGAGAAGAGAGACCAACTAGGAGAGAAAATGGTCCTAAAAGGATATCTTGACAATGGAGGTGTCCTCAACCAGAGCCCGAGCGAGAGAGGAGTTTGTCTCTTTAATCTTTGTCAGTTTTCTTTTCCACATAGAGTGCATTGGTATCGACTTTCCATGATCTCCTTGTTGATCTGCTCTAGTTTTCCCATCAACAAAGCCAGCTTTGAGAGGGGGCTGGTGAGGGACGGAAGGGGATGTTTCGCAAATGTCAAAAATTTGTTGTTTCTTTTAGAGTTTTGTTCGGAATGGATTCAAAAATGGAGGCTTTCTGATAGGATTTTGAAAAAAAAATTCCCACCCAAATGAATTTTGAATTTTTTTCCCTCCCGAAAGAATATTGAATTTTTTTTTCCCACCTGAATGAAGGTGGACGATGGCCTGGGTGTCCCTTGAGGATCATACGTGCTATAGGAGTTGAGAAAATACAACACCACAGGAGCCTGAAGATCTTCTACAAGCCAAATAACCTGTTACAAGGAGAAGCAATGAAGCAAAATCTGAAGAACATACAAAACACAGAGAATATGCTAAAAAAGAGAGAGCTCAATATTCACAAAAATATGTAATGTGATTCTTACAATGAAAAGAAAGAACTCAACCTTTAATAGGTCAAGAAACCCTAAAAAGGGAAAACCTAGGTTTGCACATAATAATTAATTAAAATAATTAATTATATGCACCTAAAGTTAGCTTAAGTGTAAAAGAGATAAAGGGAACTTAAATAATTAAACAAAGAATGTTTAATTAATCAAGTAAATACCCGAATACTCTAACACCCCCCCTTAAGCTAGACTTAGGGAGAAGCTAAAACCTAGAACAACTATTGAAAGCAATAAAGATGGGTCCTAGCAACAAGGCCCGATCAGGTACCCAAATACAATGAAATCTCTATGAAACGGAGACAAAGGAGAAAACCCAGTGGGAAAAAACTCCTCTCCAAAAAGAGATAAAAGAACACCACTGAAGCATGAAGAACATGCAAACTCTGTCGAAGAATAACTGCTGATCTGAAGAACATCCACTGAACTAGAACATGACCAGGTAGAGAAGACTGTAATCTACATGAGTGCCCTCAAATGACACTACTCGAATCAGGAGGCAAACAAGGCAAAACAACTGAAATCGAAGATATAGATGGCATGAGAAACCAAAGCCTAAAGAGTTGATCAATTGAACCACGGAAGCATTAGAACCAACAGGATAAACCTCCCCATAATGCAGAAGTGGGGGAGGGACAGGAACACTGAAAAGGACAGCCAAAAACAACTACATGACAAAGAACCAAGAACATCAAAGGTGCTGAGACACATCATCATGAGGTGAATGTCGTGGAAGGAATACTCACTTGACAAAGGAAGATGGCAAACAAAGGCAAACACCAACCCCCTCATGGCACTTGATCAACAATGCATGTACAACAAGACACAATATATGCAAGATTCCAAGTAAACAATGCATGATAGCACTTTATCTCAGTGAGTTTGCATAATTACAAGCTACAATGATAAGAAGACTGGAAAAAGAAATGAGAATCAAAACAGAGACACCCTACTCAAAAAAGAGATCCCAGGACTTCAAACAACCATGATATCCACCAAAGTGCTGAAAAGCAAAAAACTGAATAAAATATGTACAGAGCAGAAGCTGGAAATAAAACCCATTTTTCTGGAAAGTACACAGCACAAGCTTTCCAAAAATATAAAGTTTTTGAAAAATGGAGTTCAGATGCTCATTCTACGTCTCCCAGAGTGCAAAAAAGAGACCTCACTTTGATTGTAAAAAAAATAGTCAAACAGAAAAATTGGAAAAAATTACTAACACCATGAGGTCGGCCTTGGAACCAGCTTTTCGACGCCTATTCGTTCACCAAAATCTAACTCCGTATGCCCAAGATAGGGCCAAAAAACCAAACCCCCCCTTGAAAAAGCCAAAAAAGGGCGTTTGGTGGCCAATGGGTGGTTTGGTGGCCAGGGAGCGGAGCTTCGATGGCACACTGGTGGCGGCTCGGTGGTGGAGTGGTGGCCAGGGGGTTGGGCAGAGATTTCCCAGCAGCAAAGGAGGCCAGGCTGGGCGGAGCTCGGCCGGGGAGAGGAGTTGCGAGAGGTGGTCGGCGAGTGGAGCGGCGACCAGAGGAACATGCAGCGGCCGGCAGGGAGCTGGCGGAGGGCCAGGGCGGAGTACGGCTGGGGAGAGAAGCTGCGGGCGGCGGTTAGTGAGCGGAGCAACGGCCGGAGGAACATGTAGCGGCCGGCGGGGAGTTGAGCGGCCGGCTGGAGCGGAAGCCGGTGACCAAGTAGCGGCCGACGGGAGCGGAAGCCGGGGACCGGAAAAGAATGCCGGAAAGGGCCATCGATGGGGGCTGCAGAGGCCGGATTGACAGGTCTGACAGGCCTGTCAGTCCGGTACCCTGCGGTACCCCCAAACCCCAAAAAAAACTTCCAAAATTTTTTTTTTTCTTAAAAAGAAACAAACCCCCCCCTTTTTTTTTTGGCTTTTTTTTTCAATAAATTTTTTTTAAAAACAAATTTCGGCCTGCATGCCGTAAAAAGGCAAATTTTTTATTTTTTTGAAATTTTTTTTCTCGATCTGCGTGTCAAGGTCGTACGGCCTGGATCTGAGAAAAAAAATGCTCCCAAAGGCTCAGGAACCAAAATAGGTCAAATTTTATATGACCATAGGGGTTTTCGGGCCTTCTGAGCATGATGGTGAGGTCCGTTTAGGCCCAAAGTGCTCAGAAAAAAAGCTCAAACCCTAGGTACATAAAAAATTCCTGAAACCCTAGATCTGCTTCCAAAGCAAAAATTCTCAAAACAAGAATAGGCAACTGCAGATCCAAGCTCTGATACCATATAGGAGTTGAGAAAATACAACACCACAGGAGCCTGAAGATCTTCTACAAGCCGAATAACCTGTTACAAGGAGAAGCAATGAAGCAAAATCTGAAGAACATACAAAACATAGAGAATATGCTAAAAAAGAGAGAGCTCAATATTCACAAAAATATGTAATGTGATTCTTACAATGAAAAGAAAGAAATCAACCTTTAATAGGTCAAGAAACCCTAAAAAGGGAAAACCTAAGTTTGCACATAATAATTAATTAAAATAATTAATTATATGCACCTAAAATTAGCTTAAGTGTAAAAGAGATAAAGGGAACTTAAATAATTAAACAAAGAATGTTTAATTAATCAAGTAAATACCCGAATACTCTAACATGTGCCCCATGGTTGAGAGAAGCTCCTTGGATGTAGGTGTTGGAGTTCAAATGATTTTGAAGATTACCAACTGCTTTATGGGGATGGGAGTGAAATGACTGGGCCGGATGAGCAAGAGGATTATTGAAACAAGTGTCGGGGCTATCTGGCTGATCTTGAAGACATGCGATACGATTTAACCATCGGTTTCCTGAGGGTAAATCTGAAACCGATTTGATGTAAAGTTTGTCCCTAAAGATTTTGACAAAAGGGTTAATGTTAAATTTTGAATATTGGCCAAAACGAGGGACATCCTTTGACTATCCTTGGCGAGGTTGATGGGGGACACTGAAACCTTGCCACCAATTACTGTTCTCTGCGGTCCTGCTTTGAGGCCTTGCCCCGCCTTGTCATGGGACACTGTCATCTTTCCGCCATCTTCCATTCCTTGGGACCCTACTCTGAGCCCTAAGAAAATTCGGGCCTCCTCCCACCTTGTTTAGAAAACCCAAAAAATTTGAACCTCCGCCCATCCTGCTCATTCTTTGATTATTGTTTATATATTCTTATATATTAAGTTATCTACTATTTAATATTATATATAAATAAAATTAACAAATATATTTTAATGTACAATTTTCTTATCTTACTGTATTAATATATTTACTATTTACATTACATAAAAGAAACATTATAATATATTATAATGTAATTATTAAAATTAAAAAATAATTTTATTTGAATGATATATTTACTATATATATCACAATATAATAATTATTAAAACTTCAAAAATTTGAAAAAATTAAAAACTTTAAATATCTAAAATTTTCTGGAGAGGAAAATTAAAAAAAAATAATTGAAAGAAACAGAAAATTAATGATAAGGTGAGTACGACATAATTTTTACAGCTAGCGAATATACGGAATATTCTGTATAAAAGATAATGTTTTAAAAATTAAATGAAAGATTCGGAGGGGATAGTGAAAAAAATTAATATAATTTGATATTTTATTTAATGTATTGAAATGTGTAATTAAAAAAAAGAAATTTAAATTTTGTACCTATTGTTTATCATATAGATTAATAAAAAAAAAAATGATATTTGTATAATAATATAAATTAAAAAGTTAAACATAATTTTATTTTATTTTAAATTTAATTCTATATTCTATATTCTATATGATATTCTAATAATACCTCTTGCAAAAGTCAAGTCCGATATTCTATATATGATATCTCTCAACTATTTTGAGGTGTATAATTAATAGAATATTAGTGGTATAATGCCACAGATAATTAATAGGGCCTATAATTATCTGTGAGGGCGGCGTGGAGGACGCCTTGATCTAACAGATTGTAGAGAAAAAACAGGAAAGGGTGAAACAGAATGCAGCTACTAGAAACAAGACTTGGCACCACCTCCATGACTCTTTATAACATACTTCAAATCCTACTTAACAGAAGACTTGTTGACAAATCAATGGAAGAATACCCATTTGCCATATCTGTAATGGAACAGTTCAATGTTGCATGGTTTAAAAGGTAGCTAACATCTCTCTCCTCTATTAGTATAAGCCAAGATCTCCCATCTTTCTCAGTGGTGTTTTTAAGGAATTCATCAAAAGTTTGCCATGGGTGAGAAGGCAAAGAACACTAAAGGTAGGAGTAAGAAAAAGGATCTGCCACCATTGCCAACCTCTAATAGCAGAGATTCATCACCAAGGTATTATGACTTTCAGAAGAAAGCAGTTCATCCATTACCATCTTCAGAAGAGTCATCCAGGAATGGAAATAACAGAGGCCCCCTAGATGTTTTCCACAAGTACATAAAGATGATCAAGCCCTTGTATGAAAAAATCAGTAATAAATGTGATCAAAGGATATTTTCTGGTCACTTGAGAGTAGATAAAAATGTCAGTGCTTCAGAAGTAGAAAAGAGAATTGAGGCAGGTTCAGAGAGTAGGGGTAAGAAGAAGTATAGTCTCAGAAGCAGTCACCATGTTTGTTTCACTGAGGATCCAAGGAAGGTTAAGAAAAACTTTGGTTTCGGTAGTCCAAGGGGTACATCTCCAAGCCATGGTTGTATGGTGACAGGGAGAAGCTACCCATCTTCCATGGTTTCATCTCCAAGCCATAGTGGAGTTCTCATTGGAAGAAGCTACCCATCTTCCATGGTTTCTTCTCCAACTCATAGTGGAGTCCTCAATGGTTTGAATTCTAGTACTATCAGCAGCATGGAAGAGTTGCAGAGTGCTGTCCAAGCAGCCATTGCCCATTGCAAGAATTCAAATTCCATCAGTTCTGGTAAAGATTTCTTTTTGGGTGTTAGATTCTATTCAAATCAACTTTACATAGCTCATATGATTAAAAAGCACATGAGATGGAGTATTCTTGTGCCTTAAATTGTTGAAGGTGATCAACTATTTGGATTATAAATTTGTGTTCAAGATTTCAGAAATGCTTTCTCTTCATTGTCCTAGTGTCATCAGTTGATTATTCTTATGTATGAAAATTTGTGCTTGAATTAGTCAAACGGATATATAACATTTAGGTGTGGAATTAGTAATTTTGTCATTGAGTCAGAGTTGTGTTTAATTTGAACAGATTTCCACAATCTATATCGATATGATTGGTGTGTTTTTGGATTTTGATCATGTATGAATATTTTGAATTGATATTTTGGTTTGCATTCTGTGATCCATCATCAGGATGAAAGATAGCATAAGTAGATGACAATAATTATTTCATCTTGATGATGGATCATGAGTGTGACCTGAAATGTTGATTCAAAAAATTCATACACAATCAAAATTCAAAAACACAGTAATTATATATGTTTAATTTGTTTTTGAAATTATTTTATTATAGAGAGAATTACACCTTTTCCAATGTCTTATGTCTCGTGTAAATTTTTTTTTTTTTAATTTATTTAAAGAAACAGGTGATTTTATTGATTTTGTTGATAAAAGAGAGGTTTTTGATAGAAACTCAACTCTTATAGAAGAAAACCCTAGAAAAGAACAACTGTTCAATTGTAACCAAAATTCAACAAAATAGCAAATTAGGTCTAAATCAGCAGAGGGGTCTATAAGGATCAAGAGAAAAAGACATAAAAAGAGCATGAATAAAATAGATTCAAAAGAAATTAAGACTTATGATGATGAATCATAAAATGTAATACAAAACGTTGATGAAAAAGCCCACATACAATCAAATTCAGAAACAACCGCTTACAAAACTAGAACTTCTTCAGCACCATAGCAACATCTCACCATAGCAACATCTCACTTGTCTTCCCCCCAAAAAAACTTTAAATGCTCCTCTACAAAGTTGTATCATCCTTACTGGCCTCCTCCATCAGTTTACATTTGTTTCCTCTCGTTCTCAAATTGGATGCAACATGATCTAGAATGAAATGAGATTTTAGTCTCTCTTGTAGTACTTTGATGCTTTTGATACAATTCTTAATGTTGGTTTGACTAAGGTCAACCACAATCCTCAGATAAGTTTAAATTTTCACCGGATACTTCTCTAACATTTTATTCCTTTCATTTAGCTTATTCAAATTTTGTATAACTATATTTACCTCATATAGTTTTCAAATTTTGTACAAAAGTGTTAAAACCTCTTAACAAGCCTGCCTTGTAGCTGTCAGAACCTTAATCATTATAGTTAAAGCCCATTGAAATGGGATTACATAATATGTAGATGTAGGAGTGAATATTTCTATACTTGAGTTGTAGAAATGTGTTCAACTTCATGGTGTGTAATCATATAAAGAAATTTACAATTTCCAGTGTGTTAAATACTGTGCGATGAATTTTTTTCTGTGCTAAAAGTAGTTGTAGACTACAGAAAACTTATCTGAAATGCTCAAGAATTTGGCTTTGTATGTGGTTGCAGATCTCCAAGTCTCAGAAAGGTTCTGAATTTTGGTCTTAGCTGATTGTGGGTATCAATGAAGGGAATGGACAGGATAACACTAATTGTGTGTCCTAGTCTTTGTTGCTAATTCTCATGAAGTTTTACTGTTAGGGTTAAATAAATCTGTGATGGTAGAATATCATCAAAAACTAAAAGAATGCATAAATAAGGGACATCCTTCCATATCAAGCTACAAGCTACAAGCTACAGCAGTAATCAAATAAATATAGGTGTATATATAAAATAGTGACACGCGACCTATATAAAATAGTGACACACAAGTTCAAATCCTGTAGGGGCAATGTATATACACATCGTTTGTAGCACACTTAGGTGTTTCTTGCATGGAATACGGGGCAGTCTCATATAGTGTAAGCCACTTGAAACCATTTGTAGACCCAAAAACAGATTCTCTGATATCGTGGACCATAAAATGATCCATTTCCATTTCATGTGATTTATTATTATTAATGATATTTAAAGATATTCAATGCGTAACATCCTTAGTCATTTATGCTTATGTAATATTATGTCAAATTTCATATATGCTACATATTTCTTGTTCATGTTTACTTTTGGATACCAACACTATTTTCTACATGATCCAATTTCACCATTTTTATTATATTCATGTGATAGTTGATTTATTGCAATTATCCCGATTATTCTTAAGTGAAAGATTAATATTGAGACTTGAAATGTACATGATATGATTATAAGATGGTTATGCTTTATTTATTTGTATTTATGTCTGTTGCAATATATTGTGCTTTGGCTTTTATTATCTTGTGGGTATGCTTGATGTGTTAATTGAATATGCAAACATAATATTAAAATCAATAAGATTTAATTCGAAGACAATCATATGATTTGCTTGGTGTTATAATCCTATCTTGGGTCTAGTTAAGGTTAAAGACACACGATCTGTTAAATTAGTGAAACCCAATCCAAATCACTCATGATTCAAGAACTTTGTCTATGCTAGACTAGTAATATGTCTACATTCCTTGCATGCTTTTAATTAAAATTTATGTGCATAGTGTTTGTCAAGAGTAGGATAGATTTAATAGCCATGATAAAATGATAAAATTCTCATGGATTGATGAGGGATTCATTTGGATTCTAAATGATGAATCATAAATGTTGTAGCCTAATTTCCAATTTGTAAACTTTAGCTAGGGTGTCCATTTCTTGTGTAGTGTGGGTTGTTTTTACAAAAAGACTAGTTAATGGATCTATAGCTTTAAGATAGTCCTAGATTACTACATCTTCATTAATTGTATAAGGTGGTTGCAATCATATGTAGCATTTAAATTTTGGTATTGAACATGGTTTAAGGTTCATTAGGTTCTTTTTTGCATGTGGCAAATTGTTGGTACAAGAAAGTTGGTTTAACATAAACTCTAAATATATTTATGAAAACATCCTCTACATCTTATCAATTGTCAATGGAATGAGTGGGTAAACTCCGATACTAACTATAGGCTAGATCCCCAAGTGTGTAGGGAAACAACCTATAGACTACATCTTGATGCTCAATTTGTGGCCTAATATCTACATCTTTGAAGGCTTGGATATGTTATTATGTAATTTTGGGTTCTCCATAAATGTATGGGGGGGTAAAAATTCTTAAGGTTCTTTGGCATGTCATTGATACCTTGGGGAATTGCCCAAGGGTGAGTGACGTCTAGTGAAAAATACAATTTATTGAGGTGGGTTATGTGTTGTGAATGGGGAAATAAGTGTTGAGATCATGGGTTGTGAAGTATTTCTTCCTCTAACACTTCTTGCCTTAGTGAGGAATCCTAATTTAAAGAATTACGCTATGTTTGGTGTAGCTCTAAGAACTCTTTCCAATTTATTTGGTGAGAAAGAACCTATTCAAACCAATTTTTGGTAGTTTAGAATGCACCCTCCTTCTAGTGCAAGTTTTGTTGATGGAAAAATTAACACATGAAACATAGGTAGGGAGTTTTATCTCTCATCTTGTGTAAAAGATAATTAACCTTTTGATTAACAACCTTCCAAGGTCTTGAGAGTTGGGACATGACTGTGCTATGTAACTTAAGGATTTGTTGGTGATTTCTATCCAATTTCGAGTGACTATTCAACCAATCCTATTCTAACAAAATTTTAAAAGAAATCACAAAAGATGATTTAAGTCATGCAAGACATAAATAATGAATAATAAACATGCAACTCATATTTGACTAGCTATCAATGAGATTATTCTAACCAATAACACTTAGATCAGTTTAAAACACAACTTGAAACATTAATAGTCCAAGATTCAAAGAGATTCTTAAAATTAAATACATGCAATCATTATTTATAGCTACCATATTGCATGTGGAAACTATAAATAAAATTAAAGTCTAATGGAAGAACTTCTATCTTGCATGTGGAAACTATAAATAAAATTAAAGTCTAATGGAAGAACTTCTATCTCATTAACAATTGATAAATTAAAAGTAGCAAGAGAAATATTGGTATTATAAAATTTCAAGAGCAAGTGGTTAAATTATATTGATTTCTTCTTCAAAATGGTGATTACAATCATCTAGCTTAAATTCACTAGATTTCATGTTCCAACAATTTCTACAATGCTTCTATACTATGCTAAAATTCTTGAAAGTTAGAAACTAAATGATCAGATAGATGAAATAATTTGGTTCTATGTCCTAAATCTTCAACCTTGAGACCCTTAGAATGATATATAGATTTTATAATTTATAGCACAAAAGTGAAAAAATTGCCCACCCAAAAGACATGTAAATAGAGAGTCCAACCAACATGCAAGTTGTCATTTCAAAGTAGGTTCTTGTTTTGACTCCAATTTTCAAAATTGCATTAACTAGTTCTAGTGACAACTCTTAATTAACCAAAAAATATCACAAAATATTTGCAAGTTATAACTTCAACAATTTTTCACAAAAAAAAATAATATTAAAATAAAAAAATAAATTATTTTTTCAAAATTTAAATTATGGTCATTACATTCTTTTCTAGTACTTGTATTCTTGGTAACTCACTAATCATAAGTTCAATGCATCCTCATCAAGCACATCAACCCTCTCTAATTTGTTTGGACTTCTCAAAAACCTTTGATATACTGTCTGCGCTCTAAATTGATTTCTTAATATCCTCCTTGGCCCCCTTAATGCTCATTTCAATGTTTCATATTTCTAAAGAAATTCATCATTGATGCCTTTAGATACACTATACTATTGATATGCTTTTTCCCTCCATGCTTCTTGCACAACATCCAAAGAATGAAGCCTATGCTTGTCTGTCAAAAGTAAATCCTAGATAATTAATTGTTTTTTTTTTCTCAAAAGTAATGTAGTTGTTATACAACTCTTTTTGCTCCTTTAGAAGGAATACTGTATGATGCACCACTAAATCTCTTTTGAAATATAGGATATTTATGCGTTTTACTACAAAATATATATTCTCCTCTTTCAAAATATTTTCTTTCTTCAACTCCTCAAGGTCTATATTCTACATCTCATTAAGCAATTGCAATTGTTCATGGTATACCTTTTCATCCTCTCTAAGGTTATTTGTATAAGATATCAAATTTTTCTCTAGATTATTAGGCTCTTCATAATACATGTATCCTTCCACCAAATGTTTTTCCATCTTCTCAAGATATTTAAAAGCCTAACTATCTATAGCATTATCCTTTTTCTTTCATAGTGTAAGGTAGGTAAATGGGATTCACTAGTCTAATTATGTAAAATAGGAATCAAAATCCATTTACACTAACAATACATTCAAGAATAATCAATAGGCCCACTATAGATGAGTTGGGTACAATGATTGAGTTATTCTTTGCTTGTGATTTGATTTCATAAGAGAATGCAAGAACTAGTTCTAATAATAGAAAATTGATAGCAATCAATATAAACATTAAGCTATAGAATAAATATGCAAACACTGAGAATAGATTTGGCAGTAGGGAATAGAAAGGAACCTATGTCTCCAATTTGAGCTTAGAAGTGTTGGACTATGTGGCTGACATCCTAGCCTACAAGTCTCTGATGCAAATATCAGGTTCACATATTCGGGAACAAGATGTTGCTCAGAATATCTCCTTGAAATTTGGTTGAAAAAGTATCAGACTATGTGGCTAACTGCAATGTCCATGGTTTTCTACTTCTTTAAAGTCTGGATCTCTTTGTCTTATTTTGCACATTTTGAATCTATAATCCTTCTCTGTCGAATCTAAAAACTACACACACAATAGAGGAAAATGGTGTTGGGTGGATATGGATTTTCCTAGGTCAAACCCTAGGCTTGGAATTAACCCTATATTGAATAATTGATAGAAAATAGAGCTTACCCTTGTAGGGAAGAGGCTAAAATGTTAAGAAAATACTAAATTCACAATATGATACCTTGAACTTGATATTTTTTTGATGATGCAATTCTCCTTGGATAGGACCCTCAAGGGTTGATGCAATAACATGACATGGCAAGACAAAATCAATCATGAAAAACCACTTGCATAAAGATTGATGCAACTTCCTGCTCCATAATGCTCAGATCTGAAAAAAAATCGCTAATAATGCTTGCTCTAGAAGCTGATATGAATGTGGATGGATGAAAATAAATCAAGAAAGATGCTTTTATATAGTGTTCCCAGAGTATTTCATAAATTAGGTTGATCTCTAATGGTCATATTCAAATATCAGAATCACAAATCAACTGGCGAGAATCAATATATACCAACAAATTCAAATTTGGGCCTAATCTAGGGGGACTATGGCTCCTAGTGCCATAGTCCACCTAAAAAGGGGTGGTAAAAAGGAAAATTAAGTATATATAGGCTCACAAGAGAGAATCTGATCACCATATCATCATATGAAAATAATTTTGTAGTAACAAGGCCAAAAATAGGCTTGAAAAAAATATAGGAGGAGACACACTAAGGGCTAGGCCCAAAAATGAAAGTGAAATTGTAAGGGGTTACAATTTACGATGCTACAGTTATCCCCCACTATAGTAGGAGTATGAATATGCATTCATACTCATGGTAAATTAGAGTGAGAGAAAGAGAGAGAGAGGGAGAGAGGGAGAGGGAGAGAGAGCAAGATTAACAAAAAGTAAGACGTCACTAAGTTTGAGAGAACAAGTCCCCAATCTTAGGGTCTTAACTCACACAATCACATCCAAGGAATGACACAAACAAAGAAAAATAAAGAAAATATAAACAAAGGGGAAAAAAGAAAACAAAGGCAAGAAAAAAGACACAAAAAGGGTTAGTACTAAAAATAGAGGCTCCAAGTCAACTAGTTGAAGAGACCTTGATAATCAAAATGTCTCAAATTCTATTATCATTCATGAAATGTTATTGTAAGAGCACAAGTGGTCCTATAGAAAGAGAAATAGCATACACCAATTGATGAGACAAGAAACTACATTGATCCCACTATTAGCAAATTGTGTTTGTTAAACCTATGAGGATCTAGTTAATACTAAGAGAGGGTGGGGTGGGGGGGGTGAAACAGTATTAAGACCAATTGAAAATTTAAACTCAAAATCAAACTTATATCAGATTTGAAACCATTTAACAAATATCTTAACTTCTTTAATCAAATCTAACAACCTCTTTATCAGATTTTCTTAACACATTAATCAAATCATTTACCATATCTATCAATACTTTCACCACTTGAACAGTCATATAAACTTGATCATTAACCTCATCAATCAGATCAAATACGTTCTCTACCAATTCTTATCAGTATCGGTAACCTCTGATAAACTTCTAATAAAACATCATAATGAGTGTCTCAGAAATAAAGCATGAAATGAAACATAAACAAGAACATCACATGAAAAACATTCCACACATGAACACCATAAGTTTATGACATGGAAACCCAAATAGGGAAAAACCACAGTGGGAGTTGGCACCCACAAATATTTGTACTATTCTGAAGTACGCCTTGTTAGGAGCTTAGCCCTATTAGGAGCTTACAATATGCCCTGTTAGGAGTCACCCAATTAAGGGATTTTCCTTGCAGCCCGGATAGGATCTTGATGACCTGTTAGGATCAACCTCATGAGAGGATTTAACACTCTTTTGAGAGATGCCCTATTAGGGGACTTAAATGTTTAAGTCATGTTAGGACCTACCCAGTTAAGGGATTTAACCTGCTGCAACTGTTAGGGAACAATAGTGAAAGAATGATCTGTTACTTGCACTTGTCTGCTTGCTTGATCAGATCCAATTAAGCTCAACACTCTGCAACTCTCAGGTAGATCTCACACTTCACTTGGACAGCTCAACACATTCTCTAAGACCACTGACATCATAAACATCAACTGTGTCTTCCTAAATAGCCATCTCAACTAGGTCGGCCACTAAACCCTAATTACATCATGAATTTACAATTAAAATCATAAGAGATCATCCTAGATTGATATATAGATCATTATAAAAAATTACAATGCAATATCAACTGTTTATTGATCATAACCCATCATGAAAAATCTGATTGGTATCCTCAAAACACTCTACTAAGTGTTTCATTGATTCTGAAGAAATTCTTCCTTGAATCGTGCCAAAATAGCAATCAAATCTTTTCACGCAGGTTGTGTCATGTTACCACCTTCATGTAGACTCGTTGTTGATCACCGTCATAACAAAAATCATTACTGGTTTGATGATATCTTCACCGGTCTTAAACCCTACTAAAACCTTAACAAAAATTCATTAGAAATTTGAAACATGCCTTTCAGTAATCATCACAAGTTTTGGTTCCTATCAGATACTCCTTTCCATGATACAAGCTCACCATTCAAACCACAAATCACCAATAATCATCGATCGACTGATTCAACCAAAACATCTCTTCTTTACCAGTTAAAGTCCTATTTCACAGATTTCAATTCTCTATCGGTAAACCATGTCTTCCGGTAAACCAAATCACTTAGATGACAAAACAAAACATCAAGAACGTTAGTTGCCATCAATGACAACACAAATAACTAATCAAGTCATCTAATCACAAAATCTCAATCTATTCATCACAAATAGACTTCTATCCTTTACCGGTGCAGTCATCAGTCTTCAACTATATCACCTGCATCTGTATCAGTTATGCCAAATGCCAATAGTGTTATGATATGGGCTCATGGGGAAAGAGAGAAAGACATGGATTCTACTGGCTAGCAAGTTATATTATTCTAGGTGATCCTTTTAAAGAGAGGGATAAGAATGGACTCCACTGGACAATAAGGTGCGACAAGGAAAGTCAAAGTGGGATAGCAAGGTGTGTTATGCTAGTTGACTCAAACTAAGAAATATTACAAAGAAAAACTTCTTGTTTTTTAAATAATCTAAAAAAATCAACTACAAAATGGGTGCTACAATGTGCAACAATACAAATATTACCGAAGAAAACCCTCTATTTACAAGGCAATCCAAAAACTTGACTACAAAATGGGTGTTGCAGTGTGCACCAACACAAACAACAAGGAGGCTTCTCATGGCCCCCTTAAGGTGTCAACATACATCCATGTTGACATTTGAAGGAAGTAAAAAATCAGGATAAACATCTTCACCACCAAGGAGATATCCTTAACAAAATTGCATGTATTCCTAAGCTAGAAAGAGGATACAACTATTTTAAGAAAGGAAGAGAGAGTTGTAAAAGAAATTTCTTGCAACAAGTTTAAAGGTATCCTTTTCAAGGATACATAGCTATCAAAGAGGGAGGAAGAGATCTTTTTCTTAAGATATCTACCTCCAAGAGGAGATATTTAACAAAGATAACATCTCCAACTCTAAGGAAAGGCAAGGAGATCGAGGTTGCTACAAGGATTTAGCTGCCATCTACCTTGTAAATCCTATGACATGGTTCCAACATCCTTCGAAAGTGTCCTAAGGCACTTAGGATGTATTGGGAAAATAGTTTTTAATATTTAATTCTCACTATTATTTGTAATATATTCGTAATGAGTGATGGGTTCTACTAGTAGCAATAAAACTAGGTAGTGAACACAATTATTTAATATTGTTTTCCCCAATTATGAATGTCTAGAATAAGATATTTAATGTCTTAAGTAGAAAAAGAGTGACTTATGGGCTTCTCCTAGTGGAAGCATGGAAGAGGCAGCATGTGTCTTTTGGCATTCAATTATTTATTGCATTTGAAGTAATGGTTATCTTGTAAGTATGGGCATATAATTTTGAGAGAAAGTATTGGAAGCTAAATTGGTGTCTTTTCAAGTTCTGTGGAGGCATTCCAAGGGTTGTGATTGTGAGGAATGAAGAGGCTCATTTGGGAACTTGTATTGGTGGTTTTGGAGCTCTTTCCATTCTATAAATTCAGCCTTTTGTGTAGATTATAGGTGTAATAGTTGAATGCATATTTCTCTATAAGAACAAAGGATTTAAATGGGAAGCACAATGAGGTTGTTCATATTTACATAGGTGCTTCTATGTTGGAGGAAAAGAGGAGAATGGAAGTGATTGTATTGTAAACACTTTGATGTAGATATTCCAATAGACACAACAAAATAGGGAGATCTTTCTCCCAACTTACCTATTCAAATAGGTGTCAACTCTTCACAAACTCTCAAGAGACCTCGCAAGGCTAATAGGTGCTCAATAGGCTTCAACACCCCCAAAGTATACTCATGCCTCCCCACCCTTGTAAAACCATTGGGATTCATTATATTGGGTTCAAAAAACTTGTTCAAGGCCAATATGAGTCTCTCCAACCCCTAGATCACACCAAACCCTTAAACCCTACTCACACAAGACCAACTCCTATTAGGACCCCAACTTGTCCATAAGCATAACTCAAAATGAAAAATAGATATTCACCAACCCAAGGAACTTCAAGACACCCTTGAAGAGACTCTTCAACATAGGCAAATCACCATCCTTCACCCTCCCATCCACCCTAAAGACAATAAAGAAAACTTGTTGCTATATCAATGGTTCACTATGGCAGCCACAACTTTGTTTAGGACAATCATAATAATTTGAGTCAACTCCTCTCACCAAGGATTCTTATCACCTTCAAAGGTTACTAAGTACCCCCAAAAAACTTTCAAAATTGTCCTGCACTCACCCAACCCTTTCTTTGCATCATATTCACAAAATCTCGGGTTACTAGTTCATTAGGACAACAATATACCCAATTTTAGGACAGTCATAAAAAATAATGAGATTTTTGACCAATCTATTGGCATTTGCATGAAAATTGCATTAATGATATGTTATTGTCATTGATGTCAATTGAACCGGTAATGATATTAATGATGTTGTTGATATTGTTGTTATTGTTGACATTGTTTTGTAACTAGTAGGAAGAGCTTTGTGAAGGTTATTGTAAACTGGTATGTAAGTTTGTGAGTTGAATCGGTAATCAGAGTAAAAGGTTAAACCATTTCTATGTTATGTAACCGGTAAACCGTACCAGTTGTTTTTCTTAAACCCTAACCAATTAAGGTTGTTGAATTGGTTATATTGGTTTATGATCTGATGTTGAGCAGTAGTGATGATGACACCTAAGGTCATTATATGAAGACAAGTTCAAAATGTTTTGGCGCGTTTGTTTGTCTAGGGAAGGTAAAAAATGTATTGCATCTAATGCAAAGTGCATGATGAGTTACTAAGCTGGAGGAAGCAGTAATCAAGGAGTGGTTGAGGTTTTCTTGATTGATGTGATGAGATTTCTATGAAATCCAATGGTCATGCTTATACCGACCTGTTTGTAATCTTGATGATGAGAGGATTAGATTTTTGTTGTGTTACCGACCTAATTGATTTGTATTTAAGGTCAATGAAGTTGTTTTGTTTGAGAGGTGGCAAGACTTGGCAGAAATCAGTTGAGTGTGTGGTTGCCTAACCGGAGAATGAGTCTGTAGTTTTAGTAAAGGAAGATAGAAGCTTAAATGGATGTGATCAAGCAAATGTAGTTCTATTTAGATAGTGTAGCATCCTAAAATTGTGACACTTGCAATTTCAACTGCATTTGGGTCTTCACGATGGCGACGCAACACTGAACCTGAATGGAGACCCCGAAACTTGTTCATGACATCAAAACTGCATTTTCTAGCACCCTGGCCTGATCCTCCTTGCACCCTGCTGTCCCTGGAGGTGGGACCATGGCACCCAGTGCCCTGGTCCTTCAGGACAGGGTGCCCAGCGCCCTGGTCCCCCAGGACCATGGCGCCCAGCGCCCTGGTCCCTGGCCCTATTTTGGGCCCGGTCTCTTATGGGGCTTCGGGTCTTTTAGTTTGCAAATTGGAAAATAACCTTTCCTGGTCAGCCCAAGGTCAGAAAAATCAGTCTATCAACCCTAATTGACAAGTATATAAACTACATTTCCTCTCCCATTTTGGTAAGAAGATGGAAAAAGGGCAGAAATGATATTCAAACATTCCAGCATTCAAGCATTCCTTCAAGCAATTGATCATTCTAAGTCTCCATTCAAGGCTAAGTGTTGCATTCAAGACAAGGATTCAACCATTGAAGAGGAGATCACATACAACATACAACATACAACAACATTTACACCTTCGCATGTAAGAATACAAACATTCTTACAACAAGGTATCAAGTACTTGTTTACATTACAAACATTTACATTTACAGCATTTCTCATTTCTTGGTTAATTCTAAAACCGGGGTTTGACCTAAAGGCAAACCCCTAATCCCTAACCCCCCAATCGTCTCCACTTTTCTGTGTGTAGGTTGCAGGTATGCGGCTGTAATTGAAGATCTGGAATCCTTGTGCAGAGACGAATAGATCCCCCTTCGTTTCGCGGATTTTTCGGAGGACCGTGTGCACGCCGGGTGCCATCGTCCCGTCAAATTTTGCTCAAATTTGCAGGACAGCGTCGTCTCAACATTTTACTACTAATTCCAGGTCCACAGCTTCATCCTATATTCCTATCTCCGTTTATAAGTGAATCTTTCTTGCTTCTACATACATTCCTAGTTCAATCTTCTATCTACATTCTTTACAAAAGAGGGTAGCCTTGCTGTCATAACCCTTGAAACTCATTTAGAATCCAATCTTGCATTGTGTGGGATTGGATCTTGTGGGCTTCAAACCCTCTTTTGAATCTAAAGTCCCTCCTAAGTGAAAACCGTCAATCCTAGTGACCCCCCTTCTCCTTGGAGTGGGGGAGAACACCTAGGGTTCGATTTTCCACTTTACATTTTGGTGAACCCGACGTGAACATCCTTTCTGATTATTCATGGTTAGATATGAAAATTGGATGCCTTTATTACATTTCCATGCTTGATCTTTTGCAAATTTTAGAGGTTAATTACATGAAAACCCTAAATTTTTCGTTTTAGTAATTGAGCTTGTGAAATGTTTAATTGATAATGCTTGTTTCAGATCTACCCTTCTACTAAAAATTGTCAAATCATATCTGTGCTTTAATTTTGAAAATTAAGTGGTTAAGTGTCAAAACCCTAATTTTTAAAACCCTCTTGATTCAGCCTTTGACTGATAATTTCACTGATCAAAACATCTCCAAATCAGCAGTAACTTTGGATTCCGCAACAAAATCATAATATCTTTCATCCCTAAAAATTTGGAAAAAAGTTGCGAGGACCGTGTGCACCCCGAGCACCATCGTCCCCGACATTTTTTTCGAAATTTCGGGAGCTAGATCTTACTGTATTTTTCTGCTAAAATCCAGAATTTTGGCTGATTTTATCAATTCTAACACTTTCAAAATTACAGTCAAAGTTGGTCTAGTGATTGCTTGGATTGAGGCTTCTAATCATTCAAAAATTGTTGAAATTGAAATTCATGTCAAAATTGTGTTTCTTATTATCCTAAATCTGAAAAGTGTGTTGGCATTCATTCGAAATTTCAGTGCTTTATTCAAATTTTTGCAATTTGTGACTTTTGAAATTAGATTTTTAATTACAACAACCTTGATTTCCACTTTCAAAATTGAATTTTGAATGAAATTGAGTCAATTTTTAAAATTCAAAACCGGCATTACTTTTGGTATTCCCTCTAAAATCATAAAATTCAAAATTTCAGTTTTCCTCTCTTTTTCAAAATTCAAATTTTGCATTTTTCGACAATCTTGGTAGGGTTCAATTTTGAGATTGCAACTCTAATTTGGCCTATCTACAGATCGTAAAATCACTCAATTTTTTCAGGTTAGCTATAAAATCATCATAACTTTCATCCCTGAAAATTTCAAAAAAAGTTGCGAGGACCATGTGCACTCCGTTCGCCACGGTCCCGAACATTTTTTCTGAAATTTCGGGAGATTGTCATGATTGCATTTAATAGCCTAAATCTAGGAGATTGGCTGATTTTACTGAAATTTGCTACCTCTAAATTCAAAATCTTCTCTCCCTCTCTAGTGCATGAGTTTTACAACAATAAGCCCTACTTACACTATTCCCGTTAGACGAAGCCTTAGAATTAAGTTTTTCCAAGGTTTAATTACTGAGGAGATGGAACCTAATTTGAATGGCCTTTTTAACGAGGACACGGGTAATTCCTCTAATCCTCTTAATGATGAAGAAGCTCTCCATGAGGTTTCTGAAGAACAACTTTCGAAATTGGATAACCAATTTGATGATTTTCGACAATGGATGTCTCAAGAATACCCCGATAGTCAAGCTCTTCCTTTAATTGAGGGTCTAAAACGTATGCTTCAAAGTGATAAGAATGGAATTGATATTTTGCGTGGTATTGCACACATTGTGGATTCAAATGTGATGCCTATGAAGAGTTGTGCTGAAACTTTGGGTTATACACAACCTCCTACTCAAGTCAATCATTCTATTCCTTTGACAACTTCTATTGCTAGTATACCTACTTTTACATCAAACATAATGACTACTTCAATACAAGACATTCCTCCTATGATCACTAATCATGGGGGCAATCCTTCTTCTTCAATTAACCCTCTTCCTTCATTCAATCCGACTTCTTCATTCATTCCTTCAATGAGTGTCCCTATTACATCTCCACAAATGAACATGACGCAAGGGGGCAATTCATTTAATCATTCCATTCCTCCTTGTAGTGTTCCTCCTTTCCAATCATCTCCTATGACTAACTATCATAGTGTCCCGCCACCTTACTCTCTACCTTCTTTCAATAACATAACACCTCCATCACAATCTAACTCTTCGACTGAAGCGACCATTAACAATCTTGCACAAACTGTCTCTTCTTTACAGCAACAAATTGCCTCTATGAATCAATCTAAGTTTAGTGTGCCCACATTTGATGTTGCGAGCCCACTTTCTCTTGACATTGTTCGAGCTATTCCCCCTAAACATGTTGAAATTCCGCATTTGGAGCTTTATAATGGTAAGGGTGATCCTCTAACACATGTTAAGACTTTTCAAACAATATGCACTGATTTTGCTTATGACCAAAGGTTGCTTGCAAAACTGTTTACTAGAACATTAAGAGACAAAGCCCTACAATGGTATTTCTCATTGCCTTCCTATTCTATTACTTCTTTCGAACAACTTGCAAATGCTTTCATTCAACAATTTCAAAACAACATAAGTCCTAAAGTTACTTTGATTGATTTAATGCATTGTAAACAAGGTGTTAAAGAAAAAGTGACTGATTTCATTGGTAGATATAAGCATTTGTATGCTCAAATTTCTTTTCCAGTGCCTGACAATGATATCCAAAGAATCTTTATTTCTAATTTACAAAAAGACATTAGAGAAAAACTTCTGTTTTCTGAGTTTACTTCTTTCCAACAGTTGTGTGCAACTCTTCACAATTATCAAATAACTGTGAGCCAAATGGAACAATCACATCCTATGGCTCCGAGTGATAAGGGTGATAGTAGTCAACAACCATTTGGGAAGTTTAAACCGAACAGAGAGTCCATTAAATTCAATGAAAACATCATCAACAATGTGAATGTAGCATCAGGTGTGCCTCCTATTTCTAAGTTTTTCAGGAAAGAAAGAAACTTTACTCCTTTGAATGAATCATTGCATAGTATTATGAATAAGTTATTGGAACAAAATGTGCTTACTCTTCCTCCTATAAGGCAAATAGATCCTACAAAAATTAATTCACCCTATTTTGATAACAAATCTTTTTGTCAATTTCATCGTCAACCTGGGCATGATACTGAAAAATGTTTTGCTTTAAAGGGTAAAATTCAAGATTTGATTGATAATAATACTATCTCTGTTTCTGGTGTGAATGATAAAGGCAACACATCTATAGCTCCTCCTAACCAAAATCTTCAGATTTCTACTGATCCATCACCTTCTCATACCTCTATTGCGATTGATACTAATGATTCCTTTGTCTCGCCTGATGATCTTGTGTCTATGACTCCGAATGTGATTAACTTTGTAGAGCAGCAGAAAAACCCTAAAGAACCTTCCATCACATTTGATTCTAGTGAAACTATCAGGGCACCTGATGGTCCTTTATATATAGTTGCAAAAGTCAAGAATACACCTTGCCGTGGAGTGCTTATCGATCCTTCTTGTATGGTTAATATCATTACTGAAGAATTTCTTTTTACTTTGCAATTGAATCAAGTGATCTATGACAAAATAGATGTGATTGTGAAATTATTTGATGCATTTTCTTCTCCTGCAATTGGTTCTATTACATTACCTATTGAGGTCCATAACAAATCCCTTGATGTGAGCTTTGCTATTATTCCATCGTCCGAACAATTTCGTGTGAAGCTAGGCTATCCTTGGCTGTCTTCCATGAAAGCTATTGCTTCTCCTATTCACAAGTGTTTGAAATTTCCCCATAATGGTGAAGTTGTTACTATCAATCATAGTCTCTTTAAACCAGCTGAAAGAACTTCTAGCGTTCCTATTGATTACTTTTGGCCTAAACAATTCCAATCTCTTCCACCGCGAAGTGATCATCTTTTCAAATCTTATCAAAAGTGGAAAAAAGATATGATCTTATCTCTAAGTGAACCTAGAACACCCAAACTAGATATTCCTATCATTCTTGAGAAAGAAGTTCTTCCTTTGAAAGATAAAACTAATGTCTTTCCTCAAGAAGATTCCCAACCCATCCCCATGGATGTGACTATGTCTATGCCTAATAAACTTTCTAAAAGTAGGCCTATACCTCCTCATCATGATGGACTTGGTCTCCTTCCTAAACCAAATATTCCTCCTTTATATGGAGCAGTTCCTCCTCCTTCCTCTTATGGAGAGAAGAGACCTTCCTCTTCTCCTATTATCCAACCTAAGAGACCACAACCTAAACACCCAAGTGATAAGGATGAGAACATTCCTCCTCCTCAATCTTCTCAACTTCCTACTAAGACTAGACGAAATCATTCTGCACGTGAACGCCGACGAAAGCGTCGTCTTAGAGCTCAGGCAGCTGCTTCTCAAACTTTGCAATCCCCAAAAACACCTTCAGCTAGCATTATTCCATTTTCTCCTCAACCAGAAATTGAGCCAAAATCTCCTAAACATAAGATGCATGATGGTCTTGATCCTGTGTGAGTTAAAGATCCTATTTTTATAAATCTTGATGATGATATAGATGAAAATGTTATTCATGATGAAAATGTTACTTCTTTTCATTCTGATAGTGACCATGAATATGTTGATGTTGATAACCATTTATCTAACGAATTTTCTAAAGCACTTATCCTAGCTCCTAGACAAGAACAACGTGGCTTGGAACATGAACATAGCCCTTGTTTGGATCTTGTGATAGCTCCATCTACTGTGTTGGATGTTCCTCCTCTAGCGTGTTCCCTACCTTCCTGAAACATTGATCAGCAAGATCGGGGGGTAGATGACGTGCTAGACTAGTTCATTAGCATAGCAAACTCTTTCCTCCTCTCTTTTGTTACTTCTTCTATGTGTTATTCTCATTCTTCTATTTGTTGTCCTTAGTGTTGTCTACTTGAGGACGATGCAAAGCATTGAGATCTCTTTTGGTCTCTCTCATGTTGACTCAAAAGACACATGTGGTCCCTTCTTCTAGGTGACCTTCCTTTATTGGGGAATGAAGAACAATTATGCATACATACATATGATATACATGAATTATCATGTAGCATACTGACCCTAAGGTAAGAGAAGTCACCTTGTGCTTTGTGTTTTGTGTCTATTATCCTTGGGCTTACCTCACACTTGGGGGCTAAATCCTTGTGATAACGTGCTCCTTTCCTTCTCATTTCCTATATATATCACTACCTTAAAGCAATCACCCCCGATGAGGCATGTGCGATCGCTTTAATGTAGGGGGGCATACATCCTTGGTCATATCTCTTCAAGATACTTGAAAATTTCTTGACAAATTTAGCTTTGCCTTGAAATTTTTTGATATCTTTCTTGCATGACTCATAGTGAGGGAACCTTACTACAGACAGTCATGGTTCTCCCTCATGATCTTCCCTTTTACTTTGTCAATCGAAGTCATAAGATCCTTAGTCCACTGGGGGCTTGGTGTATCTTGCCTTCTTGACGTGGTGAAAGTCTTTCAATGTTGTTTCCTTTTACTTTATCGGAAGTATGAGCGTACGCTTATACTCCCGCTAAAGTGGGGGCTAAATGTAGCGTCCTAAAATTGTGACACTTGCAATTTCGACTGCATTTGGGTCTTCACGATGGCGACGCAACACTGAACCTGAATGGAGACCCCGAAACTAGTTCGTGACATCAAAAACTGCATTTTCCAGCACCCTGGCCTGATCCTCCTTGCACCCTGTTGTCCCTGGAGGTGGGACCATGGCACCCAGCGCCCTGGTCCTTCAGGACTAGGGTGCCCAGCGCCCTGGTCCCCCAGGTCCATGGTGCCCAGTGCCCTGGTCCCTGGCCCTATTTTGGGCCCGGTCTCTTATGGGGCTTCGGGTCTTTTAGTTTGCAAATTGGAAAATAACCTTTCCTGGTCAGCCCAAGGTCGGAAAAATCAGTCTATCAACCCTAATTGACAAGTATATAAACTACTTTTCCTCTCCCATTTTTGTAAGAAGATGGAAAAAGGGTGGAAACGATATTCAAACATTCCAGCATTCAAGCATTCAAGCATTCCTTCAAGCAATTGATCATTCTAAGTCTCCATTCAAGGCTAAGTGTTGCATTCAAGACAAGGATTCAACCATTGAAGAGGAGATCACATACAACATACAACATACAACAACATTTACACCTTCGCATGTAAGAATACAAACATTCTTACAACAAGGTATCAAGTACTTGTTTACATTACAAACATTTATATTTACAGCATTTCTCATTTCTTGGTTAATTCTAAAACTGGGGTTTGACCTAAAGGCAAACCCCTAATCCCTAACCCCCCAATCGTCTCCACTTTTCTATGTGTAGGTTGTAGGTACGCGGCTGTAATTGAAGATCTGGAATCCTTGTGCAGAGACGAACAGATCCCCCTTCATTTCGCGGATTTTTCGGAGGACCGTGTGCACGCCGGGTGCCATCGTCCCGTCAACTTTTGCTCAAATTTGCAGGACAACGCCGTCTCAACATTTTACTGCTAATTCCAGGTCCACAACTTCATCCTATATTCCTATCTCCATTTATAAGCGAATCTTTCTTGCTTCTACATACATTCCTAGTTCAATCTTCTATCTACATTCTTTACAAAAGAGGGTAGCCTTGTTGTCATAACCCTTGAAACTCATTTATAATCCAATCTTGCATTGTGTGGGATTGGATCTTGTGGGCTTCAACCCCTCTTTTGAATGTAAAGTCCCTCCTAAGTGAAAACCGTCAATCCTAGTGACCCCCCTTCTCCTTGGAGTGGGGGAGAACACCTAGGGTTCGATTTTCCGCTTTACAGATAGATCAAGAAACTCCTATTGTTTTCTGAAAATTATAGTAGAATTGAAATCCCCTAACCATGTAAGCTCTAAAAAGCTTGGTTACTTATTAAATCCTCTAACGAGGTGGTCCATTAGATTGGATTTTCAAATCCTCTACTAAGGTTACTCTTTATAGGGTATTTGCTTCTAAAAAGGAATTTGTAGTCAATCCTTTAACCAGGTGATTCCTAACAGGATCAGTTCTTAACAGGACTTCTGTAAAAGCTTTAACAAGCTCGGCTCCTAACAGGGTGAACTTCAGAAGAGTTCAAATATTTTCTTGTGAGTCTCATCTCACCGTGGTTTTTACCTATTTGGGTTTTCTTCGTACAAATACTTGTGTCATGTGGTGAATGTTTTGTGGTTATGATCTTATGATTGATTTGATTAATTATTTCTGATAAGGCATGAAAACTGGAAGCGTTGAGAAGCGAAGCATTTGGATGTTTACAAGTTAAATGTTGTTTACTATTAAGTTATTGTAACAGTCAACCGTTATTCTTATCAGTATTGATCTTGATAGTGGTATTTCATTGATAAGTTTACTTTGTGAGTTTGAGTTTGTGTTAGGGAAGTTTGTATTAGTTTTTCTAGTTACTGATTCACCACCCCCCCTCTGAGTAATCTACCAGATACTTATTCTTTCATCATACCATCAATTGGTATCAGAGCATCTCAGGTCCTCTAAGATCTAATCCTAACAACTTGAGGAAAATATCTGCTAGATCATGATGAAGAAGGAAGGTCCGAAATTCAACAAAGATAACTATAGGATATGGAGCGACATAATGAAGATCTACATTAAGAGTCTGGGAAGTCAGTATTGGGATCATGTAGAAACTCAATATATTGCACCTACTAGAACTTTGATTGATGATCAAAAGAAAGAACAAGAAGTAAATCATCAAGCACTAGAAGATATTACCAGTTCCCTGTTTGATGCTGAATATTTAGATGTTCATGGTATTGAAACTACATATGAAGTATGGAAAAAACTTGAAGAGATTTATGGTGGTGATGAACATGTTAAGATTGCTAAAGAGGAGAGTCTAAGAGGAAAGTTTGATGACATGAGGATGTTTGAAGGTGAGAATATCCAACAGTATGGTCAAAGGATAAAAGAGATAGTTAGTGAAATTAAGAGTGTAGGAGGGAAAGTGGAAGATGCCACAGTAATCAGTAAGGTACTGAGAACCCTGCTACCGGTCTATGCTATTCAAGTTGCAGCTATTCTAGAGTTGAAGTCCATTGACAAAATTAAGGTAACTCTTGACTCCATCATTGGAAAGCTTACTTCTTTTGAATTAAATGGTTATGATGGTAGTGTACATAAATCTGAGTCTACATTTAGAGCTTCTGTTTCTAACCCATCTGTGAGAAAAATTAGAGATACTAGTCATGGTTATGAATCTAGATCCAGCAGAGATGCTAATGATGAAGACAGTTTAGTGGAGCTTGAAGCATTGTTGGCAAAGCGATTACCCAGAGGCATTGGTAAATATAGTGGTAAACTACCTTTAAAATGTTTTGCATGCAACAAGATTGGTCACATAGCAACTAATTGTCGTAATGGTGAAAATGAACACAAGAGAGACAAATTCAAGAAGTATAAGGGTAAATGCAAGAGAAATTGTCTTATTTCTATTGATAGTGGTATCACTGATGAAGAATTTGATGATGATGCTAGTGAAGATATTGTGTTTGTAGCTATTAAGGAAGAGATATCAGACCAAAAGGCATTAGTATCTAGATAAATAACTTTGATGATTGGATCATTGATAGTGGTTGTCAACATCATATGACTAGTGATCGGAGAAAATTTATTTCCTTGAAAGAATTTGATGGCGGTGTAGTTAGATTTGGCAATGAATCACCCTGCATGGTTAAAGGTAAAGGAGTTATTTCTCTTAATGGGAAGAGCAGTGAAGATAATGTATATTGGGTTTAAGGTATAAAACACAATCTTCTGAGTGTGGTACAACTTAATGATAAAGGATACCCACTGGAGTTTAAAAATGGTATGTGCAAAATCTTTGACAACTGTTATTGTGTCAATTATTCCTCATGATAAGAGTGAGTCATCCTTTGAAACTTTTAGTTGGAGTACTAATCTTTCTTGTCATACCTCAGTTCAAGTCCTTGGTACATCTGTAAATCCTTTTTCAATCATAAAAGTCAAGTTTAGATTATTGGTTGAACTCTATGAACATGTTGAACCATTTTGAACCGGGTTCAATAGGTTCATTTAGGTTCCATAGGTTCCTAGGTGTTCAGGGAGGTTTTTCATACTAATATTTTCTCTAAGTGTCTTGCAGTGGCTCTCTAAAAGTTTCTTGTTCGGTGATATCTTACTTTATTTCTCTCTGGGTTTTGAACTCATTGAACTAAGTTCAAGAGGTTCAAACATGTTCAACATGTTCAATATAGCACAAGTGGTCAGCAACTTGATATTATTTGTTTTCTCGGCAAAATTCTCCTTGAGCGCGGCGTACATCTTGAACTACTTGAATGCCCATGAAGTCTATTTAGGATGTTCATATGTGTTCAAAGTTGGTGGGTCCCATAGGTTTTAATGATTTGATGGTGCATTCATTGCCAAATATGAGGAGGCAGAATCATGTCTTAAGTGACGTCAATTCTTGGTTTTTCGAAGTAAGTAATCATTTCAAGAACTGGAGGTTACTTAAAAAATGCTGCCATGCATTCAATGCATGCATGCGATGTCTAATCCACAAACTCAACACACTCGGACTGAAAATTGGAATTATTGCATTTAATGTTTCTGTATCATTGCCTTCACAAATAATGTATGAAGGATTGTTAGTGCTTCACATTTGTTCCTCGCTGTTGTGTCTTTGTTTTTCTTGGATAAGAGTCTTGTTTGCTGCTAGCCATCATCTGGTTGTTCAACTGTGAAGGTGAGTCTTTTTCTTTTCCTCTCCAGTGGTTTTTGCTTGCATTTTCTCTCTTACAGAAAGTTTTTTTGTAACCGATTTAGGTTTATTATTTAAAATTATGAAGTCCATACTACATTTGTTTGGGAATGTTTTTAGCCTGGCATCCACTGAACCCATAGTTAGTGATACTGACCTAAAAGGGGAAAACCTTGAGGTGTTGAAAGAGAGCATGTTCAAGGGAATTGACAAGTCTTTTGGTGTGGAGATTTTGAGTAGCGGTCTTGTAGAAGCTGCAGATTTTCCCCCAACCATTCCTTGCCCAGAATTGATTCGGGAATGTATTGCTAGGTACGACCCAGTGTTTGAAACCATTATGAGAGACAATGGTGAAACCCTTCTTGCCATAAATCGTGAAGTAATTTCCTCAGTCTTCAAGATACTTGATTACCAATTCTCCAACTTTTCTCCTGCTCAGTCAATCACCGAGTTCAACGCAGACAAAACCGAACACCGTAACAATGTAGCAAAATTCTGGTTGAAGGTTCCTCAAAGAAGTGGTTCCAGGTTACCCAAGAATCATAAAAAGAATCACATGTTGCCTCACATTCATGACATAATGATTTTGTTGCACCGAGCCAGAGGATCCACTAAAGCTTATAGCTTCGACGACTGGATTTATTGATACGTGCAGCTGGTTTTAGAAGGGAAGCAATATTTGGATTGGGCTGAATTGATTGCTGATTGAATGAGAGAATAACTGAGTTTGGCTAAACAGTTCAAACAGAACTTCTTTATGTCTTCATATCTCTTGTATTGTTTGGCTTGTGTTAAGGAGTTGGTTGGAATACTAAAACAACTCACTGAGGAGAATGTTCCCGTATATGAGTTCTATCCCATGCTGCAAAAGGATAAAGCTTTAGAGGATTTCAGAAGGGTGCACAATGCTTTTCTAGGTGATTTTTGTCATGAATTGAAGAATATGAAAGCCAAAACAATCTCCGAAGATGCACAAACTTTGATAAAGAGGTTTGGTAGTTTTTATATCCAGTTTCCATGCTTCTGTTACATATGGGTAGGCGGATTTGAAGAGGAGCCCTTCAAGCTCCCTCACTTCTATTCAGATTGCTTTGTTCTAGTCGAGATATGCAGGCAACTAACCTCTGTAATTAAAAGGGCACAACCCAGGGACAAATGGGAAGGTCATTTTCCCATCCAATTAGGCGTGTTGTCCTATAGTTTAATGTCTGACGCTTTGAGTATAGGAGCAGACCTCAGAAATTTCAATTTTTCCCTGTATCCTAAAAGGAAAGGTTTTGATAATAAGGAATTTTCTTGAAGTCTTGGTCTAATGCCATACCTCCCCATGCCATAGTTAGAGGATTTCTGGGAAGATTGTATAGATGAACTTGAAATATTCAAAAGGGGAAACATGAGATTGGTGTTAGAACAAGTTGTTTCATTGCAGATAAAGTTGGATACTAAGGGGCTTAAAGAGGATTATCTAGAGCTATTCGAACCAGGGTACTTAGCCCGTGCAAAAGCTGAAATGCCTCCAATTAATTGGGATGAGGAAGAGAATGATGATATACAATTAAGGACCAAAGGAGTTTTGGAAAGGACCGTGGAGTGGGTGGCCAATAAGAAAGCAATGAAATCAGGCGTTAAGTCTAATTCTGTGAGAAGTAACAAGGATCTTCTACCTTCACCAAAGCGTCTTTGTAACAATGCTTCTATGCCTGTTCGTGCAAGTAAGGATAACAAGTCGCCCTAGCTTAGACATAGGTATAATTCAACTTTGAATTTTTGTACTCCTCGACATACCCAGTCCCAAAGTGCCACTCAAAGAAAGATGGATCAGGCAAAGGATATAGGGGTGAAAGATACCATTCTCGATGCCTAGATATTTGAAATTGAAGACTTGGACGACGATGTTGCTAGTGCCCTAGATTCTCATACGGTGACTGTGGCTATGACGCCACCTTCCAAGATGATCGAAGTAACCACTAGTTCCAGTGCAACTCCTAAGTGGTTGACCACCTCGGTGAACAAAAAATGGAGTTTTCTTCCCGTGACTATTCCGATTCAGGAAATGGTCATTAAATACACAAAGAAGAATCCAAAGCTGAAAAGGTTCAAGACTGCCGCTCGCTTGGACAATGATGAGGTAACTGGAAAATGGGTTGCTGAAATCACCTCGTATAAACCCAAGGATGAAAACAAGGAGGCTAGCCCTAATGATTTCAAGATCACAAAGGTGGAATTGGGAAACATGAGTAGAGACACAGACAATCATTTCCTCTAGGTATCGGCAAAGAAAATGCTCACTAGGTCGGAGAACGATGGGCGAGAAAAGAGAGAACTAAAGCAACACATAAACATTCTGGCCTAGTTCATCGATAGTATTGGTTGCCTTGGGGCACTCCCAATATCTCATGCTACAAAGAACTTCGACCCAACTTTGCCGGAAAATAAAAAGCTAATGAGCCAAGTTCAATGGGCCAAGAGTATTGCTGAAGCTGTGGAGAAATGGATTGAGGGAATAATCAAGGACGATGAGAAGTATATTACTGACTCTTGGAGGCTATGCGATGAAATACAGGGCCTTATTGCCGAAGTTCAAAATCAGCTTGTTTCATGGGAGGAGGAGAACAAATGGCAAAATATCTTGCCTTTGTTTGCGAAAATAGAAGAATATGGAGTTACCAGGTTTTTGACAAAACACTCAATCAAGCTAGTGGCGGATGAATGTTAGCTTTTTGTGCTAAAGAAAACCATAATGTGGCAAGTGCTTACCTTTAGGTCTGTGATCATTGATGCAAAGTCCTCTGTTTACAAACTCCAGGATCTCCAGTGCAGCATAGTTAATGATAACAAGATGGTTAACTCTGACCATGATTAGCAGTTGGGAATTTGTGGGTTGAACACATAAGATGCAATCAGGTCTTTCCGGATCAACATGGAGAAGATCAAGGCCAAGGGTAATTTCACTTCAAAAGATATAACTAGGGTGGCTAGGATTGAGTCTATGACTTTCATTGGAAATGATCAACTGTCGAAACATTCTGAAAAGATGGTGAAGCACCGGTGGAATGAGGAGGCGGTGAAGGCGAAGCTCAATGCGATAAAATTTCCAAACCAATCCATTGTTCAAGAACTCACAACCGCCCACGACGCCCATGAAAGTGGAGAGGATGATGATGATGGAAAAATGGCATAATGCATTGATTTAGGCCTAGTTCCCTTTATTCTTGTAATTTCTCATGGTTATGCAAAGACTTCGGGACATCTGTCCCAAAATACTTCTTGTTGGTTTCATAACTATTTAGAGGGGAGGTCAAGTTTTCAGGGAGACCTCCCCTGTTCTAAAACTATAAATTAAGGAAAGATAGATAGTATGGGGGTTAGATTTTGTGACCAATTTTTGGTTTTTCCCTCTGTTTTATGTATTTTCTATTTCGTCATAGGAAGAATCAGACTGCTAAATCTGGAATAGAAAATATTTATACATGTATTTTCATGCCTTTGTTGCATAAGAATATATATATATATATATATATATATATATATATAGAATGATCATACTATTCTTGGGAGAAGGAAAATCTGTGTGCTTTGAATCTGTGTAGATAGATGTCTTTGCATATGTTTATCTAATCAAATAACAGTAAGGATCTTTCCATTACAAAAAATTCTTTTTCTTCTGATATTCCTTCCTTTGAGTTTTTGTTTACTTCTAGAGAAGATTCGTGTTTGAGGACAAATTTAGTTTCTTAAATCTGTTCATTCTTTATTAAACCCATGGAAATGGTGTACTAAACTTTGTTTCAGTTGCTGTCATGTCATATATTGAAAAGATAGGAAAAATTTCTTTCTTCTTTTTAGGAAACATGTGTGAAATATCCGCCTCTCATCCAAGAATGAAGTAGGCAGCCTTACATGCTTTCGGGTTAAAAGCTACTATTCAAATTAAATAGTTTAAAGCATTCCTTGAAAAACTGAGATAGGGAGTTGTACCTATGAAAAATTCAGAGGGAAGTGATTTATACAACACTTACCCAACTGTTTAGTGAAACACTTGTCCTTAAAATAAGGCGGCAGAGTTCAAAATTGATCATTTTAAAAAAAGGAAAAATCTGTTCACTAACAGATTTTTGGCGACTCTACTAGGGAGAGTTAAACAAAGAGAAAAACAAACATTCAGTAGACTAGTATGCCATAGACATAACAAAATTGAGCCTACAATTAACAAAATTTCATAGAGTTCATTTTGTCAAAGACACAGTTCTATAATCCAGGAAAACCATTGAGATTGAGATTTGCTTGAAAGAGTTTAGGATTCCTAAGGGTGATAACACTGGATTCTCGTCCATATACCAGAGTGTAAAGGAGAGAAGGAATAGTTGATAATTGTTTTGAAGAATTGCAAGGGTTGTCATTCGCCACAAACTTTACTCCCAAAAGAAAAGCTAAGAGCAGACCTTCCTCTCCTATCAGAGTTACTCGTATACCTTCTTCTTCAAACCCTTGGCAAGTACTAATGCTTACTGGAGTTCAAGCCCCTCCCCTTGTAACCATTTATCTTGTGTTCATTATGGCCCAACCATGGGGTGCTGCTGTTGGACCTCTTGCTCTCATAGCTCATAATCCACTTCCAAAAGGGGAGAGGGATGTTTTACCTAAATATAATGGAGACAAAAAAGTCTCGGTTGAAGAGCACTTGCATTCTTTTAATGTGGCCACTAGAATTCTAGCGGTCCAATATGAGGATGTGGGCATTAGGCTTTTTGCCCAAACTCTCAGTGAGGGGGTAGCAGATTGGTTCAGCCATCTACGAGTAGGATCCATAACTGACTGGCAAACGATGAAAACCGCTTTTGAGAAAAGGTTCAAAAGTGTTGATGATGAACATTTTCTACTAGCTCAACTCACACAAATGAAAAAGGAAATTCATGAGCCAATGAGGGACTATGTAGCTAGGTATAATAAGATTATCCACAAAATTCCTCAAGCCAAAAGACCAACTGTGGATAATCAACAATGTTTCTTCATAAATTCCATGCCACCTGACGTGGGTTTTCACCTTAGAAGAAGTAGGCTGGCTGATTTGGTGACTGTACAAAATGAAGCCATATAGCTTGAAGATGATCTGATAGCAGCCGAAAAATGGAGGAAAGATGTACAAACCCCTCAAGGCCAACCTCAGGCATCTACGTCTTCTTCAGACCCAATTGTTCAGTGGCTTGTCAATGATATGATTGTTCTAAAGAGGCAGATACCCAAGCCTGGAAGTTCTTATCCATAGCCTTATCAAGATATAAGCAGGAAAACTCCAAATCAGTATAACTATGGATGATCGTTGCAATTACCTGCTTTTCCACAAAGATTACAAATAGAGGCACCTCCTGAAAAAGGTGTCATGTGTTCATTCCATCTTACCACAGATCATGATGGGGGTTCTTGTCCTGATATGATAAGACATGTTTAGATGCAAAACACAAAAGATGAATTAGTTGAGTTCATTGAAGCAAAAAAAATTCAAGAGGTACCTGGCGACTCTGGAACATTCTACCTCGAGTATGAGTCAGATTCAAATAAAAGGTAGTAACATTTTGGCAACCCTTGAAGGTCCTGCATGTGCGATTCTAACAAGGAACCAACAAACTTCCCAGTCTTCTTCTTTTATGAATCCTTCTGGAAGCAATTTCAAAGGTAAAGATCTCCCAAGTAATAGCCTTTCAAAGATCCTTGAAGTTAGGATTTTGCAAAGGAACCAAGAAGATAACAATAGCCCTTCCTCTTCCTCCTCCTTTGACATCATTGAGTTCTATAAAGATTCTACTGTTCAACTTCCTACTACTGAGTATCTGAAACTGAACCCAAAAGAACTAGATAAACTGGTCAAATATGTTAAGGGAGATTCTTCTTCGGAGTCCCTGGTACACAGATGTGTGGAGGATAGTGATTTAACTGTTGCTAAAAAATCTTCATCTGTCCCGTGCTCATTAGCTAACTTGGCTAATCCCTGTGCTTTTCATGATGCTAAAAATGGGCTTGAGGTTGAGATTCTGAAACCTAAAATTTTCTATATATCCCTTCTCTTGAATGGTTAGAAGCTTAGCAATTGCATAATAGATTCAGGAGCATCAGACAACATAATGACTTCACCTATGGCTAAGTCTCTAGGTTTGACCCTCATGAAAACATTTGGTAGATGCTTTTCGATGGATGGGAAACAGGTTCCTCTTATTGGACAGGTAAAAGATGTCCAGGTAGTGCTAGCAACATGCCCTGATAAAAGAGTAAGATTAACTATCCTGGTTGTTGATATTCTCGCAAGTTACAAAATTCTTTTGAGTAGAACTTTTTGCAAGGATCTTGGAGGTGAAATCAAAATGGACTGGTCTGAAGCCATTATTCCCCTTGGAAAACAGAGAATCAAGCTTGAACTCGAGCCTAAAAATAAGTACACTGTTTTTCCTTCGAACAACCCCAAAGCCCAAATTTTGTTTCAAGAATGCGAGTTTGGAAACTATCTCATTCTTGCACCTGGTGAAAGGGAACTAGAAGAAGCTGTTGATGAACTTGGTGAGTTGTGGCAGATGGAATTTGATGGAAGCTGTGCCAACTCTGGCTCTGGAGCGGGGGTAGTTTTGTTGTCACCCACTGGTAATATTTTTCCGTTTTCTTTCAAGTTGGATTTTAAGAATACTAATAATACTACAGAGTATGAGGCATTATTATTAGGATTAAATGAGGCCAGATGTAAAGGTATCAAATTTCTCAAAGTTAAAGGTGATGCAGAGTTGATTGTTAGATAGGTGAGAAATGTTTATACAGTTAAGAATGATAGATTGAGACATTATAGAAATAGGGTTTGGGATGAGTTAGAATTCTTTGATGCTTTCTTGATTGAAGCCATTCCAAGGGAACAAAACAATAGGGTAGATTCATTGGCCATTTCAACTTCACTTTTATTACCGCATCCAGACTTTAAGGATAATTCATATAGGATTGAAATGATTTATAGGCCTAGTGTCCCTGATAATGTAATTCATTGGCAAGTGTTTGATGTGGATGCATAGATCAAAGATTTCCTAGAATGTGTTCAGTCATTCTCTCAATCATATTTTGAAGGTTCTGAAAATGCCTACAAGGAGTTTAGTCCTGACCCAGATGTTGATCCTACAAATATTTTTATTCAGCTCAAAGGCAAGAAAATTTTGAAAGGGCTAGTGACTCTGGAAAGGTTTTTCACCAGAGATGATGCATTCATAGACAAGAAAGTTCCCAAGGATGATGGGAAAGGAAATTGTGAGAAAATAAATTTGGGTGATGAGTCCAACCCAAAAGAGGTAACAATTGGTAAGTGTTGTTCTGTGAAGGAGAAGCGAGCACTTGGCACACTACTAAAAAAATACATTGATGTCTTCACTTGGTCCTACAATGACCTGGAGGAGTTTAGAGATGGGCATTTTCAGCATTAGATTCCGTTGAAGCCAGGCGTCTCTCCTTTTAGGCAAAAATTGAGGAATTTCAACCCCATAATGGCAGATGCAATTTTTAAAGAGGTTGATAAAATGCTTAAGGCCAGAATCATATATCCAATTCATCATTCTACCTGGGTAGCCAACATTGTGCCTGTAAGGAAGAAGAATGGGGAGATTCGTATTTGTGTTGATTTCCGTAATCTGAATCAAGCAAGTCTAAAGGATAACTACACTTTACCCAATATGGACCACATTCTGCAGATGGTATCTGGGTCAAAGATGATGTCGATGTTAGATGGTTTTTCTGGTTACAATCAGATTAGTGTTACAGAGCATGAACATCACAAGATGACATTCATCACTTCGTGGGGAACATTCGCATATAACTGTATGCCTTTTGGTTTAATAAATGCCGGAGCCACCTTTCAAAGAGCTATGGATTCCTCTTTTAAGGATTTTTGAGATAGAATTATTGTTGTTTACCTGGATGATCTCATGGTATTTTTGAAAGAAAGGAAGAACCATCTTAGGGATTTGAGTGCAATTCTGTAGCATTGTCGAGAGCACGGAATCTCCTTGAACCCAAAGAAATCAGTTTTCTGTGTCACGGAGGGCAAATTTCTAGGACATATTGTCTCAAAGAGAGGAGTCAAGATCCATCCTAAGAGAGTTAATGCAATTCAACGTCTCAGTTTACCTTCCAACTAGACTAGAGTAAGGTCATTCTTTGGTCAAGTGAATTTCTTAAGGAGATTCATTCCGGAGTTTGCAGAAACCACAAAACACATCATCAGATTATTAAGAAAACAACATCCTTTCAAATGGACTGAAGAGGCCAAAGAATCTTTAAAAAAAATCAAGGGTTCAGTTGCAAATGTGCCTACTCTCATTAACCCAGATTTCACAAAGGACTTCATTTTGTATTGTTATGCATCAGAGCATACGATGTTTGGAATACTGTTACAGTTGGATGAATTTAGGGCCGAAGCACCTATAGCGTTCATGAGTATCCTACTCAAGAAGCATGAGATTAAGTACTCACTCTTGGAGAAACACACCTATGCTGTAGTTAAAGCTGTGAAATAGGTTCGGTACTATATTTTGCACTCCCACTCTTTGGTTTTTGTCCTAGATTCTGCAGTGAAAAGAATTTTAACTCAACAAGAGGTTGGACTAAATAAGAGAGCAACTTGGGTAACAAAAATTCAAGAATATGATTTAGATATTCACCCTATGAAGACAATCAAAGGACAAGGCTTATGCAAGTTGATAGTAGAAAATGAGGTGGAAACAGAAGCCGAATTACCATTAACTCTTTTTGTTGGATTGCAGGATACCTGGTTCTCTGATGTGACCTATTATTTGACCTATGGTAGCTGCCCAAGTCATTTGTCAGCAAAATAACAAAGGAATCTTAAGTTAAAAGATGCTAAGTATGTAATTTGGCGGGATGTTTTGTACAAAAAAGGTTTAGATGGAACATACTTAAGGTGTGTAGATAAACCTCAACAAAAAAACTCTTGGAGATCTACCATGGTGAAGCCTGTGGGGGACACTTCTCATCATCTGTTATTGCTTTCAAAATTCTAAGGAATTTTTTTTATTGGCCAAGCATGTTTAGGGATGCATATATTTATGTTAAAGAGTGTAAGAAATGCCAATTCTTTTCCAGGAAGCCACATTTGGCAGCCCTGCCTTTAAGGCCTGTGGTAGTAGATGAACCTTTCAAATAGTGGGGCATTGATTTCATAGGATCAATAAACCCTCATTCTAGTGCTGGTCATATGTACATTTTGACAGCAACTGACTACTTTACCAAGTGGGTAGAAGCCATTCCCACTAAAAAGGCAAACTCAGAGGTTGTGTGTAGTTTTCTCAAGGATTACATCCTAGTTCATTTTGGGGTTCCCCAAAAGATTGTTGCGGATAATGCATCATATTTCTCTTCTGAGGAGTTGACTATGTTTTGCTATGAGCATTAGATTACCCTCTCGCATTCCTCTGATTACTTTCCATAGGGTAATGGACTGGCAAAGACCAGTAACAAGAACTTGGTAGTCATCATGAAAAATTTGGTTGATGAAAGTGCTTGAAATTGGCATAAGAAGGTATATGAGGCTTTGTGGGCAGATAGGACCATGCCCAAGAGGGCCATTGGAGTGGCACCTTTTGAGCTTGTGTATGGGGTCAGAGCAAAATTTTCTTTACCTCTAGAATTATCAGCAGCCAAGATGTAGACAGTAGTGGAGGATTCTTTCTTTCAGAATGCTTTGGAGAAAAGAATTATGTACCTAACGAAGTTGGAAGAGGAGAGGGAGTTGCTGGTGGATAGAATCTCAGAGCATCAAAGTCGAGTGAAGAGGATTTTTGACATGAGAGCTCAGCCAAGAGGTTTCCTAATAGGAGATGAGGTGTTGTTATGGGATAAAAGAAAAGAGCCAAAGGGTGCTCACGACAAGTTTGATTCATTGTGGAAAGGCCCTTTCAAGATCTATGAAGCGGTGGGACAAAATTCTTTCAGACTCAGCTACGCTGACGGAATGATTATGCCCTATACCTACAATGGGCAAGATCTCAAGCTCTACAAATTGTAAGTCCTGTGATCGAGAGTTTTGTATATAGTAGTTTAGGTGTTCTTAGTTGTGAGTCACCTTATCCTTTCCCCTTTTTGTTTTTGGTCATGCGAAACCAGAGTTTGAGAGTTCTTTGCATTTTCCTTTGTAAAATACAATCCCTAGTCAGAGCCAATGTTACTGCGTCAATTATTCCCCATGATAAGAGTGAGTCATCCTTTAAATTTTCAATTGGAGTCCTAATATTTCTTGTGATACCTCGGTTCAAGTCCTTAGTACGTCTATAAATCCTTTTTCAATCATAGAAGTCAAGTTTAGATTATTGGTTGAACTCTATGAACATGTTGAACCATTTTGAACTGGGTTCAACAGGTTCATTTAGGTTCCATAGGTTCCTAGGTGTTCAGGGAGGTTTTTCATACTAATATTTTCTCTAAGTGTCTTGCAGCGGCTCTCTAAAAGTTTCTTGTTCAGTGATATGTTACTTTATTTCTCTCTGGGTTTTGAACTCATTGAACTAAGTTCAAGAGGTTCAAACATGTTCAACATGTTCAATATACCACAAGTGGTCAACAGCTTGATATTATTTGTTTTCTTGGCAAAATTCTTCTTGAGCGCGGCGTACATCTTGAACTACTTGAACGCCCATGAAGTCTATTCAGGATGTTCATATGTGTTCAAAGTTGGTGGGTCTCGCAGGTTTTAATGATTTGATGGTGCATTCATTGCCAAATATGAGGAGGCAGAATCATGTCTTAAGTGACGTTCAATTCTTGGTTTTTTGAAGTAAGTAATCATTTCAAGAACTGGCGGTTACTTGAAAAATGCGGCCATGCATTCAATGCATGCATGCGATGTCTAATCCACAAAATCAACACACTCGGACTGAAAATTGGAACTATTGCATTCAATGTTTCTGTATCATTGCCTTCACTAATAAGGTATGAAGGATTGTTAGTGCTCTGCATTTGTTCCTCACTGCTGTGTCTTTGTTTTTATTGGATAGGATTCTTGTTTGCTACTAGCCATCATCCAGTTGTTCAACTGTGAAGGTGAGTCTTTTTCTTGTCCTCTCCAGTGGTTTTTGCTTGCATTTTTTCTCTTACAGAAAGTTTTTCTGTAACCGATTTAGGCTTATTGTTTAAAATTATGAAGTCCACACTACATTTGTTTGGGAACATTTTTAGCCTGGCATCCACTGAACCTATAGTTAGCGATACTGACCTAAAAGGGGAAAACCTTGAGGTGTTGAAAGAGAGGGTGTTCAAGGGAACTGACAAGTCTTTTGGTGTGGAGATTTTGAGTAGTGGTCTCATAGAAGCTGCAACTTTTCCCCCAGCCATTCCTTGCCTAGAATTGATTCGGGAATGTATTGCTAGGTACAACCCAATGTTTGAAACCATTATGAGAGACAATGGTGAAACCTTTCTTGGTATAAATCATGAAGTAATTTACTTAGTCTTCAAGATACCTGATTACCAGTTCTCCAACTTTTCTCCTGCTCAGTCAATCATCAAGTTCAACGCGGATAGAACCAGACACCGTAACAATGTAGCAAAATTTTGGTTGAAGGTTCCTCAAAAAGGTGGTTCTAGGTTACCCAAGAATCCTAATAAGAATCACATGTTGCCTCACATTCATGACGTAATGCTTTTGTTGCACCGAGCCAAAGGATCCGCTGAAGCATATAGCTTCAATGACTGGAATTATTGCTACATGCAGTTAGTTTTAGAAGGGAAGCAATATTTGGATTGGACTGAATTGATTGCTGATTCAATGAGAGAACAACTGAGATTGGATAAATAGCTCAAACGGAACTTCTGTATGTCTTCATATCTCTTGTATTGTTTGGCTTGTGTTATGGAGTTGGTTAGAGTACTGAAACAACTCATTGAGGAGGATGTTCCTGTATATGAGTTCTATCCCATGCTGCAAAAGGATAAAGCTTTAGAGGATTTCATAAGGGTGCACAATGCTTTTCTGGGTGATTTGTGTCATGAATTGAAGAATATGAAAGCCAAAAGAATCTTCGAAGATGCATAGACTTTGATAAAGAGGTTTGGTAATTTTTATATCCAGTTTCCACACTTCTTTTACATATGGGTAGGTGGCTTTGAAGATGAGCCCTTCAAGCTCCCTCACTTCTATTCAGATCGCTTTGTTCTAGTGGAGATATGTAGGCAACTAACCTCTGTAATTAAAAGGGCACAACCCAGGGACAAATGGGAAGGTCATTTTCCCAGTCAATTGGGTGTGTTGTCCTGTAGTTCAATGTTTGACGCTTTGAGTATAGGAGCAGACCTCATAAATTTCAATTTTTCCCTGTATCCTAAAAGGAAAGGTTTTGATAATAAGGAATTTTCCTGAAGTCTTGGTCTAATGCCATACCTCCCCATGCCACAGTTAGAGGATTTATAGGAAGATTGTACAAATGAACTTGAATTATTCAAAAGGGGAAACATGAGATTGGTTTTAGAACAAGTTGTTTCATTGCAGATAAAGTTGGATACTAAGGGGCTCGAAGAGGATTATCTAGAGCTATTCGAACCAGGGTACTTAGCCCATGTAAAAGTTGAAATGCCTCCAATTAACTAGGATGAGGAAGAGAATGATGATATACAATTAAGGACCAAAGGGGTTTTGGAAAGGACCGCGGCGTGGGTGGCCAATAAGAAAGCAATGAAATCAAGCGTTAAGTCTAATTCTGTGAGAAGTAATAAAGATCCTCTACCTTCACCAAAGCGTCTTTCTAACAATGCTTCTAGGACTGTTCGTGCAGGTAAGGATAAAAAGCCACCCTAGCTTAGACATAGGTCTAATTCAACTTTGGATTTTTGTACTCCTCAGCATACCTGGTCCCAAAGTGCCACTCAAAGAAAGATGGATTAAGAAAAGCATACAGGGGTGAAAGATACCATTCTCAATGCCTAGATATTTGAAATTGAAGACTTGGACGACGATGTTGCTAGTGCCCTAGATTCTCATATGGTGACTGTGGCTACGACGCCACCTTCCAAGATGATCGAAGGAACCACTAGTTCTAGTGCACCTCCTAAGTGGTTGACCACCTCGTTGAACAAAAAATGGAGTTTTCTTTCATTGACTATTCCAATTCAGAAAATGGTCGTTAAATACACAGAGAAGAATCCAAAGCCGAAAAGGTTCAAGACTGCCACTCGCCTAGACAATGATGAGGGAACTTAAAAATGGGTTGCTGAAATCACCTCGTATAATCCCAAGGATGAAGACAAGGAGGCTAGCCCTGATGATTTCGAGATCAAAAAGGTGGAATTGGGAAACATGAGTAGAGACACAGACAATCATTTCTTCTAGGTATTGGCAAAGAAAATGCTCACTAGGTTAGAGAAGGATGGGCGAGAAAAGAGAGAACTAAAGAAACACATAAACATTCTGGCCTAGTTCATTGATAGTAGTGGTTGCCTTGGGGCACTACCAATATCTCATGCTACAAAGAACTTCGACCCAACTTCGCCAGAAAATAAAAAGATAATGAGCCAAGTTCAATGGGCCAAGAGTATTGCTGACGCTGTGGAGAAATGGATTGAGGGAATAATCAAGGATTGCGAGAAGTACATTACCGACTCCCAGAGGCTATGCGGTGAAATACAAGGCCTTATTGCCGATGTTCAAAATCAGCTTGTGTCATGGGAGAAGGAGGAGCACAAATGGTAGAATATCTTGCCTTTGTTTGCCAAAATAGAAGAATATGGAGTTACCAAGTTTTTGATAGAACACTCAATCAAGCTAGTGGCGGATGAATATTAGCTTTTTGTGCTGAAGAAAACCATAATGTGGCAAGTGCTTACCTTCAATTTTGTGATCACTGATGTAAAGACCTCTATTTACGAACTCCAAGATCTCCAATGCAACATAGTTAATGATAACAAGGTGGTTAACCTTGACCATGATTGGCAGTTGGGAATTTGCGGGTTGAGCACACAGGATGCAATCAGGTCTTTCTGGATGAACATGGAGAAGATCAAGGCCAAGGGTAATTTCACTCCGAAAGATATAACCAAGGTGACTAGGATAGAGTCTATGACTTTCATTGGAAATGATCAACTACCGAAACATTCTGAAAAGATGGTGAAGCACCGATGGAATAAGGAGGCGGCGAAGGCGAAGCTCACTTGATGAAATTTCTTAAACAATCCATTGTTCAAGAACTCACAATCACCCACGATGCCCGTGAAAGCAAACAGGATGATGATGATGGAAAAATGGCATAATGCATTGATTTAGGCCCGGTTCCCTTTATTCTTGTAATTTCTCATGGTTATGCAAAGACTTCGGGACATCTGTCCCAAAATACTTCTTGTTGGTTTCATAACTGTTTACGGGGGAGGTCGAGTTTTCAAGGAGACCTCCCCTATTTTAAAACTATAAATTAAGGAAAGATAGATAGTATGGGGGTTAGATTTTGTGACCAATTTTTGGTTTTTCCCTTTGTTTTATGTATTTTCTGTTTCGTCAAAGGAAGAATTAGACTGCTAAATCTGGAATGGAAAAGATTTATACATGTATTTTCATGACTTTGTTGCATAAGAATATATATATAGAATGATCATACTATTCTTGGGAGAAGGAAAATCTGTGTGCTTTGAATTTGTGTAGATATATGTCTTTGCATATGTTTATCTAATCAAATAACAGTAAGGATCTTTCCATTACAAAAAATTATTATTCTTCTGATATTCCTTCCTTTGAGTTTTTGTTTACTTCTAGAGAAGATTCATGTTTGAGGACAAATTTAGTTTCTTAAATTTGTTTATTCATTATTAAACCCATGGAAATGGTGTACTGAAGTTTGTTTTAGTTGCTGTCATCTCACAATTGAAAAGATAGGAAAAATTGCTTTCTTCTTTTTAGGAAACATGTGTGAAATATCCGCCTCTCATCCAAGAATGAAGTAGGCAGCCTTACATGCTTTCGGGTTAAAAGCTACTATTCAAATTAAATAGTATAAAGCATTCCTTGAAAAACTGAGATAGGGAGCTGTACCTATGAAAAATTCAAAGGGAAGTGATTTATACAACACTTACCCAACTGTTTAGTGAAACACTTGTCCTTAAAATAAGGTAGCAGAGTTCAAAATTGATCATTTTAAAAAAAGGACAAATCTGTTCACTAACAACAACAAAGGTGAATTGATTGCAACTGGGAAACAAACTAAAGGTAGCCCATTTCATCTCAATTCTAAGGTTAGAAACTTTTTTATTGCAAAAATAGATGATAGGTGGCTTTGGCATAGGAGATTTTGTCATATAAACTTTGATAACATTGTTAAAGTAAGTAAGTTCAAGACAATGAGAGGTTTGCCTCAGTTAGACAAACTGGTTAATGCTCTTTGCAAAGAATGCCAGTTAGGAAAGATGACTTCTTCAACTCTCAAAAGAAAATCCTTTTCAGCAAAGCACTTGTTAGATTTGGTTCATACAAATCTTTGTGGACCAATATTAACAAAAAGTATTCAAGGTGATAGATATTTCATGATTCTCATTGATGATTGCTCAAGGATAATGTGGGTTACATTCTTGAAAGATAAGTCTGAAGCTTTTGGCAAGTTCAAGGCATTCAGGGCCTTAGCTAAGAAAGAGAGTGGTAAGAAGATAAAGTGTCTAAGGATAGATCAAGGTGGTGAATTTACTTTTGAAGAATTTACTAGGTACTGTCAAGAGAATGGTATCAAACAATAACTTTCTGCATCAAGGACACCACAACAAAATGGCATTGTAGAAAGAAACAACCGGTCAGTTATTGAAGCTACTAGGAAAATGTTGATACAAGGAGGTGTAGCAAAAACCTTTTGGAGAGAAGCTATTAGCACAACTGTCTACATAATGAACTGGGTTCTGGTAAATAGAGGTAAGGAAAAGACTCCTTATGAATATTGGTATGGAAGATCACCTAATGTTAGCTATTTTAAGATATTTGGAAGCAAATGTTTTATTAAGAGAGGTGATTACATTAGTAAATTTGAGACTAAGAGTGATGAAGGCATATTTGTTGGCTATTCTACCAAGAGTAAGACCTACAAATGTTTTAACAACTGGACATAGAGAATTGTTGAGAGTGTTGATGTTCGAGTGGATGAATTTCCCGAAGTCTTGACATTCTTTACATACCGGATTATAGGGTTTCACAATATTAGGTATATCTCTAACCGCCTTAGTTGAAATGACATTTACAATGCAATCAAAATTCACATGACATAACCTCTTATTCCATAGAAAACTCATCAATTTGTGCAATCAAACATGTCTTCTCACCTTAATTCAAATGAAATATATTACGTTTTGTCTGTGTACCAGTTGCAATCTCCAAACTAGATTTGTTAATGATTTTACATTTTCCATCCTTGAACTATAATTGAAATCCCTTATCTACCAATTGTCCTATACTTAAAAGATTATGCCTCAAACCTTCAACAAAATAAAAATTATCATTATTTCTCTAACCATCGAGTGATATAATCCATTTTTCTTTGATCATACATGCTTTGTCATCTCCAAATCTAACTAGACCGCCATCAAATTCTTGCAAAGATAGAAACTTCCTTTTATCTCCAATCATATGATGTGAACATCCACTGTTAATTACCCATTCATCCTTGTCTTCAATTTTAGCAGCAAGTGCCTTCTCTTTAGGTACATTCTCTTCCAGTGCCGGAACATCTTCCTTGATAGCTAGGAACACCCATTCCTTCTCATTGTTGGAACCACTAGCAGAGTCTTCTACCGGTTCATCATTAGAATCAATAACACTTTCCTCATCTGCTATGTAGCATGATTTGTCTCTTTTTTTCATATCTTTGTACTTGTTCTTATATCTGGGGTTAGGCTTAAATGATCTTCTAACCCTTTCTTCAAATCTTGAATTCCTTTTCGGACATCTAGATGCAAAATGACCAATCGTATTATACACAAAACATTTAAAAGGTGCTTTTCCTTCATACTTACTTCCTACTGGTCCTTTAGGTACTCTTCAAGAAAATAGTGCTTCAAGTTTCTCAAACTCATTGTCTTCTCTCTTCATATCATCCAATTCCTTTTCATATAAAGCTTTACAATTGTGCTTACTAGTTGCTGATGTAGATGCATGAAAAGTAGGTTCAGTCTTCATGGCTTCAGAAGGTCGAAATTCTTCAAGCTCAAAAGTAGATAATTTCCCAACCAAGGTATCTCTATTGATAGAAGTATTATCCATTGTTTTTAACTCATTAATAGTAGTGGCCTTCATCTTGTAAGCTGGTGGTAGAGCTCTAAGGACTTTAGAAACAATTTCATCTTCACTCAAAGTTCCACCACAACATTCAATTCCCATAGCAATCTCATTTACCCTTTTCATGAATGCAATAATCCTTTCATCTTCTTCCCTTAGGTTTTCATATCTCACCCGGTAACCATCAAGTTTATCAATCTTCACTATAGGGTCACCTTCATTAAGAGTCTCCAACTTATCCCCTATAGCCTTTCTAGATGATTTGTCGGTTAATCCCATTATTTGCTAATCAGAAAGTGCACACAAGAGGGCTTCTCTTTCTCTATAATCATTCTCAAGCTCATTATCCAATTTTTTCGGAGGAGGATTGCCAAATACCGGATTATGAGGTGTAACACCATTTTGTGTGATCTCCCAAATCTCCTTACCAAGACATCTTAGATGAGTCTCCATTTGAATCTTCTGTATTGTGTAATTTATTCCATCAAACTTAGGAATATCTCTCCGAAAGATAGCTCAAGATGAACTAGATGAACTTGAACTGTTAGTCACCATAGGATCTTCCTCAAGTGGTTAATCTTTCTACAGAGAGGACCAAGCCTCTAATACAATTGTTAGATAGTTCAAATAACTAGAAGACAACTAAGAGGGGGGTTGAATGAATTATCTCAGATTACTAGAATATTTAGCAATTAAAACTTTAATACTGAAACCTAAAACATTAATACCAGAATGCTTAAACCAAATACCAGAATAAAAATTAAACCAATTAAACATAAACAATAACTAGAGAACAAATACCATCCACATGACACCAAGATTTATACGTGGAAAGCTCGGTAAAGGGAAAAACCACAGTGGAAAGCCTACCCACAGTCAGATAATACTTATGCAGTAAGTATGTGAATTACAATTGAGGGGCCTTCACTTGTAGGAAGGCCAACAGCCTAGAGCACACCGCTCATCACAAAAGGAGTCTCATTGACTACATAGAAATCTAGACTACAATGTAAAAGAATGAATGAACTGCAAAGATAGCATCTCCTATGCCTGAGTATAGTTCCGGTTAAGCTCAATACCGAAGGACTAAATCCTCTTACATAAACACAATTTGATCTCCAAAGATCAACCAAATCCTCTACGTGAATGATATTACATTATTCACACACTACATATCCATTTCCCATTCCCTGACCATATACCATGATGATGTAAAGTGAGGTCTTACATCATATATATACAAACCCTCAACCATAAACAATCAAGTTAGCCACCAGACGATAAACCAATTAAATAATTACAAAACATGTCGGCCTTAGACCAAACAAACAATATCCAACATATAAGATATCCCAAAAACATATTGAGAGGTCCAATCCACACGTTACATTAAGCCGGTCCATAACATAGATAACACCAGGACCCAATATGGGTCCACACGCTAAAGCAATGATCTCCATTTGCCAAGTCTCGAGCATGATCACCAATAACATCCTAAATCCATACCAAAAGCTGCACCAACACCACTTATATATATCATAAAAGTTCTTCATCAAAGCTCTGCCATTGAAACCCTAGCCAGAGCCACAAGGCAAGCTTCCAAGCAAACATGATAGCATCGGATCACCAAACCAAAACTAGTCGATTGAATTAAACATGAGTATCATGAATAAGCCAATTCCAGATCATGCCGGATCCAAACCAACCAGAAACCACTCAACCTACCAAGACCAGAAGGGTGTTGGTAAAGCATCCAAAACAACTAGTGTTGACATCAATGACAAAACATCAATGCAACACATAATCAATTCCTCCAAATGACCAACACTAGTATTATCTAGGTTATGGACTAGCTCAATGTAATGTGTGGATTGGACTTGCAATGTGTTTTGGGGATGTCTTATGGGTTGGATATTATTTGTTTGGTCTTTGGCCGACATGTTTTGTAATTATGTAATTATTTTATTTTTCTGGTGGCTGACCTTACTGTTTGTGGTCAAGGGTTTGTATATATATGAAGTTAGATCTCATTGTAGATCATATACGAATGTGATCATGGAATGAAATATGAGAGAATAATGTAATAATCATTCAGGAAGAGGATTTGGTCTATCATTAGTGATCAAGTTGGGTTTATGCAAGAGGATTTAGTCCCCTAATATTGAGCTTAACTGGAATTGTACTCAAGCATAGGAGATTCTATCTTTGCAGTTCATTCTTTCCTCTGAATTGTAGTTTGAATTTCTATGTTGTCAGTGAGACTCCTTTTGTGATTAGCAGTGTGCTCTAGGTTGTTGGCCTTTTTGCAAGTGCGGGACCCTCAATTGTAATCTCATACTTACTACAAAAGCATTATCTGACTATGGGTAGGCCTCCCACCATGGTTTTTTCCTTTACCGGGTTTTTCATGTATAAATCTTGGTGTCATGTGGACGGTATTTATTCTCTAATTGTTGTTTATGCTTAATTGGTTTATCTTCTATTTCAGTATTTGGTTTATGCATTCTAGTATTGATCTTTTGGGTTCTGGTATTAAATTTTTAATTTCTTAAGGTTGCAATACTCTAGTGACAATAGATTCACACCCTCCTCTTAGTTGTCTTTTGGTTATTTGAACTATTTAACAATTGGTATCAGAGCTCTGGTTCTCTCTACAAAAGCTTATCTACTTGAGGAAGATCCTATGGTGACTAACAATTCAAGTTCATCTAGTTCATCTAGAGCTATCTTTCAGAGAGATATTCCTAGGCTTGATGGAACAAATTACAGAGTATGGAAGATTCAGATGGCGACTCATCTGAGATGTCTTGGTAAGGAAATTTGGGAAATCACAGAGCATGGTGTTACACCTTATAATCCAGTATTTGGCAATCCTCCTCCAACAAACTTGGATAAGGAGCTTGAAAATGATTGTAGAGGAAGAGAATCCCTCTTGTGTGCACTTTCTGATTAGAAAATAATGGGTTCAACTGACATATCATTAGAAAAGGTTGTATGTGACAAGTTGGAGACTCTTAATGAAGGTTACTCTACTATTAAGATTGCTAAACTTGATGGTTGCTAGGTGAGATATGAAAACTTGAAGATGGAAGAAGATGAAAGGATTACTGGATTCATAAAAAGGGTAAATGAAATTGTTATGGGAATTCAATGTTGTGGTGGAACTCTGAGTGAAGATGAGATAGTTTCTAAATTTTTGAGAGCTTTACCACCAGTTTACATGATGAAGGCTACAACAATTAATGAATTGAGAACAATGGCAAATACTTCTATCAATAGAGATACCTTGGTTGGGAAATTATTTTCTTATGAGCTTGAAGAATTTGGACCTTCTAGAGCTGTGAAGTCTGAACCTGCTTTTCGTGCATCTACATCATCAACCAACAAGCAAGATTGGAAATATTTGTATGCAAAGGAATTGGATGATATGAAGAGAGAAGATGAAGAATTTGAGCAACTTGAAGCCCTATTTCCTAGAAGAGTACCTAAAGGACTAGTAAGAGGTAAGTATGAAGGAAAAGCACCTTTTAAATGTTTTGCATGTAATAAGATAGGTCATTTTGCATCTATATGTCCTTAAAGGAATTCAAGATTTGAAGAAAGAGATAGAAGATCTTTTAAGCCTTGATGGTATGATGAAAGAATAAGGATCTGATCAACTACTGAGTGGAGGGGGGGGGGTGAATCAGTAGATAGAAAATTGATATAAACTTTCACAAATCTCAGAATCAACCTCTCAAAGTAAACTCTAAACTGACAAGTTAAACCACATTTCAGATTGCTCCCGGTTAACATTGTTGGCATTATGTGAATTGGTATGAGGACATGCTGACATTCTATGTTTTCATTGATGTCAATACGCTGAAGAGGAGAGAACTGATATATGTGAGAACCAGTATAACTTTGTGAACTGGTATATGTGCCAAAGTAACGCAGTGTGTTTGTTTAAGGTGAACCGACATGTGGTTATGGCAACCAGCACATGGAAGCTTTGTATGACTACCAGTTGGTAGTCTCAACTTCAGGGTTTCCGGTTGAAGTGCTTCAAGCCTGTGTGATGAGTTAGCATTGTAATGAAGAACATATCGTGTCCATGTCATCCTTGTGCGCGTGAAGGATCTTGCATGAAGGAGATTGTTCCTATCTACCTCAGGAATGTGCAAAGTATGTAAACAGTGATAACGCGTGATGGGTTATCAGCTGCCATGAAATCGGTGGAAAATGAATGATGGAGAATGTCTTGAGATTGGATCAAGACTGTTGCATTTAATATAATGTGGTCTATGGTTAGCATTGAACCACTTGAATTCCTTAACCTAACAGGTTTAGGGTTTAGGGTTTATGCTACCGACTTATCTATTTTCCTATAAGGTCGATGTTGTGTTTCTTTTTGAGGTTGTTGGCAAAAGTTGTGTGTGTGTATCCAAGAGAAGAGATACGTGATTCTTGCCAGACCAAAAAAGAGAAGTGATACCTGCAAAGTGTAAGTGTAGAAGGTGAAGTGGAGCTAAAGCGGATCTGCATTGGCATTAAGTGTTGCTACCAGATCATTGTAATACCTGTTGATCTCTAACCACTTCAACAGTTGGGAAATCCCTTAACATGGTAGCTTTAACCATCTTGCTGTAAATCCTTTAACAGGGTGACTCAAAATCATTGAGTTCTTGAAATCCTCTAACAAGGTAACCTTTACCAGGGTTTAACTCTTAACCAGGTGATTCCTAACAAGATGGGTTCCTAATAGAACCTATTGTATTAGTCTTTAACTGGACAAGGCTCCCAACTGAGCGGACTTCTAAAGAGTTCAAAAATAGCTTGTGGGTATTCATCCCCATCGTGGTTTTTCCTAGTTGGGTTTCCATGTGAAAATCTGTGTGTCATGTGTGGTGATATTCTTGTGATGGTTTGAGTGATTTGTGTCTGAAGGTAAATCATGTTGATCTAGCTGTTTATATATCTTTTGATGATAGATTACATATTCATGCACTAGGGTGAAATGGAAATGAAGTATTAAATTGTTTGAAAAGATAAGTGTCAACCGATTTATGCTTGTCTTAGTTATTCTGGGTTTTGCCAGTTGCACTTTGTTTAAGACCAGTGTTGCTGTTTGTCTATCAAAGCACAGTGTCTGCTGACAAACCGGTTTAAGATTGTGTTTTTTTCTGTACTGATTCACACCCCCTCTTAGTACTAGTTTGGTACTATCTATTCATCATTGAGTTATCAATTGGTATTAGAGTGTCCTCCAGGTGCTCTGTGTCATAAGCTTAACCACTTGAGGTAAAGATCCCAGTCTAATGATGAAGAGGGAAGGTCCAAAGTTCAACAGAGATAATTTTAGTATATGGAAAGATAGAATGAAGATATACATCAGAAGCATGGGTGCTCAATACTAGAGCTATGTTGAGAATGCCTATGTTGCCCCTACTGGTACTCTCACCGATGATCAAAAAAGAGAGATGCAGGAGAATGGGCAAGTTATGGAAGCCCTGATTAGTAGTTTATCTGACATTGAGTTTATTGATGTCCAATATAAGGTAAATCCCAAAGAGGTAAGGGATACTCTTGAAAATATCTATGGTAGTGATGAGCATGTAAAACAAGCTAAGGAAGAAAGCCTTAGAGGGAAGTTTGAAGATATGCAGATGGTTGAAGGCAAGACTATTCAATAGTATGGAATAAGAATCAAAACTGTTGTTGGAGATATCAAGTGTCCAGGTGGTAAAATGGAAGATTCCAGTATGATAAGCAAAGTCCTAAGATCCTTATTATCGGTCTATGCAATAAGGGTTGCTGCTATTCAGGAGTTGACATCAATAGACAAGACTAAGGTATCCCTAGACTCCATCATTGCAAAGTTGACAGTGTATGAGCTAAATAGTTTTGATGGTAGTGTTCAAAAGACTGAATCAACCTTTAAAGCTTCTGTTGTACCATTGAGAAAAGGAAAAGAAGCTAGCACTAGTGGTGAACCAAGACAGAGTAGAGAAATGGATGATGAGGAGATTCTGATGGTATTTGAAGCTCTTCTTGCTAGGAAACTTCCTAAAGGAACCGACAAATATAGAGGTAAGCTCCCTTTGAAATGCTTTTCTTGTAATTGGATGGGACATATTGCTATAAACTATCCTAATGGTGACAAAAAGGACAAACCAGAAAGGTTCAAGAAATTCAAAGGAGGAAACCAAAGAAATTATTTTGTGGCAGTTGATGAAGGTGTCACAGATGAGGAATCAGAGGATGAAGAAAATGAAGATATTGTGTTTGTTGTTGTCAAGGAAGATGTGTCAGACAAGAAGGCTCTTGTCTCCCTCTTTGATAATTCCAATGAGTGGATTATTGATAGTGGTTGTTCTCACCATATGACTGGTGACCAGAGCAAGTTTCTATCCTTGGAAGAGTATGATGGTGGTGTGGTTCACTTTGGTAATGATGCACCATGTATGGTCAAAGGCAAAGGGTCCATCTCTCTGAATGGAAAGATTAGTACTGACAATGTGTATTGGGTTGATGGTCTCAGACACAACCTTCTAAGTGTTGCCCAACTGAATGACAGTGGTCTCACTCTGGAATTCAATAATGAAGTGTGCAGAATCAAAGGAAAGAATGATGAATTGGTGGCCACCAGCATGTAGACAAAAGGTAACTTATTTCAGCTGAATGCAAATATAAGTACATGCCTTATGGCTAAATTTGATTATAGCTGGATATGGCATAGGTGGTGCCATGTAAACTTTGATAACATTGTGAAGGCTAGTAAGATCAAGGCAGTTAGAGGATTGCCAGTGCTAAGCAAACTGGAAAACACCTTGTGCAGAGAGTGTCAATTGGGGAAAATGTCTTCCTCAACCTTTAAAGGTAAAGCTTTCACTACTGACAATTTGCTTGATCTTGTGCATACTGATTTGTGTGGTCCTATGAAAACTAGGAGTGTGCAAGATGATAGGTACTTCATGATTCTCACTGATGACTACTCAAGAATGATGTGAGTCACATTCTTGAAAGATAAGTCTAAAGCTTTTGTAAAGTTCAAAGCTTTCAGAGCATTAGTGGAGAAGGAAAGCGGTAAAAGGATCAAGTGCCTGAGAACTGATCAAGGAGGGGAATTCACTTCCGATGAATTCAATAAGTATTGTGAAGAACATGGCATCAAGAGGCAACTATCTGCCCCCCGGACTCCACAACAGAATGGCTTAGCAAAGAGGAATAACCAGACTGTGGTTGAAGCAACTAGAACTATGTTGATTCAAGGAAAAGTTGCTCACACCTTTTGGAGAGAAGTGGTGAGCACTACAGTCTACACAATGAACCGGATACTCATCAAGAAAGGTAAGGATAAAACTCCTTATGAGTATTGGACCGGTAAGACACCTATGGTTAGCTATTTTAGAGTGTTTGGTAGAAAACGTTACATCAAGAGAAGTGAACACTAGAGAAAATTTGATGCGAAATGTGATGAGGGAATATTCCTAGGATATTCCACCAAGAGCAAAGCTCTCAAGTGTTTCAATAATAGGACTCAAAGAATTATGGAAAGAATCAATGTAAGAGTTGATGAAACCTCTAAGAAAACTGAGGAAACTAGCAGTGAGTAAGTGGTAAATGAATCAGTTGTAACCTTCTGGGAATCGGTTGTCAGTCAACCAAGTACCAGTAACAGTGTTCCAACATAGGTAGATGTAGATGCTGATAGTGATGGAGATGAGGATGAAGAAGAAAAGCAAGAGGAATCTATCAAGACCATTCCTCGGTATGTCAAGCTGAATCATGATCCTAAGTAGATCATAGGAGATAAGGATGCAGGAATCCTTACAAGAAGAAAGGTCAGAGAAAACTCATGTATGATCTCTGAATTTGAGCCAAAATCATTCAAAGAGGCACATAAAGATGAAGACTGGATAAAGGCAATGGAAGAGGAACTTGAGTAGATAGAGAAAAATGGTACATGGTCTTTGGTACCCAGACTAGAGCATAAAAATGTCATTGGCACCAAATGGGTTTTCAAAAATAAGCTAAATGAGGATGGCTCAGTGATTAGAAGTTCAAAGCCAGACTGGTGTGTAAAGGATATGCCCAAGAAGAAGGAGAAAACTATGGAGAAACCTTTGCTCCTGTAGCCAGATTGGAAGGAGTTCATATGCTTCTTGCGTATGCAGCTTTTAAAGGATTCAAAGTATATCAAATGGATGTAAAATCTGCATTCCTAAATGGTGTACTTGAAGAGGAAGTTCATATAGAGCAACTAGATGGGTTTTCCCTCTCTGAAGACAGTGACATGGTGTGTAGGCTACATAAAGCCTTATATGGTCTAAAGAAGGCACCTAGAGCATGGTATGAATGCCTGCATTCCCATCTTGTGAAGATTGGATTTGAGAGAACAAGAAAAGATAGCAATATCTACTTGAAGTCTGAAGGAGATCAGATCCTGATCTGTGAGGTATTTGTTGATGACATTATCTGTGGTGGAGATGACAAGATGAGTCATGAGTTTGTAGATGAGATGAAGAAAGAGTTTGAGATGTCACTCATAGGGGAGATTAAGTTCTCCATTGGACTATAGATCTAGCAGATGAAAGATGGAATCTTTATCACTCAGTCCAAGTATGTCAAAGAGGTGTTGAAGACCTTTGGCATGGAAGATAGAAAACCAGTTGGTACACTGATGGTGACCAGTTGTAAACTATCCAAAGAGGGTGACTCAACATTGGTTGATGAGAAGGAATATCGATCAATGATTGGTAAGTTGCATTATGTAGTGCATAGCAGACCGGATATTGCACATGCAGTTGGCATTACTGCAAGGTTCCAAAAAATCAAGAGAATCCCACTTGGTTGCAGTCAAGCGGATTCTTAGGTATCTGTAGGGAACTATTGATTATGGATTGTGGTATCCATACACCAAGGACTTCAACTTGAAAGTATTCACAAATGCTGATTGGGGAGGTAATGTGGACGATTGGAAGAGCACAACTGGTGGTGCATTCTTTCTTGGTGGTAGACTAGTCTCATGGATGAGTAAGAAGCAGAGTTGTATCTCTCAGTCTACAGCAGAAGCAGAGTATGTTGCAGCTTTCATGAACTACACTCATACTATTTGGATGAACCATGTATTAAATGGCTTCAAAGTTCCTGTATCTGAACTGGTAAGTATATTTTGTGACAATACTAATGCAATTAATATCTCCAAGAATCTAGTTTTACATTTTAGAACCAAGTACTTTGAGCTTAAGTATCATTTCTTGAGGGAAAAAGGTTCAGAACAAAGAGATTGCACTAGAACATGTGTCCAGTAAGGAGCAGCTAGCAGACACATTCACCAAGCCTCTCTCAAAGGCTACATTTATGTACTTAAGAGGTGAATTAGGGGTGCTGCCCCTTCAGGAGGTAAACTAAAAGAAAATTCTTCACATCAGTCAAGTATTGCATAGTCAAATTTTTCTTCAAGATTGGTGTGTTGAAGGATGCTACTCCTCAGGGGGAGTAGCATAATGGAATAGGGAAGCTTGTGCCTCTACTTTGGCATTGTTGTCAAAGGGGGAGAAGAAGTTAAGTGGGGAAGATATCTATAGAAATTAAGGAGAAGATGTGAAGCGGAGAGATATCTTTGTATATTGCCATCAATACCAAAGGGGGATATTCTTGGCATTATGTGAACTAGTATGAGGACATGATGACATTGTATGTTGTCATTGATGTCAATATGTTGAAGAGGAGAGAACTAGTATATGTGAGAACTGGTATAACTATGTGATCCGGTATATGTGCCAAAGTGACACGGTGTGTTTGTTTAAGGTGAACCGACATGTGGTTATGGGAACCGGCACATGGAAGCTTTGTATGACTACCGGTTGGTAGTCTCAACTTCAGGGTTTCCGATTGAAGTGCTTCAAGCCTATGTGACTGAACCGGTGACCTTGTGTGATGAGTTAGCATTGTAATGAAGAACAGATTGTGTTGCCATGTTAGCCTTGTGTGTGTGAAGGATCTTGCATGAAGGAGATTGTTCCTATCTACCTTGAGAATGTGTGAAGTCTGTAAATGGTGATAATGCGTGATGGGTTATGAACCGCCATGAAATTGATGGAAAATGAATGATGGAGAATGTCTTGAGATTGGATCAAGACTATTGCATTTAATGCAATGTGGTCAATGGTCAGGATTGAACCATTTGAATTCCTTAACCTAACAAGTTTAGGGTTTAGGGTTTATGCTACCGACCTATCTATTTTCCTATAAGGTCGATGTTGTGTTTCTTTTTGAGGTTGTTGGCAAAAGTTGTGTGTGTGTATCCAAGAGAAGAGATACATGATTCTTGCCAGACCAGAAAAGAGAAATGATACCTATAGAGTGTAAGTGCAGAAGGTGAAGTGGAGCTAAATCGGATCTGCATTGGTATTAAGTGTTGTTACCAGATCATTGTAATACCTATTGATCTCTAACCACTTCAATAGTTGGGAAATCCCTTAACAGGGTAGCTTTAACCGGCTTGTTGTAAATCCTTTAACAGGGTGACTCAAAACCATTGAGTGCTTGAAATCTTCTAACAAGGTAACCTTTAACAAGGTTTAACTCTTAACCGAGTATTCTAGCCATCCCTTAATAGGGTGATCCCTAACTTGATCGGTTCCTAACATAACCTATTGTATCAGTCTTTAACTAGACAAGGTTCCTAATAGAGCGGACTTCTAAAGAGTTCAAAAATAGCTTGTGGGTATTCATCCCCACCGTGGTTTTTCCCAGTTGGGTTTCCACGTAAAAAAATCTGTGTGTCATGTGTGGTGATATTCTTGTGATGGTTTGAGTGATTTGTGTCTAAAAGTAAATTATGTTGATCTAGCTATTTATATATCTTTTGATGATAGATTACCTGTTCATGCACTAGGGTGAAATGGAAATGAAGTATTAGATTGTTTGAAAAGATAAGTGTCAACAAGTTTATGCTTGTCTCAGTTATTCTGGGTTTTGCTGGTTGCACTCTGTTTAAGACTAGTGTTGTTGTTTGTCTATCAAAGCACAGTGTTTGCTGACAAACCGGTTTAAGATTGTGTTTTTGTCTGTACTGATTCAGCCCCCCCTCTCAGTATTAGTTTGGTACTATCCATTCATCATTGAGTTATCAAACACAGCTTATCAAAGTGGATTAAGTAGTTAAGAAATTCAACCATAATAAACATAACCACAAAAACATTCACCACTTGACACAATATGTTTATGGTGAAAATGGATAACAACAATGTTGAAAGGCTAAATGAATTCAACCACAAAACCCTAGCCTAACAACAACAAAGATCCACCATAACATATGAAGATTACCTAAGACAATGCAAATCAAATGAAATCACAAAGATTATACCATCACATGTCCAATAGGGTTTGGATCTTCATTCTTCCTATCTCCATTGATCTTGCTTGATATGTTTGCTCTCAGATTTTATATGTGCACAAGAGCTCAACAAAGAATGAAAATGTGGTTGCAAGTAGGCTTGATTGCATATGCAAATTTGAAAGCATAGTTGGGGTTGAATGTATAATGAGTTAGTTAGGGTTTGATAATGAAGGAAGCATCTCCTTATATAGAAGACACTATAAGAAATGGAGGGATAAGATTGAGAGGTGTAAAAGAGGTCGGCTATGATTAGAGGGTAGGTAGAGGAAATAATAAAATAATGAAAGGGGTAGGTAGTGTATGAATTAAGAGATGAATGACATGTGTCATGGGTAGAAAAGGTTAATTAATTAATTAAATAAATAAAGATTTATTTAATTAATTGAAGAAGTGGGATCAATTAAATAAATAAGATATTTATTTAATTTAAGAAAAGGGTAATTTAAATAAATAAAAGTATTTATTTAAATGAGAAATAAGGCTAGAAGAGGATAAATGAATTAATTAAATAAATAAAGATTTATTTAATTAATAGAAGAATTAGGCTTAAAGTAATTAAATAAATAAAATATTTATTTAATTAGACTAGACAATTTTAGGTGTGTACATTTTGCCCCACTTTGAGACAATGCAACTTGTCGCATTGTTTCAAAGAAGATAATATGAACTAATACAAAGTTGCCCCAAGATGGGAATGATATGCCCCCTCGAGAGATTGGATGAAAATGTGTGAAAAGATCGCAGACAATCTCTCGCTAAGAAAGAAAGGGTAGAATGGACTGACCAGATAGGATAGAGTGACAAAGTCATAGGATAAAGAAGACCGACTCGAGAAATGAGGGCTAGGGCTAGGGTAGTCTATAAGATAGACCACGAGGGGAAAACATCCTCATTGTCATCCACACATCCAAGAGATCAGAGTGCAGAGAAAGAATAGAGCAGCAACAGTCAACACTGATGGCATTGGTTCATAGATTTGATCGCGTTTGCCAGTTTCAAAGGCCAGCAGATGCAGGAGAGCCAGTAAGTACCACAAAACCTCCTTTTAGTTTGTTGCAATAAATGTTGTCATTAATGCATTCTAGGTAGGGTGATAAATGATTTTTAGAATATGTCAAACAATGTCAAAAAACACCGAGGCACGTCTATGCAATATGTAATCATGTTTATGTCTCCTAGGTTAAATTGACAGTTCTGTGATGAACATACACTGTCGATTGGATAAGCTGCTAAGAGGACACACTCAAGCAGGTCCTCTAGGGAAGACTAGGATAGATCAAGGCACTTTGTGACGAACAAGGAGTACCAATACATAGTACTTTGTGATGAACAGGGAGTACTAAAATATGAGCAGCACTTTGTGATGAATAGGGAGTGCAAATATGAGCAGCAATTTGTGATGAACAGTGAGTGCAAGAACACGTAGTACTTTGTGATGAACAGGGAGTACCACTAGGATAGAAGCAACACTTTGTGATGAACAGTGAGTGTCACTAGGATAGAAGCAACACTTTGTGATGAATAGTGAGTGTCACTAGGATAAATATTGCCATATGATAGATATAAGCACTAAGATAATAAGCAGCATTTTATGATGAACAATGAATGCCACTTTAACTGACACAGTTGATTTACTTGGCTGTAGGAGTACCTACCTATGCTGGAGTCATAGGAGAGATTCCCATCAACTTAGAGTTTACGACCAGAGCTGACATTTGAGGATAGAGCAGCTATTGAGGTTATGGGTTTGTGATTCATTCTATATGTGCCTGAGTTTCAGGCGAATATGGGGTTGCTGACTACTTTAGCTGAGAGCTACCACTCTGAGACTTATATGTTTCATTTGTCGATGGGTGAGATGACAATCACCTTAGAGGATGTATATAGGATAATGCGGATACTGATTGATGGGGAGTTAGTACCTTACGATCGAGATGGAGACAAGGATGCACTGAGATGAGTGTTCCAGGATCTAGGATTGGAGATGAGGTCTGGACACATGGCTTGGGATACCATGACATGGATAGGATTAGCACTACTAGCAGTATTGGCAAGAGTGATCAGTGGGTTCCTTTGTCTGGATAGGGTGACACGGGGGTTGGCTGTAGCCATATGCATTTTGACATCATTGTCACATGACAATTTTATTATATATATATGAGATGATTCATCTTTGTGGAAGCTATATGCATGTGTACCTATGTGATGAGATGTTTCATGATGTATGTTTCTATGTGATGGTTATGATATGGATGCAAATATGTATATGATGAAATGCAATATTTCTGATCTTTTATGTTTTTAATATGTTATGCATATGTGAATGTGAATGTATGAAATTCTTATGGATATGACGATGCAAATAACTATTTACATGATGAGAATGTAAAATGTGCTGACATGTGTTATGTGCAGGATGTGATGCAATTGTGATATCTATATATATGTATGATTAATGCTTAATATGTGGTAATGCAGGTGCAACTACATGAAATGCAGATATTTTTTTGGTGTGTCATTATACTCAATCATGTGATAGCAGGCTACACGAACTCAAGAAGGACAATGGAGGTCAATCAAGAAAGGGGGATGGAAGATAGAAGATATGAAAGTGAAAGAGCTTCTTGTGCATTATCATCATTGAGCTTTATTATGACAAAATAGGTTATGACAATCGAGGCATATGTTTGACCCAGAAAGTCATTGTATCTGTTTGCATAGAGATAAGACAATTGCAAACAAGGAATGCCCCAGTTCATACTAGACTCACAGTGTCCTCATATCCTTGGACAAGTCAAAGCATTACTAAGAGACAATCCATAGACAACAAAGAAAATAGGTGACGATACCCCATCCTTGCCTTTCTAGTCAGAGACATCCTGGAGATAGAATCTCTAGTCAAAGACATCTTGGAAAAGCTAAAAGACATGTCACCAAAAGATAAAATCAAAAGAAAACCAAGACTTGACACCAACATCCACTATAGTCCTCAAGTTTAGTGTCTCTTGTCACTTGTATAAGTCTTATTTGATTGTGGTCATAATGTTTACTTTCACAAAAAGGATAGATAGCATTGAACCATAATGTTGTCTGAGTCTGTTGAAAGATTTGATTTGTTGAAGCCCGTTGTTGTTGTTGTTGTGTCTCATCTGAAACTGACTGAATCCATGAAACTGATACTTTATTGTGGAGAAGATGAAACTTTATTGTGGATTGGTGATGCAGATGTTGCTTTATTGTGGATTGTTCACGGATAGACTGAAGAAAGTTGGAAGAACTATACTCCTTGAAACATGTGATGTTCTTAGTTCCACACCCATTACTAGATGTAGGATTTGCCTTAGCCATAGATAGGAGCTGATTTATTATGGATGGAAAAGGGGCAAAAAGGAATGTTTATTATGAATGGCTAACCAATCTTGGGTAGATCAATAACAAGCCATGATGGGATGGTAAGTTTATTGTGGATGAATAGGTTGTGAGTGTGTGCAAAGTGAAAGGATGAAATGGAATCCTAAAGGAGGGAGGAGCAATGTCTCTACACATGGTGCTGGTGACCCATTTTTCACCATGGTACTTGCCCAGGGCGCCACCAAAATGGTTTTCACTGTCAGACGAAATATTTTTCTGTTTTTCAAATTTTTTTGTGTCACAAGGTGCCTATTTGCCAGGTTTTCACCAAGTAACAATTTTTTATGTTTTTATGATTTTTTTGTATTTTTGAATTAGGATATTCTGAAGAGCTATGTGTGAAACCTGCAAAGGTGCATGCTATTGATAGGATCCTCCAAAGGTTCGCCCTCTATGGTTGAGAGCTGATATGCACCAGATCCATATGCTGATGTGATGATGTAAGGACTGAGCCAGTTTGGTTCAAACTTGCCCTTCTTCTCTCTATCTTGTTGATTTTTAGGATTCTCTCTAAGAACCAAGGCACCCACCTCAAATGTGTGAGGCTTAACCTTATGATTATAACTACAACGTTCCTTGATTGAATTGTATGTAGCTCGAGCGACTATCTTCCTTGATAAAGGAACTGAGATAGAATTACTAGTGTGTGGACTACACAAGCTCGTATGCATGTCACCTAAAGAAGTTTGGTCATCCCTGACAAGAAAGTCGCTAGAGGAAGCTCCATTAAAGGTCCATGATGTATCACCAGAAGGGAAAGGATGTGAGGAACAAGTGGATGAGTTATGAAGGCTTATGATTGTGAAAAGAAGTGAAAGTAGGATAACATGATGGAAAATTAGGATCAACAAGTATGCTTTTTGACTTGAAATTTTAGAACTTTTGCCCCTAGTTATTTTGGTATTAGGGGAGATCAACTCTTGTTCTTTTTGCTTCATATGATTTTTATCCTTGACCTTAATTTTTTTAGGGTCCAATAGCTTTTGATTTTGATTTGGACTAAAGGACTTTTCTTTAGTTTTGAATTTTAGATTTTTCTTTTCAAAGCTTGATTTGTGATCCTCAATGAGTAAGGGCTTTTCTGATTCTTGTTGATCCAAGTCTAGGAGTGGACTGGAAATGGAATGAGTGGATGAAATGGTAAGGCTATGTGAGTTCTCAAGAGGGCTGGTGATATGCTCAATAGATTCTTTTCTAGAACCACTCTGAGGACTATTGATATCAAGAGTTGCTTGCACCACTAGAGGAGATTTGCATTTAGACTTAGTAGCCACAACACTAGGTGGTTCACACCCAATTCCTTACAAATTGTTTATAGATTGTTCTTATCGACCGGATGTCTGAGGAGATAGTGTGAGTTGATCAACATGAAAGATATATTCACCACATCCCATGTCTTTAATATTGAACTTTTCTTTGATCTCTGCTTGTTTTGATGTAGAAGCTTTCAAGGATTCTAGATCCACATATGTTGATGAAGGAACAACTTCTTTGTTGATTGGGATTGTTATTTCTGATCTAGGTCGTAGATTGTTGCAATATATAAATGGATTTAGATCACCTTTGACGGTCACTTCAACTCCATTATGAGGAAACTTAATGCATTGGTGGCATGCAGATGGGATTGCTCTCATCTCATGAATCCAAGGATGTCCTAGCAATATGTTGTATGTGAGATCAAGGTCTAGGACTTGACAAACCACATCCTTTGTAACTGGCCTAACTCTGAGAGGTAAGGTGATTGTTCCTTTGGATGAACGCTCTTCATCATCATATGCTTTGATGGTAATTTTGTTTGTAGAATTAACAACTTTATTAGAATATCCCAATTGTTTAATTGTGCTTAATGTACAAATGTTTAGACCTACTCCTCCATCTATCAGGACTCATTGTATTTGATGTTTGTGTATGAAGGCTTCAATGTGTAAAGGTGCGTTATGTGTCTGACTTATGAAGGCATCATCAGCTTCAGTGAATGTAAGGGAGTGTGAAATGGAAAGGTATCCCACCATGGCTTGAAACTGGTCCACATTCAAATTAGTAGTAACAATAGTGTCTCTCAAGATTTTATCAAGAATGGCTTTATGTGCGGGAGATATGCGTAAGAGCTCAAGGAAGGAGATGAGTGCGGGTGTCTTCCCCAATTGTTCTACAAGGTCGTATTCAAGTTTGGTTGATGAAGAAGTGGTGTTTTTAGTGGGAGCACCTTGCAAAGTGAATTTACCTCGACGAGTTGTAACATTACATTCAGAGGTAGGTTTGGAAGAAGATCTAATGCCTTTTAGGACAATCTTGGGTCTTTGGGTAGAGTTCTTAGGTGTTTTGTCCTTGATGATAATGGTAGAGACATAATTGTCCATCGAAATGTTATTGATAGTTGAATCATGGTTATAAGATGCTCTGGTATAGTTGGTTTGGTCATCTGTGGCTTTAGATTTTCCCTTGTCATGCTTTGGGAATGGTTCTTTAAACATCTCATGTTCTTGATTGGATGAGTGTCCTTCAATCTCAATGTCACCTCTATCAATGAGATCTTGTATGATGTTCTTCAGTCGATGGAAATTTCCTATTTTATGACCTTTGCTATTATGAAATTCACAATATTCATCATCATTCCACCAATTTGTTTTCACCTTCAGCTCATATGGAGGAAAATCTAGAACTGTGATTATTTTGTTTGCCACTAGCTTCTTGAAAAATGATTCTAGTGGTTCTCCCAATGGAGTCTACTTCCTTCGTGATCTGGAAGTTGTTTGAGTATTCACTTGATTGTTTGTAGAGCTTGATCCAAAAAAAATGATTTTGGGTCATACTGTATTGGCATCAACAACACCATCATTGACTGTGTTCTTGTTTTTGTTCCAAAATCTTGGCTTATCTTTTCCTTTAAAGTCATCTTTGTTTTCCTTGAATATTTAAATGACTCCTTGTTTGATTAGGACCTTTTCTGTCACTAAGCCTTTTTCAATGATGTCCTTGAAGGTGGACAAACAAGCTTTCCTTAGATCATAGCCAATATCTTTGTTAGCATTTTGGGTGAACATTTCTACCATTTGTTTTTGTGGAATTTCACAAGAGCATCTGCTGGCTAGATTTCTCCATCTTTGTAAAAATGATGAAAAAGATTCTCCATCCCTTTGCTTGGTGTTGCCCAAAGTAGTGACTGATATGTCTGTCTCTATGTTGTAGGAGAAATGTTGGATAAATGCCTCTACTAGATCACCCCAAGAATTAATTCCAGGTGGAAGTTGGGAGAACCATTCCATAGCTTGATCACCTAAGCTCTGTGGGAATAATCTCATCAAATATGTCTCTTCTGCTACTACCTCAATGCAAGCTATGAAAAACTATCTTATGTGTGCCTTAGGATCCCCTTTTCCTCTATACTTATCAAACTTAGGAGTCACAAAGTATGTAGGAAAAGGAGGCATTGGAATGCTCCTGTCAAATGGATAAGGACATATGTCTTTCATTGTGTATGTTGGCTTTGGTGTATTTATGTCCTCCATTTTCTTTTGTAAGTCCCTGATTTGTTGCTCCAAATTGTTCTTCGGTGGAGACCGACTTCTTGGACCATACCCCATGCCTGAACCACTGGGTGGAGGAGGAGCATGTTGCATATATGGATGATATTGATCATACACATGTTCATATGGAGGAGTTCTATAATGATGCTACGCATATGGACCACTTGGTATAGAGTCATGTTGAGGAATGACATATCTACTTTGTCCATGTATACCATACTCTATAGGAATGTCATGAGTTTGTTCTAGTGTGTTGCCCCCAAATTTGACATAGGATTTCCTTGTGTCCAAATTTTGAGCATGCCTTTGAATATCCAATTGCTTTGGTGGTTGATCCTTAGCATTGGTATGTGATTGAGCATATTTTTCTGCATAAGACTTCCATAATGGTCTGCAAAGGTGAGTATCATATGCTTGACCATGTGTGTATGGGACCTCTAGTTTTTGAAACAAAGATGATGGTGGCTCAGGCACAAGATGTGGTCCTCTATTGCCTCCACTATTAGGCCTCCTTTGATCCATGTTGAGGTGAGGTTGTTGCAAAGGTTGAATTTACATTATTTGAGACATGTCAAAATCATGAGGGATCTTGGCTCCACTTTGTACCATCACTTGTAAGAAATACTATCTATCTCTCTTCATTATTTCCTCAACCAATTGATTGAAATGGGGATTTATAATGGTATCTTCCACTTCTGTTGAATGTACAGAAAATTTGTCCATATTGTCATTGTGTGTATCATTGTTGTTTGTAGTGTCCATGTTCTCAACATTTGGAATGTTTCTATAGGCATCCATGTCAGGTAATGTAGTATGATCAGAATTGAAAAAGATATCATTGTCATATTCATAGGAACTCATGTTTGCGGATTCCTGAGCCTCTTTATCTTCTCTCCTAGATTTTTGGGAATGGGTTTCAATCATGAACTAGGTATTGACCAAGATGTGTGAGACTAGATGAAAATGGAAAGAGTATGGAAGACCAACAGTTTGGATGGAATGTAAATGAATCTGAGGTTTACTTGCAATGCCCAAAGTGTAAGACCAAGTATGTATGTAGTAGAGTAGGTGTGACTTCCAAAGAGATGATAGTTTCTCTTGGTGATGTAAGTTGACCTTGACTCTAAGTAAGACCAAATGAGACCCAAAGGTGATAGACCTTGATGAGGGACCACTTAGCAAAGTGTTGTTGTATGTAATGTGTTGACAAAGTATGATGAGGACAAGCAAGTGACCTTTTGACTCAAGTTTAGACAAATGTGAATGTAATGTAAGGTGTAAAGCAATGATGGACTTTGTGAGACCCAAAGATAGGTTGAATGCTAGATGAAAACCTGAAGAGATAGCTTAGGAAGCTCAAGAATTCTGAAGCTGATTGCTCTTGTTTGTGGACTGTAAATTTTTCCAATTTGTGAAGTTGTTTGTTGTGACCAAATCTGAAATTTTGACTGTATTTCTGTGACAAGAGGATACAATGTTGATGAAGACTCAATGTTTGCAAGTGTCTAGACTCAAAATGACTCAAAGAAAAGTGTGTTGTTTGATGTAAGAATGTTTTGCATACACTTGAAGACACAAAAGACACAATGTTTTGTTGTTTGGTCTTGAATGTTTGATTGTTCAAAATAAGACAAGCACAATTCTTATGGCTGGCCAAGACAATAGTTGTTGATCCCACATGGAGTTTCCCCCGAGGCTACGCTATTTAGAGTGGATACTTAGATGCTTGACCCCACTAGCTCCACCCTCGGCACTCACTTCTTGGGGCAACCAAGCATCAGTCCCCATGAAAAGTCCCCGTGGCGAACTTTGTATCTCTACTAAGAACTGTATGTGTGTGGGCCGCTACCAGAGGTCCGACCTCCTGCCCCAACAACTAGAAGGATTTTGGATTCTAAAACAAAAAGGTGCTAGTAAGGGCATCCACTCATGTGGCCATACATGCGACACTTTCAGCTTTGTAAATACAGAAGGCTCCCAGCCGGTAGGGGTTACGCCCTACAAATGATCAAATAAATTTGATCAAACAGGTTTATGAGGAGACATAGTGTTGGTATGAACTAATCAGCACACGTTATCAATAGTTTTCACCATGAATACAGTTATTTATAGTGGTTTGGAAGAAGATGGCTTTTCTTTTGCTACAACTTGGGTCGTTCTCTCCTCACTAGTAGTCCTAATGACCACACGGGGAGATAGGCCCTATAAAGATGAAACAAAAAGAGCCTATTGCTCAAGACACAAAAGACAATGGTTCAATTTTAGTGCACCAATTGAAGTGTTTGCTAGTCTATGAGAACAAGGCACATAATAAAGATCAAAAACCCTTGCCAAGGTCCCGCAACAAAGATTTGTTAGTAGTTTGGATTGTTTCAAATGATCACCCCTTCCTGCAATTACACAAGTTAGGTAAATGTTAGATCCAAAAGACTTTGTGAAATAGGGGCCTTCAACAATGCATTTTGTTGACCAATTCAAAGATCTGATTCATCATAAAAAAAGACCACCTGTAAAATTTTAAGAGATTTTCAGAAATGTAAGAAAATCCAAAAAATTTGCTAATTTGCTCCAAACATTAATTTTTTATGAAAAATCATAAAAAATTCATATAAAATGCAAAATTGATCCAAAAAATCTGAAATTTTTACTGGAGAGTCATGACGGTCTTCCAAACCTGCATAAAAAAATTTCTATAACAAATCCAAGCAGTTTGTGAGATATGAGTAAAATAATGCAAAACCTTAATTTTCAAAGATCCCATTTTTGAGGAATTATTTTGCATCAAATTTAAAATCACAAAGAATAGATCCTGTGTATAATTCTGAGAGATTTCCAAAAATGTAAGAAAATTCGCTAATTTGCTCTCAAAATTATTTTTTTATGAAAACTCATAAAAAATTCATATAAAATGAAAATTTGATTCAAAAAATCTAAAATTTTTACTGAATCGTTCTGAAACTTTTCCTGATTTGTAAAAAAAATTTTGATGCCAAAATTCAAAGTCGTTTGTGAGATCTGATCAAAATAAGGAAAAATCCAAAATTTTAAAGATCCAATTTTTTAGGAAATATTTTGCATCAAAATTAAAATCACAAAGAATAGATCCTCTATATAATTATGAAAGATTTCCAAAAATGTAAGAAAATCTAAAAAATTCTCTTATTTTCTCTCAAAATTAATTTTTTATGAAAATTCATAAACAATTCATAGAAAATTAAAATATACTCCAATAGATTTGAATTTTTCTCTGCAAGCTCTTGATACTGTCTTCAACCTGCAAAAAAAATTTGGTGCAAAATTTCCAAGACGTTTGTGAGATATGCTCAAATCTCTCCAAGATCTTGATTTTGTGTCCAAAACCCTAGCTGCACAAGGTTATTCTCCAAATTGTTTTACAAAACAACAATATAGGGTTAGAAAAATCTGCAAAAAAAAAAGATCTAACAAAAATCCATGTTTCGTGGGGCGTGCCAAAATGTATATGGTGAAAATGGATAACAACAATGTTGAAAGGCTAAATGAATTCAACCACAAAACCCTAGCCTAACAACAACAAAGATCCACCATAACATATGAAGATTACCTAAGACAATGCAAATCAAATGAAATCACAAAGATTATACCATCACATGTCCAATAGGGTTTGGATCTTCATTCTTCCTATCTCCATTGATCTTGCTTGATATATTTGCTCTTAGATTTTATATGTGCACAAGAGCTCAACAAAGAATGGAAATATGGTTGCAAGTAGGCTTGATTGCATATGCAAGTTCGAAAGCATAGTTGGGGCTGAATGCATAATGAGTTAGTTAGGGTGCATAGATTGATTAGGGTTTGATAATGAAGGAAGCATCTCCTTATATAGAAGACACTATAAGAAATTGAGGGATAAGGTTGAGAGGTGTAAAAGAGGTCGGCTATGATTAGAGGGTAGGTAGAGGAAATAATAAAATAATAAAAGGGGTAGGTAGTGTATGAATTAAGAGATGAATGGCATGTGTCATGGGTAGAAAAGGTTAATGAATTAATTAAATAAATAAAGATTTATTTAATTAATAGAAGAAGTGGGATCAATTAAATAAATAAGATATTTATTTAATTTAAGAAAAGGGTAATTTAAATAAATAAAAGTATTTATTTAAATGAGAAATAAGGATAGAAGAGGATATATGAATTAATTAAATAAATAAAGATTTATTTAATTAATAGAAGAATTAGGCTTAAAGTATTTAAATAAATAAAATATTTATTTAATTAGACTGGACAATTTTAGGTGTCTACAATAAACATAACCTCAAAAACATTCACCACTTGACACAATATTTTTGACGTAAAAACCCAAATGGGAAAAACCACAGTGGGGATGAATACCCACAAGTATTCTGAACTCTTTTGATGTTCGCCCTATTAGGAGCCAAGCCTATTTTTGATTAAGAAAAATCAAGTTTTAAGGGACCCGAAACCCGCTTAGATAACGAGAAGATAATCATAAGAGAAACTAGAAAGAACAAAACAAAGATAGAAAGGCTGCAAAAGAACAACAGAGAAAACAATAGCCAAGGAAAAGAACAACATAAGGCCAACGAGAAACTGGCAACCTAAAAACAAATTACATATAAGATGAAAATCTTTATAGACTCTTCCGCTTCCTTAACCAGCATCATCATCGCATTAGCTACCTCTTTCAGGTCTTTGTTTTCCTACATCTAGTGGGTGTCTTTGGTCTTCAACTCCAGCTCACTAGTAGTTTGCCTAGTTTTGAGTCTAGAGGAGTGAAGAATAGAACTAGTGGCTGATGCGTCATCAATGATCACTGTCTCTTTACTCTGCTTGTTCTTCTCTAGACAAGCAACCAAAGTGTTCATGTTTTGAGAAGACACCTTCAAAACCTCAAGACTATGCTCCATGAATTTTTTCAAGGCCTTCTTAGTTTTTGTAATCCGGTTGATTATAAGTTCATTATCAACCTCTCCCTTTTCTTTGATGATTCTGACCACATCTTCAAGATGCTTCAAATCTCCCTTAATCATATCTTTTTCTGGCTAGTCCAGAATTTCTTCTTCATCCTCTGCCTGACCAGTATCCTCCACAACATCCTCTTTACCTTTTGTGTTGGTATCCTTAATCAAGTTCTTAATTTTATAATCCAAATCTCTCTATTTATTCTGAATACTGGAGATGTTATCAATTACCCATTTCTAAAAATTGAACATTTATAGGGTACTATTTTTGGCAACATTCAGAATGGAGTCTGCATTCTCCATAATTGGAGTAGAGCCCATAGACCTAGGGTTTCCCTCCTCCATGATGTGCTGAACATCATTCCTACTATCTGCGATATAAGGGTTATTCTTCACTTCTAGCTCTTCAACATCCTCTTCTCTTTGCTCATTCCCTTCCTCACCCTCAACCTCTTTCTTCTATTCATTCTCTACCTCTTCATCTACCTCCTTCCCCTATTCCTCCTCAGAACCAACATTCTCTTCCGTGTCTTCTTTAGCTTCATCACCAACCCTCAATTTCTTATGTAGAGGAAGATTAGAAGAATCTTCATCGGAATCAGAGCCATCATGACCCTAAGAAATGTGGGCATTCTCCACCAAAGGATCTTCCTTATTAGCCCTAGCTTTACCCTTCAAATGCTCATAAATTAACAAAATAAGGCCTTGGTGAGAAATGGGGTAGGATTTAGGTTTCTTGGCATGGTCGGCCATGCTATCGTTAAGGGAAGAAGCTAAATAGAAGGGCAACAAAATCTTCGAGCCATGGCAAAAATGGTTAAGGATGACAAAATGGTAATTGTAACCTTCGAAAACCTTCCATCAACTGTTAGGTATTCCATTAAAACTCTCAAGATTTTCTGCCAGAAATATTTTACCTGGTGAGGGACGTATTAGGACACATTGTCCTTCTTAGCGAGTCAAGCCCTTTCTTCATCATTTTTAGGGAAATTCTTGGTAGCTTCCACCAAGAATTTGCGGTCTCTATAGAATTTGGTGCCTTCTTTCTGCAAACCTGTAACCTCTGCCACCAAATCTTCATCCAGCTTCCATGTTTGGCCAAACAGAGTGACTTTATTATTGCTCTAGCCCTTGGCAAAACCATGTGACACAAACTTTTTATTCTCGTACAATTTTTCCATGTAATTAGTGAATCCATATCTGTGCAACCTTCACCATATTTTCCTTTCACTTTTCCAGTTTTCATAGCTGGAAGGCTCATTGTGATTAAGATTACCCCCCTTAATGTAATGGCTATTCAAGTCGAAACCCTCAACAGAGCATGAAATACCCAAATGCTGAGGAAACAAGACAACTGGAATCAAACTTAGATGCTGAAACAAAATGATGGAATCAAAAAACAAGGTGATTTTCTTGTTATTCGAATAGTCTTTTAAGACATTCAAAATAAACCAGCACTTAATATGATTAGGCCTATCACACCGGTTCTCATTATCATAATGCCTTAAATAGGTAATCAGCTGACACTCCACATCACTCCAATATCTATCTTTGAGATTCGAACCCAGAAAAAGTAATAATGAAATTAACTTGTACCATGGATTCTATAAAATAATAATTGCTCACAGACTCCCTTCTTACAAGAAACTTCTCTGATATATTTAGTATCCTCCTCTAAAAAAACCCCCTCATTAGCTAATAAATCAATGACCTTGTTACCTTCCCTTAGGGTATGGGTAATAATCACACTATCATAGGAATCTAATAATTTTTTAGCATTATCAATGATATTATGAATGTTACAAGAAGGGGAACTAATACCTTTGATACTCAGAATAATATTGAGAGAGTCCCCTTCGAGCCATATTTTTTTAAAGTTAAAACTCTGAGCAAGTTGGAGACATTTTAATATTGCTAGAGCTTCTGCCACATGATTGTTTTGAACTCCAAAGGGAGAGGCAATAGAATCAACACAAAAACCATAAGAATTTATGACGACTCCTCCCCCTCTAGCCTTCCCAGGATTACCTTTAGCTGCACCATCAAAATTCACCTTAATCCAATCATGAAAAGGAAACCTCCAAACAAAATTATCTCTCCTGCTCTTTATATCAGATTTGCAGACCTTGTGAGTCAACTTCCATTCAGTAAGGATGCTTTTGTTATCACTATCTAAAAATGGGTATGCTTTTTCCATAATTGGCTAAGTCTGTGAATTTTTTGAGTCTGGTATGGCCCTGTTGCTTCTAATTGTTGTGTGTCCTAAAGGGGGTTTAGGATTTAATCTTTAATCACTTTCAAAATGTCTGAGAAAAACCCCTTTTTAATTCTAATTTGGCGTTACTTTATTCACTTATGTGATGGGTCCATCTATCGTAAAGGTGTTCCCCCCTTGTCATTTACCTAGACTGTCCCTTTAAATCTTTTAATTCTTTTCACATTTAATCTGCCTTCTCTAATGTTTGTCGGGCCCAGTAAGTATCGTGCAACTCTTAGATAAATCTATGACTTTCGTTGTTTCGTTGGGCAGAGTTGCTAGTGTGTTAGCCTCTGTGAAATAATGAAAGGCCCAAGTGGGCTTGACCAAGTGCATTGGCAGCCAGCTTAACGAGACTCCATCTCATTTTGAATCGAACGGCTCATGTTGATTCATAGCCGAAACAAGCATGCAAGTTACTTGTCGTGAAGTAGCGAAAGAGTTTGGTGGGACCTAGTAGTCAAGAGTTTCCACAGCTAAAAGGCAATTAGGTTAGAAAGAGATCAACGACCCGCATTGTTTCGCGGCCGAGAGATGCTTGTAGTTTACTCTTCGTGAAATGGCAAAAGGTTGATGGGCCCGGGCAAGGAGGTTTATAATAGGCATAACAGATGCACAAGTCCCTAAGATCTAATGGCTAGCCCAGTTTCGTAAGATGAAGATGCTTGGAAAATAGCTTTCATGAAGTGACGAAAATGACATGGCATTCCAAGTGAGCAATCCAGCTGGCTTAAATGGCAAGTAAGAAAGTGACATGTGGCCAAAAATCAAAGTGTTCAGCGAGTTAAATTTGAGGATTAAGGTTTGATGGGCCCATAGGATAGGCAAGGCACGAAGGTAAAGGCCGATCAACTCTATTTTGATCCAACGGTTCTCGTGACTTCATGGCTGCAAACTAACTGGAGATTAATGTTTATGAAGTCGCGAAAGACAGATGGAAGTCACATGAGGGAATGATGTGACATGACGGTTGCTTCTTTTTGTGGGGCGTGATGATGATGTGTCGAGTGACACGTGGTTTTAAAAGGTGACTGAGGGCCCGCCTATGTGTAACTGGCAGTTATGTGGGAATAGTGAAGTAAGACATGTGGCTGACTCAGAACTGAACCCGAAGGAGCTTCCAAGGCTAATGGCCAAGTGTCATGTGGCATTTGTTAACTGATGAACAAGTGGGGTAAGTAATACCTAGATAAAGGTCCCACTTAAAAGGCATTCATCTCAAGATTGATCCAATGCTTCTCGTTGTTTTGTGGCCCAAAGATGGAAGCAGATTAACCTCTGCGAAATAGCAAAAACTGTTAGCTGTCAAGATGAGGCACGGTTAGTTAAAAGGGTTGAGGGTCTCGGTCAGAGTTAAAGGCCGAGTGATTAGAGTTCCATCTAATGCTTGGCGCGGCTTCGTGAAAGGAAGATGCTCGAGGGTTAAGGCCTACAAAGTGGTGAAAAGAAGGTAGGGCCTGACATTAAGGTAAAGAGGTCAAACGGAGATAAAGACTGATCAAGTTCCATCCGATTGGACAGTTGGCATGGCTTTGCTGGGTTAAAGTGCATGTTGGTTACTGTCTGCAAAGTAGCAAAAGGATATTTAGCTTGTTCCCGGATGAGGAAAGGTAAAAGGGTAAAGGGAGTGCTAGTTTGATGTGATCTGGCGGCCAGCGTAGTTTCACTAGATGAACATGCAAGGATGTTATGCTCTGCGAAATGGCGAAGAGTAGAAAAGAAAATACATAGGTGTGTTATGACTCGTTGGAGTGAAATTTTTGAATTCTTCTATGAACTCAATTCTGAAAGGACGACCGAAGCATGCGGTATCAATGTTGCAGTTAAGAGCCTGATTGCCGTATATGGTCTCACATCAATTGAATGTAGGCATCATTTCGAAGAGCTGTTGTGAAGAAGTGGGTACAGAGAAGATTTCTTCAAGCCAAGATTAGGTTCTCTCATACTCTTGCTTAGCAATTACTTGATAGTTTGTTTGAATTGGGGTTTTGATCTGTTATAGAACTGTTGTGGCTAGTAATTAATCTACTTGCATAGTATTATTGAGATGACACCTAAAAGGGAGTTCTCAGGGAAAGTCAATTACCATGAGAGGGCTATTTGTGATGATTTCCTGGAGTAGTTAACCATCTCAACTAACATGGCAGCCAAGACTAAAGAGTTGGTGCCAAAAGCTCCTCACCTAAGAATAGGAGAAGGATTGTATGTCAAAGGCAACTAGCTGAGAGACCCACAGATAGGATTGTCTGGGTTGGGTTTATTCAAGGTCAGATTCAGCATGAGACATTCCCCAACCCCAATGAATAGTATTTGGGAGTTGGATGTAGGCAAATTGGTGGTCCCTGGAGTATTCATGGATGTGGATCTCTTAACTCAGATTGCACCCAACTATGACCCCATTGCAAAGAGTGTTAGGGACATAAATGGAAAAACCCTCATTGAAATTAATGATGAGGAGTTCAGAAATATATTTGGGCTTAGTGAATTTTTGAATTATTTAGAACCCATCAATTTTAAATCATTGGCTTAGGTTTACAATGCATAGAGGAATCACCTTAGGAATGGGCCTCTTAAAGAATTCTTTGTCAAAGTAGGTGGATTAATAGTTGTAGGACCTAATACTATGGAGCCTTTCTCCTTAAATCTGTTCACTCTTAGAGCCAAGGGATTATACTGGTCACTTTGCCAAATCTTTGGAGAGGATGCTGAAGCTAACATTCCAACTCATTACATGTTAACGATTACTCAAATTTTGAATCCTTCTCTAGCAGTGACATTTGATTATGCTCCCTATATTACTGATGCCATCCATGAGGGCTTGATAGGGATAAAGAATGGAAAAGTGGATAGGCCTTTTGGATGGTACTCCCTCCTCATGCACATGTTTTTATTCAAGGGTGGTGATTACTTTGCAAATGGAATGGATCTTGTGAAAGAAAGGGATGAAGAGAAAATGCCAGTTCAGCTATGGAGCATAGTGCTGTCATGGGACAGAGAAGATGCTAGCTACTTGAGGTTTGATAAGTGCTTTGCATCCAAGATTAGAACTCTTTTATGTTCAGAGAATCCAAGAGTCCCTAAGGTTCGTTTGGAATTAATTAGGCCAAAGGAGTTTGCTGAAGATATTAAAATTGTCCACAATTGGGGTGATATGTACTTATACCCTGTTTCCACAATTTTCAGAGTGTATGGTTTCAGAGGCACTCCATTCTTATTGCCATATCAGGTCCCATTAAAATAGGAATTGTAGAAGTCCTTAGGTAGATTGGTAGTGTGCAAGAGGTAGAATTAACAGGAAGAGGTAAAGGGACCATTTTCCCTACAATAACTATAGCACATCAGTTTGTGATAACTAAAGGAGTCTAAAAGTGCTTTGAAGATTTCCTTCAACCCTACCATTTATCAACGACAGTATCAAGGTGTGCTGACCCTGAAGATTTCTTCAACAACATGTTCAAAAAAAGGTAGTATGTAGGGGCAGACCTCACCAATTCCAATTCCCTAAAAACCTCATCAAGAATGAGTTTGATTTGGATGAGAAAGAGTTAAGGAAAGAAAAGTGGGTGGCTTACAAGAAGGCCATAGATTTTGTGCACCAATTTGATACCAGTTATGACCCTTTGTCTAGTTTCCACCCTTTTGAAGAAAAGGCAAAATTCTTGATTCTTTGTTTTGAAGATGTAATGCAGACTTTGAAAGAGAAGAGGGAGGCTGTAATTAAGAATAACCCTGAGAAGGAAAGACTAGTTTTAACTAGGTCTACATCTGCCAAAGCAATCCCTCTAGGTGATTATATGCTACATAAAAAGTCCAACTACAGTGTGTTAGTGCCAACAATAGGGGAGCCTTCTACCTCAAGAGGGAAGAGGAAGATATAGGATGCCATTAACATTCAGGAGAGCCCAAAGAGACAAAGAATGGGAAAGGAAGTGAAATTTGATGAACCGTTATATTCCCCATCTCAATCCCCTATTCACATAGGAGATGAACAGGCAACAACTAAGCAACTGTTACAATTAGGTAGTCTTGGGGAGATAGATTACACCTATGATGAAGTAGAAGAGGGAATACCAGAAGTGCCCCTTAGTGCTGAGATGAACATAACCACTAATGAGTTCAAAGTCCAGGAGTTGGATCCTAATATAAACAAGCCAGTGAGGATTTCTTGGCTGATAGCAACTTTGTCACATCAGGAGCTTTCATGCAATTCATGTGGAAGCAGAATATTGATCAGTTTAATAATAGATGTGAGAAGAGGAAGAGTGAGTAGCCCCACAAGGATCTAGCTATGGTGGAGGAAGAAATAAAGCAAGAAATGATTGATGAGTTCAAGACTAGCACTCCTTAGCAAGGAAGAGACATGGTAGCAAAGGCTGGTGTACTCATTCTCCCTAAATGGGATATAGCGGATGCCTTGGTTTTGGAGACAGTAAGGAAAGAGACCAAGCCTATGGAGGGAGTCACTTTCAACAAGGATAATGCTGCCCTGGTTATGTGGTCTCTAAAAAGAGATGAAAATAGGAAGAAAAAGGACACCTCAGGGTAAAGCTACCTTGGGGGAATGATAGTGAAAAGAGTGCAGAGCATTGGGGTAGTGGAGGTTGTTAGCACAATAATAGAGACAACAAAGTTTAATGTGGTAGTAGCAGAGAGAGAGGCACAAGAAAAGGCTAATCTCCAATTGAAGTTGGAGATTGTTTTAAAAGCCTACAATGATGCTAAAGAAGGTATAGCCAACAGAGACAACATAATTGTTAGACTCCAGAGTCAATTGGTAGGACAACATCATCCAGGTGAGTCTTCTACACTCATGATAGCCTCCTCTCCAACAAGGTCTCCTCCTACAAGCCCCATCATTGAATTTCCACCATCTCTAGCACCTTTTAGTCCCCAATCGGTTGAGATCACTCCCCATGAATTGGAGAAGTTAAAACAGACCCAAGCCCTGTTTGCAAAGAAATATGAAGAGAGAGTGAGGGCTACAATTTTGAGTTTTGCTGACACCATAGGGTCTTCATTAATGTACAATAACACGAGCAAAATTTTGGACATGTGGAATGAGCTAAATGGAGACAAGGTAGTTCTAATGCCTATTTTTGACAAGGGGAAGCCCAGAGAGTAGGATTTGGAACTTATTTGTGTATCTTATGATGAGGCAGGGGTTGACCCCATTATTAAATCCACTTGTGATATGACAAAGGATCTAGCAAAGTTAGGAGAAGGAGTAGATAATGCAGATAGAAAGATCAACTTGTACAAGAAAGAGTACACTGATCAAGTATTTGAATTACTCCCAGGGGGTTTTGCTAGTCCAACTCAATTGAAGGACAAACAAATATGGCTTAATGAATTAGAAGCCAATTTATCATTAAGAATAAAAGGAATCATTAATATAGATGATACCTCTTTATTTGTCAAAACAATTGAGGAGATAGAGAAAATCAAATCACACCATGGTTTTCTAAATTCAGAGGTCAATAAAATGAGGAACGCTTGGAAAAGATTAGCCAAGATGAAGGGAAAAGTGATTAACTTCTCATGGCCTACTGATAATGTATACCAAGAATGAACAAGAAAATATGCGGTGCTGGATGTAGAGCAGTTGGAAGAAGTTGCAACAGAACAAGCAGAAGAAGCCGTAGATGTTGAAAAGGACCCATAACCGCTTTTTGGAAAAGACTGTTGTTTGTAACAAACTTTCTTTGGAAGGTCCGAAGCTTGTATGCATCCATGTTATTATAAATGGATACCAGGACTTCTTTAGAATAATCGCAAGAAATTTGTAAGAAAACTCTATAGAAATATATCTGGGATTTTCTAGTCTTATGGAGAATACTCTGAGTTTTGTAATATTTTCTGAAGATTAATATCAATATATAGACTATCAACTTTTGAGCCTAAATTTTGTGTTGTCTTTTGGTTTACTTGCAAATATTCACTATTTTTCAAATATGAGTAATCTAGGGTTATTCATTTGAGGATTAGATTGTAAGGCAGTCTTAATAGAGGTGTTTCTTAGCTTTTCTCTCCAGGAGGGAAATTAAATACGCATGAAGCATTTCTATCAATGAATTCTTTGTGGGAGATTTTGAATTTGATGAATGCAGTTTAGTTTGATGAGGGTAAATTCTTATGTATGTCAAGCATATGTGGGGTTTTATAGAAGCTGAGGTGATGGGATGTGTGGAGATATTTAATTGTGGAAGTATTGTTTAGATTCAGATGACTCTGTGGCCTGGATAAGGCACTGGTATTAATTGTGGTTATCTTTTACATCTCTTGTAGGTCAATACTAAACATGATTATAAGATTTCTTTCTTTGTTTCAGTTAGTCTTGAGGTGATAGGGTTCATTTGTTTTTGGACTGGTTTACTCTAGATCTGTCTTTTAAAAGTGTGAAGTCAATTCACATATGGTATACCTGCCTGAACTTTGGATAAGTTCGAAGTGTAGAAGATTGTAAAACCTTATCATATGTTGCTCTAAAGTTTCCTTCTCTTTGATCTCTCTTCTGCAGATAGAGTTTATCATTTTATTATAAGGGTTTTTAAAGGGAATCATATTTTGAGAACAACACTTTTCTCATTATTAGTCATATTAAAATAGCTACACTGCTTGTTGTTTTCATGAATGGTATTGATATTTTCTTTAATAGCCCTGCAAATTTTTTCAAAAACCACCTGAGAAGAACACTTAGCCTCCCTGAAAATTCTATTGTTTCTCTCCTTCCAGATATACCAATAGGTCATAAGAAGGAAAAAGGACTAGAGGGTTTTAATGAGAGAAAGTTTGGTAGGGAAGATCCATTGCAAGATGACTTCCTTAAGACTATTGTGCATAACCCAATCAAATTTCCATTGCATCCAGACTTTACTCCAAATTTCCCAAGTAAAAGAACAATGAATAAACAAATGATCCATAGATTCTGCCTCTTTCTAACATAACTCACACCTATTAGGAAACATGAATCCTCTTCGAGCCAAGTTATCAATGGTAAGAATCTTGTTGTGAGTTGCAAGCCAAAAAAACATGTTAACTTTAGGAATGAGGAATCTATTCCAAATTTTAGTCCATATTGGGTTGAAGGCCTAAGTAATAGTTTTTTTATAAGTAGAGGAAATAGTGAAATTACCCCTAGGATTGCTCTTCCATAGGAACACATCATCAAAATATTTACCAACAGAAAAGGATTGTAGATCCTGCTGGAGCAGCTAAAATCCAACATAAACTACATAAAGTCTAAGCCATTTATTCTCTTTCCAATAATTACAAACCATATAACCATACCTCATTTTGCATTCTTCAATAAATTGACTGCAATCCTAGTTAAAAAGAGGTTCATCTTTAATCCAAACATCCTCCCAGAACCTAATTTTATCACCTTTGCCAAGGACCCATCCAACTCCAGCTTTAGCAACTTTTATATATTTGATCATACTAATCCATATGAAAGAACCAATAGGGATATCTTCAGAGTAGAGAAGAGAATGAATTGGCTAGTTATGTATATATTTACCAAACCACACCCTACTCCAATCTTTCTTAATACCAAAAGCCCTCCAAATCTATTTAGTAAGCAAGGCTTTGTTGAAAGTTTTGAGAACTTTAAATCCTAATCCCCCATTGCTCTTAGGATTACAAACTTTATCCCAGGCAACCAACGCTATCCTTTTCTTATCTTCTACCCCCGAACAAAGAAATCTTTTCTGAATTCTTTCTAAAGCTTTAGCAAATTTAACCAGTATACTTTTTTAATTTCATCAACTATAGGGATAGCAGATAATATCTTATTCTGATGAGGTTCAATAATCTTAGGAATGTTCTCAACCAGGTCTTGTTGCTTTACAATGTCAATATCCTTACTGCTGGTAAGGAGGTTAGAGAAGAACCTAACAGCTTCATCATGAATGTCATCATCTTTGAGAAGGACTTTGTCATCAACAATTAATCTAGAGATTCTGCTAGCAACTTTATGCTTCATAGATGTCATATGAAATAATTAAGTATTTCTATCACCGACTTCCAACCAAATATCCATAGATCTCTGCCTCCAATAGATTTCTTCTCTTGATATAGTGTTGTGTAGTTTGGCTAGAACCTCATTTTCTTTAGCCTTGGGAAACATCTTATAATCGTCTTTTTGAATTGAATTTTGAATCTATTCTAATTCATCCTTCAGCTTCCTCTTGGATTCAAAAATATCTCCAAAAACCCTTTTGTTCCAGATCTTAATGTTATCTTTGGTGTTTCTTAATTTTTTAGCAACTTTGAACATGGCAAAACCATCCACATTAATATTCCACCATTTGGAAATGGAATTTTCCAAGGAAGGGTGTGAAATCCATAATTTTTTGAACTAGAAAGGAAAACAACGTTTGCCCTTAACAAAATCAACAACAAAAGAAATGGGATAATGATCCGATCCTATTTTGTTAATAACAGACAAAGAACATCTATACTTAAGGACACAGTCAGGAGTGATAAGGGATCTATCAAGCCTTACCTGAATAAGATCTCCTCCATCCCTTCCATTAGACCAAGTGTAGGAAGCTCCAGAAAGATCAACATCAATCAGGGCATTGGCATTGATGAAGTCCATAAGGTCAATCCTGCTCTCCAATTGAGCTTGAGTTCCTCCAAATTTGTCAATTTCTTGCAACGAGGTGTTGAAATCTCCCATCAACAACTAGCTATCCTGAGAGAAAAAACCCCTTTTCTGCTAAATTTTGTCCTAGAATTTACTCCTAGCAGCTTTAGAATTTGGGGCATAAATGTTGGTAACCACCCATTCTTGTCCTTCAATAATACATTTAACTCTCATAGAAATAATATTACCATCTTCATAAATCAGATCTCCATCAATAGTTTTCTTATTCCAAAATATGGCCACCCCACCTGACGCCCCATTCGAGCTACTACCACAAACACCTCCCTGTTTGAAGAATTTTAATTTTTCAACTTTTTCCTTACTCATTTTAGTTTCCCAAACCAGGATGATGTCTAGCTTATGATCTTTGATAAAATTCCTTAGTACATCCTATTTATGGAGACCATTTAGGCCTCGTATGTTCCAAGAAATTACCTTCATTTGGAAACCTGGGAGCAGGATTCCTGAATGGTTCGCTACCTTCCATCAACTATGTTTTGTTTTCTCTCCTGGTCCCTGTGCCACTTCATGGTTTTACGTCACTGCGGGGATTTAGAAAGACCAATATCCACCTTAGATCTGGTTCTAGTTTTAACCCCATTAGAGCAACCTGTCTTCCAATTTTTATTTTTTCCCACTCCTATTATCTCTTCATTATCTTCATCTTTATATGCAGATTGCTTATTATTCCATGATTCTCCTATTCTGTGAGAAGAGGTGGGCGATTCAGTGCCAACACTCTGAAATAGAGAGTTAAGGTTAACTTGAGGTGATCCGAACTTGGTCTTTTTTTCAACAATAACTTCAGGACCTTCAAATTCCTTTGGGAAAACTTTATTACTTTTCATTTTTATATCTTGTTGAGCCTCATGTTGTGATTCATTTATGTCACCAATCTCACCCTCTTCAAGAATTTCTTCTATCTTACATTCTCTTCCTCCTGGATATGTAAAACTTCAAATCCATTGACTGTTTTGATCTCAAATCCATTATCTTCATTCTTTCTATCTTCCCTCTGAAGAGTATCCTTGGAAGGATTAGCTTTCCTACCATCCTTTGTTATATCTTTTGGGTTACTAGGAATTCCACTTCCTCCTTTCGCTCTACCCTCCTCATTTGTGTTAATCTTCTCTTTCCAGATCTGTTTAACATGATTGTTATGCTTTTGAGCATTCTTGGGGTTACTTGGGCAAGCCTTTGCCCAATGTACAACTTTCTTACAAGAGAAACACACAAAGGGGAGGGACTCAAACTTTATGGCTTGTTCCCACTTGCCTAGTTTGGAATTTATTTCAATAGAGCTAGGTAAGTCCATATTCAGTGAGATATTAACACATATCATCACATACACCAGCCTCTTTCATGATGCTTTCATAGAATCTATAGCCACAAGCTCCCTGAAGGAGTTACAATGAGTCTTGTTAAGAACAGATTCTATTAGGGACCACCTAGTTAAGGGATTGACTATAATTCCCTATTAGAAGCAATACTCTATGAGGAGTAACCTCGATAGAGGATTTGAAATGCAAGCTAATGGACCACTTGGTTAGAGGATTTGAATAATACTAAGCTTCTTAGAGCTTACCCAGTTAGGGGATTTTACTGTTATAATTGTTAGAAAACAATAGGAGTTTGCTAATCTGTTTGAATAACACTACACTTGCTTGTTCCGATCCTTTTCATGCTCCTATTTGCCTTTACACAAATTATAGATACATCATCTGGTTTGGCAACCACACTCAACTACAAATTTTCCAACTTTGAAATAAAACAACTTATCGACCTTATAAACAAATCAATAGGTCATTAACACAACAAAAGCTTAATTCTCTCATAGAGATTACAAACAAGTTAGTTCAAGTATGACCGTTGGATTACATAACAATCTCTACACATCATTCAAGATAGCCTCGATTGCTCCTTGATCTCGTTTCATCAAACTCAGTAACTCATCACATAGTTTGCATTACATTCAATATAGTTGCTCATTCCCAAGATAAAAACCATTATCTCAATGCGCCAACAAAATTGAAACTCTTCTCATACAACATGTATACATGTCATAATCATTACCGCTCATCCTCAGATCATACACCAATACAACCAATTTGGTGCAGGAGCACCTAGTTTTGAGTGCATTTCTAGATTTTGGTGTGTTAGTCTTTAGTTTGGTTTTGGTTTGTGAATAATGAACTACTCTTAGGTCCACATGTGTGCTTGATATACACTTGGAGGATGAATTCTAATTAGATCATGTATTTACTCAATTTTGGCTTATGAGCCCTTGTAAGCCTAAAATGGTATAAACTTGCATTTTGGTGTCAAACGTCCTGAAAAGCCTCATTTGGCATCAAGTCATGTCATAGCCTGATTAGGAAATGATTGAAAATTTGTAATTTCTTATAGGGATGATCAAGTTTGAAGATGCCAAGTGTTTGGCATGAGTAAGTGGGGTGTGACAGAGCCTTTGTAGAATTTTGAAGGTGTGGCAGACCGAGGAAGACATTAAACCCTTGGAAGAAGACCCAAAAGACCCAAAAACCCTTCAAAAATGTCATTTTTTGGGTTTCGTACCTGTATGGAAAGACTTGGTTTCCTCACTTAATGAATCTAAAATTTCATCCAAAATGGTACTTAGATCATAAATGAGTTTTCCTGGTTCTTTGAGACAATTTTGAGTAATTCCACAAAATTCGGTTAGGTAGGGCTATTTGGGGCTCTAGGGCTACTAGGCCTAGAAACAGGAGAAAGAGGGAGTGATGGAGAAATGAATGAAACCCAATTCCAAAACCAGTTGATTGGCTTGGAAATTCCTTAAAAACACCTACTACAACCCCTGCAAGCATATGTTAGAAGTTTGATAGATTGAGGTTGGATTTACCCTTGTGAATCTCAACCATGCCTGAGCAGTCATTGAGCAAAATTTGATTGGGAGAGCTCCTAGAGAGTTTGAATGTTTTGATTGGTTGATAGACCAGTGTAGAGTGAAGGGAGCTAACTAAGACATCACTCAACTTCCTATTGGAAAATTATTGACTCTCTTTGAGCACCCCTCCCCATCACAATTCACCAAACTTAATCAGTTAGGGTTTATCATTTCAACAAGTAGGGTTTACCGGTTCAACTCTCCAATACTTAGCAATACTGGTTCACTCCAAAAACTCACCTACCAGTTATAGTTCCCTTCACTAGCTCTTCCTACCAGTTACAAAACAATATTATAACAACATCATTATTGGTTAATTGACATCAATGACAACATAATATTTCATTAATACAATCTTCATGCAAATGCCAACAAACCTAAGCCTGGATATCAAAAAAAGTATAAGTACAAGAAAAACAAATATAAATCATGCTACATTGCAGATGAGGAAGGTGTGACTGATTTTGATGATGAACTGACACAAGACTCTGCTAGTGGTTTTGGAAATGGAAAGGAATGAGTCTTCCTGGCTATCAAGGAAGATGTTCCGGCACTGGAAGAGAATGTACCTAAAGAGAAGGCCCTAGCTACTAAAATTAAAGATAAGGCTGAATGGGTAATTGATAGTGGATGTTCACATCATATGACTAGAGATAAAAGGAAGTTTCTATCTTTGCAAGAATTCGATGGCGGTTTGGTTAGATTTGGAGATGACAAAGCATGTATGATTAAGGGAAAATGAACTATATCACTAGATGGTAAGCACAATACTGATAACGTTTATTATGCTGAAGGTTTAAGGCATAATATTTTGAGTGTATGACAATTGGTGGATAAAGGATTTCAATTACAATTCAAGGATGTAAAATTCAAAATCATTAATAGATCTAGTTTGGAGATTGCAACTGGTACACAAACAAAAGGTAATATATTTCATTTGAATTGTAGAGAGAAGACATATTTGATTGCACAAATTGATGAGAGTTGGGTATGACATAAAAGGCTATGTCATGTGAATTTTGATGGCATTGTAAAGATTAGTTCAACTAAGGCAGTTAGAGATATACCTAAGATTGTCAAGCCCTATAATCTGATATGTAAAGAATGTCAAAAGGGAAAATAGGTCAGAACCTCTTTTAAGAGTATACAAGACAAATATAATGATGTTCTTGATCTTATTCATACTGATTTGTGTGGCCCTGCTAGAGTTAAAAGTTTTCTAGGTGATAGATATTTTATGCCAATCATTGATAATTATTCTAGAATGATGTAGGTTACTTTTTTATGGGAGAAATATGAGGCATTCGAAAAGTTTAAAATCTTTAAAGCTAAAGTTGAGACTGAGACAAGATTGAAGATTAAATGTTTAAGGTCAGATCATGGTGAAGAATTCACATCTGGTGAGTTTAACAAATTCTGTGAGAAGAATGGTATAAGGAGATAATTTTATGCTCCTTGGACACCTCAGCAGAATGGAGTTGTGGAAAGGAAGAACATAACTATCTTGGATGCTGCTAGAACTATGATGATGGAAGCTAATCTAACTCATATCTATTAGAGAGAAGAAGTGAGCACAATAATTTATACATTCAACAGAGTACTATCAAAGGAGAAATGGGTAAGACACCTTATGAATTATGGTTTGGCAATACACCTATAGTTAAGTATTTCAGAATCTTTGGTAGTAAATGTTATATCATGAGAGATTATTACATAGGCAAATTTGATGTTAGATGTGATGAAGGAATATTTCTTGGTTATTCTAATGAAAGAAAAGAATATAGATGTTATAACAAGAGATTGAAGAGAATTGTGGAGAGAGTTAATGTCAAGGTGGATAAGCTTAACAGAAGTCAAATTTGAGTTTATAAGCAAGAGCTAGTAGTGGAAATGATCATAATTGAACTGGTAACATATTTACCAAAACAAAATGTTGAACTAGTTACTCCGACAGTATCATAAAATTCAACAGTAACTGAAGAACCAGGAAGAGGAACAAATAATTAGAAGACTCCTAGATATGTTAGGATGTATCATTTAGAAGATCAAATCATTGGGGATAAAAACAATGGAGTGATGACAAGAAGGACATTGGTAGATAATGAGGTATGTTTAATTTCTCAAGTTGAACTGGTATTAGTAATTGAAACATGTAAAGATGAATGTTGAATAAAATCTATGGAAGAATAATTAGATCTGTTTATGGTGAAAATGGATAACAATAATGACAATATTGAAAGGCTAAATGAATCCAACCACAAAACCCTAGCCTAACAATCAACAAAGATCCACCATAACATATGAAGATTACCTAAGACAATGCAAATCAAATGAAATCACAAAGATTATACCATCACATGTCCAATAGGGTTTTGATCTCCATTCTTCCTATCTCCATTGATCTTGCTTGATATATATTTGCTCTCAGATTTTATATGCACAAGAGCTCAACAAAGAACGAAATGTGGTTGCAAGTAGGATCGTAGTGTAGCAAGTTGCATGAAAGATCATTAGCATGAGTGATTAGGTCATTAGGGTTTGACAATGAAGGAAGCATCTCCTTAAATAGGAGACACAATAGGAAATGCAGGGTTAAGATTGAGAGGTGTAAAAAGAGAGGTCGGCTAGGATTAGAGGGTAGGTAAAAGAAATACCAAAATAATGAAAGAGGTAGGTAGTGTAGGAATTAAGAGATGAATGACATGTGTCATGTGTAGAAAAAGATAATGAATTAATTAAATGAATAAAGATTTATTTAATTAATAGAAGAAATAGGACAATTAAATAAATAAAATATTTATTTAATTTAGGAAAGGGTAATTTAAATAAATAAATGTATTTATTTAAATAAGAAATAAGGCTAGAAGAGGATAAATGAATTAATTAAATAAATAAAAATTTATTTAATTAATAGAAGAATTAGGCTTAGATAATTAAATAAATAAAATATTTATTTAATTAGACATGACAATTTTAGGTGTCTACATTTTGCCCCTCTTTGAGACAATGCGGCTTGTCGCATTGTTTCAAAGAAGATAAGATGAACTGATACAGAGTTGCCTCAGAATGGGAATGATATGCCCCCTCGAGAGATTGGATGAAAATGTCTGAAAATATTGCAGACAATCTCTCGATAAGAAAGAGAGGCTAGAATGGACTGACCGGATAAAGTGACAAAGTCACGGGATAAAGAAGACTAACTCGGGAAACAAAGGCTAGGGGTAGTCTATAAGATAGACCACGGGCAAAAGACATCCTCATTGTCATCCACACCCTTATGAGATCACAGTGCAGAGCGAGAAAAGAGCAGCAACAGTCAGTAGCGATGGCCCTCGTTCATAGATTCGATCGCGTTCACCGATTTCAGAGGCCAGCAGAGGCAGGAGAGCTGGTAAGTACCACCAAACCTCCTTGTACTTTCACGCATTTCAAGTTTTTGTCATTAATGCTCAGTAGGTAGCAATAAATGCGCTAGGAATAGGGTACCAAAAAAATGCAAAAACGTGCAATCGCGTCTGTGTCGGTGCCAGGCGCGTCTGTGTCAGTTCCAGGCGCGTTCACGTCTGGGACCGCGTTTGCGTTGATTGCGGGCGCGTTTGTGAATTTTAGAGGCGTTTATGTCCTATAGGGGCGTTTAGGTTCTAGAATTGCGTTTGTGCAAGATGTAGGCACGTTTGTGTCCGGAAAGCACGTCTGTGTTGCAGAAGCGCGTTTGTGCAGTCTCAAAGCGCATTTATGAGTTTAAAGCGCGTTTGTGTGTCAAAATGCATGGTTTTGGTCTTCTAAGTCAAATCGGCAGTTCTGTGATGAACATACGCTGTCGATTGGATAAGCTGCTGAGAGGATACACTCAAACAGGTCCTCTAGGAAGACTAGGATAGATCAAGGCACTTTGTGATGAACAGGGAGCACCAAGATAGAGTACTTTGTGATAAACAGGGAGTACCCAAAGGATGAGCAGCACTTTGTGATGAACAGGGAGTGCTAAATGTGAGTAACACTTTGTGATGAACAGGGAATGTCACACACGTAGTACTTTGTGATGAACAGGGAGCACTACTAGGATAGATAGCAACACTTTGTGATGAATAGTGAGTGTCACTAGGAGAGATAACCATATGCATTTAGATAGCAAGCAACATTTTGTGATAAACAGTGAATGCCACGATAACTGACATGATTGATTGTGTGACTGAAGGAGTATCTGCCTATGTTAGAGTCACGGGAGAGATTCTCGTCTACACAGAGACTGCGACCAGAGTTGTCGTTTGAGGACAAAGCTGCTATTGAGGAGATGGGCCTTAGACATGTACTGTATGTGCTTGAGTTTCGGGCAAACATGGGTTTGCTGACTGCACTGGCAGAGAGATGGCACTCCGAGACCTGTACATTCCACTTACCGATGGGGGAGATGACAGTGACCCTCGAGGATGTCTATAGGATTCTGCGGATACCGATCGATGGAGAGCTGATTCTATATGATCGAGATGGAGACAGGGAGGCATTGAGATGGGTATTTCAGGACCCTGGATTGGAGATGAGAGCAGGACATGTGGCATGGGATACCATGACCGCGACAGGTTTAGCTTTACCAGCTGTGATCGGAGGAGCCATCAGTGGGTTCTTGTGTTCTGATAGGGCTACACGGGGATTGGCAGTGGGCTGGGGAGGAGCATTGGAGATACTGGTGACTGAGCACACCAGATATGCATGGGGGCCATGTGTCCTGGCACATCTATATTATGAGCTACATCAGTTCGTCTACCATGGATCAGTTGGCTTGGGTTGCGGAGTGACACTGTTATAGGTGTGGGCATATGAGCATCTGCCTATCACATGGCCAATCCACTTCAGAGGTAGAGGGCATGGACGGAGCTTTGTACACCTATACGATATGATCATGTCATAGCCTCGGATTGGCAGGTTGGAGCACTGGAGGCATGTGATAGATGATATCGATGTGGTCATCTGGAGGCTGTACCTGGGGTGCGAGGAGTGGGAGGATGATGCAGTGGAGCTGCCATATACATTCAGGGGCAGATATCTGATTGGGCGGATGCCCTACATTTTGGAGAGGCAGCTGGTAGATAGGGTTGGCAGACAGTTCGACAGGATCTAGAGGATGCCACGAGGCTCGGGTATGTATGCCCGTACAGTCAGGGATTAGGCACAGTTTGGGCCATTGTTATCATATGATCAGGCCGTCACATAGCTGACAGAGATGATGCCATTACCCTGGGATATGTGGCCGGAGGTTGAGGATGTAGGCATGGATGCAGAGTACTCCACGTATTGGGCAGAGCATCCGTTTCCGCGGTTGACAGATCCAGGAGAGCTACTGGAGGGAGAGGTTGGAGGGGATGATGATGATGATGGTGGAGGGGATGGAGGCCGAGGCCGACAGAGGCGGAGGGGAGTAGTGGGGGAGAGGAGAGTGGCACCTCGGAGAGAGGGAGGACAGGAGAGACCAGCCCAGGTGGTGGTGAGGGGTCGGGGTGGATTGCCCCTGCAGGTACCAGCAGCACAGGGACAGAGGCAGGGACAGGTGCAGAGACAGGTGCCAGTACAGGCACAGGTACAGAGACAGGTGCAGGTTCCCCGGCATGTACAGAGACAGGCACCGGTTCAGGCACCGAGACAGGTACAGGCGGAGGCACAGGTACAGGCACCCACAGAGGGAGAGCCACAGGCAGAGGCTGAGGGTGGAGATCCTGAGGAGGATGAGCTGCTAGAGCTGAGAGAGATCTGCCAGGGCCAGGCAGACGAGATCCAGGAGTTGGAGCGGGAGAGGGATCGTCTCAGGATCAGGCTCTGGGATACAGAGCGAGAGAGGGATCAGGCCATCCAGCGATATACTGAGGCTGAGACAGCTCTGAGGGCAGGGAGGTAGGTGGCAGAGGACACAGGGGCAGGCTACGCATATGTCTTGCCAGCCGGAGAGGATATTGGCTACTGGAGAGACCTATACTATGGTGCAGTGCCAGCAGATCAGTGGGCGAGGAGCTTCCATAGACCATCGCAGACAGCGACGACTACGGGAGGGAGTCGGAGGAGGCAGGCATCTAGTGGTGGGGTCATGGGTCCTCCACCACCACCAGATAGGCAGGGTGATCTTGGAGCGGGTCCTTCTATAGCTTAGCGTCCGTCGAGGCCAGGCGGCTCCGAGGGAGGGAGTTCATCATAGCCATAGAGGGCTCCCCTTTGTATCAGTATATGTACCATTTTTGTATTGTAGACACCTGCGGGTGATTTTGTAGCCATATGATTCTTTTGACATCATTGTATCATGGCACCTTTGATTATATATGAGATATGATTCATTTTTGCGGCAGCTATATGCATGTATACCTTATGTGATGAAATGTTCTTATGTGATGCTTATATGATGAAATGCAATATTTTTTTTGTTCTTTTATGTTGTATATGTGATGTATGATGCAAATGTGAATGTATGTAATGCAAATGATAATTCAAATGATTATTTACATGATGAAAATGTAAAATGTGCTAACATGTATTGTATGCAGGATGTGATGCAATTGTGATATCTATATGTATGTATGAAATGCTTATATGTGGTGAATATGAAATGCCAATATTTTTGGTGTGTCATTATACTTAGTCATGTGATAGCGGGCTATGCGGACTCGAGAAGGACGATGGAAGTCAATCAAGAAAGGGGGATGGAAGACAGAAGATATGAACGTGAAAGAGCTTCTTGTGCGTTATCATCATTGAGCTTTATTATGGCAAAATAGGTTATGACAATCGAGGCATATGTTCGACCCAGAAAGTCATTGTACCTGTTTGCATGGAGATAAGACAGTCACAAACAAGGAATGCCTCAATTCATACTAGACTTATAGTGTCCTCATATCCTTGGACAAGTCATAGCATTACTAAGAGACAATCCACAGACAACAAATGCAAAATAGGTGACGATACCCCATCCTCGCCTTTCTAGTCAAAGACATCCTGGAAAAGCTAAAAGACATGTCACCAAAAGATAAAATCAAAAGAAAACCAAGACTCGACACCAACGTCCACTGTAGTCCTCAAGTTTAGTGTCTCTTATCACTTGTATAAGTCTTATTTGATTATGGTCACAATGTTTACTTTCACAAAAAAGGATAGATAGCACTGAACCATATGTTGTCTGAGTCTGTTGAAAGATTTGATTTGTTGAAGCCCATTTTTGCTACTGTGTCTCATCTGAAACTGACTGAATCCATGAAACTGATACTTTATTGCGGAGAAGATGAAACTTTATTGCGGATCTGTGATGCAAATGTTGCTTTATTGCGGATTGTGCGCGGATAGACTGAAGAAAGCTGGAAGAAACTATACTCCTCAAAACATGTGATGTTCTCAGTTCCACACCCATCACTAGACGTAGGATTTTGCCTTAGCCACAGATAGGATCTAATTTATTATGGATGGAAAGGGAAGTTTATTATGAACGGCTAACCGATCTTGGGTAGATCAATAACAAGCCATGATGGGAATGGGTAAGTTTATTGTGGATGAATTGGTCGTGAGTGTGTGCAAAGTGAAAGGATGAAAGTGAATCCTGAAGGAGGGAGGAGCAATGTCTCTACACATGGCACTGGTGACCCAGTTTTCACCATGGTACTTTCCCAGGGCACCACCGAAGTGGTTTTCACCATTGGACGAAATTATTTCTCTTTACTTTTTTCGATTTTTCAATGTTTTTTGTGTCACAAGGCGCCTGTTTGCCAGGTTTTCACCAGGTAACGATTTTTTTGTTTTATAATTTTTTTTGTATTTTTTGAATTAGGATACTCTGATGAGCTATGTGTAGAACCTGCGAAGGTGCATGCTATTGATAGGATCCTCCAAAGGTTCACCTTCTGTAGTTGAGAGCTAATATGCCCCAGATCTATATACCGCTGTGATGATGTAAGGACCAAGCCAGTTTGGTTCGAATTTGCCCTTCTTATCTCTGTCTTGCTGATTCTTGGGGTTCTCTCTGAGGACTAAGTCACCTACCTCAAATGTGCGAGGCTTCACCTTGTGATTGTAGCTGCGACTCATTCTTTGTTGGTAAGCCTTAAGATGATTAAAAGCAATGTGTCTTCGTTCATCCAGCAGTTCTAGTTTTTGTAAGCGAGAGACCCTGTAATCTTCATCGTTGATTATGTTTCTCAAAGAGACCCGTAAAGAAGGTAACTTGACCTCAATAGGCAAGATGGCTTCAGCGCTGTATACAAGTGAGTAAGGTGTAGCTCCTGTAGGTGTGCGGATACTTGTGCGATTGGCCCAAAGTGCAGGATTAAGCTAGATATGCCAGTTTCGGCCAGCGTCGTCGACTATCTTTTTGAGGATTTTAAGAATTGTTTTGTTAGATGCCTCAGCTTGGCCATTACCTTGGGGGTAATATGGTGTGGAGAAACGATGAGAGATATGGAAGCACTCACAGAGTTCCCGAACATCCTGATTTTTGAAGGGATGCCCGTTATCAGTGATAATGGAAGTGGGAATACCATATCGGCAAATGATGTAGTTCAGGATGAAGGTAGCGATTTGTTTCCCTGTAACTTGTGTGAGAGGCATGGCTTCAATCCATTTTGTGAAATACTCTGTAGCTATTATAATGAATTTATGACCATTGGAAGAAGGAGGGTGAATCTTGCCTATGAGATCGAGTCCCCACTGACAAAAGGGCCAAGGAGATGCAAGTGGTTGTAGTTCTTGTGCTGGTGCATGTATGAGGTCTCCATTAATTTGACACTGCTTACATTTCTTGACAAACTGATATGAATCTCTTTCCATAGTAGGCTAGTAATATCCAGTCCTGATGAGTTTCTTGGCCAAGGTAGGACCACTAGTATGTGGACCACATATCCCTTCATGCACTTCTCGTAACGCAATCTGAGCTTCGTCACTTTCTAAACATCTAAGAAGGGTGCCATCTAGACCTCGTCGGTATAGGATATCAGCTAGAATGACGTATCGAGAAGATTGGCGAATGAAAGTGCGGCATTGGTTGTTCGATAGATCGGGAGGTAAGATATTGTCGCGAAGGTATGTGAATATGGAACCATATAACTGGAATTCAGGACCAACAACGCATATCATTTCAGTAGGAGTGATCTCGTATGAGGGAACCAGCAGGTTGTCTACCAAGAACTCATAGCAGGTCTCATTCTGCGGTAGATCAATTAGTGAAGCAATTGTAGCCATGGCATCTGCAGCACGATTCTGTTCTCTTGGTATTCGCTCAAAATCGATCTTTATGAAGTGTTGTTTCAAATTATCTACCAATTGTTTGTAAGGCATTAGTTTTTCATCTTTTATTTGGTAATCATCAGTTGCTTGACGGATGACCAGTTGAGAATCCCCAAAAACACGAAGTTCTTGGATCTTCCATTGAACTGCAATTCTTAATCCAGTTGTTAATGCCTCATACTCCGCTATATTGTTAGTGCAAGGAAATGATAAGCGGTATGATTTTGATATAGAATCGCCCTGAGGAGTTATAAAGAGAATACCCGCTCCTGCTCCATGCTGTGTGTATGAGCCATCAAAGTATAGTTGCCATGGCTTTGCATGTGATATTGTCAAAATTGCTTCATCTGGAAATTCTGACTGTAGAGGAACATCATCTATCATGGGAGCCTCTGCTAATTGATCCGCGATTGCTTGTCCTTTTATTGCTTTTCTGTCCACATACTCGATGTCGAACTCACTCAGGATCATTACCCATTTGGCCAGCCGCCTAGTAAGTGTAGCTTTGTTGAGAAGATATTTTAGTGGATCCATTCGTGCAATCAACTTAGTTTTGTGAGTGAGCATATAATGTCATAATTTTTGTGAAGCAAAGATCACAGCAAGACATGCATGCTCGATTGGTGTGTAGTTTAGCTCATATCCCACCAATGTGCGACTGATATAGTATACTGCTTTTTCCTTGCCGTCAGCTATTTGTTGTGCTAGGAGTGCTCCCAGTGCTGTTGGAGTAGCTAATATGTATAGTAGCAAAGGTTGATCTGGAATTGGTGGCATCAAAACAGGCAGATTTAAAAGATAGTCTTTGAGCGTCTGAAAAGCTTGTTGACAGTTCTCATCCCATTTGAACTTGATGTTCTTATGTAGCAGGTGCTGAAACGGATTACATTTATCTGCAAGTTGTGCTATGAATCTTTGTATGGACTGGAGTCTCCCTTGTAAGGACCTAAGTTGACTGATATTCCTTGGTGGCGGCATGTCCAAGATAGCCTTGACTTTTGCTGGATCGGCTTCGATTCCTCTTTTAGACACAATGAATCCTAGGAGTTTCCCGGAGGTTACTCCAAAGACACATTTCTTTGGGTTTAATCTTACCTTGTATTTTTCCAATCGATCAAAGACGACTAAAAGTATGTCCAAGTGTGTGTCCCTATCTATTGATTTTCCCAAAAGATCATCAACATAATCTTCCACAGTTACATGCATGAGATCATGAAAGATAGTGGTCATCGCTCTTTGATATGTAGCACCTGCATTTTTCAACCCAAAGGGCATGAAATTCCAACAGAAAGTTCCCCATGGACAAGTAAATGATGTTTTATGTTGATCTTCAGGTGCAATCCTGATTTGATTATAACCAGAAAATCCGTCCATCAAAGATAACATTTCGTGACCTGCTGTGAGATCAACGATCAAGTCAATGTTTGGTAATGGGAAATCGTCCTTTGGACAAGCTTTGTTGATGTCTCTGAAGTCTGTACATATTCGGATGCTGCGATCTGGTTTGCTGATAGGTACTAAATTGGAGATCCATTCAGGATAATCAATTGGGCGTATGAATCCGACATCCAATAATTTTTCTAGCTCTGCCTTGACCAGTAATGCCACTTGCGGGTGCATTTTCCTTAATTTTTGTTTCACTGGCTTTGCCCCCGGTTTGACTGTCAAATGATGCATTACCAAATCCGGATCTAGTCCAGGCATATCAGCATATGACCATGCAAAGTTGATTTGTTGTTCCTTGAAGAAGCTTATGAATTTTGCTCTCTCAGACTCTGTCAAGGATTGAGCCAGGAATATGTTGTGTGGAACCTCTTCTATACCAATGTTCATCTTGATAGTCTCCTCTACCAACATGGATGACTTTTCCTCATATGATGTTGGGAGAATGTTGAGCCTTCCATCTTCGGGTGCCTCAGAGAGGTTTTCGCCCTCAGATACGTCCTTTCTTTTTACTTTTTTGGAATCAGATAGCGCCACAGTGTGGTTTTCGCCATAAGATCCTTGTTTTGTTTTTATTTTCACATTTTTGCGAATGGAAGGTCCGACACCCTCACCAAAGTATGCCATATTGTTGAGTTCTGTGGTGTATCCTACTTTGTGGTCTCCAGGGGGAAGATCATCTCATATGCCAAGATAGTCGATAATAGCTTCGTCATTTTGAAATGTATCGAATTGTGCTGGTCCTTCATAATCCCAGTCAATGAGTTGGGGATGAACAAGGGGAAGGTCTTTAATGTTTTCAGAAATTGCAGGGCTAATAGTGAAGATGTGGTTATATTCGGGTATGTCAAGGCAATCGTCGAGGTCATCGATGGCACTCTCCTCATCAGTTTTGATCACGAGCGAATCCAAATTGTCATCACTAGTAGTGCCTTCCGGAACAGGTGTCCTCATCCTATGTGATTTCGACCTAGAACCTTGAAACAAAGACTGTGGGAAATCCTTATGGGTTGGTTCTTGACCAACTTTGAACTTTTTTTAAAATTCCTCCTCTTTTGTGGGTTCATCTAGTTCTCTGAATGTCTCGGTGAGCTCATAGTCACTGGAGGATTTGTCTGAACCCCATTCCCATTCGTTGGAATCTGTGGAATAGTAGTTCTCTTGTTGAATTTCGGCAACTTTGATTTGTGAGGTCCTTTCTGTTCTTTTATTGTGTCTCTTAGAAGTTAGAAAACCAAGTCCCTTTGAGCATTCCCGTCTTACAGTTAATTCAGGTTGTAAGGGCTCCATGATGCCTTCTTTGCGTAACCCAAGAGGGATTTTTCCATCATACCCGAATCTTTGTAGAATTTTGAAGCCTTTGCCATAATTCTCATAGGGTAGAATAATTTGATCATGCGTGTCCTCTTCAATGTCTTTATAGAGCATTTTGTATAAGTTTTCCTCCTCTAGTTCACCCCATCTTTGAAAGGTAGTAGGATCCCATTTGAGTATCATGATGGAGATTTGCTTGTTAGGATGTGGCCTCCCATATTCTTTTAGAGAACTCATGACTTGTCGTAAAAACATGGTCTGATTCAAAGTGTGTTCTCCCATGCCTTTGTCTTGAAACTTGCCTCTAAGTTCACCTTGTTTGGATGTCGAGGGTTTTAATGACTCAGGATCAATGTATGTCGAAGAAGGAGTAGCCTCACGATTACTAGGAATGATAGTCTCAGTATGTGATCTCAAGTTATTGCAATATATGAACGGATTTGGATCACCGTTGACCGTTACCTCGACTCCATTATGAGGAAACTTAATGCATTGATGATATGTTGATGGGACTGCCCTCATTTCATGAATCCAAGGAAATCCTAGCAATATGTTATATGTGAGATCTAGATCTAGGACTTAACAAACCACATCCTTTGTGACTGGCCCAATTCTTAGCGGTAAGGTGACTGTGCCCTTGGATGAACGCTCTTCATCATCATACGCCTTGATGGTGATTTGGTTTGTAGAATTGACAGCTTTATCAAAATATCCCAATTGTTTAATGGTGCTCAAGGTACAAATGTTTAGACCTGCTCCTCCATCTATCAGGACTTGCTTTATTCGATGTTTATGTATGAAGGCTTCAACGTGTAAAGGTGCATTATGTGGCTGACTTACGGAGGCGTCATCAACTTCTGTGAATGTAAGGGAATGCGGAATGGAAAGGTATCCCACCATGGCTTGAAACTGGTCCACATTTAGATCAGTAGGGACAGCTGTATCTCTCAAGATTTTGTCAAGGATAGCTTTATGAGCGGGGGATATGCGTAGAAGCTCAAGAATGGAGATGAGCGCGGGTGTCTTCCCTAACTATTATACAAGGTCGTACTCAGGCTTAATTGATGAAGGATTGGTATTCTTAGTAGAGGCACCTAGCAACGTAATCTTACCTCGATGGGTTGTAGCATGACATTCAGAGGTAGATTCGGACAAAGATCCAACACCTCTTAGGACAATCTTGGGTCTCTGAGGAGAATTTTCAGCATTTTTGTTCTTGATAGTAATAGTAGAGATATGATTGTCCATTGAGATGTGGTTGATAGTAGAATCATAATTGTAAGGTGCTCTAGTGTAATTGGCTTGATCATCTATGACTTTGGCTTTTCCTTTGTCATGTTTTGGGAATGGTTCCTTAAACATCTCATGCTCTTGGTTAGATGAATGTCCCTCAATCTCAATATCACCTCTGTCAATGAGATCTTGTACAATGTTCTTCAGTCGATGGCAATTACTTGTCTTATGACCCTTGCTCTTATGAAATTCGCAATACTCATCATCATTCCACCAATTTGGTTTGACCTTTGGTTCATATGGAGGAAAATCTGGAACTGTGATCACTTTGTTTGCCACAAGCTTTTTGAATACTGATTCAAGTGGTTCTCCCAATGGAGTGTACTTCCTTCATGGTCTAGAAGTTGTTTGATTGTTCACTTGATTGTTGGTAGAACTCGATCCAGAAAAGATAAACTTTGGTCTCACTGTATTGGCATCAACAATACCATCATTAACTGTGTTCTTGTTCTTGTTCCAAAATTTTGGTTTGTCCTTTCCTTTAAAGTCCTCTTTGTTTTCTTTGAATATCTTAATGACTCCTTGCTCAATTAAAACCTTTTCTATTGCTAGGCCCTTTTCAATAATATCCTTGAATGTAGACAAACAAGCTTTTCTGAGATCATAGCCAATAGCCTTGTTAACATTTTGTGTGAACATTTCTACCATTTGCTTCTGAGGGATTTCGCAAGAGCATCTACTAGCTAGATTTCTCCATCTTTGTAAAAATGTTGCGAAAGATTCTCCTTCCTTTTATTTAGTATTGCACAAGGTAGTAACTGAGACATCTGTTTCTATGTTGTAAGAGAAATGCTGAATAAATGCTTATGCCAAGTCGCCCCATGACTTAATACCAGGAGGTAATTGAGAAAACCATTCCATAGCTTGATCGCCTAAGCTCTGTGGAAACAACCTCATCAAGTATGTTTCTGCTGTTGCTACCTCAATGCAAGCTATGAAAAATTGTCTTATGTGTGCCTTGGGGTCTCCTCTCCCTCTATATTTGTCAAATTTTGGCGTCACAAAGTGTGTAGGAAACGGAGGCATTGGAATGCTCTTATCAAAGGGATAAGGACATATATCTCTCATAGTGTATGTTGGTTTTGATGTACTCATGTCCTCCATTTTCTTTTGTAAATCTCTTATTTGTTGCTCCAAATTGCTCTTAGGTGGAGATCGACTTCTTGGACCATATCCTATGTTTGAAACACCCATTTGAGGAGGAGCTTGCTGCATGTATGGATGATACTGATCGTAGACATGTCCATATGGAGGTCTATATTGCTGTGGCATATATGGAGCACTTGGCATAACTTCATGTTGAGGAACCCCATATCTATTTTGTGCATATATACCATATTCAATAGGCATTTCATTTTCCATTGTGTTGCCCCCAATTTTGACATGAGGTCTCCTTGTGTCAAAATTTTGAGGATGCCTTTGAGTATCTACTTGTTTTGATTGATCCATACCTTGAGCATGTGATTGAGCATATCTATCCACATAAGGCTTCCATGATGGTCTTCGAAGGTAAGTATCATATGTTTGAGCTTGTGTATGTGGAATTGCTGGTTTTTGAAGCAAAACTGATGGTGACTCAGGCATTATATTCGGTCCTCTATTTCCTCCACTATTTGGTCTCCTTTGATCCATGTCGGGTTGAGTTTGTTGTGATGGTCTACTTTCCATAAGTTGGGACATGTCAAAGTCATGAGGTATTTTAGCTCCACTTTGTGCCATCATGTGTAAAAAGTACTGTCGATCTCTCCTCATTATCTCTTCAACCAATCTATTGAAATGAGGATTCATTATGGATTCTTCTATGTCTGCTGATAGTATTGAAAGACTGTCCACATTGTCATTGCGTGTAGCATTGTTGTTTGTAGTGTTTGTGTTTTCCACATTTGGATTGTTTCTATAAACATCCATGTCAGGCAATGTAGTGTGCTCAGGATTATAAAATAAATCATTGTCATACTCATAAGAACTCATGTTTGCGGATTCTTGAGCTTCTTTAGCTATTCTCCTAGATTTTTGAAGACGGGTTTCAACCATGAACTAGGTGTTTGACCAATATGTGAGAGACTAGATGAAAATATGAAAAGAGTATGGAAGACCAAGAGTTGTATTGAGTGTAAATGAATTTTGAGGTGTACTTGCAATGTCCAAAGTGGAAGACCAAGTATGTAAGTAGTAGAGTAGGTGTGACTTCCAAAGAGAGGATCATTTCTCTTGATGAGGTAAGCTGACCTTGACTCTAAGTAAGACCAAATGAGACCCAAAGGTAAGAAACCTTGATGAGGGACCACTTAGCAAAGTGTTGTTGTATGTAGTGTGTTGACAAAGTATGATGAGGACAAGCAAGTGACCTTTTGACTCAAGTTTAGACAAGTATGAATATGAAATGAGATGTGAAGCAATGATGGACTGTATGAGACCCAAGGACAGGTTGAATGCTAGATGAAACCTGAAGAAACAACCTAGGAAGCTCAAGTATTCTGAAACTGATTTCTTTTGTTTGCTGGACTGTGAAATTTTCAATCCTGGACATAGACGCTTCTGTATACTTCACAGATGCGATTCCCAGACACAGACGTGTCTCTGTTTGACACAGATGCTGTTACAGACACAGACGCTATTCTGTCCTTCACAGACGTGATTCCCAGACACAGAGGTGTCTCTGTTTGACATAGACGCTATTACAGACACAGAGGTGTCTCTGTTTGACATAGACGCTGTTACAGACACAGATGCTATTCTACCCTTCACAGACGTTCTTAGATGACTCAGACGCGGTTAGAACAGACACAGACGCGTTTCTATAAATTTCGTGCAATTTTTCCAATCTGTGAAGTTGTTTTAGTTGTGACCAAATCCGACTGTTTGACTGTTTTTCGTGACAAGAGGACACAATGTTGATGAGGACTCAATGTTTGCAAGTGTTTAGACTCCAAAATGACTCCAAGAAAAGTGTGTTGTTTGATGTAAAATGTTTTGCATACACTTGAAAACACAAAAGACACAATGTTTTGTTGTTTGGTCTTGAATGTTTTGAATGTTTAAAATAAGTCAAGCACAATTCTTATGGCTGGCCAAGACAATAGTTGTTGATCCCACATAGGGTTTTACCCCCGAGGCTACGCTATTCAGAGCAGATACTTAGATGCTTGACCTCACTGGCTCCACCCTCGGCACTCACTTCTCGGGTCAGCCAAGCATCAATCCCCATGAAAACTCCCCATGGCGAACTTTGTATCTCTACTAAGAATTGTATGTGTGTGGGCCGCTACCAGAGGTCCGACCTCCTGCCCCAACAACTAGAAGGATTTGGGCCTCTAAAACAAAATGGTGCTAGTAAGGGCATCTGCTCGTGTGGCCATACATGCGGCACTTTCAGCTCTGTAAATACAGAAGGCTCCCAGCCGGTAGGGGTTACGCCCTACAAATGATCAAATAAATTTGATCAAACGGGTTTATGGGGAGACATAGTGTCGGTATGAACTAATCAGCACACGTTAGCCATAGTTTTCACCATGAATACATTTGATTATAGTGGTTTGGAAGAGGTGGGTTTTCCTCGCTACCACTTGGGTCATTCTCTTCTCACTAGTAGTCCTAATGACCACACGGGAAGACAGGCCCTCTAAAGATTGAACAAAAAGAGCCTATTGCTCAAGACATAAAAGACAATGATTCAATTTTAGTGCACCAATTGAAGTGTTTGCTAATCTATGAAAACAAGGCACACAACAAAATTACAAAACCCTAGCAAAGGCCCTGCAACAAAATTGTTAGTAGTTTGGGTTGTTTCAAATGATAACCCCTTCCTGCAAGCACACAAGTTAGGTAAATTTTAGAAAACCCAAAAGACTTTGTGAAAAAGGGGCCTTCAACAAAAACATTTTTTTCTCCAAAGCAAGCTGCACAAACTTGGTTAGTCAGATCTGCAAGGATTAGTGCAAAAGTAAACCAGATCTGAAACCCTAAGTGCGAAATCCGAAAAATTGAATCAAAGAAAATTTGAAAAATTTCAAAACAGAAGACACAGACGCTTCTATACCAGACACAGACGCGTCTTTATGACACAGACGCGGTTCTATGATGCACAGACGCGCTAAGGGAACGCAGACGCTTTTCCCAAACACAGACGCGATCAGATCTAACATAGACGTGTTTTTTGACACACAGACGCGGTTCCAGAAACTTGCAAAATAAAATCTGGCAAAAACACAAGCGCGATTTCCGATCCCACAAACGCTTCTGAAACTCAAAAACGCGATCCGAACGCTCGCAGATGCAGAAATACCTAAAATGTCGTCGAAAATTGTCCGATCTGCAACTTCAAAAATGCAAAATCTGCAACAAAATTGTTAAATGCAAAAGGGACAAGAGTCCCACCGGGCATGCCAAAATGTTTATGGTGAAAATGGATAACAATAATGACAATATTGAAAGGCTAAATGAATCCAACCACAAAACCCTAGCCTAACAATCAACAAAGATCCACCATAACATATGAAGATTACCTAAGACAATGCAAATCAAATGAAATCACAAAGATTATACCATCACATGTCCAATAGGGTTTTGATCTCCATTCTTCCTATCTCCATTGATCTTGCTTGATATATATTTGCTCTCAGATTTTATATGCACAAGAGCTCAACAAAGAACGGAATGTGGTTGCAAGTAGGATCGTAGTGTAGCAAGTTGCATGAAAGATCATTAGCATGAGTGATTAGGTCATTAGGGTTTGACAATGAAGGAAGCATCTCCTTAAATAGGAGACACAATATGAAATGCAGGGTTAAGATTGAGAGGTGTAAAAAGAGAGGTCGGCTAGGATTAGAGGGTAGGTAAAAGAAATACCAAAATAATGAAAGAGGTAGGTAGTGTAGGAATTAAGAGATGAATGACATGTGTCATGTGTAGAAAAAGATAATGAATTAATTAAATGAATAAAGATTTATTTAATTAATAGAAGAAATAGGACAATTAAATAAATAAAATATTTATTTAATTTAGGAAAGGGCAATTTAAATAAATAAATGTATTTATTTAAATAAGAAATAAGGCTAGAAGAGGATAAATGAATTAATTAAATAAATAAAAATTTATTTAATTAATAGAAGAATTAGGCTTAGATAATTAAATAAATAAAATATTTATTTAATTAGACATGACAATTTTAGGTGTCTAGAAGATCAAATAGAGAAGAATAACACGTGGACTTTAGTTCCCCGACCTAAAAATAAGAATGTTATTGGAACTAAATGGGTTGTTAGGAATGAATTGAATGAATATGGACAAGTTGTAAGGAATAAAGCTAGATTGGTTTGTAAAAGATATTCTCAAAAGTAAGGAATTGATTATGGTGAAACTTTTGCACCTGTAGCTAGGATTGAAGCTGTAAGATTATTTCTTGCCTATGCTGGACATAAAAACTACAAGGTTTATCAAATGGATGTTAAGTGTGCCTTTTTGAATGGGGATCTTGATGAGGAAGTTTATATTGTGCAACCTGATAGTTTTTCACTAACAGATGATAAAAGCATGTTTCGTAGGTTAAGGATAGCTTTATATGGATTGAAACAGACACCTAGAGCTTGGTATGCAAGGTTAGAAAAATATATTTTGAAGCTTGGTTTCACTAAAGGTAATGCTGCCAGTAATCTATATTATAAATTCACTAATGAAGATATACTTGATAAACCTAGAGGATCTAGTTAATACTGAGAGGGAAGTGAATTATTATTAACAAAAATTGAAACTTTCAACACCAAAACAAACTTATCTCATATCTAAAAACATTCAACACTTAAACCAAATCTTCATAACAAATTTCCTTATCAGATCTAGATAATCATTTCCTTTTATGAAAACTTATTAATCAGACCAGTCATAAATTCAATATCAGATCAACAAACACAGTTACCAACTTATTAACTGATCTGAATACTTCATCAATCATATAATCATCAATATCGGTAACCACTTTATGATCTCTGATAAACAAACATAAACTATCTTTACTGATTATAAAAAATAAAACATGAACATCACAAGAAAAGAATACCACACATGAACACCATGTTTTTCACATGGAAACCCAAATAGGGAAAAACCACAGTGGGAATTGGTACCCACTTGAATATTTTGGACTCTTTCAGAATGCACCTTATTAGGAGCCAAGCCTGGTTAGGAGCAAACCCTATTAGGAGTCACCCGGTTAAGGAATTTACTTCAGTCCTGTTAGAAGCTTTGATCTATTAGGATCAGCCTCACAAGAGGATTTACAACTCAGATATTGAGTCACCCTGTTAGGGGATTTTAAAATGTGATGCTTGTTTGGACCTACCCAGTTAAGAGATTTTAGCTGCTGTAATTGTTAGAGAACAACAGTGAATGATCTATGTATAGCACTCTACTACTTTCTTGATCAGATCTAATTAAGTTCTAAGTTTGCATCTCTCTAGCATATCTTCACACACACACACTAGTTTAGCTTCTCACACTTCTCAAAATCACCGACACTCCAAAACACCAACCTTGTCGATATAAATAATGTTTACAACTAGGTCAGCATCAAAAACCTAAGACTTACTACATAGATAATCACAAATCTTTACAACTTATTACAGATCATTATAGGGATCATTACAATCAATCATAAATTAATATCGGTCATTGAATGATCATAAATTGTCATAGCAAGTCGATTTGGTACAAAGTCAAACCCTTAGCACATTCCACTAAGAACTTTGGACATTCCCAAGAAATTTGTTCTCCAAACGTGCCAAAACATCTTTCAAACTCATCACATGGTTTTTGTTGCGTTATCATGAACACATGAACTTGATGTAGATCACTGCCAAACCTAAAATCATTACCGGTTAAGAGAATTCTTTGCTGGTCTTTAAACCCTTGCAAAACTTCATCAAAAATTCAAAACATGCCTTCCAATAACCATCATAGGATGTGGTTCCAACTACATACTCAAATCCATCATAAAAGATTATGTATCAAACCACAAGTCACCAAACATCACTAATCACCCAATTTCATCAAAACTTATTTTCTTTGTCAGTAAAGGTCCTAATTCGTAGTCTTGTCGGTAAACTCTGTCAAACTACCAAACTCTTACTCCGATAGACCAAATCACTTAGCCAACAAGTCAATCACCAAAAACTAATTGTAAACATCATTAAACATCAGTTGAACCTAGTTGCCATCAATGACAATATAAATAACTGATCATGTCATCTTCCTCTACCAGTATAGTCATCCACCATCATCTCATCTTCATCAGTTATGCCAAACATGCCAACAATCTCCCCCTTTATAATTGATGGCAACACTAAATATCAATATACTCAACTCATACTATTCTGCTTTGTTCAAGACCTTTTCTACAACTCTTCTCTTCTCTGTTGCATCTCATCTACCGGTTACACTACATCTACTCCAACTAATCATATGTCTTCTCTTAATCATATTTCTTCTCCCCCTTTGACAACAATGTCGAAGGTGCATAAGCATCACAAATCATCAAGTCTATTGCAGTTGATGTCTTCAACATGTCTGCAAACACATCTAAGTTGCTCCCCCTATATAGTAGCCTGCATCTCATCAATCCAAAGTGAAAATAGTCATGAAGCCCACTGGATTGACGCATCCTACATTCTAGTTTTGTTTGAGTAGGGGTTTCACCCCTAATTTTCCTCTGAGATACTCAAAGATTGTCTTTGGCAATGGTTTTGTGAAAATATCTGCTAGTTGCTCTTTGCTTGTCACATACTCCATGCGAACTTTTTTTTCCTGTACTCTTTCCCTTAGAAAATGATATTTCAATTCTATGTGCTTTGTTCTTGCATGTAACATAGGATTTTTTGAAAAATTGATTGCACTAGTATTATCACAGTAAATAGTTACTGGTTCAGACATATCAAATCTGAAACCTTCAAGCACATGTCTCATCCAGATTGCCTGCGTGCAATTCATTGATGTTGCAACATACTCTACCTCTTCTGTTGACTGAGAAACACAAGTTTGCTTCTTACTTGTCCAAGCAACCAATCTGCCTCCAAGAAGAAAAGCTCCACCAGTAGTTCTTTTCTGGTCATCTACATTGTCTACCCAATTTGCATCAATAAACACATCCAAAGAGAAATTTCCTTTATAAGGATACCACAAACCATAATCTACTATCCCTTTCAGGTACCAAAATATCCTTTTCATTGCTACCAAGTGAGTCTTCCTGGGATCCTTTTGAAATCTAGCAACCAAACCAACAACATGTGCAATATTTGGTTTGCTACGAATGACATAATGCAATTTACCAATTATAGACCTATATTCTTTCTCATGCACAGATGGTGAGTCATCTTTCTTAGACAACTTACAACCTGTCACCATCAGAGTACCAATTGGTTTACAATCTTCCATGCCAAATGTTTTCAACACCTCTTTGACATACTTACTCTGAGAGAAAAATTCCAACCTCCAACTGTTGGACTTGCAACTAAAATCCATGCATAAGTCATCATTACCACCAAAGATAATGCCATCCACAAATACTTCAGCTATCAATACTTTCTCTCCATCAGTCTTTAGATATATGTTACTATCCTCACTAGTACGCTAGAATCCTATCTTGATCAGGTGTGCATGCAACCTTTCAAACTATTCTCTCAGTGCTTGCTTCAATCCATACAGTACCTTATGTAGTTTGCAAGCCATATCTTTGTCTTCAGACAAAGAAAATCCATCTAGTTGTTCTATGTATACTTCTTCTTTAGGGATGCCATTGAGAAAAGCTGATTTAACATCCATCTGATATACTTTAAATCCTTTAAATGCAACATAAGAAAGTAGCATTCTTACTCCTTCCAATCTCACCACATGTGCAAAGGTTTCACCATAATCTTCTCCTTCTTCTTGTCCATAGCCTTTGCAAACCAATCTTGCTTTATTTCTTACAACCTTTCCTTCTTCATTTAACTTGTTTCTAAAAACCCATTTGGTACCAATAACATTCTTGTCTTTTGGTTTGGGAACAAGTGTCCATGTCTTGTTCTTATCTATCTAATCTAACTCCTCATTTATTGCACTAATCCAGTCATCATCCTTTAATGCCTCTCTTACTATTTGCGGCTCAATAGTAGAAATCAGACAAGAATTTTCTCTGATTTTCCTCCTTGTTTGTACTCTAGCATGTTTATCTCCAATTATTTGTTCTTCTGAGTGATTTAACCTGATGTACCTTGGAACAACCAGTTCTGGTGCTATGCTTCTTGCTTCATGTTCTTCACCGCTCTCTTCATTTACTGGTTGAGCACCTATTTCTGCAACATTTTGCCCATCAGTCTTTTGCACTTATGGTTCTATGAACACAAGTCTTTCTTCATCTTTCTCAAGCTCAGATCTTCTGGACTCACTAGATTTCTCAAGGAGTTCATCTATCTTCACATTATCACTCTCAACGATCTTCTTAGTTCTCTTGTTATAACATTTAAATATTTTACTCTTTGTAGAGTAACCAAGAAAAATTGATTCATCACACTTAGCATCAAATTTTTCAGTGTAATCATCTCTCTTAATATAACATTTACTCCCAAAGATTTTGAAATAACTTACACTCTGAGTCTTTCCATGCCATAATTAATAAGGTATTTTTTTATTACATTTTTTGATAAGTACCCGGTTCAGAGTATAGACAGTAGTGTTGACTGCTTCTCTCCAAAACATCTTTGGTACTTCACCTTGAATCAACATGGTTTTAGTAGCTTCAACAATTGTTCAATTCATTCTCTCTACTATTCCCTTTTTGTTGTGGAGTTCTAGGAGCTGACATCTACCTCTTAATTTCCTGTTCATCATAATACTTGACAAACTCATCAGATGTGAATTCACCTCCTCGGTCAGATCTCAAACATTTTAGATTCTTCCTAGTATCTTTCTCAACAAGAGATTTAAATGCTTTAAACTTACTTAAAGCCTCAAAATTTTCTCTCAAAAAAGTTACCCACATCATTTTGGAATAATCATCAGTAAAGATCATAAAATACTTATCACCAAAATAGTTGTTAGTCCTCATAGGACCACAAAGATCAGTATGAATCAAATCAAGAATATTCTCTAAAGAAAAAGACTTACTCTTAAAGGATATAGAGGTCATCTTACCCATCTAACAATACTTGCACAACACATTGTCTAGTTTCACAAGATGGGGCAAACCTCTAACAATACTTGACTTACTAACTTTAATCCGATTATCAAAATTGACATGACAAAATCTCTTGTACCACAACCAACTGTCTTTAATCTTTGCCACCAAACAATCATTTACATTAGTATTCAGATGAAATAAAATACCTCTAGTCTGCTTCCCAGTAGTAATCAATTCTCCATTTTTTCTAAGAATCCTGCACACTCCACTTTTGAATCCAAGTAGATATCCCTTATCATTAAGTTGTCCAACACTCAAGAGGTTATGTTTTAGTCCTTCAACCCAAAAGACATTATCTGCATTATTCTTCCCATTTAATGAAATTGATACTTTACCTTTAACCATGTAGGGAGATTTATTACCAAATCTTACAACACCTCCATCAAACTTTTCAAGGGATAGGAACTTAATTTTGTCACCAGTCATGTGGTGTGAGCAACCACTGTCTATTATCCATTCATCGTTATTATCCATATGAGACACCAAAGCCTTCTCATCAATTAGAGCACAGGTCAAATAGTTGGAAGACAACTGAGAGGGGAGGAGTGAATCAGTTGTCACATATTATCAGAACATTTATAAATTAAAACTTTAATACCGAAACCCAAAACATTAATACCAGAATAGCAGTTAAACCAATTAAGCATGAAAAAAAATCACAGAATAAATACCATCCACATGACACCAACATTTATACGTGGAAAACTAGGTAAAGGGAAAAACCATGGTGGGAAGCCTACCCACAGTCAGATAATAATTTTGCAGTAAGTACATGAATTACAATTGAGGGGCTTGCACGTAGGAAGGCCAACAACCTAGAGCACACTGCTCATCACAAAAGGAGGCTCACTGACTACATAGAAATCCAGACTATAATTCGGAAGAAGTGTTTGAACTGCAAAGATAGCATCTCCTATATCTGAGTACAATTCTAGTTAAGCTCAATACTAGAGGACTAAATCTTCTTACATAAACCCAATTCAGTCTCCAATGATCGACCAAATCCTCTGCCTGAATGATATTACATTATTCCCACATTACATATCCATATCCCATTCCTATATATGATCTATAATGAGATCTTACATCTATATCTACAAACCCTCGACCATAACCAATCAGGTCGGCTACTAGACAATAAACCAATTACATAATTACAAAACATGTTAGCCTTAAACCAAACAAATAATATCCAACACATAATACATCCTGAAAATACATCAAGAGGTCCAATCCACATGTTACATTAAGCTGGTCTATAACCTAGATCAACCGGGACCCAATATAGGTCCACACACTAAAGCAATGATCACCATCCACCAAGTCTCGAACATGATCACCAACAACATCCTGAATCTCCACTGAAAGCTACACCAACACCACTTATGTAATTCATCAAAGATCTTCATAAAAATCTCTACTGGTGAAACCCTCATCGAAACCAGAAGCCAATCTTCCAAGAAAGAAGGATAGCATCCGATCACCAGACCAAAACCAACTTACTGAATATGTAGATGAGTATCATGAATAATCCAATTCCATAACCAAAACATATCAGAGCCTACTAGATCATGCCGGATCCAAACCAACTGGAAACTACTCAACCTACCGAGAATAGAAGGGTGTCGGTAAAGAATCCAAACAACTAGTATTGACATCAATAAAAAACATCAATGCAACACATAATCAATTCATCCAAATGGCCAACAATCTCCCCCTTTAGCATTGTTGGCAATACTAGATGTGAAAAACATCTAAGTATCAAGAAATGCCAAACAAGTCTCCCCCAATGGAAGACAACCAACAATCTCCCACACAAAGATATAGCAATGAAGTTTTGAAACAAAGAGCAAAATCCCCTTGTGAATGATATCTCTGTAAAACTCTAAATTATACATATATCTCTCCCCCTAATGTATACAACTCCTTAATTTTTTCTTTTTCCCATCAATGTCTCTCCCCCTTTGACATCAATGCAAGAAATTTGACAAAAATATCAAAGAAAAAAACATAAACCACTGAATCACAAAGCTGACTACTCCCCCTAAGAAGTAGTATCCCCACATCAGTGCCAGAAAAAATATCTCTGATAATGCATACCGGACTGATGCCAAACTGCATCAATCAAGTCTCTACCGGAGGGGCAGAAACTCCCAATTTGTCTCAGAAGTATTCAAATGATTCCTTAGGCAAAGGTTTAGTGAAGATATCTGCAATCTACTCTTTAGTGTTCACATAAACTAGTCTAACTTCATTTGCTTCCACCTTTTCCTTCAAAAAGTTGTACTTGATAGATATATAATTTGTCTTAGAATGAAATACTAGACTCTTTGATATGTTAATAGCAGCAGAGTTATCGTAGTGAATAACTATTAGTCCATCACAATCCACCTTTATATCCTTCAACCTTTGCTTCATCCATAAAAATTATGTACACTTAGTAGTAGCAACAACATACTCAGCTTCAACAGTAGATAAAGAAGTACATGGTTGTTTCTTGCTGATCCATGAAACCAACTTCTTTCCAAGAAAGAAAGCTCCACCGAAAGTACTTTTTTGGTCATCAACATCTCCAGCCCAATCTGCATCTTTATATGCACATAAAATAAAGTCATCATCCTTAGGGTACAACAAACCATATTTTGATGTACCTTGTAAGCATCTAAAAGTCCTTTTCACCATACTCTCATGATTTTCTCTAGTATCACTTTGAAATCTTGATACAATACAAATAGTATTCATTATGTCAGACCTAGTCTGAGTCAAATAAAGTAGACCTCCAATCATAGATTTGTATCTTATAAGATTTATCGATGTGGAAACATATTTTCTTTTCAATTTCTCACTTGTAACCATAGGAGTACTTACCGGTTTAGAATCTCTCATACCAAATTTCTTCAACAATTCCCTAGCATACTTAGTTTGACAGATGAAAATACCTTTATCAGTTTGAGTAATCTACAAACCTAGTAAAATTTTCATTTCCCCAATCATAGACATTTCAAATTCTTTCTCCATATTCTTAGAAAATTCCATGCATAACTTATCTTCACCTCCAAAAATAATTTCATCAAAAAATACTTCAATAATCAGTATATAATCATCATTGATTTTATAATATAAATTATTGTCAGCATTACCCTTAGTAAAACTAAGCTTCAAAAGATATTTATCCAACCTTGCATACCAAGCTCTAGGTGCTTGTTTCAATCCATATAAAGCTTTCATTAACCTGCAAACCATATTTGTATCATCTGATAGTGAAAAACCATAAAGTTGCTCAATATAAACTTCCTCATCAAGATCCCCATTAAAAAATGCACACTTAACATCCATCTGGTAAACCTTGTAGTTCTTATGAGCAGCATAAGCATGAAATAATCTCACAACTTCAATCCTAGCTACAGGTGCAAAAGTCTCTCCATAATCTATTCCTTCCTTTTGAGAATATCCTTTATAAACAAATCTAGCCTTATTCCTTACAAATTGACCATCCTCATTCAATTTATTCCTAGAAACCCATTTAGTTCTAATAACATTCTTATTTTTAGGCCAGGGAACCAAAGTCCATGTGTTATTTTTCTCAATCTGATCTAATTCTTCTTCCATATCTTTCAAACAATATTCATCTTTACATGCGTCAATTACTGATAGCGGTTCAACTTGTCAAATTAAACATACCTCATTAGTTGTCATTTTTCTTCTTGTCATTACTCCATTGTTCTTATCCCCAATGATTTGATCTTCTGAATGATTCAATCTCACATACCTAGGAGTCTTATGACTCTCTGTTCCTCTTCCCTGTTCTTTAGTTACTGTAGAATTTTTTGATAATGTCGAAGTAACTGGTTCAATACTCTATTTTGGTAAAGGTGCTACCGGTTCAGATATAATCATTTTCACTGTCAGTTCCTTCTCATAATCTCTAATTTGACCTCTATTCATCTCATCCACTTTGACATTAGCATTGTCCACAATTATCTGCAATCTCTTGTTATAACATCTATATGTCTTGCTTTCATTATAATAACCAAGAAGTATACCTTCATCACATCTAGGATAAAATTTACCAATGATATCATCTCTCCTAACATAACATTTACTACCAATGATTCTGAAATACTTAACTATAGGTGTATTACCAAACCATAATTCAAAATGTGTCTTACTAGTTTCTCCTTTGATATGTACTTTATTGAATTTATAAACCATTGTGCTCATTGCTTCTCGCCACTAGATATGAGGTAGACTAGCTTCCATCATCATTGTTCTAGCAGCATCCAAGATAGTTTTGTTCTTCCTTTCCACAAATCCATTTTGTTGAGGTGTCTGGGGAGCAAAAAATTGTCTCCTTATACCATGCTTCTCACAAAAGTTATTAAACTCACCGGATGTGAATTCTCCACCATGATCTGACCTCAAACATTTAATCTTCAATCCTATCTCAGTTTCCACTTTAGCCTTAAATATTTTAAACTTTTCAAATGCTTCATATTTTTCCTTTAGAAAAGTAACCCTCGTCATTCTAGAATAATCATCAATGATTAGCATGAAATATCTATCACCTTGAAAAATTTTAACTCTAGCAGGGCCACACAAATCAATATGAATAAGATCAAGCACATCATTAGATTTGTCTTGAATACTCTTAAAAGAGGTTCTGACATGTTTCCCCATTTGACATTCTTTACATACTAGATTATAGGGCTTCATAATCTTAGGTATATCTCTAACTGCCTTAGTTGAACTAATCTTTACAATGTGTTGTTCACCAAAAGTGATAACCCAAGTATACCTACAAATCTATCTATGAGATAGCCAATCTCAATCAATGAAACACCTCAGGGCTTGGACAACATGACAAGGATACGAATCCTTCTACTCTTTAGGCTCTGCAAAACCTAGGTGGGTATACCTTTGATGCATTTAATCAGACCTATTACACACAAGACTGCATCAATCAAAAGCAGATGGATCTCAAAAGGTTCAAAAACTAAGAGATAATTGCAGATGGGCTAGATCCACACTTGCAACTCAACATTTTGAGTCATGAGATGGAGGGACACTTCCACATAACATAATATAAAAAGATATTCTGATTTTGGATTTTTAAATGGTGTTTTGACAACCTTTAAATATTACAAGAGACCAGTGCCTTATCCAGGCCACAGAGTCATGCATAAAATTGGAAGAGAAATCTCAGATGCAAGTTCTTTTCAACATTAAATTTTCATGTATCAATGCCTTACATTAATACAATCCTTTGCTCTGTCACAAAACCATACTTATATGTAGATATCCAATATGCATTCAAAATCATTAATGCTGGGTTTTAGGATTTAAATCCTTCCTTGAAGAATACCCAAAAGACAACATTACACTCTTAGAGGAATCTAAAAGAGAAAACTCAAATTATCCTTGATAATATGAAATTATATGAATCTGAGTACATTTTGGAGACAATTTCATGGAAACTCACACATGCCTTGCATATGTGTGAACCTGCAAACTGAAACTAAACCTACAGTAAAGACAACACTGAAAACATAGATGAACACACTATCATTTGCATTGATAAAAGGATGCCATCACTGGAACCTGTAATTTCGGATTTCTCCCTTGGAGCAAATCTCTCAAAAACTGGAACCCCTACAACTGAGAAGAATTGGGAATAAGAAGGAGAGGGAAGAGAATCAAATCTACAATTGAAAATTGCCAAGTGTCTCCCCTCTAACTGAATTTTGTTCCTATGGATACTGCTTTCAAAATATCTCACATTTGTCAAAATTAACCTCATAATCGGATTCCTCACTCCGAGAGCTTTCCGAAAACATATAACACTTTATATTTTGGCCAAAATTTAGACCCTCGGTGAATTAATCTCCATTTGTGCTCAATCATTTAAATTTTTCGAATTTTAATATAGTCAGAACTATATCATTTACAATTTTAATTTTAATTTTTTGCTCTAAATGTACTCTAATGCCTTGCCACGTGGCGGCCTCTGATTGGTCGATGGGGTTGACCGGACGCCACCTGGGATGACACCTCATCACTACCACATGTTTGCTTGCTCATCCGTCACTTGGCCGCCATGTGTACGCCACCTCAGTGCCACATCATCGCCACTAGACTGCCACCTGTGTGCCAACTATGTGCCACATCACTGCCACCTCACCGGGACCCGCTTGCTAGACAGCTGACTGTACCTGCCACCTGGCTTTCGCAACTTCCCGGGGTGTAACTCGCGTGCATCTTCCTTTTGCGAAATAGCACGAGCCATTGATCTCTCGCGAACTTGCTCACTCGTTAACCCGGCCTTCCTCTACAAAATTTTGCCTGTCTGCCTCGAGAAGTGTGCCTGCGTGGGGTCCACCTGGTCACCATCCAGTCAACTCCTTGATCGCCTCGAGAAGCGTGCTCACACGTCGGCCCGCCTTGGGCGCCCATAGGCACCATTTGTCAAAAGCCTTTATGGCTTAGACATTATACATGCGTGGAGCTTTGCTTATAAACATTTAAAAATAACACTTCCCAGTGCATGTGGGATAATGCATTATGCCTAGGACTGCGATTTTGGAGCTTTTCTCTGAGTTTTCATGGGGGCTGGTGTTTGCATTTGCTTCTAATTTCATTTGCTGAAGGATTAAAACACCTCCACACCATTTCAATGGGTTCGATGCCTTCTAATGCATTTGTTGAGGTTTATAATGGCTCCTTTCTATTTTATGTGGCTTCAAACATGCCATGTGAAAGGGGGCTGCCAGACTGTTGTTTGCATTGGCTACTACACTCTTAAACCACGTGAGCAATTGCTTCTACTTGACTTGTTCCATGTTTCACTGGCTTTTGTCCATATTCCATTTGCATAAATCTGGAAACTTCAACGCCCAACCAGCATTGTGAGGGAGTTTGAATGGCATTGAAATTGCCATTTGTTGAAGCTGTTGTTGCCCCTTCACCATACCACACATTGGAGGAAAGAAGTCTTTTACCAGCCACATTGCCATTTGCATTTTCCATTTGCTGTTAATAAAACAACATTAGCCTCCAAACAGCCATGTAGAGGGGAAATTACCACTAGTTTTAATTGGTTGAAGGTTTAAATGCCTTGTAATGCCACATGACATTTGCAAGAAGGAGCTGCCAAAGCATTGGCTGGAGTTTTATTATCTTTTCAACATGCTCAGCACAAAGGATAATTCTGGTTAATAAACTACTGGGAGGCTTTATGTTTAACGTGGGGGAGGAGAATGACATTGAAAACTAGCAATATTGCATTTGTTTAAATGTTTCCATTGCTGCACATTGCATTTGTTCTACAATTTAAATGACCCCCTTTATTGCTACACTGCCACTCCCTATGCTTTGCCAATGCATTTGGTCTTCAACGCTGCCTCTGTGCATTTGCTTGAAAATTTTAATTGCTGCTCACACGTGGGAGGGAGAGTGCTGGTGTTTTTCTGTCATTTAACATGCTGCCCCCTTTTGCATACCACACACTTCTATTTGCTTTTGCTTTGCATTGGCATTTTAAAATAACTTCTTCAATGCAATGTTCTTCTTTCCAGTTTGTTTGCCGCACAAGGAATGATGGTTTGTAGTTGCTAACACATTTGCATTGACTTTTAATTGCCTTCACTACATTTTCTGCTCTGATTTTATCTGCAAATGGTAAAAAGAAAGTTCCAAATGCATCGCTGGTGCTATGCTCCAACCTGATGTTCCTCATCAAATTTATTTAATAGCTCTAGCCTCAAGTGTATTCTCATTATTTCATTACTCTCTCCTAGAAAACTTGCAAGTAATCTACTCCAACTATGGATGTCAATATCATTTTGGAATTGCTTAAAGGGCCAAGTCGCCAATAAAATAATGATGCACAGGCAAGAGCCAGGCCGGGCCCCAAAGTGGGTCTGACTAAATTTTTTTTTCATTTTCGTGCAACTAACCTTCGGAATGCTTCAAGAACCCCAAACACACCTCTGGAAATGATTGACATCACTTTCAGATCATTAATCCGCATTTTACAACCTTCAGGCAATTACGCCACAATTTTCGCATTTAATCGCAAAGACGTAATTTTCAAACCTGTCAAAACACCTTTCTGGAGCTCGCCATCTGACAGGCGTGTACTCTGATATACAAGGATGAATTCTACCAAACAGTTTCTCAAGATGAGTCCTGAGTGAAGAGATATTAATTTCCGAAAATGCCCAACTAGCTTTGTCGACACTGTGGACCTGATGAAGTCAATGTCCTGGCAACACATGATGCCTTTCTCAAAAATATCAAACAACCTCCATAGATCCTCAAATTTGGAACATAGGTACCTTAAAGTACATATTAAATCTTTGAATTATCAGTTTGATCACCAGACTGACAAGATGCAAACGGCCCGCTCACCAAAATGGCTACATTGACTGATATAACACGAGTGCGGATAACTGAATTTGATGGTAAAATGAGCACTTTTGAAAACCGATCAAACGGATTGGTAGAGCCTTGAAATTTTAAACGTAGCTCATCATTTATACTGACATTAGCCCAAAATAAACATTCTGATATGACGCTTATTGTGGCAAATTTTACACTTGTGCGAAACAGGGCTCCGACTAGCTGTCAAAACAGGGACTAGTCAAACCACACAAACTGCAAACGGATTTGGCTATGAAAACTGAGCAAATGGATTCATCAAGACTTGAAATTTTGTAGGCTGACTCACATTTATGCATAGAATTGAATCCATTTTGAAATTCTCCATGATGATCAACAGGGAAAAAGATGTGATCGCTCAAAGTAGACTACTCAATAAAATCTGCATTTGTGCTTAAAATGCACTTCCAGCTCACCCCTCAAAATGGGTATCTCATAAACTTATCCAAATTGAATTCTGAAAGTTTCACATCACCGAATAGGCCAAATGAAAGGTGTGGGACATGAATCCCGAGCCTTACCCTCTGAAAATCAACTGGCTCCATTTTACCCCCTTGCTAACTAGGCCATTCAAACTGACTTATTTGGAGATGCAAAGCAAAAATTTGAAGTGGGCATCGAAACTTTGACTCAATTTTAAATACTCCCAACACAATGAAATCAAAATTCACATGACATAGCCTTTTAAATCATAGCCAACTCTTATCAATTTGTGCAATCAAACATGTCTTCTCACTGGAATTTAAATGAAATATATTACCTTTTGTGTGTGTACTGGTTGCAATCTACAAACCACATATGTTAATGATTTTGCATTTTCCATCCTTGAACTGTAATTGAAATCCCTTATCCACCAATTGTCCTACACTCAAAATATTATGCCTTAAACATTCAACATAATAAGCATTATCAGTAATGTTCTTACCATCCAATGATATAGTTCCTTTTCCTTTGATCATACATTCTTTGTCATCTCCAAATCTAACCAGACCGCCATCAAAATCTTGCAAAGATAGTGTAGACGTATAAAAATGACCATATTCCTAAATGAATATTTTATGTTCATTTCTCTGTTTGATTAAATCCAATTTAATTAAATTATCCACATTCTTTTATTTTATTAAGTAAATTACTCAATTTATTTAAATAAAATTCACTATACCCATTTAATGAATAAATCATTTTATTCAATTAAATCGCCCTATCCACTTTTAATTAAATTCAAATTTAATTAAATAGTTATCCTAAAATTGAATAAATATAATTTATTTAATTTCCCCAAATTACAACCAAATTGAATGAAATTACTTTATTTCAATTAAATCCTATTATCCCTCCATCCACTTGCAAAATCCTAAAACCCTTTCTAATCCCTTCTAGAATCTTCTAATCGCTTCTAATTAACCTAACCCATCATTCTAAACTTTGTCACATCCCTAAGCAAAGGGAAGTCACTTCTCAAACCTCAATGTCTTTGATAACCATTAAAGACTTCAAGCCTCCAACCACTTAATTCATCAAAGTCTTTGATAGCCATTAAAGGCTTCCAACCTTCAACCACTTAATCCCCCAAAGTCTTCAATAACCATTAATGGTTAACTCAAACCCTCTTACATGGTTAAAGAATTTGTTTTAACTCAACCTTCACCCAACCCAAGGGTCTCATCAGGCCTTTAATGCTTTGACCATGATTATCTCTTAATCATTTGCACAAAGGTTTATCCTTGGATTAAATCTTAATCCATTGGGTAAACCTAACTTAAGCTTGACCCTTACCCTCTAGATAACCATGAGGTCTCCTTAGGCATTTAATGCCTCCAACCCCTTCTCTCAACCCAACCCTATGTTGACACTTGTCACCATTTCATTGGTGCCAATTACAAACATGGATCCCCAACTTTCAAACTCAACCCTTGATTAAATCTTTTAATCCTGACCATCCATTGCCCTATTTTTACTATAAATAGAGCTCTCATTCCTCCATTTTGATCATCCTCCAAATTTGTAGTATCACACTTATGCTCAAATACATTCAAGTTTTCATATATCATATATGCTCATCATTTAGCCTCTCTTTTAACTAGGATTTAGTCTAAATATGCATGTTTAGAATAATTTCTTTATCATTTTAGCTCAATCATAGACTAATATATCATGTTAGGATAGTATTAATACTAACCTTGTCATCTTATCATTTAGTTTATTGCATTTTAAAATCATACATAGTTTAGCATACCTTTCATACTAAAATCCATCAAAGCATCCCTCGTTCTTGCATTTGCCATCCCTAAACCATTTTGCTCAGTGATCTGAGAGCAAAAACATTGGTTTGAGGGACATTGTAAGATAGAGAACCATGGGACCCACCTTGGGAAGCTGAGTAACATGTCGTTACTCCATAGCTTACACCAAGAAGTCCTGTGTGTGTGTGTGGACAAGTCATTCGGCAATATTTTCACATATTGAGTTTTATCGACCCACTTTTCCCACATACAGATAGAAACTTCCCTTTATCTCCAGTCATATGATGTGAACAACCACTATCAATTACCCATTCATGTTTGTCTTCAATTTTAGCAACAAGTTCCTTCTCTTTAGGTACATTCTCTTCTAGTGTTGTGAGATCTTCCTTGATAGCTAGGAACACCCATTCCTTCCCATTGGCAGATTCTTCTATTGGTTCATCATCATAATCAACAATGCCTTCCTCATCCACTATGTAGAATGATTTGCCTCTATTTTTCCTGTACTTATACTTGTTCTCATATCCAAGGTTAGGCTTAAAATATCTTCTAACTCTTTCTTCAAATCTTAAATTCCTTTTAGGACATCTAGATGCAAAATGACCAATCTTATTACATGCAAAACATTTAAAAGGTTATTTTCCTTCATAATTAATTCCTACCGGTCCTTTAGGGAATCTTCTAGAAAATAGTGCTTCAAGTTGCTCAAACTCATCATCTTCTATCTGCATATCATCCAATTGCTTTGCATACAAAGCTTTCCAATCTTGCTTACTGGTTGCTGATGCAGATGCATGAAAAGCAGGTTTAGTCTTCATAGCTCTAGAAGGTCCAAATTCTTCAAGTTCAAAAGAAGATAATTTCCAAACCAAAGTATCTTTGTTGACAGATGTATTAGCTACTATTCTCAACTCATTAATAGAAGTAGCCTTCATCTTGTAAGCTGGTGGTAGGGCTCTCAAAAATTTAGAAACAATTTCATCTCATTAACCACAACATTGAATTCCCATAACAATCTCATTTACTCTTTCCATTAATGTAGTAATCATTTCATCTTCTTCCATCTTCAGGTTTTCATATCTCACCAGGTAACCATCAAGTTTAGCAATCTTCACTATAGGGTCACCTTCATTAAGAGTCTCAAACTTATCCCATATAGCCTTTCTTAGTCAATCTCATTATTTGTTGATCAAAAAGTGCACACAAGAGGGCTTATCTTTCTCTACAATCATTCTCAAGCTCCTTATCCAAGTTTTTCAAAGGAGGATTTCCAGATGTCAAATTATGAGGTGTGACACGATTCTATGTGATCTCCCAAATCTCCTTGCCAAGACATCTCAGATGAGTATCCATCCAAATCTTCCATATTGTGTAATTTGTTCCATCAAGCCTAGGGATATCCCTCTGAAAGATAACTCCAGAAGAACTGGATGAACTTGAATTGTTAGTCGCCATAAGGTCTTCTTCAAGTGGTTAACCTTTCTATAGAGAGGACCAAAGCTCTGATACTAATTGTTAGATAGTTCAAATAGCTGGAAGACAATTGAGAGGGGGGGCGGTGAATCAGTTGTCACAGATTATCAGAACATTTAGCAATTAAAACTTTAATACTGGAACCCAAAACATTAATACCAAAATGCTTAAACCAAATACCGGAATAGCAGTTAAACCAATTAAGCATGAACAACAATCACAAAATAAATACCATCCACATGAAACCAAGATTTATACGTGGAAACCTAGGTAAAGGAAAAAACCATGGTGGGAAGCCTACCCATAGTCAGATAATACTTTTGCAGTAAGTATGTCAATTACAATTGAGGAGCCTATAGTTACAGGAAGGGAAACAACCTAGAGCATACTGCTCATCACAAAAGGAGCCTCACTAACTACATAGAAATCTAGACTACAATCTGGAAGAAGTGTTTGAACTGCAAAGATAGCATCTCCTATGCCTGAGTAAAGTTTTGGTTAAGCTCAATATCAGAGGACTAAATCCTCTTATATAAACTAAATTCAACCTCTAGTAATCGACCAAATCCTTTGCTTGAATGATATTACATTATTCACACATTACATATTCATATCCCATTCCTATAGCTGATCTACAATGAGATCTTACATCTATACATAAAAACCCTCGACCATAAACAATCTGGTCAGCTACCAGACAATAAACCAATTACATAATTACAAAACATGTTGGCCTTAGACCAAATAAATAATATATAGCACATAAGACATCTTGAAAACACATCAAAAGGTCCGATTCACACATTACATTAAGCCGGTCCATAACCTAGATCAACCGAGACCCAATATAGATCCACATGCTAAAGCAATGGTCTCCATCCACCAAGTCTTGAACATGATCACCAACAACATCCTAAATCTCCACTAGAAGCTGCACCAACACCAATTATGCAATTCATCAAAGATCTTCATACAAAGATCTATCAGTGAAACCCTCATCAGAACTAGAAGCCAAGCTTCCAAGCAAGCAGGATAGTATCCGATCACCAGACCAAAACCAACTTACTGAATATGAAGATGAGTATCATGAATAATCCAGTTTCATAACCAAAACATACTAAAGCCTACCAAATCATGTCAGATCTAAACCAACTAGAAAATACTCAACCTACCGGAAGCAGAAGGGTGCCGATAAAGCATCCAAATAGCTAGTATTGATATCAATGACAAAACATCAATACAACACATAATAAATTCATCCAAATGGCCAACACGATCCTCCTTCACAGCAACAAATACTATTTCCTCATTGTCATCTTCTTCTGATTCATCATCGGTCACACCTTCATCCACTGCAACATAACAATGTTTCTTGTTTTTTTCCTTTGAATCTCCTAAAATTATCTTTCTTATCAGCGTTAGGGCAGTTAGCAGCTATATGTCCAATCTTACTACAAGAGAAACACTTCAAGGGTAGTTTACCTTTATATTTACCTATTTCTCTAGGGAATCTTCTAGCCATTAATGCCTCAAGTTCCATTAGATGATCTTCATCATCACCATTACCTCTGCTACCACCATGACTAGACCTACAGTCATGATTATGAAAAACATCTTTTCCTTTCCTTGTTGATGTACCAGTTACTAAAGCCTTAAAGGCAGATTTAGAAGGTTTGGAAACACTATTATCAAAACTGTTAAGTTCAAATGTAGTTAACTTTCCAATTAAAGAATCAATAGTAACTTTACCTTTTGAAATGGATCTCAATTCTTGAATAGTAGACACTCTGATAGAATGCTTCAGTAAAAGAGTTCTAAGCATTTTGCTAACAATAGTATCATCTTCAATCTTACCTTTGACACTCTTTATTCCACATTCCTTAATCCTTTGTCCATTTGAGTTATGTTCTCACCGTCAACCATTTTCATATCATCAAATTTTCCTCTCAGACTCCCTTCCTTTTCCCTTTGTACACGTTCATCTCCTCCATACATTAAATTTAATTTCTCCCATACTTCATTTGTAGTTTCTAATCCATGAACATTAATATATTTAGAGTCAGACAGAGTACTTACAATTTCTTCAAGAGCCTGAATGTTTTCCTTCTATTCTTTGAGCTCATCCGGTGTCAAGGGACTGGTAGTAGGTGCAACATACTTGGTTATCACATGATTCTAGTACTATGAACCCATTCCTTTAATGTAGATCTTCATCTGATCACTCCATATCTAGTAAACTTAGAACCCTCCTTCATCATCTTTCATAGAATCTTTCCCTCAAGTTGTTAGGCTTTCTGCACTCAAAGGACCAATACTCTGATACCAATTGATAAATCTAGAGGATCTAGTTAATATTGAGAGTGGGGGTGAATCAGTATTAACAAAAACTAAAACTTTCAACACCAAAATGGACTTGTTGGAAATTAACACTAATTGGATTCATTTTGTTGTCATTGATGGCAACAAGATCTGATGGAAGTCACAAACTGGCACTAGGAGGCATATACTAGCATTGGAAGCATTCAGGCCTATACCAACACCAACACCAACACCAACACCAACACCAACACCAACACCAACACCAACACCAACACCAACACCAACACCAACACTGACATCAATACTTAAAGGAAGCCAACATCAAGGAAGATTTATTTTGTAAATCATTTTGTAATTATTATCGAGGCCTACGTTGAATATCTTTTGTAAATGCATTGTAAGCCAACATAAGGCATATCATGTGTAATAGGTATATAAGTTAGTCTACTAGGTAAATTTAAATGATGATGAGATGATGGTATTGTGATAGAATAGAGATGGACATATATAGGTATAGCAAAACTGTGAGATGCGAAATATATGTTTGGAGATCATTTTGTATGCGAACATTATATCATGCAATGATCCATAGATAGCTTGGAAAGCATTCTTGGAGGAGAAGTAATACTGATAATAGTTCAAGTTTGTGAACCGGTACAGAGCAGAACTAGAATTGGAATTCTATCTAGCATAGTAGATGCATTCTTGAGTTCATTTTCAGTAATTTACATTGGCAGAAAGCTTGTAGTCAGTGAGGCTCTTTAGTGATGACAAGTATGCTCTAGGCAATGTGCCTTCCTGCAAGTGTAGGCCCCTATTTTATGTAATATCTTTTCATATGGCCAGTGAACTAATATTGTGGGTCACAAATCCCACCGTGGCTTTTCCTCATTGAGGTTTTCCACGTATAAATTTTGTGTGTTATGGTGTTCATTTATGTGGATGGTTTATTTGCTTCTTGTTATATGCTTATTTATTTACCAGTACTTACATGCATGGTTTAGAAAGTTAAAAATTGTAGATTTCGACAGAACACTGATTCACCCCCGTCTCAGTGTTCTCAGATCCCAACATATCTCAGATCTAAAAATATTCAACACTTAAACCAAATATTCATAACAAATTTCCTTATCAGATCTAGATAATTATTTCCTCTTATGCAAACTTATTAATTAGATCAGCCATCAATTCAATATCAGATCAACAAACACAGTTACCAACTTATTAACTGATCAGAATGCTTAATCAATCATATAATAATCAATACTGATAACCACTTTAAGATCTCTGATAAACAAACTTAAATTGTCTTTACCGATTATTAGAAATAAAACATGAACATCACAAGAAAAGCATACCACAAATGAACACCATGTTTTTCATGTGGAAACCCAAATAGGGAAAACCCACAGTGGGAATTGGTACCGACAAATATTTTGCACTCTTTCGGAATGCACCCTATTACGAGCCAAGCCTAGTTAGAAGCTTACAATGATGCCCTGTTAGGAGAAGACCCTGCTAGGAGTCACCTGGTTAAGGGATTTACCTCAACCCTATTAGAAGCTTTGATATGTTAGGATCAACCTTGCAAGAGGATTTAGAACTCAAATATTGAGTCACCTTGTTAGAGGATTTTACAATGTGAGGCCTATTAGGACCTACCCGGTTAAGGCATTTCAGTTGCTATAATTTTTAGAGAACAATAGTGAATGATCTATGTATAGAACTCTACTGCTTGCTTGATCAAATCCAATTAAGTTCTAAGTTTGTATCTCTCTAGTAGATCTTCTCACACCCACCGATTCGGCTTCTCACACTTCTCAAAATCACCGACACTCCAAAACATCAACCTTGTCGACATAAATAAATTTTACAACTAGGTTGGCATAAAAAACCTAAGAATTACTACATAGACCATCACAGATCTTTACAACTCATTACAAATCATCATAGGGATCAGTACAATCAATTACAATTCAATATCGATCATTGAATGATCATAAATCATCATAGAAAGTGGATATGGTACAAAGTCAAACCTTCAACACATTCTGCTAAGCACTTTGCACATTCCCAAGAAATTCATTCTCCAAACATGCCAAAACATCTTTAAAACTCATCACATGGTTGTTTCATGTTATCATCAACACATGAACTTGATGTAGATCACCGCCAAACCAAAAATCATTACCAGTTAAGAGAATTATTTACTGGTCCTTAAACCCTTCTTAAACCCTTGCAAAAATTCATCAGAAATTCAAAACATACCATTCAATAACCATCATAGGATGCGGTTCTGGTTACATACTCAAATCCATCATAAAATCTTATGTATCAAACCACAAGTCACCAAACATCACCAATCAACCGACTTCATCAAAACTTATCTGCTTTATCGGTTAAGGTCCTAATTCACAGTCTTACTGGTAAACTCTATCAAACTGTCAAACTCTTACTCTAGTAGACCAAATCATAGCCAATAAGTCAATCACCAAAAACCAACTGTAAACATCATTAAACATCAGTTGATCCTAGTTGCCATCAATGACAATATAAATAACTGATCATGTCATATTCCTCTACCAGTACAGTCATCCACCATCATCTCATCTTTATCAATTATGCCAAACATGCCAACAATATTGATTATTGAAGTTTTTGTTGATGACATTATTTTTGGAGGTGAAGATAAATTGTGCATGGAATTTTCTAAGAATATGGAGAAATAATTTGAAATGTCTATGATTGGGGAAATGAAATTTTTCTTAGGTTTGTAGATTACTCAGACTGACAAATATATTTTCATTTATCAAATTAAGTATGCTAGGGAATTGTTGAATAAATTTGGTATGGTAGTCTCTAAACTGGTAAATACTCCTATGGTTACAAGTGAGAAATTGACAAAGAAAGATGAATTTGCATTGGTAAATCCTACAAGAGACAAGTTTATGATTGGAGGTCTTCTATATTTGACTTAGACTAGGCCTGATATAATGAATGTTGTTTGTATTGCATCAAGATATCAAAGTGATCCTAGAGAAAATCATGAGAGTGTGGTGAAAATTTTTTTTAGATACTTGCAAGGTACATCTAAATATGGTTTGTGGTACCCTAAGGATGATGACTTTACTCTATGTGCATATACAGATGCAGATTGGGCAAGTGATGTTGATGACTAGAAAATTACTTTCGATGGAGCTTTATTTCTTGGAAAGAAGTTGGTTTCATGTATCAGCAATAAGCAATCATGTACTTATTTATCTACTGCTAAAGCTGAGTATGTTGATGTTGCTACTAATTGTACACAACTTCTATGGATGAGGAAAATGTTGAAGGACATTAAAGTGCATTGCATTGGACCGGTAGTTATTCACTATGGTAACTCTGTTGCTATAGACATATCAAAGAATCTAGTATTTCACTCTAAGATAAAGCACATATCTATCAAGTATAACATTTTGAAGGAGAAGGTGGAAGAAAATGAGGTTAGACTAGTTTATGTGAACACTAAAGAGCAAATTGTAGACATTTTCACTAAACCTCTGCCTAAAGAATCATTTGAGTACCTCAGAGACAAAAAGGGGTTTCTACCCATCTATCAGAAAATTGATTGATTCTATTGTTAGGTCCCAGAGATAATTGAGAGGGGAGGGTGAAACAGTTATCAAATGAATTTAAACCAAAAACAACTTAATCAACTTTCTGCTTAATTCTGGTGAAACAGTCTATTATACTGGTGGACAGTTTTATCAGATAATTGCAATACTGGTAAGGATTAATGCATGAAACAAAAAGACAAAGTCATCCACAACACATAACACCAATATTTGTACATGGAAACCCTATAATGGGAAAAACCATGGTGGGAAATCTTACCCACAATCAGATGATACTATTGCAGATAGTAAGCATATACAAATGGGGTTTGCACATGGAGAAAGGCCAAGCGCCTAGAGCTCACTGCTCAAACACAAAAATGGGAGTCACACTGACTACAATTGGATGGTTAAATCCAATAACAATGTACTGCTCAAAATAGCATCTTCATATGCTAGATTCAATACCGGTGTAGTTCTGATATGCTTTCACAAAAACCTAGCTTCACCTTTGAATGTTGTCTGTGTGTATAGCTCTGCTTATTCTTGCATATACCTTCACACAATTCTTTTTCACATTCCACATTCAATCTTACAAATAAAATCTTACATTTATACCATAACCTAGGACCAATTGTAGTAGGTTGGCTCTACAAGATATATTACAATAAAATCATTTTACAAACAAAACAATATCCGATGCAATAACTGATTCAACATGTCGGCTTGATGCATTTACAACAATAATAAATCATCTTCATAGCATGTCGTGCTGATTTGGAAAAGATAAACCTACTGGTGCATAACCTGGACCTATTTGCTTTTAACAACAAATATACAAATACGAATATACCAATAAACAATTCTTCAAGATAAGATGTCCAAACAATGTCTTTGACATAACCAAGTGCCGATGGTCATTATATCCTGTTGGTGTACCATATACCGGTGACTGTGCATAAGTCACTAGCTTGCCGGTGAATGTTACTGAATCTCCAAAGTGCTAGAGTTTTAGTAGGTGTTGACATCAATGACAAAACCATACCAAAATACCAACAATCTCCCCATTTGGCATTCATGGAAACACAAGATGGAAAAACCATCAAAGTGCCAAAACAGAAATGCCAAATACCAAAGTACCAACAATTACCAAGGTATAAGTAAACTCAATCTCAAAGTAACAATCTATCCCCCTGAGAGTAACATGTGTTTCCTTGTGTTCCATGTTTTTCCATACTAATCTCTCCCCCTTTGACATAAAATGCCAAAGTTATTACAAAACCAAGTTCATATACAAAATACCAACCAATTTAGTATACCAACTACTCCCCCTGAGAAGTAGCTTCCTCATCAAATTCAGAGTAAAAGATTTCTCTGTTAATTCTATCGGTTGATGATAAATACCAACTCTCTAAGTGTCTACCGTTGGGGTATGACCCCAATATGATCTCTAAGATATTCAAAAGTTTCCTTAGGAAGAGGTTTAGTGAAAATATTTACAATCTGCTCTTTATTATTCACATAAACTAGTTTTATTTCTTTTGCTTCAACATTTTCCCTTAGAAAATTCAGTTTGATGGAAACATGTTTTGTTTTAGAGTGTAGTACCAGATTCTTAGATATATCAATTGCTGCACTATTATCACAATAGATAGTTATAGGTTCCTTGCACTTTACCTTTATATATTTCAACATTTGTTTAAGCCATAGTACCTGTGTACAGTTAGTTGTTGCTGCAACATATTCTAATTCTGCTATTGATAAATATGTTCAACTCTGTTTCTTACTTAACCAAGAAACTAGTCTGCTTCCAAGAAAAAATGCTCCACCGATGGTGCTTTTTCTATCATCCACATTTCTTGCTCAATTTTCATTTGTGTATGCACATAGTTCAAATTTTTCATCTCTAGGATACCATAATCTAAGATTTGTAGTGCCTTGTAAGTACTAGAAAATTATTTTTACTGTTGATTCATGATTTTCTCTAGGATTACTCTAAAATCTTGAAACAATACATACTTCATTCATAATATCAGGTTTGGTTTATGTCAAATACAATAAACCTCCTATCATAGATTTGTACCTTATTGGATTTATAGGTGTAGATTCATCCCTTAGTGATAGTTGTTGGCAATATAGCATTATAACAAACAATGAAAGATTGTTGGCATTTCATAAGGATATTGAGAAGGTTGTTGATGATTATGGATATAACTGATTAAGGATGTTTTACTGTCTTGATATTATTATTTTGTCATTGATGTAAAGAAATTGATTTTCTAATTCAGTATGATTTTGCCATATCTTGAGAAGTATGATATGAAGATTATAAAGATGTCGGTAAAAGACACAGGAAAGAATATGATGAATAAGGGGATGAATAAGGTATTCAATGGGCAACTAGTACCGAGTCAGACAATGATGAGATCATGATGTTTTAGATTGTTTTAACATCATACATATGTTGTAAAATGTAAAGGTTAATACTATACTATGTTATCAAGCAAAGAACCTAGTCGGTAAACCCTAAGGTTATCGCTATCAGTTAATGAAGGCAGAATGTCTACCGAGTGAAGTTTAGTATTCACCGAGTTGTTACCAAGTTGTAACCAGGCTATAACAGAATGCATTAAATGTTTACATGCAATATTTAATGAAGGAGGCTGATGAGATGGAACTAATTAAATGATTGGTGAGTCGTGAATGAAGTCTGTTAACAAATCTAAGGCAATGGAAAGTCAGCATGAAGATCTACAACTCAGATTGAACCGCAATACCCTGGCACAAGTTCCAAGACTAATATGCAAGTTCCAAGGTAGGGTAAAACATTTTTAGATCGAAAGATGCATTGAACTTGGACAAGAGAGAAGATCTGATGGCTATGATTGATCATGGGAAATGTGATCAAGGAGATTAAGCGGTTACCTAATTGTTTATAAATAGGAAACTGTTGATAAACAATGTATGCGGGCAAGTGTATGCATAGGGATGCTACATAGTGATTACCGAGCACAAAAGCTTGAAGACCTATTAGAATAACAAAGTATAGAAGCCTAATAGATAGACAAGATTAGTTCTATGTCTAGATTGTATTAAACAAATAAGAATCTGCTTTAGCATTTTAGATGTGAAGTTGCAAATAGATTTTTATTACTATTATTTTGTGAAAGTGACAGAAAATCTCTTAACCGAGTGGACTTAATAGTCTTATTTGTAAAACCCTCTAGCAAGGTGACATTCTGATTGAGTGTTTGAAATCCTTTAACATCTGCATTGACCGACTCAGAGTTTAATGATCTAGAAGGCTACAATGATGCAAAGGCAATGTGGGATAAGCTCATATCAGTATATGGAGGAGATGAACATGTTCAAAGAGAAAAAGTAGATAGACTAAGAGGACAACTTGAATCTATGAGGATGAATGAAGGTGAGAACATAACTCAGTACAGTACTAGACTAAAGGAAATTGTCAATCAAATCAAAGGAGCAGGTGGAACTATTGAAGAAAAGGATATAACAAGTAAGTTGTTAAGAACCCTTCTACCAGCTTATGCAATCCGAGTCTCTGCAATCAATGAACTGAGGTCTGTACCTAATATGCCAGTTTCTTTAGATGCTACTATTGGTAAGCTACATGCATTTGAGTTAAGTAATTTTGATAATAGTGGATCTTCGGTAAATAAAGTTGAATTTGCATTTAGTTCTTTTCATCTTGATGAATCTAATAATTTCAATGAAAGAAAGTATAAGTACTCTGAAGGAGATCATAGTGGAGCAAGTGAAAGATTTCGTAAGAACATGGAGGTAGTACACAAACTGTATGAGGAAATTAGAAAGCAAGAAGAGTTTGAAGCACTATTAGCCAAGAGGTTATCGAGAGGCAAAGGTAAGTATAAAGGAAAGCTACCTTTGAAATGTTTCAATTGTGATAAGATAGGACATATGGCTTCTAACTATCCTAACAAATATTTTACTGAAAAGAGAGATTACTGAGATGATAGATGGAAAGATAATCATTACAGAGGATACCGAAACTTCAAAAGACATGTTTAATAGCTGATGAGGAATCTAATGATGATAAATCAGATGAAACTGATATAGAGGAAGTAGTTTATGTGGCTATCAAAGATGGATCAGATGAAGAAAGGTATGAAGAAAAAGCCCTAATATCTCACATAAACACTAATGATTCTTGGATTATAGATAGTGGATGCTCACATCATATGACAGGAGATAAACACAAGTTTGTTATATTAGAAGATTATGATGGAGGCTATGTCAGATTTGGTAATGATGCACCATGTCCAGTGAGAGGTAAAGGATCTATAACACTTCTTGATAATGCAAGACGCAATGATGTTTATTGGGTTGAAGGTTTGAAATACAATTTGTTGAGTGTAGCACAACTAAACAATACAGGTTACTGAATATAATTTCAGAAAGGAATTGTCAAAGTTCATGACAAGAATGGAAAGTTAGCTGCTACCGGGACACAAACAAAAGGTAACACATTTCACCTTGACTCAACTTAGAATAAGTGTTTTCTTGCAAAGATTGATGATACCTGGTTATGGCATAAAAGGTTTTGTCATGTAAATTTTGATAATCTGATCAAAATAAGAAAGAAGCACTGTGTAAGAGGTCTACAGAGTCTTGAAAAACTTGAGAATGCTATGTGCCGAGGATGCTAGATGGGTAAGATGACAAGATCAAGCTTTACAGGTAAGTCTTACACTTCTAAGGGAATTTTAGATCTAGTGCACACTGATCTTTGTGGTCCTATGAAAGTTCAAAGTTATTATGGTGATAAATATTTCATATTATTTGTGGATGACTATTCAAGGATGATGTCAGTAATGTTTTTAAAAGAAAAATCAGAAGCTTTTCAAATGTTTATATGGTACAAGGCAAGAGTTGAAAATGAAATAGGAAGACAATTGAAATGTCTTAGATTAGATAGAGGAGGAGAGTTCACATCTGATGAGTTCAACTTATTTTGCAATGATCATGGTATTAAAAGACAACTCTTTGCACCAAGAACTCCACAGTAGAATGGAATAGCTGAGAGAAGAAACAGATCTATTGTGGATTGTGCTAGAACACTGATGATTGAAAAGAAGGTGCCACAAACATTTTGGAGAGAAGGAATAAGCACAGCAGTTTACACCTTGAACCGAGTTCAATTGAAGAAAGGTACTTTGAAGACACCATATGAAATCTGGTATGATAAGAAACCTAATGTTAGTTATTTTAAAATCTTTGGAAGTAGATGCTATGTTCACAAAGATGATAGAAATGGCAAATTTGATCAGAAAAGTGAAGAAGGAACGTTTCTAGGTTATTCTTCTAGAAGCAAAGAATTTAAATGTCTGATCAAATCATCTAACAAACTAGTAGAAAGTGCGAATGTGAAAATTGATGAATTTGCAGAAAGAAATGATGAAGGAAATTCCAAGGAACCAGAAGACTATGATGAATTTGTCTATGTGCAATTGAGAAGTCCTACCGAGAAGACTGTTGAAGAAAATGAAGAGAATATCCAATTACCGAGTGATGAAGAAGATCATACAGAGCCTACCAAGCCTGTATTAGCCAAGTATGTCAAAAGAAATCATGCACCAAGTTAGATTATAGGAGATAAGAATGATCCAGTGATGACAAGGAACAAACTGAGACAGAACACATGTTTGATATCTGAATTTGAACCGAGAATAGTGAAAGAGGCATTTAACAGTAAAGATTAGATAAATGCTATGACAGAAGAGATTGATCAAATCAGGAAGAATGACACATGGACACTAATCCCAAGACCAAAGGACAAAAATGTAATCAGTACAAAGTGGATTTTTAGAAACAAGCTAAATGAAAAAGGAGAGGTCATTCGAAACAAAGCAAGACTAGTTTGCAAAGGTTATGCTCAAGAAGAAGGAATTGATTATGGTGAAACTTTTGCACCTATTACTAGACTTGAAGGAGTAAGAATATTGTTGGCATATGCTGCTTTCAAAAATTTCAAGGTATATCGAATGGATGTCAAATCTACATTTCTGAATGGAATATTAGAAGAAGAAGTTTTTATTGACCAACCTGAAGGATTTGTTGAAGACAATAATAAAGATCAGGTATGTAAATTGAACAAAGCTTTATATGGTTTGAAACAAGCACCTAGAGCATGGTATGAAAGATTGCACTCTTGTTTGATTAAGATTGGTTTTATAAGGGCAAGTGAGAACAACAACATGTACATGAAGAATGATGAAAATGGAATACTAATCTCAGCCATATTTGTTGATGATATTATATTTTGTGGCAATGACTCTCTATGCAAGAACTTTGGAAATGCAATGAGCAAAGAATTTGAGATGTCATTAATCGGTGAGATAAATTATTTTATAGGTTTACAAATACTGCAAATGAAAAATGAGATTTTCATTACTCAATCCAAATACATAAAGGAAATCTTGAAGATATTTGGAATGGAGGATTCAAAATTAGTAAGTACTCCTATGACTACCAACTGTAAATTGTCAAAGAATGATGAATCTGCATCTGTTGATGAGACACTTTACTGATCCATGATTGGAAAGTTACAATATGTTGTTCACAGCAGACCAGATATAGCACATGCAGTAGGTATAGTTGCAAGATTCTCTGCAGATCCTAAAGAAACACACATGACAACAATCAAAAGAATTTTTAGATACTTGAAAGGGACAGAGGATTATGGCTTAGTATATCAGAAAGGAAATGCTTTTGATTTAAAAGTTTATATTGATGCTGATTGGGCAGGTAACATTGATGATAGAAAAAGCACAAGTGGAGGAGCTTTCTTTTTAGGAGAAAGACTGGTGAGTTTTCTTAGCAAGAAAAAAGGATGTGTTTCATAGTCAACAACAGAAGTTGAATACATTGCTGCAGCATTGAATTGTACCAACATTGCATGGATCAAACAATTGTTGGAAGGTATAAATGAGAAAGTTACTGAGCCAATAACTATATTCTATGACAATACTAGTGCCATTAATATTTCAAAGAATCTTGTTATGCACTCCAAGACAAAGCACATATCTATCAAATATCATTATCTTAGAGAAGAAGCTCAACAAAAGAAAGTGGTGTTGGAGTATGTTAGCACAAAGGAACAAATAAAAAATATCTTCACCAAGCCACTACCAAGGGACACTTTTGAATATCTTAGAAGTAAGTTAGGGGTCCTAGCCCTATCTTCTACTCACTGACTGAGTTCGGTGAAAGCATCAATCCGATGACTCTATTGAATATCTTTTAGGAGTTGATGCTGCATTATACACTTTAGGATGTTTTTTAAAGGTGTACAAGAATTCTTACAGGAAATATTATAGGGAATAAGAATTGAAGATGAAATGCTCTGACTGAGACTCAGTTGATACACAACAGTAGGAAATCACTTCTTATAGAAAGTAATTATGTTTTAGTTCTTTACTTTTTGGCATTGTTGTCAAAGGGGGAGAAGACTAATATAGAGGAAGAAGACCTATCAGGGGAGAAGGCTAAAAGAAAATTGAGCAGACTATAGATTGGAAAGACTGAAAATAGGAGAAGTCTAATGTATTAGGGAGAGCATTTTAGCATTTCAGAATCATAGCAATCCGAATCTTTTAAGGTCAAATCAATTGGAATTTCCATCAATGCCAAAGGGGGAGATTGTTGGCAATATAGCATTATAACAGACAATGAAAGATTGTTGGCATTTCATAAGGATATTAAGAAGGTTGTTGATGATTATGGATATAACTAATTAAGGATGTTTTACTATCTTGATATTATTACTTTGTCATTGATGTAAAGAAATTTATTTTCTAATTCAGTATAATGTTGCCATATCTTGAGAAGTATGATATGAAGATTATAAAGATGTCCATAAAAGACATAGGAAAGAATATGATGAATAAGGGGATGAATAAGGTATTCAATGGGAAACTAGTACGAAGTTAGACAATGATAAGATCATGATGTTTTATATTGTTTTAACATCATACATATGTTGTAAAATGTAAAGGTTAATACTATACTATGTTATCAAGCAAAGAACCTAGTCGATAAACCCTAAGGTTATCGCTATCGGTTAATGAAGGCAAAATGTCTACCGAGTGAAGTTTAGTATTCACCGAGTTGTTACCAGGTTGTAACCAAGCTATAACATAATGCATTAAATGTTTACATGTGATATTTAATGAAGGAAGTTGATGAGCTGGAACTAATTAAATGATTGGTGAGTCGTGAATGAAGTCTATTAACAAATCTAAGGCAATGGAAAGTCGACATGAAGATCTATAAATCAGATTGAACCACAATACCCTGGCACAAGTTCCAAGGCGGGGTAAAACATTTTCAGATCGAAAGATGCATTGAACCTGGACAAGATAGAAGATCTGATGGCTATGATTAATCATAGGAAATGTGATCAAGGAGATTAAGCGGTTACCTAACTGTTTATAAATAGGAAACTGTTGATAAATAATGTATGCGGGCAAGTGTATGCACAGGGATGCTACATAGTGATTACCGAGCACAGAAGCTTGAAGACCTGTTAGAATAATAGAGTATAGAAGCCCAGCAGATAGAGAAGATTAGTTCTATGTCTAGATTGTATTGAACAAATAGGAATCTTCTTTAGCATTTTAGATGTGAAGTTGCAGATAGATTTTTATTACTGTTATTTTGCGAAAGTGACAAAAAATCTCTTAACCGAGTGGACTTAACAGTTTTATTTGTAAAACCCTCTAGTAAGGTGACATTCTGATTGAGTGTTTGAAATCCTTTAACAAGGTCACTTCTAACAAGGTGAAGATCCTAACAGATCTGAGGGAAATCCCTTAACCAGGTCACATCTAGCAATGTGTTTGTAATCTTTAACAAGATTTTCTTTTAACCGAGCATACTCTAGAAGAGTATATTTCTTAGTGGGTCTGAAATCCCACAATGGTTTTTCCCTATTTGGGTTTCCACATTAAATCTGGTGTTATGAAGTTTATGATGTTTATATGCTTTTGAGTTTGCATGTTTAATAATTTTGGTTAGATTACTGATATATATATGTTATCAAGGTTGAATCTGATGTTTTTATGGATGATTAAGTTTGTATGATTCACCCCCCCCCCTCTCATCTTGTTGGTTATTGGATTTGTACTTATATTAAGTATCAAAACTATCAATAGTTTGTCACTTTTAGTCATAGGTGTGCTTACCGGTTTAGAGTTCTCCATCCCAAATTTCTTTAAGAATTCCTTTAAGTATTTGGATTGACTTAAGAATATTCCTTTGTGAGTCTATGAAATCTGCAATCCTAAAAGAATCTTATTTCACCAATCATAGAAATTTCAAATTCTTGTTGTATTTTAATAGAAAAGTCTTTACACAATCCATCTTCTCCTCCAAAGATTATATCATCAACAAAAACTTCTATAGCCAAGATGTCACTATTAGTCACTTTATAGTATAAGTTGATGTCAGCATTACCTTTAGAAAAACCAATCTTCAAAAGATACTTATCTAATCTTGCATACCAAGCTCTTGGAGCTTGCTTTAATCCATACAAAGATTTCCTTAACCTGCAAACATATCTTTGTCATCTGTCAAAGAAAATCCATCAGGTTGTTCAATGTAAACTTCCTCTTCAAGATCTCCATTCAGAAATGCACATTTGATATCCATTTGATATACTTTGTAGTTCTTATGTGCTGCAAAAGAAAAAAAAAATTTGACTGCCTCAATTCTAGCTACCGGTGCAAAACTCTCATTATAATCAATTCCTTCTTTCTGAGAATATCCCTTACACACTAGTCTTGCTTTATTTCTGATAACCTTTCCATCTTCATTAAGTTTGTTTCTGAATATCCATTTGGTTCCAATTACATTTTCATCTTTAGGCCAGGGAACTAATGTCCAAGCATTATTCTTCTCAATTTGTTCTAATTCTTGTTCCATAGCTTTAGTCCAATATTTATCTTCACATGCCTCATTTATTGATGATGGTTCAATTTGAGAAATAAGACACACCTCTTCATTTACCAATATTCCTCTTGTCATAACTCCTTTGTACTTGTTTCCAATTATCTAATCTTCAAAATGATTCAATCTTACATACCGGGGTGTCTTCGTTTGCTGCTGATCCTCAGTCACAATGGAATTTTTAGATGGTACCGGTGTAACTAGATCTTCATTCTATACTGGTGGGTTCAATGTAGGTTCATTTGTTAGAATTTATGTTGCTGGTTCAGAATCTATATACCTTGAAGTTCCTCTGAATTGTTCATCAATCTTCACATTTGTACTCTCAACAATTTTCTGCAATCTTTTGTTAAAACATCTATATGCTTTACTCTTAGATGAATAACCAAGAAATATTCCTTCATCACTTCTAGGATCAAATTTCCCAATATACTCATCTCTTCTAATATAACATTTACTTCCAAATATTATGAAATATTTAAGAGTAGGAGTAATACCAAACCATAGTTCATGAGGGGTCTTACCAGTTTCACCTTTGATGTGAACTTTGTTTAATGTATAGACTATTGTACTTACTGCCTCTCTCTAATATACATGTGGTAGATTTGCTTTTGATAACATACTTCTAGCTGCATCCAAGATAGTTCTATTTTTTCCTTTCAACAACTCAATTCTGCTGTGGTGTCCGAGGTGCTGATAGCTATCTTCTGATTCCATTCACTTCACAGAATGCATTAAATTCCTTAGATGTAAATTCTCCTCCTTGATCTGATCTTAAACATTTGATTTTCTTACCGGTTTCATTTTCAGCCATTGCTTTGAATAGTTTAAACTTTCCAAGTGCTTCTGATTTTTCTCTGAGAAAAGTAACCCAACACATTCTAGAATAGTCATCAATGATTAACATGAAATATCTATCACCTTGTAAGCTTTTAGTTCTAGCTGGACCACATAAATCAGTGTGAATTAAATCAAGAGCATTATTGGATTTTTCTGGAATACTTTTGAAACTAGCTCTAACTTGTTTTCCAAATTGACATTCCTTACATACTGTATTGTGAGGTTTGACAATTTTAGGTAAATCTCTAACTGCCTTAGTAGTATTGATTTTTACTATGCAATCAACATTTACATGACAAAGTCTCTTATGCCATAGCCAACTTTCATCAATATGTGCAATCAAGCATGTCTTTTCACTGTTATTCAAATGAAAGATATTACCTCTAGTCTGATTACCGGTTGCAATTTCTGAACTAGTTCTATTCATGATTTTGCATTTACCATTTTTGAATTGTAGCTGAAATCCTTTCTCAACTAATTGACTAACACTCAAAAAATTATGCTTTAAACCTTCAACATAGTAAACATTGTTAGTATTATGCTTACCATCAAGAGATATTGTACCCTTTCCTTTGATCAAACAAGCTTTGTCATCTCCAAATCTCACTAAGCCTCCATTATATTCTTGAAAGTTTAGGAATTTACCTTTATCTCCTGTCATATGACGTGAGCATCCTGAATCAATGATCCACTCATCCTTTACTTCAATTTTAGCTACCAAAGCGTGCTCTATCGGTTGGACTGTAGGTGGCGATTGATCTTCTATTATAGCAACAAAAACCCATCCATTGTCTACCGGATCCTCATCAGAATCATCACTCACACCTTCATCAGCAAGATAACAAGATTTGTCTTTATTCTTCTTAAATTTGTATCTCTGATACTTAGGGTTAGGCTTGTATGTCCTTCTAGCTTCTTCTCTTAGTCTAGCATGTCTATCAGGGCATCTTGAAGCCATATGACCAATCTTATTATAGTTAAAACATTTAAAGGGTGCTTTACCTTCATACTTACTTCCAACTGGACCTTTAGGCATTTTCCTTGCAAATAGTGCTTCAAGTTCTTCATTTTCTTTCTTGCTTTCCTCAAGTTCTCTTGCATAAAAGGCTTTCCAATCAGATTTGTCAAATGATGATGCAGATGATGTTGAGGCTTTAAAGGCTAAATCTATCTTTATAGTAGAAACAAGACCAAATTCCTCAATTTCAAAGGCTGAAAGTTTTCCAATCAATGTATCCCTAGTTACCGATGTATTAGGCATTGTTCTTAACTCATTTATAGTAGTAATCTTCATTTTATATGCCAGTGGAAATCCTCTTAAAACTTTTGAAACAATTTCATCTTCACTTAAGGTTCCTCCACAACATTTAATACGCAAAACAATTTCATTAACTCTTTCCATAAAAGAAGAAATCCTTTCATCTTCTTCCATTTTCAGATTTTCATACCTGACCCAGAAGCTTTCAAGTTTTGCAATTTTGACTATTGAATCTCCTTCATTCAGTGTTTCCAAATGATCCCAAATAGCCTTAGCAGTTGATCTATCTGATAATCCCATGATTTGCTAATCTGTTAATGCACTCAAAAGTGCTTCTCTTGCTTTGCAATTATTTTCCTCATCTTTAGTCAAGTTAGGTGGATTAGGCTGAGTGGAAGTGGGAGCAGTATAAAAATTCTTTGTAACTTCCTAGATGTCCTTTCCAATACAATTTAGATGTGTCTCCATTCTGATCTTCCATATGCCATAGTTGGCTCCATCAAGTTTAGGACTGTCCTTCTTGAAATAGTTAGTAGACATTGCATCTCCTCAAGCCATTAAACTTCTACAAAAGGAGGACTAGGCTCTGATACCAACTGTTAGGTCCTAGAGACAACAGAGAGGGGGGGGGTGAATTAGTTGTCAAATGAATTTAAACCAAAAACAACTTAATCAACTTTCTGCTTAATACCGGTGAAATAATCTGTTATACCGGTGGACAGTTTTATCAGATAATTGCAATACCGGTAAAGATTAATGCATGAAACAAAAAGACAAAGTCATCCACAACACATAACACCAATATTTGTACATGGAAACTCTATAAGGGGAAAAACCATGGTGGGAAACCTTACCCACAATCAGATGATACTAGTGCAGATAGTAAGCATATACAAATGGGGTCTGCACATGTAGAAAGGCCAAGCGCCTAGAGCTCACTGCTCAAACACAAAAATGGGAGTCACACTGACTACAATTGGATGGTTAAATCCAATAAGAATGTACTGCTCAAAATAGCATCTTCATATGTTGGATTCAATACCGGTGTAGTTCTGATATGCTTTCACAAAAACCTAGCTTCACCTTCGAATGATGTCTGCATGTATAGCTCTACTTATTCTTACATATACCTTCACACAATTCTTTTTCGCATTCCACATTCGATCTTACAAATAAGATCTTACATTTATACCATAACCTAGGACCAATTTTAGTAGGTCAGCCCTACAAGATATATTACAATAAAATCATTTTACAAACAAAAAAATATCCGATGCAATAACAGATTCAACATGTCGGCTTGATGCATTTACAACAATAATAAATCATCTTCATAGCATGCTGTGCTGACCTGGAAAAGATAAACCTGTCGATGCATAACCTGGACCTATTTTCCGGTAACAACAAATATGCAAATACGAATATATCAATAAAAAATTCTTCAAGATAAGATGTCCAAACAATGTCTTTGACATAACCAAGGGTTTTCCATGCCATTCCAAGTGCCGAAGGTCATTATATCTTGTCGATGTACCATATACCAGTGACTGTGCACAAGTCACTAGCTTGCCGGTGAATGTTGCTGAATCTCCAAAGTGCTAGAGTTTTAGTAGGTGTTGACATCAATGACAAAACCATACCAAAATACCAATAGCTATTTGACATCAGTCCAATATGCATTATCAGAGATATTATTCAATCTAGAATGAATAACATTGATGTGGGGATGTTACTGCTCAAGTGGAGTAGTTAGCCTTGTGATTCAATGGTTTTTGTTTTTTCTTTGATATTTTTGTCAGATTCATGGCATTGATGTCAAAGGGGGAGAGATATTCATGTGAAAATCCTAAGGGATATATTCATTAGGGGGAGTATTTTTAGAACTTCATTGTCATATCAACTTGAAGATTTTTCTGGATGTTTTCTATTGGGGGAGATTTGTTTGGCTTTCCTTAGCACTTGGATGTTTTTCACATCTAGTGTTTCCATCAATGCCAAAGGGGGAGATTGTTGGCCATTTGGAGGAATTGACTATGTGTTGTATTGATGTTTTGTTATTGATATCAACACTAGATGTTTTGGCTTCTTTATTGGTATCCTTCTGGTTCCAACAGGTGTTAGGTCCTGGAGACAAATGAGAGGGGGGGTGAATTAGTTGTCCAATAAATTCAACCAAAATTTAACTTAACCAAAACTTAATGCTTAATACAGGTAAACCAAACTTTATGCCGATAGACAGTTTTAACAGTTAATTGCAATACCGATAAAGATTAATGCATGAAACAGACAGACAATAACATCCACAACACAGAACACAAATGTTTGTATGTGGAAACCCTGTAAGGGGAAAAACCATAGTATGAAGCCTTACCCACAATCAAATGATACTACTATAGATAGTATGTGTTGTACAATATGGATTTTGCACATGCAGAAAGGCTAGCTACCTAGAGCTCACTGCTCAATCACAAAATGAGAGTCACACTGACTACAATTGGATGGTTAAGTCCAATAAGAATGTATTGCATAAGATAGCATCTTCGTATGCTGGATTCAGTACCAGTTAAGTTCTGATTGCCTTCACAAAATCCTTCCTTCAACCTTCAAATGATGTCTGCGTGTATAGCTCTGCTTATTTTTGCATATACCTTATTGCAATCCTTTTTGCATTCACAATCTCTTTCCTTCCGATCTTACAAATAAGATCTTACATATATACCATAACCTAAGACCAATTGAATAGGTCAGCTCACTAAAAGATATTACAATAAAATTAATTACAAACAAATCAATATTCGACACATGATGTCGGCTCAATGCATTTACAATAATAATAAATCATTTCCATAACATGTCATGTTGATCTGGAATAGATAAGTCTATTGGTGCTTATCTTGGACCTATTTGCCGGTAACAACAAATATGAAAACTCAAATAAACAATTAACCAAATCATTCCAAGTACTAGTGAGCAATATAATCTATCGGTGAACCAAATACTAGTGACTTGCATAAGTCTCTATTTAGCCAGTGAACATAACCAAAATCTCCAAGTGCTGATAAGTGTTGACAAGCGATGACAAGTGTTGACATCAATGACAAAACCATATCAACATGTCCAAAATACCAACAATAGGTTATTTGGTTTCTGGTTGGATTAGATCATGATGATTCGGTATCCTCTGATATTTTTGGGTTATGGAATTGGCTTATTCATGCTACTTAGATTCATGTTCAGTTAGTTGGTTTTGATCTGGTGATCGAATGCTATCCTATATGCTGACAATCTTGGTTTGTTGTTCTAGCGAGGGTTTCACTGGTAGAGCTCTATTGAATATCCTTGATGATATGCATAAGTGGTGTTGGTGTGACTTCTAGTGGATATTTAGGATGTAGATGGTGATCATGTTCAAGACTTGGTTGATTGGGATCATTGCTTTAGCATGTGGGGACCTATATTGGGTGTCAGTATTATCTAGGTTATGGATTGTCTTAATGTAACATGTGGATTGGACTTCCCGATGTGTTTCCAAGATGTCTTATGGGTTGGATATTATTTGGTTGGTCTCTGGCCATCATGTTTTGTAATTATGTAATTGTTTTATTGTTTGGTGGCCAACCTTATTGTTTGTGGTCAAGAGTTTGTATATATATGATGTAAGATCTCATTGTAGATCATATATAGGAATGTGATCATGAAATGGAATAGGAGCGAATAATGTAATAATCATTCAGGTAGAGGATTTGGTTGACCATTGGTGATTGAGTTGGGTTTATGTAAGAGGATTTAGTCCTCCAGTATTGAGCGTAACTGAAACTCTACTCAGGCATAGGAGATGCTATCATTGCAGTTCATTCTTTCCTCTGAATTATAGTTTGTATTTCTATGTAGTCAGTGAGACTCCTTTTGTGATGAGCAGTGTCCTCTAGGCTATTGGCCTTCCTGCAAGTGGAGGCCCCTCAATTATAATCACATAATTACTATAGAAGTATTATCTGACTGTGGGTAAGCTTCCCATTGTGGTTTTTCCCTTTACAGGGTTTTCCACATACAAATCTTGGTGTCATGTGGATGGTATTTATTCTCTAATTGTTGTTTATGCTTAATTGGTTTATCTGCTATTTCAGTATTGGTTCATGCATTCCGGTATTGATCTTTTAGGTTCCGATAATTTTGTGAAAATTGATTCACCCCCTCTCAGTTATCTTCCATTTATTTGAACTGTCTAACACACACTCTCTCTCTCTCTACCTACTTCTCTTTCCATCCATGTCTACTTTTATCTCCCCTAACTCTCTACCTCCTTCCCTCCATACTAATATTTCTCTCTCTCTCTCTCTCTCTCTCTCAACCTCATTCTCTCTATCTTGATATCTCTTTCTCTTCCTCAACCCCTCTCTCTCCCTAGATTTCTCTCCATATTTCTCTTCCTCTCTCCCCTTTCTTTTCTCAACCCCTCTCTCTCTCTCTCTCCCCTCTCTATCTCTCTTTCCCAATATCTCTCTCTCAACCTTATTCTTTCTCTCAACCTTCATTTCTCAACCTCTCCCTTTCTCAATCTCTCTTTCTCTCTCCCTCTTGCTCTCCCTATCTCCCTCTCTCTCTCTCTCTTATTATTTCTCTCTGTCTAACACACTCTCTCTCTACCTACTTCTCTTTCCATCCCTATCTACTTTATCTCCCCTAAATCTCTACCTCCTTCCCTCCATACTAATAGTTCTCTCTCTCTCTCTCTCTCTCTCTCTCTCTCTCTCTCTCTCTCTCTCTCTCTCTCTCTCTCTCTCTCTCTCTCTCTCTCTCTCTTTCTCGATCTCTCTCACTCAGCCTCATTCTCTCTATCTTGATATCTCTTTCTCTTCCTCAACCCCTCTCTCTCCCTATATTTCTCTTCCTCTCTCCCCTTTCTTTTCTCAACCCCTCTCTCTCTCTCTCCCCTCTCTATCTCTCTTTCCCAAGATCTCTCTCTCAACCTTAGTCTATCTCTCAACCTTCATTTCTCAACCTCTCCCTTTCTCAATCTCTCTCTTTCTCTCTCCCTCTTTCTCTCCCTATCTCCCTCTCTCTCTCTCTTATTATTTCTCTATCTCTTTCTCTCCTCAAACCCTCTCTCTTTCTCAACCCCCACTCTCTCTCTCTCCCCCTTTCCCTCTCTCTCTCTCTCTCTCAACCCTTCTATCTCTCAATCCCTCTATGTCTCAACCTCTCCCTTCTCAACCTCCCTCTTTCTCTCCTCAACCCCTCTCTCTCCCCCTTGCAATCCCTTTCTCTTGATCTCTCTCTCTCAACCCCTCTCTATCTCTATCTCTCATAAACACTCTCACTCTATCTCCCCCTCTCTATCTTTCTATCTCACAACCCCCCCCGTCTCTCTCTCTCTCTCCCTTCATCCCTCTCTACTTTTAACTCCCCTAACTCTCTACCTCCTTCCCTTCATACTATTATTTATCTCTCTCTCCCCTACCTCTCCATCCCTTTCTCTAACTCCATCCCTCCTTCCCTCTTTGTACACTCTCTAAATACTTATCTCTATTTTTCCTCCCTCTCTTTAAATGAGAGAGGGGTTGTGATAGAGGGATTGAGAGAGAGAAAGAGAGAGGGGGAGGAAGAGAGAGAGAGGGGGATTGAGATAGAGAGGGATTGAGAGAGAGAGGGGTTGATGATAGAAAGAGATAGAGAAATAGGGAGGGAGAGAGAAGGAGAGAGAAAGAGAGAGGTTTAGAAATGAATGTTGAGAGAAAGACCAAAGTTGAGACATAGAGGGGTTGAGATATGGCGGGGTTGAGAGGGAGAGAGAGATAGAGGGGGGTGAGAAAGAGAGAGAGGGAGAGAGGGAGATCTAAATAAGGAGAGAGAAAGAGAGAAATTGAGAAATGGAGGTTGAGAGAGAGAGCTCATGAGAGAGGGGGGTTGATAAGAGAAAGAGGGAGAGAGAGTGGTTGAGGGAGAGAAAGAGATCGAGATAGATAGAATTAGGGAAATAAAGAGCATGAGATAAAGAGATAGAAAGAGAATGATGATAGAAACCTACTGATTATTGAAATTTGACTATCTGAAAAATTATAAGATCTCCTAAAATCTAAAATCTACATTATGGCTCCTAGAGATTTGAAACCACTCTCAAACATCTTAACAATATATACATAAAATATAACTTAAAGTAAATGAAGGGAATGAGGGCAGGTATATATAGACATAAAAAGAGAGATAGAGAGAAATAGAGATATGTAGAGAAGTAAATGAAGGAAGTGAGGGGAGGTATGTAGGAAGAGGGAGAGAGAAGATAGAGATAAACAAAAGTGAAAAAGAGAGATAGGTGGGGAGGGGGAGAGAGGATGAGATAGGTATGAGAGAATGTGCATGAGGTAGGTAGAGAAGAGAGAGGAGATACAAAGTAGAAGGGTGAGAGATATAGGTTTAGAGATTGGGGACAAAGGAGGGAATGTTATAGAAATATTGGGGGAGAGAGAGAGAGGGAGAGTGATAGGAAGAGAGATAGGGTTAGAGATTGAGAGAAACAAAGAGAGTGAAATAGATACTACTATAGATAGTATGTGTGTACAATATGGAGTCTACACATGCAGAAAGGCCAGCTGCCTAGAGCTCACTGCTCAATCACAAAATGGGAGTCACGCTGACTACAATTGGATGGTTAAATCCAATGATAATGTACTGCTTGAAATAGCATCTTAATATGTTGGATTCAATACCGCTTAAGTTATAATTGTCTTCACAAAAACCTTCCTTCAACCTTCAAATGATGTTTGTGTGTATAGCTCTACTTATTTTCACATATAACCTATTACAATCCTTTTTCTTATCGCATATCAATCTCACAAATGAGATCTTACATTTATACCATAACCTAAGACCAATTGAATAGGTCAGCTCACTAAAAGATATTACAATAAAATTAATTACAAATGAATCAATAAGCAATGCATCATGTTGGCTCAATGCATTTACAATAATAATAAATCATCTCCTTAATGTGTCGTGCTGATCTAGAATAGATATGCTTGCCGATGCATAACCTGGACCTATTTGCCGGTAACAACAAATATGAAAACCCAAATAGACCAATAACCAAATCACCAAAACCAAGTGATCAAATAATGTCTTCAACATAACCAAGTAGTCTCCATGTCATTCCAAGTGTCGGTGAACAATATAACCTATCGGTGAACTAAATACCGGTGACTGTGCATAAGTCACTGAATTGTCGGTGAACATAACCAAAGATCTCCAAGTGCTGATAAGTTTGACAAGTATTGAAAAGCATTGACATCAATGACAAAACCATATCAACATATCCAAAATACCAACACATACACATATCTATTTTAATTATTCAAACATCCATTAATTTCACACATGATATCTCCTATGACAATCCGTATGGCAACAAGAATAAATCACATGGCTGCAAGAATAACTGGCAAAGATAAAACATGATTTAATGGGTTCAATTAACATTTGAAATGCATGTAGTCAAAATTTAATACATCAGTACCATCCCATAATATAAATCAAAACATAACAAAAACTTATGAGTTCTAGGAATAAAAGGAGCTAATATCTTAGCTCATCAATCCACATGTGGCTACCCAGGAAGATTTGGTTGGAGCATTTTCTCGCATTCCAGAGGGAGTTGTGTATGTAGAGGATGTTAGGGCATACATTCATTGTCATATAGAGGACTTAGGAACTTTAGAGATCAAAGAAATGTATATGAGTGAACTAATGGGAGAATCTGGAAATATTAAACTGGCATATCAACACATTAAAGATCTAGGGTTTATAGATATTCTCGATATTCCAGAATTTGAGGATGAAATAATCAGATATGTACTAATCAGAGTACATGGGGAATTCATATGGCTAGACAGACCTTACAAAATCACTAAGGAATCCATCCGGGCAATTACTGGTTTGCCATCGGTAGGGCAACATCCAAATAAGAAAGTATCAAATGACTTCGTGAGGCAGATCACCAGTGCCACATTTGACAAGAGATCAATGAAAGTGAGCACCATCATAGACATTGACATCAAATTTGGAAGCATGATTATCAGATACAAGGTAACTCAGTCAAACCGATTGAATTTTGTTTCTAGTTCATGCATTTTGGTTGCATATAAGATGATGAGAGAAAATGTAAAGTTAGATCTTTGCGGTTGGATGCTTGAAGACTTATTGATCAACTTAGGAAAGATTAAAGGTGAGAAGAAGGGCACCTTCTAGTATGGAAATTTTTTAGTCTGCTTGATGTTAAACTTTTTGAATGATACACCTAATTTTGGTAGGAAATAATGGGCCTTTGACATTCCAGTAGGAAGACAGTTAAAATAGTCAATTGCTACATTAGGAAGTCAAAGAGATGATAAGATATGGGGTTATATAGTATAGAAATACTCTACTTACATATGTTTCATGGTTAAGAAGAATGTGACTCTCATGGAGGCAGTCAAGCCCTGGAAGATTTGGATTGAGGAAATGGGCTATGAGGTAGATACATTAATCCTTGATGACTATGAAAAAATTATGATTGATACAGAAATTGATGAGGCAGAGAAGACCTGTGGAACTACACAACATAAGACTCTAGAGGTTGAAATAGAGTTCAACCAGAAGAGAAGGGAAAAACAAGAAGGAAAAGCAAGCAAATTTGTATAGGAGGTCTCAAAAGACATTAAGGCACTAATTGATGTTGTCCCAGAGAAAGGAAGAAAGAGGAAGGATCTGGCAGTTCACATTGAACCTGTTACTACAGATTCTGAATCAGAGGATAACACACCGTTATCATTTAAGAGGGTTGTTAGAAAGAAATTGGAGGAAATGAAGGTGGAAGCAAAGAAGCAACTAGTTAGAAAGGTCACAATCAAGTTATCAACATAGAAGCAAGCACCTAAAGCTACACCTATAGCTGCATCTGGTACTGCCAAGAGGAGAAAGAAGAGTGACATTGATTTAGTAATTGGAATTGGTAATGTAACTATCATACCACCCAAAACTTGTGCAGAAATTATAGATGAAATTACTAAAGATGGTATTTTGAAGAATATTAAATTTAATTATGAAAACTTAGAGGATGATGAGAAGAGAGAGGTAGAAGAAGCAATTCTATTATATTTGGATATTTATAAGAAAGCCTTAATAGAGATGAAAATTAAATACCGATTGAGTTATATAACATGTTAGATGCTAGAAGATTATCTGCTATGCAAGAAGATAAACACATTAAAATGCAAGAACTACTAGCTATCTATGTTACTATAGCTCTAGATGAAATGGAAAAGGCAATTGAGGCTATAGATAGAAAGGTTTTCAATAGCAAACATAGGATAACTAGCCTAATGCTAGGGAGAATGAATGAAATAATAAAGGAAACTCAGAAGGAATGGATTAAATTTTTGGGAGAACACAAAGGATTACTTACTTCACTAGTGACCAAGACCAACACTATAGATACCTCGGTTGAAGGGAAAGGAAAAGGAATTATGGGTACTTCACCCTCAGTTTTGAAAAATATCAAGATAGTGGAAATTGAGCCACCGATAAACAGAAATGTACAGATAAATACTGAAACACTGGTTAATACTGAGAACATTGTATAAGATACTAACATTGAGGACAATTTTCCTTCAGATGCTAATGTACAGGTTGAGGATACTATTCCTAGAGAGGAACTGACAGTTACACAAACTGCACCAAGTGGAAAAGCCAACGGTACAAGTGAGGAGGTAATAAAGGATAAATCATCAGAGAAAATAGGGGAATCTGGCAGGGAACCAGTTGTTGGCCCATCATTATTGACAATTGACACTTCTCTAGTAGAAAAGAAAACCATCATAGAGATGAGTTTCATAGAACTAATGATGATGGCTGCTCAAAAACTGATGAAGGAGGGAGCCACAGATAAGAGGATTATAGATCAACCAATCCCTGTTCTACACAGATTGGTCCTAGGGTGTAAGATTGAAAATGAAGCGAGCCCTTCTGGAAAGCTTAAGGTAATAACTAAGCACATATCAAAAGACTTTCAATCCTTATAGTAGATCTATAATTGACAAGCACTCATAAGATTCACTTGGGCTAAGAGAGCCACTTTTGATCAAATTAGTGAGATAGAGAAGAAAAAGATTGAGGAGAAGTTAATTCTAGTTGAAAATTATTTGAAATAATGTACAAACATATACAGGGTATGTTGCAATACTGAAATACTTACAACAAATGTAGATAAAAGGATAAAAGAGATATAGGAGAAAATTGCTAGTATTGCTAACTCTTTTGATGGATTAATTTCATTGACAACATCAATTGGTCAAATTTCAAATTTGGAGAACCAAATTTCTTCTCTTGAAATGGAAAGAGATTAAATCATTCAGAGAGCCAAAAGTCCGAGAGGTTTAGTGAGTCCAAGATTGGATTCACTCTGTGTACATAGGAAAGAACGCATGGATATGGTGGGAAAGACCACACCAATAGATGTAAATGAGAAACAATATTTTGCATATTTATTGAGTCGACTTGTATCTATCTCTAGCACATTCAAAACCATCTGGGATACTTATATGGAGTTATTGCAAAAATCTTATCTAGAAATCTTGAAACTGGTCAAGCTTCGATAAGACATTTTTGGAGGTATTCAGTGTACAGTTCTTATTCTTTGACATTGTTTTTATAATTTTTTTTGGGTATTGATGTCAAAGGGGGAGTATTATAGATGTGAAAAAGGATAAAGGGTTGCATACATTAGGGGGAGTTACAAAATTTTGTATTTTTTGGAAATATGGAGTATTTTGCATATTCAGCTCAAGGGGAGTAGGGCAGGATGAAACTGATAGATGAAACCATTATCATTTTTTACATGAATGTTGCCATCAATGCCAAAGGGGGAGATTGTTGGAAATTGACACTCTATTGGTTGGTTTCACTATGTTGTCATTGATGGCAACATGATTTTGGGTTCTGGCTTCATATGGTGTATCGAAAGGCACTTCACAGATTCTACACCGGCACCGACATCGACAGGTCACAAGGATTTCTTTGGTCACCGACAATGTAGGCCAACATGGTATAGAAAAGGTTATCAGTATTGGAGGCTGACATATCTTGGATCTGGCATCAACAACTTGTTTTAATGTTTATTCATTTATGTTATATGGCTGACATGTAATCTGATATTGTATATTTCTTTGTAAGCCAACATAAAGCATAAATTTTTATAGCGTATATAGGGCAGATTGATTAGATCATTTTTGAGATATAAGGTAATGGACATGGAATGGATATGCGAATGTGTTAGGATTCCCAAAGATACTAAGAGGGGGGGTGAATCAGTATGTGACCGGTTACAAAATTTACTTGATTTAAAACATGTAAAGCATATCAATACTGTATACCGGTAAACCAAAAATAATGCAGTAAACAAAGATAACAACAACCACATGAAAAGCACACCATAAAACAATAGTTTAATGAGGAAACCCAATGTGAGAAAAACCTCGGTGGAATTTGTGACCCACAATATTCGCTTACTGGCCAATAAGTGAATATTACTCTTACAAATAGGGGCCTGCACATGCAGGAAGGCCAAGTGCCTAGAGCTCACTGCTCAAATACAAAATAAGAAGTCACACTGACTTACAAAATGGATTATACAAATCCAATGTCTTGTACTACTTCAAAATAGCATCTGCTATGCCAAATCCAATACTGGTTTTAGCTTTGCTACATACATAAACCCTTAACCTAAAATTTGCATATTAGGTCTGCATAATTTTGCCTATATTTTCTTTTTCTTGTTGTTCTACTAATGTTATATAATGATCTCATACATATATGAGTCATATTACAACTTGCCATTTTGGCTTACAATGATTTTACAATTAATTACCAAATAGATTATAAACAAAATTCATGTCGGCAAGGGTGTCAGTATCCTTCCTTTGTCTGTTGGTGTCCTATATGTTGATGTAGGGTCTATTGTTGCCAATACCGATATATTGTCTTGCTGGTATCATATGATTGTAAGATTGCCATGAATGACAAAACCTTCAATCACCTACAATTTCTCATTAGAGTGTGCATTTGCCAACAATCTCTCCCTTTGGCATTGATGGCAACACTCATGAGAAAAATCCAAAAAGTGTCATCCAAAAATGAGTCTGCCAGAATTGTCTTACCAAAAAAAATAGGAGCTCCCCCTGAGTTGATGAGCCATTGGCTGATCATTTTTCTCATAGCCTCTACTCCCCCTTTGACATCAATGACAAAGGTTGTCATTCGCTGTCAGTGGAGTCCTACCTGGTTTCTTGTAACTAGTGGGTTACACTCTAAAAAATATCTGTCAAAATTGAATTTATGTCATTGCTGAATGTTTTACTATCTTTTATAGCCTCATGGGTTCTCTGTACTATACCAGTGAGTATGTGCATTTTCTCTTCCATTGTCTTTAGTCAAGGAACTAGAGCCTCAGATATTTCTTTTCTCAAAGAAATAAGATACTCTAATCTTGGACTATGTCGGCATTTTAAGTCCTTTGCTTGGTCCTTTATTCTTTGTTTTTCATTTTCCAGTTTCCTGATTTTCTCTTCTTGCTTTGCAATTTTCTTTTCTAATTCCAAAAATGAATCTGATGTCCCAATCAGATTGTCAGAAATATTGTTAATCTTATCCCGTGTCTTTCTGATTTCTTTGTCAAGATCTTATGTTAATGCATATGTTTTGCATGTATCCCTGTATAGTTTCTTCTTGAAGTCAAAAATGATTTCATGGAGTTCCGGTAAAAGAGTGTCCATCTCTCCCTTGTTCTTCTTAACTATATCCTCAAAGAATTTTTCTTTTTCCTTTATCAGTCTCTCCTTAAATGTATCCTCATTTATTTTGTCCAGTGTTATTAGGTTCCTAATTATATACTTAGACAATGTGTCTAATTGGTTCAAAGAATATTTGTTGTCTATGTTACACTTTGGAGCTTTCATCTTCAAAATTAGTATGGTGTCATCAATAGCCTTATATGCTAGTACATTACAATCTATTATTTTCTTAATTGAATCTAGCAGTACATCTGTCACATTTGTTGGTTTGAAATGAGACATGGAGGTTCTGGATGTCTGTCCAACTGACTTCACAATTTGTAATCCACCGGTGGTGATAATAGCATTGCTTTCCTCTTTTACTAGAGGATTAGTTTGTGTCTCCATTTCAGATACCAAAGATTTAGGTTTTTTAGTTGTAGCCGGTGGCACTATTTTTGAATGTACCTGTTGTTCTTCCTGTTTCTTTGTGCTCTCTACTGATGGTTTCTCTGATGGTGCCTCTGATGATTTTTTAGTGGTATCCACTACTGGTTTCTTTGCTTGTGACTTTGTATTTTCTACTAGTTTCTCTGTGCTTGCCCCTAAAATGTTTTCAATCGGTTGCTCAATACCAGTGGTATCAATTTTTCTTGTATTCATTGTCTATTCATTTTGTTTCTCACTCCCAATTTCAATGTCTCTAACTGTATTTTCAACATTTGTCTCAGCTATTGTGTCTTCTACCAGTGGCTCAGTTGCCACATCTCTTATCTCACTTGTTTCCTTATCAACCACAATGTTGACTTCCTGTGTGTCGATATTCATTATGTACAACACCTCAGAATTAGGATTTGTGTCCTCATGTGTTGTCTTCATACTTTCTGTTACCAGTTGATTTTCAATAGTGTCTACCAGTGGAGTATCTAAAGGCAGTGGGGGAAGTTGTCTGTTATCTTTATGCTGGGTGGTCCACCAACCTTGCCTTTTCCTTTGTCCCTATCCTTTTGATATACCTTGAAGGTTTTAGGTTTTTGAGACTCTTTCTATTTTTCTTTTTCTACCAGGAATATATCCCATGCATCTGTTGTTTCCTCTATTATCTGATTCACTCTCCCTGCCATTAGTGCTACATGCCGGTGAGCAGTCGAAAATACTGACTGGTTATCCTCAAAGATCAATTGATCTATCTCATTAGGTGAGTTAATAGGATGTACAACAAGTAATTTTTCAATCTTTATTTTCTTATCAAGCTCAATAATAGCTACTCTTCTAGCTTCTAGTCTGTTGTATAGATCCGCCAGTATTTCATCAACAACTTGCATCAAAAATTTCTTGAAAATATCTAAGTGTAATATTACACTATTCTCTACTTTCTCCTTGTCATCCGTGGATAGTGTGTTATACAGTTTGTTGATATTCTTCAACTTGCCATCCTTAATAATTTCATCCAGTAATTTATCAATAGGAGCTATAGTTTGTTTTGACTTCTTCTTAGGAGTCAACTTATTTTTCTTTGGAGTTAATTTCTTTGTTGGGGGCCTTACTTCCTATTGCTTCTGTATTTTTGGTGTAGGAGAAGGCGCCAGTGAAGGTTTTCTCTTTCTCTCAACTCTCTTGAATACTACAGGCATGTCACTATTAGGATTCCCACAGATACTGAGAGGTGGGGGGGGTGAATCAGTATCTAACTAGTGAATTGATTTTCTTGTCTTAAAACATGTAAAGCATATTAATACTGTATACTGATAAACAAGAAATAATGTAATGAACAAAGATAATAGCAACCACACGAAAAACACACCATAAAACAATAGTTTAACGAGGAAACCCGGTGTGGGAAAAACCTCTGTGGGATTTGTCACCCACAATATTGACTTACTGGTCAATAAGAGAATATTACTACTACAAGAGGGGCCTGCACATGTAGGAAGGCCAAGTGCCTAGAGCTCACTGCTCAATTACAAAATGGGAAGTCTCACTAACCTACAAAATATATTATATAAATCCAATGTTTTGTACTGCTTCAAAATAGCATCTACTGTGCCAGATCCAGTACCGATTTATAGCTCTACTTCTTACATAAACCCTTATCCTATAATTCACATAATAGGTCTGCCTTATTTCACCTAATTACATTCCTCCATGCATACCTAATTGTTCTACAATGATCTCTCATATATATGAGTCATTTTACAATTTGCCAAGCCGACTTACAATGATTTTACATTAATAAACAAAATAAATTACAATCAAAATTCCCATCGGCTTCTGTGTCGGTATGCTTCCTTTCACTGTTGGTGTCGGTGTAGAATCTGACTTTTCTAGTGCCGATGGATTACCTTGCCAGTGTCATAGGATTGTAAGGTTGCCATCAATGACAAAACCTTCAATCACCTACAATGTCTCATTGGAGTGTGCATTTGCCAACAATCTTTCCCTTTGTCATTGATTGCAACACTCATGAGAAAAATTTAGAAGTGTATCCAAAAATTGAAGTCCAAAAATGTGTGCTCCTCCTGAGTAGATGATCCCTAAGTTATTGGATTTTTCTCATACCACTACTCCCCCTTTGGCATCAATGACAAAGGTTGTCAAAGTGTAAATAGAGTGTAGTTTCCTATTTCAACCTTGTAACCGGTTGGTTAGAATCTGAAAAAGATCTGCCAAAACCAAATTCAAGCTTCCAAGAAACTTTTTGCTATCTTTTATTGCTGCCTTTGTCCTCTGAATTGTACTGGTAAGGTGTTGCATTTGCTCTGCCAATGTTTTCTATCCTTGAACTAGGGAATTAGATATTTCTTTCCTTAAGGTGGTGAGGTAGTCCAGTTGTAGACTTAGTCTCCATTTAAGATCCTTAGCCTTACCTTTTATTCTTTCCTTTTCTCTTTCCATCTTTAATAGTTCTTCCTCAAAACCTGTTATCTTCTGCTCAAAAATTGATAATGAATCAGATGAATTAATAAAATTGTCAGCTAGTTGATTTATTTCCTCCTATATCTTGTTGATCTTCTTGTCTATATCAACTGTCAAAAAGTTAGTCTTACAAGTATCTCTGTACAAAGTTTTGAATCCCTTTAATGTGCTACATAATTTTGGTAGAAGTGTGTTAAACTACCTTGCACACTTCTTTATTTGTTCCTCAAAGAATTTGTGTTTTTCTTTTTCTAACCTCTCCTTGAATGCTTCCTCTTTTATTTGTTCAACTGTCATAGTGTTTTCAGTAATATACTTAGACAAAGTGTCAAGTTGACTCAAAGAATCTTTATTTTCTACATTACATTTTGGAGCTATCATCTTCAAAATTGGAATTATATCATCTATAGCCTTGCATGCTTGTGAGCTACAATTTGTTATTTTCTTTAAGGAGTCCAAAAGAACTTTTGTTACATTTGTTGATTTGAATCTTGCAGTTGAAGTGTCAACACTCTGAATTCCACTGGTGGGAGCAATATCCTTGCTTATGGTGACCTCTAGTAGGTCAGTTTGTGTTTCCATTTCTTTAAGCAAAGGTTTGTCTTGCTCAGTTGATGCCGGTGGTACTGACTTTGTGTGAACCTGTTGCTCAGCCTATTGTTTTGTGTTACCATCTACCAGTTTAACTCACTAACCATATTTGTCTTTCCAGTTGTGTCCTTATCTACCACAATGTTAACTTTCTGAGTATCAATGTCAACTATGTATAACACCTCAGAGTTTGGATTTGTGTCCTCTTGTGGTATCTCCATACTCTCATTAGCCGGTTGACTTTCAGTTGTAACTACTAGTGGAGTATTCAAAGGTGATGGGGATAAGTTATCTTTTATTTTTATGCTCGGAGGTCCACCAACCTTGCCTTTTCCTTTATCCTTGTCTTTCTGATATACTTTGATAGGTTTATGATTTCTATACTCTTCCTGCTTTTCTTTCTCAACAAGGAATATGTCCCATGCATTTGCAGTTTCCTCTACAACCTCATTCACTCTACCAACCATTAGTGCTATATGCCAGTGTGCAATTGAGAATACTAATCGGTTAGCTTCAGATATCAAATCATCTATTTCCTTTGGTGAGTTAACAGGATAAACAACAAGTAGTTTCTCAATTTTTATTTTCTTGTCAAGCTCTACAACTTCTTGCCTTCTTGTTTCAAGTCTTTTGAATAGATTAGTCAGTAATTCATCTACAACTTGCATCAAAAATTTCTTATAGATATCCAAATGTAGAATTACACTATTTTCAACTTTCTCCTTGTCATCAACTGATAATGTATCATATAATTTGTTGATGTTTTTCAGCTTTCCATCCTCTGTTATTTCATCTAGTAGTTTGTCAATTGGAGCAATGTTTTGTTGAGTCTTTTTCTTTGGTGTTAAATTTTTCTTCTTTGGAGTTATCTTCTTAGTCGGGGGCCTTACTGCTTGTTGCTTTTGGCTGGTTCTTCTAGGAAAAGGTGTAGATACCGGTGAAGGTTGTCTTTTCCTCACAACTCTTTTAAATGTAGTTGGCATATCACTTTTCGAAGAAGTTGCTACTGGTGAAAGGTGAGTTTCTAGCTATTGTGCTTGTAACTCATCTTCAGTGATACTGGTTTGTTTAAGTACATCTTCTATGATAGCCTTAGCCTACCTTGATCCTCTTCTCACTATTGCTTCTACCTTCTTTACTCTTTTCTTTGATTGAATTTGATTCTCAATAGTCTCAGCACTGCCAAATACCTCTTCCTTAGGTTCATTGGGTGCTTCCAAAAGGGCTTTTGCATATGTTTCAACTATATGATCACCAGTTTCATAACCCATCTTAGTAACCCAAATTGTTCTTGGGATAACTGCTTCCATCCAAATCTCATCCTTCTTAATAACAAAGTATATTTCATCCTTATACTTATCTACAATTGTTTGTGATAATCTGACTCTAGTGTTCATTTGGGCCTTCAATTCTTGAAAGTATTCATTAATATTCTTTTCTCTATTTTCACCCATGTTGTTTAGTAAATCAGATGGATGTTTGCCTACTGGTATGTCAAAACCAATATTCTTGTTACCTATACTGGGCACCTGTTTTGTTATATGTATCATTAAACAGACAAGTAGGTTACCAAATCTAAATGTGCCCTTTTTGTCCTTCTTGATCTTTCCAAGATTGTCAATTAGTTCATCCTGTAGCCATTCACACACATCAATTTTTGCATTATCATTGATCATGTCATAAGCACTCTTTATGCATAAACTAGAAACTAAATTTAGCTTGTTTGTATGTGTTGTTTTGTAGCCTAGAATCATGTTGATGAATCTGACATTGATGTCGGTTACATCATTCACTCTTAAAGACTTCTTGTCAGATGTTGCACTTGTCAGGTTAGTCACTAGGTCATTTGAGACCTTCTTGGTCTTATCAGGTCTGTTATTGGTGGAGGGTAACCCTGTTACAACATTTACTGCCTCCTTAGTTATTTTGTGAACTGAGTCTAACTAGAAAAATTCACCATGAACCTTGCTCAATACTATCCTTATCACTTCCTTAGGGAAATCTGGAAAATTGAGGATTTCAGTGAATCCTAGGGTTTCGACTATTTTGTGTTCAGGTTTCACATTACCAGAACCATCACAAATTATAGTCTTATATATGTTCTTAATTTCCTCATCTCCTAATTCTTCTATGTGGCAATGAATGTACATTCTAGGGTCTTCTGCAAAAACTACTCCTTTGGGGATTTGAGAAAATGCACCAACATTATCATCCTTCTTAGCTATTTCAGGAACTAACTAAAATACGGGCCTAGGGTGTTTGATTACTTTGACTATAGTAGGGTTTGCTATGAATTTAGGTACAGAAGAAGATGCCATGATTATAAATACCTTTCTCTACCTTAGGAATGATTGATTGTTGAATTGCTTTGCTACTTTTCTCAAAATGTCCTTGCTCAGAATTTTCACACTCTTCGAATGTTTGAATGCTCGGTGAAGTAGAATGGAGCCAAAAACACTGATTTATAATGTTAATTTTGCCAACCACCACATTTAATGCTTGTTGGTTAAGTAATGACTTAACTTATCTGTCGATATAGAAGTAATTTCAACTTCTCACCATCAACCGAGGGAATAATAGCATGTTTGACATTTGATTTGCCAAACCCTCAAAGAAATTTTTTTCAGTTAGATGAAGACTCTCCTACTGGTGGAGTGTTACTTTCTTCTACTAGTGGAGTGTTACTCTATTCTATCAGTGGAGGAGTATTCATATCAACATTTAGTTCTAATTTCCTGATCCATTGTTTTGAGAATTCATGCTTTACTTCTTCAACCTTTTCTTTACCTTTCAAACTAGCACCATTGTTGTTTACCGGTGAGGACTTGCTTTTACAAAATTTTGCAATATGTCCAATCTTGTTACAGGCATAACAAGTCACATTATTTTTCTGAATAGCTTTCCCATTGTAGATCAGGAAATTGAGGATTCATCAAAACAAATAACAATTAGGACAATCACAAAACCTAAAACTGCAATGAAAACAATCCTAATCTAATCAATGAAAACATGAAGACAAGATATTCAAAATGAAATCAAAGTAGACCAAATGCAGATATCTCCTTCATGTGGCTCCATTGTTCTTCTTTCACCTTCCAATTTGATGTTGTTCTCACCTACAAAGTGCATTTGCAAGTGGAAAGCAAGTTGTTGATGAAATTTGTAGCATAAGGTTACTTGAAAAATGTGATTGATTCTGAAAATGTGATTTATTCATTATCCAATTTATAGACAAATTGGAGAGAGGACAAGATTAACATGAAGAGATTTGAAAGGAAATTCAAATCAAGAATGGCAAAATTATGGAAAATGACAATTTTCTATGCAAGGAGTATGACAAATTATGACAAATTGTGACAAGTTGCTATGCAAAATGCATGACAAATTATGACAAATTATGGCAAGTTTCTATGCAAAATGCATGACAAATTATGACAAATTATGGCAACTGGAAGCATAAACATAGGAGAAAATGAAGAAATGAAATTAGGGGAAATATTAGAAAAATTAAAGAAAATAGGAGAAATAGAAATTAGGAATTAGGAGAAATTAGCAAATTAGAAAATTGAGGAAAAAGATGAAATAGAAATTAGGTGAATTAATTAATAGGTTTTCATCCATTAATTAATTCATGAAAGATACCTAGGACTAAATAAATAGATTTATTTAACCCATAAAGAAGAAGAAAAGGATTAAATGAACAAATCATAAAACCCTAGAAATAAGAGGACAAGGAATTAGGTAAAGACAACAAGAAATTAATGTAGGTTCGATCATGATTCTGATTGGCAAAGGACCAATGTTGATAAATGATTGAGATTGGTTGACAAAAACCAATGACAAATTGACCAAGATTGACAAGGAGATCAAATTGATAGGCACCAATTGATGAGGAACAATGACATAACATCTCACATTCATTCTGAAATTCTCAAAATTATGACCAACTTTGTTGCATTTCGAACATTGGCCGGTGGGTGTATTGGTATTCTGATAATTTCTAGATCTACATTGATTTGCTTTGTGACCATACTTATTATAGTTAAAGCATTTCCTATTAAATTTATAAGCAATAGGTTGTCTTACCGGTTTGCCATGATCCTGTGTGTTTGCAGTACCAAAGCTTTCACTAGTTTCAAAGCCAAGTCCACAAGTGTCACCATTAGGTTTCTGATTCTTCAACAAGTCACCAAGTTCTTCTAATCTTTTCTTGAATTTTTCTTTGTGCTGATTTGCAGTATCTAGTTCTCTTTCTAAGATACCTTTTTGTCTCATGAGTTCATTTGAGTCATTTTGTGCATGCATTAGATCTGTCTTCAACATATCATTTTTCATAGTTAAGTTTGGTATTCTCATTTCCAACATCACTTAGTCTTCTAGTCAAATCTTCTTCATTCTTCTCTCTTTTCAATTTCTTTGCAAAATCTCATAGTCATATCCTGCATCTCATTCTTTATTGTCATGTTTTCTTGTTTTAGCTTATTCATCAGATCACTAAGAGTTTCCCTTCCATCATTCTCATTTTGCATCTTTTCACAAAGTTCTCTTCTCCTATTTTTTGCAATAGTAAGATTTTCTTGAAGTGCTTGAATAATTTCCTAAGCAGCCTTTAGATCATCTTCAAGTTTTATATTTTTCAATTTTTCTGCATCATAGTCTAAGAGAGTTGCTTCTAGTTGCTTCATCAAGTTTTCCATCTCTACCAGTGTCAAGATCTTCCTCAAGAAGTTAGGATTCTAAAAATAGAGGACCATGCTCTGATACCAATTGTTAGGATTTCCAGAGATACTGAGAGGGGGGGTGAATCAATATCTAACTAGTGAATTGATTTTCTTGTCTTAAAACATGTAAAGCATATTATACTATATACCGGTAAACAGGAAATAATGCAATGAACAAAGATAACAACAACCACATGAAAAACACACCATAACATAGTAGTTTAACAAGGAAACCTGGTGTGGGATTTGTGACCCACAATATTGACTTACTGGCCAATAAGATTATATTACTGCTACAAGAGGGGCCTGCACATGCAGGAAGGCCAAGTGCTTAGAGCTCACTGCTCAATTACAAAATGGGAAGTCTCACTAACTTACAAAATGGATTATATAAATCCAATGTTTTGTACTGCTTCAAAATAGCATCTACTATGCTAGATCTAGTACTGATTTATAGCTCTGCTTCTTACATAAACCCTTATCCTATAATTCGCATAATAGGTCTGCCTTGTTTCATCTAATTACATTCCTCCATGCATACCTAATTGTTCTATAATGATCTCTTATATATATGAGTCATTTTACAATTTTCCAAGTCGGCTTACAGTGATTTTACAATAATAAACAAAATAAATTACAATCAAAATTACTGTCGGCTTCTATGTCGACATGCTTCCTTTCACTGCCGGTGTCGGTGGTCTATGTGTCGGTGTAGAATCTGACTTTGCTGGTGCCAGTGGATTGCCTTGTCGGTGTCATAGGATTGTAAGGTTACCATCAGTGACAAAACCTTCAATCACCTACAATGTCTCATTAGAGTGTGCATTTGCCAACAGTCACTTTCTAAGGAAGTTCCCATCGGTGAAAGGTGTGTTTCTGGTTGGATTGCTTCTAATTCACCTTTAGTTATATCGGTTTGCTTTAACACATCTTCTTTAATAGCTTTTTCCTGCCGGGTTCCTTTTCTAACAGTTGCCTCAACCTTTTTAACTCTTTTCTTTGATTGAATTTGACTTTCTATAGTTTCAGCATTGCCAAATGCTTCTTTCGGTTCCTTAGGAGCTTCTAGGAGGGCTTTTGCATAGGTTTCTATTATGTTGTCATTAGTCGCATACCCCATTTCAGTGACCCAGATGGTTCTAGGAACAACTGCCTCCATCCAAATTTCATCTTTCTTTATTACAAAACAAGTTTCCTTTTGGTACTTATCTACAATAGCTTGTGATAACCTTACTCTTGTTTTCATTCGAGCTTTCAATGCCTGAAAATACTCATTTAAGTTCTTTTCCCTGTTCTCTCCCATGTTGTTCAGCAATAGTGATAGTTGTTTTCCTACCAGTATATCATATCCAAAATCTTTGGTGCCAATATCGGGTACTTGTTTGGTTATATATAGCATTAGACAAACAAGTAGGTTTCCAAATTTGAATGTTCCTTTCTTGTCTTTCTTTATCTTTCCCAAATTATCAATCAGTTCATCTTGAAGCCATTCACATATGTCTATCCTTGCATTATTATTTACCATATCATAGGTACTTTTAATGCATAGGCTAGAAACTAAGTTTAACCTATTTGCATGTGTCAACTTGTAACCTAAGATCATACTGATAAATTTGACATTGATATCCATTACATCATTTACCCTTAGAGACCTTTTGTCTAATGTTGCACCGGATAGGTTTATCATTATGTCATTTGAGACCTTCTTAGTTTTGTCAGTTTTGTTGCCAGTGGAGGGTAACCCTGTCACAACCTTTACTGCTTCTTCAGTAATCTTGTGAATAGAGTCCAACCAAAAGAATTTGCCATGAACCTTGCTTAGCACAATTCTTACAATATCCTTGGGGAAATCTAGGATACTAAGAATTTCTGTAAAACCTAGGGTTTCTATTATCTTGTGTTTAGTTTTGACATTTTCGGATTCATCACAAATTATAGATTTATACATATCCTTAATTTCCTCATCACCTAGTTCATCAATATGATAGTGTATATACATTTTAGGGTCTTCAACATTTACTACCCCTTTAGGTATTTGAGAAAATGCACCTAAACTATCATCTCTCTTTGCAATTTTGGGAACTAGCTGGAATACGAGTCTAGGGCGTTTAATAACTTCAACAACAGTAGGGTTTGCAATAAATTCAGGAGTAGATGAGGATGCCATAGCTATAAATACCTTACTCTACCTTAGGGATGAAAGATTTGATAGATTGCTTCGCTTCTTTGCTTGGAATGCCTTTGCTCAGGATTTTCATGCTCTCGAAGATTTGAATGCTCAATAAAATGAAAATGGATCCAAAATACTTGTTTTATAATGATATTTTCTTCACCTGTCACATTTAATGCTTCCTGGTTAAGTCATAACTTAACTTATCTGCCGGTAAAGAAGTAATCTCAACTTCTCACCATCAACCAAGGGAATAATAGCATGTTTTACATTCAGTTGCTAAACCCTCAAAAGGATTTCCTTCAATTAGATGAAGAGTCTCCTGTCGGTGGAATGTTACTCTGTTCTGCAGGTGGAGGATTATTCCCATCAACATTTTGTTCTGATTTTTTGATCCATTGTTTTGAGAATTCTTTCTTTACCTCTTCAACCTTTTCTTTACATTTCAAACTAGGACCCTTTGTATTTGTCGGTGAGGACTTGCTTCTACAAAATTTAGCAATGTGCCCAATCTTGTTACAGGCATAACAAGTCACATTGTTTTTCTGAATTGCTTTCCCATATCCTATGTCGGTTTGTGTTCTGCATTGATTAGATAAGTGTCCAAATCTTCCACAAACATAACATCTTACATTCATTCTACAATTCTCTGAATTATGACCAACTTTGTTGCATTTAGAACACTGACCGGTGGGTGTATTGGTATTCTGATAATTTCTAGATCTGCATTGATTTTCTCTATGACCATACTTGTTACAGTTAAAGCATTTGCCATTAAATTTATAAGAAATTGGTTGTCTTACCAGTTTTCTATGATCATGTGTTTTTGCAGTACTGGAGCTTTCACCAGCTTCAAAGCCAAGGCCATTAGTGTCACCATTTGGTTTCTAATTCTTCAACATGTCACCAAGTTCTTCTGAGCTTTTCTTGAATTCTTCCTTGTGCTGATTTGCAATAGCCAGTTTTCTTTCCAAGATTTCTTTCTGTCTCACAAGTTCATTTGAGTCATTTTATGTGTGCATCAGATCTATCTTCAACATATGATTTTCATAACTAAGTCTTGTGTTTTCATTTGCAACATCATTCAGTCTTCTAGTAAGATCTTCTTCATTTTTCTTCCTATCTTCAATTTCTTTGCAAAATCTCATAGTCATATCCTGCATCTCATTCTATGTTGTACTTATCTCTTGTCTTAGTTTGTTTACCAGATCATTAAGAGTTTCCTTTTCATCCCCCTCTTTCTACATCTTCTCACAAAGTTCTCTTCTTTTATTCCTTGCTATAGTGTAATTTTCTTGAAGTGCTTGAATGATATCCTAAGCAACTTTTAGATCATCTTCAAGTTTGATATTCTACAATTTTTTTGTATCATAGTCTGAAAGAGTTGTTTCCAATTGTTTCTTCAAGTTATCCATCTCTATCAGTTTCAAGATCTTCCTCAATTTGTCAAGCGTCTGAAAATAGAGGACCAGGCTCTGATACCAATTGTTAGGATTCCCAAAGATATTGAGAGGCGGGGGGGGGGTGAATCAGTATCTAATCAGTTACAAAATTTACTTGATTTAAAACATGTAAAGCATGTCAATACTGTATACCGGTAAACCAAAAATAATGTAGTAAACAAAGATAACAACAACCACATGAAAAGAACACCATAACACAATAGTTTAACGAGGAAACCCGGTGTGGGAAAAACCTCAATGGGATTTGTGACCCACAATATTCGCTTATTGGCCAATAAGTGAATATTACTCTTACAAATAGGGGCCTGCACATGTAGGAAGGCCAAGTGCCTAGAACTCATTGCTCAAATACAAAATAAGAAGTCACACTAACTTACAAAATGGATTATACAAATCCAATGTCTTGTATTGCTTCAAAATAGCATCTGCTATACCAGATCCTGTACCGGTTTTAGCTTTGCTACATACATAAACCCTTAACCTAAAATTCACATATTAGGTCTGCATAATTTTGCCTATATTTTCTTTTTCCTATTGTTCTACTAATGTTCTATAATGATCTCATACATATATGAGTCATATTACAACACGCCATGTCCCCTTACAACGGTTTTACAATTAATTACAAAATACATTATAAACAAAATTCCTATCAACTAGGGTGCCACTATCCTTCCTTTGTCTGTTAGTGTCCTATGTGCCGGTGTAGGGTATGTCGTTGCCAATGCCAGTATATTGTCTTGTTAGTATCATATGATTGCAAGATTTCCATCAATGACAAAACCTTCAATCACCTACAATTTCTCATTGGAGTGTGCATTTTCCAACAAAATCTAATTATTCAGAGGGATTATGTATGTGAGGAATTTATTTTAAGGGTTATTTTGGTAAAGGGATTTAGGGTTTCAACCAGAATAGACACAGCTTAAACTAGAACTGTGTAATGCCTCGCCAGGAAACCCCTAAGGGTTTAAGTTAAAAACACTCAATTAGAGTGCAAATTTTTTTTTTTTTATAATAATTAAGAGCGTTAATACAAAGTTACAACATTAAGATAGTTGAAGTTAACTCAATTCATATTTAGGCACGACATTAAAATACATTGGAGTTAACTGTCAACTTAGATATCATAGCGGAAGGCTCAAACAATCCTAAGGAGTTTCCTAACACGATTACATAACCTTACACCTAACTCAACTTGCGTCAATAGATCCATTAATCTGGATATCATAATTACGAGATAATGCATAGACCTTGATTATATATGTGTTCAATGGTTTGACATCTTATAACTATAGGGAACGTTCAATTACTTTGGTTGGATTGGAGGCCTTTGATAGGTTAATTACTCAATGCACTTAAATTCATAATTTCATTATGAGGCCCCCAAAAGGGTTCATGTGTTTAATATGATGAAGTTCATTCCTTGGTTTTGTGGTATCCATTCATAGTTGATTTCATCCTTTAATGTTTAAAAAATATGCCTATTGAGATTCATTCCTTTAAGGTTAAACTACGATTAGTTAAACGAGGATTCCTTCATTTGATTTTTTAAATATTCACCCTCGTTTGATATCCTTCTTAAATATTAAAAGCATGGTTGATAAGAGAAATTCATTCCTTAAAGATTAACTACAGTTAATAGAATGAGATTCCCTTCATTAGATTTTGTGCATAGCCAACTGATGAGTTGAAGTTCTTTTATGAAAGGTATAATGTGAGTAGCCATAGGATTCATTTGAAGTTTTAATAATGCAAAGAGATGGGCTAACTTCATTAAGATGGATATGCATTAGGACAAATGGAAGAATCCTTGAATTTAGAGTATCGTTAACTAGATGACATCCATCATTTCAAGGTTAGAGTAATAAGATCATAATGACGTTCTTCTATTAGGATTAAAATACAATTATCTTATTGCATATCTTTTTTTTTTTGTTAGATGAAAGTAATATGCGAGAGATACTTTTACTAGGATTTAATGTATAAACAACAAATCAATTACTTTTCCATTTTAGATTAATTTTAGCAATCATGAGGGATTCCTTTTATAAGGGATTAAAAATATGGATATCTAATTGAGTTCACCCAATTATAAAATAAATCTGGTGAGGATTATTGATTATAATTACAACATAAATTACTAAGTGTATTCATCCAATATACAACATGAATTACCTAATTGAGTCCACACGATTATCAAATTACTCTGGTGAGGATTATAGTTAAGGTTGAAGCGTGAAATAACTTAACAAACCATCCAATGCAATGAAGCATAATTACCATGGCGTGAATCATTTACTAAGGTAAAAGGATAGATATTTCTATGATGCTCATCTTTTAGATTTCAATCTAAGAATTGTGACATAATTTTTAACTTTGTTTTCCCTTTTACATTCATTCCATTAACATACTTTATAACAATTAATCCAATGAAGTAATTCTATCTAGATTTCTTCCACTATTACAATTTAAATTAACATTACCCATTTACTTTTTTTTCCACACTTTAATTTCAATATTTAGATACCTTGCCATATTCATAATCTCACAACGTTTTATGAACTTAAATAACTACATTTATCCATATGAATAATGTTATGCATTTAAATTTGAATTCATTAAACTTCCACCATACACTCATGCAAGATTAAAACCATTCATGATAATTTAAAACATAAAACAAAGCACGCTATAAACATCGCATAACACAGATATGATCTCGGAGTTCACCCCGGATGGGCTACATCTCCGGGTCTGCTCAACTGCAAGACCCCTTTGGTATTATATCGTTAGGAATACAAAATTTATAAGTCTTTTACATCTTGCCACTTAGGCGAATAAAATCAATATGCAACAGACACCTTAGATGTTAATTACATAATGATCCCTTTTGTAACAGATCCTATTAAATAAAACAAGTAAAAAGGACAAGGATTTCTAATCCGGTGGTACCTTAAATGAAGACTAGACTGACGTTGGGCAGACAAGGGCGATCAGATGACGGGGACCCAACAAATTTCCCAAAATAATAAGACATGCTCAAGCGTTGACGAGTAAATTTAACACTTTCTCAAGTTGACGTAAAATTCTAACCAAATTAAATAACCCTTAGATACCCACTAATGATAAGATGGTTTTACAAAGATAATCTAGCCCCTTTTCTAACTACACAAGGAATATCTTATTACTATATAGGAACAAAAATAAATTAAGAGTAAATAAAGAAATGGGACAACCGTTCCCGAGCTAAATTAAGCTTGAATGCACATCTCAACATTCGTGAAATAATAAAAATCATTTCCATAATATTCTTAGGAAAGTAAAGTCCATATAAGTCATCAAGTATATGTATATACCTATTAGATGCTACCTATGTTAACTTATATTTTAACATATCTATTTGTCCTTTTTCTTTTGACATTTAAAATAGAAAATCATAACTAATTATCATGTACACCTCCATTCAAATTTCAATATAAAATATTGCTTATAATAAATTGATATTACTAAGCATCCTTTTTTTGTGATTGTAAAAAAAAATAAAACAAACTAAAAACCATTTTTTTTTTTTACTTACAAAGCAAATCTAATTTAATAACTATCATCAACAATCAAATAAGAAGAGCAAATTTTATAAACAAATGCTTGCGGCCAAACCCTAGTCGAGGGGATCTCTATCGCTGGGAAATACCGCGTGGCGGCGCCACTGCGGTGCCCACAGGCTCGCGGCGCCCTACGGCCACCGCGGCCCCTGCGGCCACCGCAGTGCCGCGGCCACCGGTGCCTTCACCTGCGAGCGGGAGAGTCCACGGGGAGGTGTGTGGGGAAGAGCGACGGTGAAGCGAGCGGGGGAGTAAGGGGGCGAGCGGAGGTAAGGGGGAACGCGCGTGGGGGAAGGGGAGGGGGAGCGGGTGGAGCTCCGCTCCCCGCCCTCCAACCCCAACAAAGGTTTTTTTAAAAAAAAACCCCAAAACGCACAGTTCGAACCCATGTTAAGAAAAACAACGCCCAACTCGATGAAAATAAAATACACTACGTTGATAATCGAATGCACAGTTCAATATAAAACATACATATTTTTTTTTAAATATTGAAATAAGCCAAAAGGATGGACAAAAGAAGAATGTAAAATCCCCATTTTGAAAAACAAATACAGTCATAGCCATAGATGAATTTTCCAGGTTTATACCAAAATCTCCATTATGGGAGTTATGTTTCCTACCAAGTTCAAAATCACAAAATCCATTAAGCACAAGGATTTGATTCAAGAACCACCAAGTTTTTGAGAGAAGACTGAAAAAAAAACTAAACCTCAAACACATTCATGGGTAATATTTTTTTTTTTGTATTCAAAAATAAATATAGGAGTAGATTCGAATCCTACCTCATAATACAATTCCGGGCATGAATCTTGATGAAGAGCTCCCCCAATCTGTTGCTCCAATGCAAATCCCTCTCCCATTTTTTCAAAAAAACTCCCCAAGCAAAAGAACCCCCCAAAATGTTTTCAAAACTAGGTTAAAAAGTGAAACCCTAATTTTGCCCTAATTTTCAATTTCAAAATTAGGCATTTATTTTTAAAATAAAATGAATGAAAATCCCAAATGGAAGTCATTCCTTTCCATTATTTATTAATCTTATTTGTTTTCCTTTTTAAAATTATAATGCTTCTATTTCTTTTTAAATTTTTAATTTCTCAATATCGATTTAGGCCTACATTTATATTTTGGAACTATTGACCGGGTAAGGCGTTTTGATTAATTTAGTTTTCAAAAAAGTCAAACTTTTATACTATATCGACTTTACAAGTAAAGAGGAAATAATCTCGTTTAATAATAATAATTTACCCCTTTTTTCTTCCAAAATGCAAAAATGAGTAATTTATTTCTATCTCCCAAATGACTTAAAAATTTTTCCTTTCTAAAACGTATAACTCAATAAATTCGTTATTTTAAAATTAGCTATTAAATTAACTCGCTATAACATAATAAAGCGACATTTTTTTAAATAAATGACTAATCTAATGCAAGAGTCTTGTTTATTCAAATTTCTCAACTACAAATGCATAAATGTTACAAATGCGTAAATGAGCACACTAACCCTAGTTAAATACCTTAAGCTCGCTACAATAACAATTTAAAGCAATCTCTTAAATTAATGATTAATCATATAAAAGAAGCTACCTATTTAAATTCCTATATCACTATTGTGTTCGCCTACTCAATAATTTTGAATTTAATACTTAGGATAACAAACCTCACTTACCTCGTGCAAGGCACGCAAATCGAGGAAGTCCTCTGAATCTCTCGACATGCATCCCAATGAAAAGCAAGCCCCACGAATCCACACACGATGCTCACCTGACCATGCTAAGGCAAGATGAGAGTTATATGACCACTAAATCCAAATTCAAAAGATGAAGGAGCATACTCAACCTTGCAAATTCCAAAGGAGATGAACCTTGCCCTAAGCGGTGTTGTACCTGCAATCTCCTACACCCATGAATTCATACAAGCATGCAAATACATATTCATATTCAATGAAAGCGTTAGCTCAAGATTTATCTCAAGGGTTAGGAAACAATTACATTTACACGAGAATCGATGCAAAAGCACAATAATAAGTATGCACAATTTATTTATTTTATCTAAACTACACATTGCATATCGGTTAATCTACCTTTCAAGAATGCCGCATAGGAAGTCAATCAAGGTTAAACGGGTTTTAAAAGTCCGACTAGGGTATGGGCATTACAAACTGTATTCTAGCATAGAAGATGCTATCTTAGCAGTTCACACTTCTCTAGATTATTGTCTAGAATTTTATGTAGTCAGTGATGCTCCTATTGTTATTGAGCAGTGTTCTCTAGGTTGTAAGCCTTCCTACAAGTGCAGGACCATCATATATTGTAATATCTCTTCATATGGCTAGTGGATTGATATTGTGGGTCACAAATCCCACTGTGGTTTTTCCTCATTGAGGTTTTCCACATATAAATCTATGTGTTATGGTTCTCATTTATGTGTTTGGCTTATTGGTTTCTTTACTTATTTCAATTTTGTTTATACTGGTATACCAGTTGGTGCATGAATATTTTGTTAAGGCTAAAATCTTTTATTCTGGTATAACACTGATTCACCCCCCTCTCAGTGTTATTGGTTTCCAACAAAATCTATATATAGTCCTTCTCTACCAAATCTAAACATATATACAAGAGATTAAAATAGTGTTGGGTGGATAAGTGTTTTCCTAAGTCAAACCCCAGGTTTGAAATTAACCCTATAATGAATAATTGATAGAAAAGAGAGCTTAACTTTATAGTATAGATGCTAAAACCTTAAGGACATGGAAAATCCACAATATTATACCTCAAGCTTGGTGTTGTTGATGATGATGCATTTCTCTTTGGATATGACCCTTAAGAGTTGATGCAATAACATGACATGACAAGACAAAATCAATCATGAAAAACCACTTGCATGAAGATTGTTGCTCCATAATGCTTAGATTTAGAGAAATTCAATTAAAATGCTTTCTCTAGGAGTTGATTGGAATGTGGATGGACAAAAATAAATTAGGAAAGATGCCCTTATGTAGGGTTGCCAAGGTATTCCATCAATTAGGTTGACCTCCAATAATTGCATTCAAATATCAGGATCAAATCAACTAGAAGGAACCGATACACTGACATATTCAAATTTTAGCCCAATCTAGGTGCACTAGGGCACATATAACCATAGTTCACCCAAAAAGGAGTGAGACAAAGACAAATTTAGTGTACATAAGCTCACAAAAAATATTTTAATAACCATATCACCATATGACAACAATTTTGTAGTAACAAGTCTAGAAATTGCCTTGAAAAAGAGCTAGGAAGAGACACTGCAGTGCCCACTCTTTTTTGGCTTGTCAGACTTTGTGGTTTTGATTTTCTATGTGGCTTCGACACTTTTCATGTTGGTCAATTTTTTTTTGGATATGATGCGTGTATATGTCTTTTGGGTTTGCATGTGATATTCATACTCTATGTTCTATGGATTGTTGGCATAATGAAGATTTTCATATTGTTGACTGTGATGTGATTATTTGATGTTATTTATGTTGTGATAGTTAAATGATTATTGGGATGGATTATATATGTGATGTTAGGATTTAATCATTATATTTATCGATGTTTATTTGTTCTGACATACACTTTATTTTATCCTTGTTTTGCTTGGGTGAAAGGGAAAACCACCACACTGCTCTTTATGAGCAAGTTACATCGCTTCCATTCCCTTTTCACAATATGACATTATATGGGTTATATGTATATGTTCGACAATTTTTTTATGCAGTTGCAGGTACCAAGCATCAACTCCACTCGAACCTTCATGTCTGAGCATGCTTTATGACCCAATGGTAAAGTAGAAAAATGGAGTTATCAGTCACACCCTTGGCCTAACCATCATTCCTACGGGAACGAGATCCTTGTACTTTGGTTGCCTAGTCATGTCAGTGTTAGTCTTGTTCGCCCTTTGTGTTTGTTAGTCTCAATTTGTTAGCCTTGTGTTTAGTTTAATGTTTATCCTATAATATTAGAGAGAAAGTATTTATATTAATATATTTATGGTAATTAAATATTAATAATTAATTGATTAATAAAATTAAAAAAAAATTGCGCGATATTATATTAAGTTAATTTCTTTAGCTAAGTAATTTAATCTACTCTACCTTTTGAAAATAATTATTTAAAAGGGAATTAGATATTTATTATAGGATTTTATTGTGCTCATGGAAAATTAATTTAAAAGGTAATTAATATTTAATTATTTTCAAAATTCAAAATTTGAATGTGTGGGGAGTTACAAAATAAGATTAATTATTGGAATTAATTAGAGGAATCTTATAGTTGTGTATGGGGAGTTACTTTTGGGGAAAAAACATATCCTCTTCTTTTGGGGGAAATTGAAAGACAAAAAGAAAACTTGGTTTTCCCATGAAGAATTTTGATGCATGGGAATTTTCTGGATATGGGGTTTTGGAAACGAATTTCAGGAAAATATGGTTTTGAAAAGCATAAATTGGGGAAACTTGATAATATTATACAGGGGAAGGGAATTGGAAGATTTTGCTTGAACTTTTTGGATTGTGTTTCGTGGATCGTGATTGGCGAAGCCATGGATTTTTTGGGGGGTTCAATTTCCACCTTGATGGGACTCATTAAAATTTGAGTCAAGTTTAGAGGCCCATTTCAAAAAATTTCTTTGCATTTCCAAATGATAAAAAATGAGTCAGTTTGAATGGCCTAGTTAGAGAGAGGGTAAAATGGAGCCAATTGATTTTTAGGGGGTAAGGCTTGGGAAACATGTCCTACACCTTTCATTTGGCCTATTCAGTGATGTGAAACTTTTAGAATTCAATTTGGATAAGTTTATCATGTACCCATTTCGAGGGGTGAGCTGAAAGTGCATTTTAGGCACAAATGCAGATTTTACCAAGTAGCCTAATTTGAGTGTTTATATATTTTTCCCTATTGATCTTCATGATTAAATTCAAAATGGATTCAGTTGTATGCATAAATGTGAATCAACCTACAAATTTTTAAGTCTTAACGAATCCATTTGCTCAGTTTTTGAAGATCAATCCATTTGCAGTTTGTGTGGTTTGACAAGTCCCTGTTTCAGCAGCTAGTCAGAGCCCTATTTCGCATAAGTGTAAAATTTGCCTCAGTGGGTGTTATGCTAGAATGTTTGTTTCAAGTTTTTGTGGGTTTAAATGATGAGCTATGTTTCAAATTTCAAGCCTTTGCCAATCCGTTTGATCGGTTTTTAAAAGGGTTCATTGAGCCATCTTTTCAATCTTCCGCACTTTCATTGTCATATCAATAGATTGTGGCCATTTTCAAGAGCACAACATTTGTACCCAATCAGAATTTTGATCAAACTGAGATTTCAAAGATTTAATATGTACTTCAAGGTACCTATGTTTCCAATTTGAGGGTCTACGGAGGTCGTTTGATATTTTTGAGAAAGGCATCATGTGTTGCCAAAACATTGACTTCATCAGGTCCGCAATGTCGACAAAGCCAGTTGGTCATTTTTGCCAATTAATATCTCTTCACTCGGGACTCATCTTCAAAAACCACTTGGTAGAGTTCATCCTTGTATATCAAAGTACATGCCTGTCAAATAGTGAGGTCCAAAAAGGTGTTTTGACTGGCTTGAAAAATACGTCTTCGCGATTAAATGTGAAAATGTGGCGTAAGTGCTTGAAAGTTGCAAAACTCAGTTTGATGATTTGAAAATGTTGCCAATTGTATCCTGAGGTATTTCAGAGGTCAGTTGCATGAAAGCAAAATTTTTTTTAGTCAAACCCACTTTGGGGCCCGACCTAGCTCATGCCTGTGCAGTATTATTTTATTGGTGACTTGGCCCTATGAGCATCTCCAGAATGATGAATACAGAGAGGGGGGGGTGAATTAGTATTCCAAAAATCTCTGTACTTAAAGACTTACATAGTCTGAAGATAAACTGATAAAACAGTCTAACAGACAGACCAGTTATCACACATGCAAACCAAAATGCGAATAAAACATTCACCCACAAAAGAAATACAACCATAACACAAGATATTTGACGTGGAAACCCAACTGGGAAAAACCATGGTGAGATGGAACTCACAAGTCACTATCTGCAGAATAGAAACCAGACCGGTTAAGGTCTTACAATGTTCTTCACTAGAATAGATCCTGTTAGGAATCTCAATCTCTGTTAGGAGATAAGTCCGATTAAAGACTACCTTGTTACAGGATTTCAAATTCAAAGAAGTGAACCACCTTGTTAGAGGATTTTACAAAGGCTTTGAGGCCTACCTGGTTAAGGGCTACAGACTTGTCAAAGATGTGAGTAATCAACAAGTGTTTGATCTATCTTATAGCACAGACTGCTTGGTTAGATCTAGTATAGTTCACTACTAATGCACTCCAACATTACTTCAGTCTTCTCTATCTCTTTCTGTTTATAGCTCTATCTTCTCAAATAAGATTGCTCTTACAATAACTCAACAATCAACTTAAAGCCTAGCCACAACATAAACCCTTTCAGTAACAACAACCACCCAAAATCCTAGACATGATGTCCTTATAAAGGAATCTGATTTCATGTCGGTCCAATAGGATTACATTACAATTTCCTAGGTTCAATGAATCTAGACATACTCAGTAACATGACACAAAAAGAACCGTCAGTGTGTCGGCACCATCAATCAATCGATGGGTTGGTAACTCATCACAGAGTATTATCAGTTCATACAAAATACCAGTTGTCGGTTTGACAAAATTGAAGACTAGTAAGAATGTGTTGTACCACTTTGCTCCCTTGTACCGGTTGAGATCTATGAATCACTTGGGGTCAACATGCCACTTCAGACCGGGAAACACATTCTGCAAAATTACTAGTCTAAAGACTAGAATACAGCATACTGGTTGGAACAAATACCAGTTGAGCTCTAACTCATACATATAAAGGGGTTCTCAGTACAAGTGTGTGTCCATCAATGACAATCACAACATAAACATAAAAAATACCAACAATCTCCCCCTTTGGCATTGATGGCAACACTTAGGAAAGTAAAATTTTGACATCTAAGTGTTTTACAACAAAAACTTGCCATTAACAAAATTGCTCCCCTAAGCATATACACTATCGCTTAATCAACACAATGTATAGCAATTTGGCATACAGAGCATAATCATTGAGACATCAGAGCATATAGCATATATCAAAACATATATCAAAATTTCAAAAATAGATGCTTCTCCCTATTTGTCTTCAAAATAGATAGAGTACTTCTCCCCCTGTATCAGAAGATCAAAATTTTAAAACCAAAAATAGATACTTCTCCCCCTTTGCCAACAATGACAAAGTGTTGCTGAACAACCCTGTTTCCAAAAAAAAAAAAAAGTTTATGACAACAATGAATAATACTTGTCAAAAACTGATTTATAGTCCTACAAAAATTGTTTCATGGATAGCGACCAGGATTCAAGTAGGGAGGTGGCCACTTCTTTTTCTATTTGCATCTGGTATACTTGTTCCTCCATGGCATCAACTGTGCTCAGCTCCTGCATGACTGTCAAGGCATCCAGGTTCAGATAACACTTCTGAAGAATTTGTAGACGTGGAAGTAAAACCAATTGTAGCTCCTGCAAATCTTTAGATCATGTATTGATCTCTTGCTCTATTTTGGCTGATTGGATCTAGAACCGGTGAATGGTTTGCCCATATGTTGCAAAGGAATCATAAGGTGTCTTAAATGTGCCCAAGTAGCACTGCAAGTCCATTTGAAGCTTTTGCTTCTTAGCTAGCACATCATCGCAGAACAAATGAGGTTGACAGATTTTGCTTAGTAGCAAGTTTCCCTCATCAAAGGCATTCCTTATGTCCTTTTGGTCTTTCAGCAGTTCAGTCCTCAGCTCATTCATCTTTTTCACCAGAGCAATGTTAAGAGCCTTTTGATGCTCTTTCTTGACATTTTCCTCAGTTGCTTCTTCCAAGCTCTGCACCTGATCATCCACTACAGTACATAGTAGTTTGAGCTATGCTAGTGATGATTCAGTGTTAGGAAGATTGGTACTAGGGATTAAATCGGTAAGGGTGTCTACAGCCGCCTGAATTATGTCCTATTCCTTTTTCCTACGAATGATCTCAAAGCGCTCTTAAGCAACCTTGATGCTCTGCATAAGCTCTAACTCACTTGTAGATTGGAGATCGATAGGACTAGAGATATCAGCCAGTTTGGCTTGACTCTCGATTGCCTTCAAAGTCTCCATCTGAGTGCTCTCCATTGCTTTTGCTACCTTGTCTGCTTCTACATTCTTCCTTTTCTCTACTTCTTTCTTTTGTTCCTTGTCTTGCTCTTCTTTCTTTTTCCTGTCTTCTTCTTTCCTCTTCTCCTCTTCTTTCTCTTTTTCTTCCTTCTTCTTCCTTTCTTCTTCTTTCATCTTTTTCTTCTCTTCCTCTTCCTTCTTCTTCTTTTCTTCCTCTTCCTTCTTCTTTTCTTCCTCTTCCGTCTTCTTCTTTTCTTCCTCTTCCTTCTTCTTCTTTTCTTCCTCTTCTTTCTTCCTCTTCTCTTCCTTATCCTCTTCTTCTTTCTTCTTCCTTTTCCTCATCACTAAAATCATCATAATAATCTACTAAATCATGAAGTAATTTTCTCCTAATGTTCTTAACTGTCCTTTGAAAATGTGTCAAAGGTTTGTATGAGGAGATATCAATATTTATCGGTTTGGATGCTACCGGTTCATTCTTCTTCATTTTCTTTGTCTGTTTGGCTTTCTTTGGCTTTTCATCAAACTCGGTTTCTTCAGAGTCCAGTTCATTTGTCTTTGCCTTCCTTTTTCTTTCAAAGACTTTTGCCAGTGTCTCCTTCGGTTTCTTCTTTGCCGATGACCGCTTGGTCACTCTTGGAGTTACAGAGGTAGCCAATGCTGATGCTGCAGGCACTGCTTTGGCTTTCTTTGTTTCTGGTTCTTTTCCTTTCTTAACCGATGGTTCTTCAACTGGTGCAATCCTCTCCAAGTAGGTTCCAGTCCTTTTAGCCTTTGGATCAAGAGGCGAGACAATAAGGGTTGAGGCATACCCTTCCAGCATATCATACATAACTTCATAGCCCATTGGCTCCACTTCCTCCATTCTAGGCTCAATAGCCTCCATTAAGCATTTGTCCACCTGAATGGTGAAATAGATGTCATCTTCATATTTCTTAACTGTATCACCTCATATCCTTACCCTTTGACTCATCTTTCTTCTAAACTCATCAAAATATTTGTTCAGTACTTTAGGGTAACCGGTTCCAATGGCTTGTATTTCCTTGATCTGCTTGGTTACCAGTTGGTCATGAGACCACTGGACATCTCCTACTCCAGGAAAGTAGCCTTGGAAATAGAAGAACAACCCTATCAGTAGTTGTCCAAACTTAAACCTCAGTGCATTGTCCTATTTGATCACCTTTAGATTCAATAGGAGTTGCCTCTACATACCGGTGCATAAGTCAAAAGATGCATCCTCTTTAATCATCTGGTAAATGGCATTTACCACTGCAGCAAATACAAAATTAATCCTGTGGGCTGAAAAAATTATGTAGCCTATCACCATGCAGGCGTATTTCACCAGATCATCCTTGATAGGATTAACTATCATACCTCGTGAGTAACTTGTTGAACTAGTGAGCTTGGCCATTTAAGTTTTGCTTACTGTTCTTAGGGCAGGCATTTCCACTATGTTGCAAAAACTGGTGACTGCATGAATTTCCTGAGGTGTGATATCATGCATCCTTTCTAGGTACATCTTGTCACTATGGACTCTGCTCAAAATGATCTTGATGTGATCCTTCGTAAAATCTTTTAGAAAGTATACTGCATTATGGAGTTTCTTCTTCTCTAAGATACTAAACTCCAGTTTGATCTTTTTGTCCTTGCCACAAAATAAACATAACTCAGTGTGAATAGCTAAAGACCCTAGGTCTTCTATTTTGCAATCAATATAATAAAAAATTCCTTCTTCAACTATGACTCCACCTGGAACTTGTGATAAGGCATTATATTTGGACTTCCTCTGAATAAAACTTTCTGACTGAATGGATGTACTAGAACTGGTATGAGATGCGGAAGCCATTGTTGAGTATTTTCAAGAACACAAAAAATACCTTTACAATGCAAATTTAGGGCTTCCTGATTCTGCTTCACTCCACTCTCCGTCGGTTGCCGAATCACTGCTTTGTGTTCTCCATGACCGCTTGCAAACTGGATTTGAATTTCCTTCAAGATTTATCAATCTCTTGAAATCTTAGCTCAAATCGCCTTTTCTTCGCTCTGCACTTGAAAACTTTTCTTCCCTCAAAAATAGATAGTGAGAAATGATTTGAAATATGCTTTTATACATGTCTCTCACCTACCGCCATTAATGCTCCTCTATTAGGGCAAAAAACCCTAATTTGCCTCCTTGACCGTTTCCAGTCTTCTGCCAAGCGACAGGTATCACATACTGATTAAGGTCTTTTACTGGTGTAACCGGGGGTTCACGATCATTTCACCATTTTCTCCCCCTAAGCCTCTTTGGGGCTTAGTTTACTGGTTCCGATATTTCCACACTAGGTGCAGAAACTGGTTCCTCTTCCAACATTGTTGGTTTCTTCCTCCAAGTTCTATTCATGTCCGCTTGAACTTTTTCAACATCAACTTCTCCTTTCTGAGTGACCGGTATATCATCAGATATACTCTTTCTTCTTTTGCAGAATTTTGCAATGTGACTCAGTTTGTTGCAGTGATAGCAAACCAATCCAGGTGCTCTCCAAGGTCCATTGTTCATATTTCCATTCTTCCTTCTGCATGTAGCCGTAGTGTGTCCATGTCCATGAAAAATCCAACAATTTTCTCTCCATTCGGTTGCCAGTTGATAACCATTGTTGCTTGATTGATAATTGTAGGCATTGAACCGGTTAGGGTTCTAGTTTACAAAAGATTCTGGACTAGCTCCTTGGGTCCTCTAAGGATATCTTTCGGTATTGTTCATGACAGACCTGCATTCAGATGCTCTATGACCAAACTTGTTGCATGCATAACAATGACCATTGAACTTATTGGATCTAGGTACATTGTTGATAAAACATGGAAAATTATTGTAGGCTTTGCTCCTACATACATTGGCAGTGTGTCCTTCTTTAAGACAGTTAAAGAAAACAGGTTTGAATTTTTGCTTACCTTTTCCTTTGAGTGTTGGTTGCTTCTTTGATGCTTTAGCATTTGTTCCTGAGGATTCTCCTTCCTCATGTCCAGAGAAACCAAGACCATTGGTATTCTTTACCGGTCTAGATGACTCAAGCTTTTGCTCTAGCTTGACAGTACTTTTGCCAAACTTAGCAAGTATTTCCTTTGACTCAAAGAGTTCTTTGGAAATAGCAGTATTTGTCTCCATTAGACTTGCATTTTTAGAGATGGCTATGTTTAGTTCACCTTGCATGTCTTCCTTTTCCATCTTGCTCTCATGAAGGGGAGCAGTCAATGCACTAATCTCTTGTTTCAACTTGTAGATCTCATGATCTCTATCCTTTACTCGATCTTCAATTTTCCTACGGTTCTCAAGCTCTTGACTAAACCAAATAGTCAGTCCTTCCAACTCCTTTCTCAGATTGGAGTTTGAATCATTCAGCTTATTCACTTTTGCAATCATGGCTTCCATATTAGCTTCATCTTCAGAACTACTTTCAGATAGCTCCATCAGCTTTTCTGCATATTCTCTCCTTTTTGCTTGAGATGCCTTGTATTTGACCATAAGATCATCATAGGCTTGCTCAGACTTAGTGAGCCATTGAGTAAGTTCCCTCAAAGTGTATTCCCCCATATCTCTTTCCAAGTGGTTAAACTTATAGAAAGGTAGGCTCTGATACCAATTGATGAATACTAAGAGGGGGGGGTGAATTAGTATTCCAAAAATCTTTGTACTTAAACACTTACACAGTCTGAAGATAAACTGATAAAACAGTCTAATAGACAGACTGATTATCACACATGCAAACCAAAATGTGAATAAAGCATTCACCCACGAAAGCAATACAACCATAACACAAGATATTTAACGTGGAAACCCAACTGGGAAAAACCACGGTGAGATGGAACTCACAAGTCACTATCTACAGAATAGAAACTAGACCGGTTAAGGTCAGACTAGTTAAGGTTAGATCGGTTAATGTCTTACAATGTTCTTCACCAGAACAGATCCTATTAGGAATCTCAATCTCTATTAGGAGATAAGTCTGATTAAAGACTACCTTGTTACAGGATTTCAGATTCATAGAAGTGAACCACCTTGTTAGAGGATTTTACAAAGGCTTTGAGGCCTACCCAGTTAAGGGCTACAGACTTGTCAAAGATGTGAGTAATCAATAAGTGTTTGATCTATCTTATAGCACATACTGCTTGGTTAGATCTAGTATAGTTCATTGCTAATGCACTCCAGCATTACTTCAGTCTTCTCTATCTCTTTCTATTTACAACTCGATCTTCTCAGATAAGATCACTCTTACAACAACTCAACAATCACCTTAAACCCTAGCCACAACATAAACCCTTTCAGTAACAGCAACAACCACCCAAAACCCTAGACATGATGTCCTTATAAAGGAATCTGATTTCATGTCGGTCCAATAGGATTACATTACAATTTCCTAGGTTCAATGAATCTAGACATACTCAGTAACATGACACAAAATGCACCGTCAGTGTGTCGACACTGTCAATCAATCGGTGGGTTGGTAGCTCATCACAAAATGTCAGTTGGTAACTCATCACAGAGTATTACCGGTTCATACAAAATACCGATTGCCGGTTTGACAAAACTGAAGACTGGTAAGAATGTGTTGTGCTGCTTTGCTCCCTTGTACTAGTTGAGATCTACAAACTACTTGGGGTCGACATGCCGCTTCAGACTGGGAAACACATTCTACAAAATCACTAGTCTAAAGACTAGAATACAACATACCGGTTGGAACAAATACTAGTTGAGCTCTAGCTCATACATATAAAGGGGTTCTCAATACAAGTGTGTGTCCATCAATGACAATCACAACATAAACATCAAAAATGCCAACACAGAATAATATTGACATCCATTGTTGGAGTAGAATATTTGTATGTTTCCCATCAGAGGATAATGCAAAGTGGGAGTGTCTTTTGTAGTCAAAACAACCCAGGCATTTTACAAGTTCATGGTAAACATGCAAATACTAGTGCAATTTTGAAATGGGATGTGGAAAGTATGGAAATTCTTCACCACCAAAGATGGAAGAGCAAATAAGTTTTAAAACATTAACAAATGTAAATTGGCAGATTTAATGCCTCCTCCCTCCTATGTGTGTTTGAGGGAGCATTGAGAAACCAAGCAAATGCAAGGGTCATGCTTGGGTAAATGGACATAGTATTGGACATTATTGGCCTACCTTCCTTTCTCCAGAAAATGGTTGTGATAATACATGTGACTACAAAGGAAGTTATGATCAATACAAATGTGTGAAAAATTATGGCCAGCCTTCTCAAAAGCTATATCATGTTCCTCGCTCATGGATTCAGCCCATTGCAAATGTATTGGTGTTATTGGAGGAAATTGGTGGTGACCCAACTAAAATAGCATTTCTTACTAGATCTATAGAGTCTATTTTTATGTGAGTATCAGAATAATTTCCTTCATGGATTGATTTATGGGAAATGATCATGAAGGATGGATTGAGTTCAAATAAACTAGAACTTAGTCTTCACTATCTAGAGGGTCAACTTGTCTCATCCATAAAGTTTGCTAGTTTTGGAACTCCACAAGGACAATGTGGAAACTTCAAACATGGTGAGTGCAATGCGATAGACACACGATCCATCATTGAAGAGACATGTATTGGAAGGAGAAGTTGCTCAGTTTTGGTTTCAGTAAAAAAGACTGGGAGATCCTTGTTGTTTCATACATAAAGCTCTATGTGGCAGTTTGAAATAGGTTAATTTAGAAGTTCAACACACCTCTTGCCAAAGACTCCCCTGCATGGTAATAGAAGAGGGCAAGGAATCATTTAAATCTTTGAACAAAGCCATGGTAGTAGCGGCAATTAGCAATGATCCTCTATGTGGTATGAAGGTTTGGAAGACTATTAGAAGCTCCAACAGATGATTGAAAACTAGTCAATGCCTCCCTCAGACATGACTTGTGGTAAGTGGGAAACCCACGTGAGGTGCAGGCCAAGTGATACCTTTGCTGGGGAGCATGGGGAGGTAAAAGCAAATCACATTTGGCAAGTGTAGTGCCTTCAACCTCCACATTTCCTTGCTAGTAGCATGGCATATTGAAGGCATTGGAAGCATGTTTCAAAACAAATGCAGCTTTTGTAGAATCGTTTCACACCTCCAATCTCCTTCTGCATCCTCCCTTCCTCCATGTGGTGTTGTGGGAAATGATTCAGTAATAATAGTCCATCCTCTGCGATGTGCCAATGAAATGGTATTAAAATGTTCAAAGGTAATTTTCCCCCATTTTGGTGTGGCGTGGTGGAGGTTCAAAAACCCAAGCAAATGCTATGGCATGCATCCTCTCTTTACTCATGTGCTAGGGATTGGGCGTTGAAGTTTGCAGAGGCGTCAAACTCCTTGGCAAAAGAATGGTGCCATTAAAACTCTTAGGCAAAACCTTGAAAATGCAGTCCCAAATGAATAACATTATCCCACATTTATTGTGGGGGGAAACTTTTTGGTGTTTATAACCAATAACCCACACATCTAATATGTTAAAGCCTTAAAGCTTTTGACGGACGGTGCTCATTGGACACCCAAGTGGACCCCATGCACATGGGCATGGATCCCAAGGTGACCAAGAAGATGACAGATGGTGATAGGTGGACCCCACGTAGGCACGGATCTCGAGGCAAGAAGGCAAGTTTTGTAGGAAATGAAGGGCTTAACTAGTGAGCAAATCCCAAGAAAATCGATGATCGACATGACTTCGTAGGGTGGAGATGCTTACTAGTTAAAGGCTACAAAATGGTGAAAAGAGTCTGCAAAGAAGGAGCGAGTTAAAGACCCTGCAGGTTTGAGAGATTGGACGGCTTGCACAACTTCGTAAAGGAAAGAAGCTCGCCAGTTAAGGGTTGTGAAATGGCGAAAATCCCAGGCCGAAAATGCAGTGAAAGTGAGGAGTTAAAGATTGAGCATGTCCGCGGAGATCCAACGGCTTGCATGATTTCGGAGCCCGAAGATACACGAAACTTACCCATCACGAAATAGTGAAAGCTAGGTGGCAGGTCCGGTTGGCTATCCAGTAGGCGAGTCCCAGGGAGGTGGTTGTCCAGTGATGATGAGATGGTGGTGACATGGCGCACACATGGCGTACATGTGGATAGACAAGTGGTAGTGACAAAGTGACATGTGGCGGTGATGAGGTGTCAGCCGAGGTGGCGCTTAGTGGATCCCATCGACCAATTAGGGGCTACCACGTGGCAAGGTGTCAGGGCAAAAAAGGAGCCAAAAATCAAAATTAAAATTAGTTATATATATATATATATATATATATATATATATATAGTGCAAACTATATTAAAAATTTGAAAAATTTAAATGATTGTGCACACATGAGTGATAAATTCGCCCAGGGCTCTATTTTTACTCAAAATGGCAAGTATTATATATTGCCGGAAAGCTCTCGAGATGAGGAATGCAGTTGTGAAGTTGGTTTCAGCAGAAATCAGATATTTTGAGAGTAGTTTCCATGGGAAGGAAATGAAATTTAGTTAGGGAAAGAAGACACTTGGCAAATTTTGATGAAACCTAATCTTTTCCCTCTTCCTTCTTATTCCAATTTTCTTCTCATTGTAAGGGTTCTAGAAATTTGGAGAAATGCTTCAGATTTGATGGCTTCCATTTTCTAAATATCTTGACCCAAGTTTGTAAATTCTTTTGTTTGGTTTTAGGGTATAGAGGATTACAGTGCAGTATTCAAGATGTGTTTTCTAGTTGCAAACTTTACTTGTGTCAGGCATGAGTAATTTCCCACAAGATTGCCTCTGTGATATGTTTTTTTCATTATTATGAATTCAATCCTCAAGGAGGATGAAATTTGTCAATTTCAAGGAAGTTGTGTGATTGTTTGTGGGTATCCTTCAAGGAAGGTTTTAAACTCTGTAATTAGTCATGAATAATGGAATGTGTCCCAGATTTGATGTTTTTTTGTGAGTGGAACTGAGTAATGCATTAATATAAGGTGTTAATGCAAGGATATCAATTAAGGAGAACCAATTTGTGACTAGGATGCATATTTAAAGTTTTGTGTATGACTCTATTGTCCAATGAACAAGGCACTAGTCTTGCAAGTTTGGGGATGTTTTCAGATCAAACAAATTAAAAGAAGATCTATTTCCCTTTGTGTTAAGGGTTGCATTCTTTCATTCCAAGCTCTTTTTCATTTGTGGTTTATACAGATTTAGCCAATCTGTAATGTATTTCTAGATTTGGTGAGTTTGTGGAATGATCTATTTGCTTATTGTTGATGTAGTTATGTGTTTGTAATCATTGTATTTAATGTATCAAAGGGTGTCCCCCTAGGTCTAGCATACCCTGAAGTGTAGGAGGATCATTAGGATCCTATGTTATGTTGTCCAGGCCCTGAAGTGTTTCATTGATTGAGATTGGCTATCTCATAGATAGATTTGCAAGTGTCCTTGGGTTAACCAGATTTGGTGTACAACACACCTCTATATTTGTTTCCGGGATAGCGTTTAGAGGTAGGGAATTTGATCCCTTTTTCACTTACGAATTTCATTGAAAGTTTGAAAGAAATTGGGATTATGTTTTGATTTTACATTAAAAAAAATTGGTATTGTTTGTTATGTCTCTAGAAATTATGGTTATGTTGATTTGATATTTTATTTCGGAATCAACTTGGTGTCTGAGAAATTTAAATCAGAATGTGATCAAGATCTGTGATTTTGGTTTTGTAATTTTTTTGGTAATTGTTTATAAGTGGGTTTTAAACCATGACTATGGTTTTAATGGGCATATTTTAATTATTGAATTTGTTATAAAATTCTAATTTGGATTTTTTTTTTATAGATATTTTGTATCTATAAATTATGGATTCTAAACATTAAATGTTCAGTATAAATTTTTGTTGATAGAATTTTTGTTTTAAATTGTTATTTTCTTTATGTGATCATGGGTCAACCCCGTACTATGGGGAGCCTCAACCCACAGCAGTGGGGAAATATTTACCCATGACTGTGAGGAGCCATTACCAAAGTTGTGGGATAGCTCTTCCTATAGTCGTGGGGAGTCATTTCCCATGTTGTGGGATGACTCTTCCCACAAACCATGGGGAGCCATTTCCCATGTTCTGGGATGGCTTTGTTGGCATTTTGATGATGTTTGTACTTAGTTGTGATTGTCAACACACTTATTTGTTGTATGATTTCAACTAGTAGTATGTGATGTATTGTTCAAACCGGTTTTATATGCCAATGTATGCATAGTCTTTGTTTGTAGAAGACTATCGGTGTTTGCAAAAGGACCTTATTGGTCAATGCATGACCGAGGACCTCAAGCAGTATGAGGACCCCAAGAGGTAGTCAATCTTTTTTTAAGATCAGAACACTATGTTCCAGTTTACTAGTCTTTGTTTGTAAACTGATAATCAGTATAATTTTTTTTGTTAACTGACAAACTTGTAAAGTGTGATGAGTTATCATCCACCGACACCGATGCGATGATTCTATGTCATTTTACAAATTGTGTCTAGATGCATTATACCTAGGAAATTGCAATCTAATCTCATTGGACCAACATGAAATTAGATTCCTATATGAGGATATCATGTCTAAAGTTTTGAGGGAGTTGTGTAGGAAGATTAGGTCTTTGCAATTAGTATCTTGCAACAAAAATTGAACGTGTGAAGTATAGAAGACTAAAGTGATGCTGCAATGCATTAACAAAGAGAAATCAAGGATCTAACTAAGCATTTTGTGCTACTTTATAGATCACTTGTTGATTACTAATCTCTTTGACAAGTCAGAAACCCTTAACCGGGTAGGCTTAGTTAAGCCTGTTCTAAATCCTCTAACAAGGTGGTTCACAATTGTGGATCTGAAATCCTTTAACAGGGTAGATTTTAACATGATTTATCTCCTAATAGAGATGTGGATTCCTAACAAGATCTGTTCTGGTGAAGAACATTGCAAGGCCTTAACCAGTCTGGTTACTATTTTGCAGATAGTAGACTTGTGAGTTTTACTCACCGTGGTTTTTCCCATTTGGGTTTCCATGTCAAAATATCTTGTGTTACTATGGCTAAATGCTTTATTTTCTATTTGGCTTGTTTGCATATTAACTGGTTTGTTGTTTAAAGGGCTATACCGGTCTGCAGTAAAATTGCTCAAGCGTTTGGTAAGGTTTTTGGGAATACTAATTCACCCCCCCTCTTAGTATTCATCAATTGGTATCAGAGCCAACCTTTCTTTAAGTTCAATTGGTATTAGAGCCAACCTTTCTTTAAGTCTAACTGCTTGAAAAGAGATATGGGGGAATACAGTATGAGGGAACTCACTCACCGTCTGGATGAATCTGAGAGAGCCTATGATGAGCTTAAGGTCAAGTATAAAGCCTCTTTAGCCAAAATAAGAGAACTTGCTAAGAAAATGCTAGAAATTAATGAAAACAACTCTTCTGATGAAGTAGACATGGATGCCCTAGTCGAAGAAGTGGAAAAACTGAATGAGTCCAAAATTAACCTGAGGAGGGAGTTGGAAGCACTGATCATTAGGATGAGTCAGGAACTGGAAAATCGAAGAAAAGCTAAGGATCTAGTGAAGGACAAAGAGCACAAGATCTTTAAGTTGAATCAATAAATTGGTACCATTACAACTTATCTACAAGAAGCTAAGGAAGAGAAAGAAGAAATGCAAGCAGAACTCAATGCAACCATCTCTCAGAATGAAACCCTAATGAAGACCAATGAAGCTCTTTTCAAAGAACTTGCTAAGATGAAGGAGATACTTACAAAGTTCAACCTAAGCTCTACAAAATTGGACCAACAACTGGAATCAATGAATCCATCAAGGGATACCACTAGACTTGGTTTCTCTACACATGAGGAAGGTGAATCCTTTGGAACCAACATTGATGCACCAAAAGAGAAAACGGTACTTGAGAACAACAACAAAAGAAAAGGTAAGTCCAAGTTCAAAACTATATGCTTTAACTATCATAAGGACATACTACCAATGTATGTAGGGGCAAGACTTATAATAATTTCCCTTACATGAAAAAAAATGTGTATAACCACAAGGCTAGAGCTGGTAGATTTAATGGTCATTGTTATGCATGCAACAAGTTTGGGCATAGATCTTTTGAGTGCAGATCGGTTATGAACAACCCTGGAGGTTATACACCAAGATCAAAAGGAGTTGTCCAAGAACCTCTTATGAACTAGAACCCAAACCGGTATAGAACCTATGACCAATGGTCAAATGGTTATGAAGCGATAAATGGTTGGCGTGCAACCTGTGCGATCTATCGTGGTAGCGGTCACACTACTACAACATGTAGGATAAATAATGGAAATGTGAACACTGGACCATGGAGAGCACCCGGTATGGTATTTTGTCATTATCACAAACCAGGACATATTGCCAGATCATGCAGACTAAGACGGAACCCATCGGAAGATAGATCAGTCAAACCAAAAGGTAAAGGAAAGGTCGATGTTGAAACCGTTCAGGCATATATGAATAAAACTTGGAAAAAGAAATTTGAAGAGAAGCCACGAGATGCACTAGTTTACACACCCAGTGTGGAGACCCCTGAATTGGCAAATTGAGCTTCGAAAAGATTAAGGGGGAAAATATCGGTAACAATATTTTAGACCCCTGGAGTATATCAGTAAAGTGCTTTTATCAGTATTGGTTATTTGTCGACCGACAGAAGAAATGAAGTGGTAAAAGGTAAAATTAGGGTTTGTACCCTAACGGTGATGCATTTATTATGGTAGGTAGGAGCATGTATAAAGGTGACTCTTGTACTCATTTTTACTTACATATTTTTGAAGAAGCATTTTTCTAACTTGAGTTGCACAACAAAAGTGATCAATCTTGCATTCGAAGAAATCCAGAAAGAAATCTTGTGCAAAACCCAGAAGTCATTTCAAGCTATCTAGAGTGGAGGTCAGAGAGGTAAAGAAAGCTTTTGGAGAAGTGTGTTGTGCTCAACATCGATGAACCCTAGTTTAGAGTGAAAAGGTATTTTTTGTCAAATCACTCTTATCATTTAGAATTATTTAGACATGGCTGATTCATCCAAAGTTGCTTCTAGTTCTTCCACACCTATAGAGTCATCCAAATCTCTTAGGAAGAAGATGAGTTACAATTCCCTATCTCAAATTCCCACCGAAGTCATTATTGAAGGGGATGTTTCTGGCTACATTGATTATAGACAGGAAGACCTAGGGTCTCTAGTGATTGACTCCCAGTTGAGTTTGCTCTGTGGAAAAGATAAGATGATTAAACTAGAGTATAGTGTGATCAAGAAGAAGAATTTCCACAATGCAGTTTATTTTCTCAAGGAATTCACAGATTATCATATAAGAATTATTCTTAGTAGGGTTCACGGTGACAAGATGTATCTTAAGTGAACCCATGATATCACACTGGAGACAATCCATGCCGTGACTGGTTTCTACAATATTGGAGAAGTTCTTATTCTTCGTAAGATCACAAAAGCCAAAGTGAAAGAGCTCATCGGTTTTGTGAGCGACAAGTGGGAAATGACTGTCAACACCATTAGAGATGACTTGGTGAAGTATGCATGCATGGTGATCAGGTATAGAGTATTCTATGCTAGTAGGATGAATTTTGTTCCTACAGCTATTGTACATGCTGCTTATCGAATGATCAAAGAAGATGCAGAGTAGGACTTGTGTACCTACATGAAAAAACAACTCATGGAGAATTTGAAATCCATCAAAGAGGACAAGGCACTAAGGTTCAAGTTTGGTCAACTACTTGTTGGGTTGTTTTTCTACTTTCAAGGGTATTTTCTAGGAGTTGGCGATGTTCAATGGTCGAGTGACCTACTAGTTACAAGACAAATCAAGGAGAGTCTACAAGAAGTGGGATCTACTTATTCAAAGACTCTGAACAAGTATTTTGATGAGTTCAGATTAAAGATGAACCAGAGAACAAGGCTATCAGGTGACCTAGTTAAGAAGTATGAAGATGATATTTGTTTCATGATCAAAGTGGACAATTGCATAATGGAAGCAGTTGAGCCAAGAAAAGGTGAAGTTGAGCCTATGGGCTATGTTTTGGTGAACGATAAACTCACTAGGTATGCCTCTACCCTACTTGCTTCACCTCTTGATCCAAAGAAGAAGAGGACCGGTACCTACTCTGAAAAGGTTAATCTTACTAAAGTACCAAAGCAAAGGAAGAAGAAAGTTGTGCCATCGGCATCGACACTGGTTACATCTGTTGCCAATTCAAAAGTGACCAAGAGGTCACCAGCCAAGAAGAAACCAGAGGCTATTCCCCCGAAGGTATTTGAGAGGAAGAGGAAAACCAAGAGCAAAGCACGGGATTCAGAAGACATTGAGTCAGAAGCTGAAATGAAGAAGATGAGGCTATCGGGTAAGAAGACCAAGCTAACTGGTAATGTACCTGCAACTTCTGTACTGGTAAATATACACATTGCTTCTTACAAGCCTATGACACATTATTAAAGGATTGTAAAGAATATTAGAAGGAAAATTCTTGATGATCTAAAAGATTATTTTGATGATGTTAATGATACTGAAAAGAAGGAGGTAGAGTAAGAACTCATTAAGTATTTATGTGATAATTATTGGTCTCCAATCGACATTAAACATATAGTTTCTAATTCTTTGGATAATAAATGGCACATTGTCATTGAAAAGGAGCAAACAATTAGGGAGCAAATTTTTGCTCAATATTTTCCATATGCTTCCAATTCTGAATTATTTGAGATTCTTGATCAGTATAAAGGCATTTTTTTCATGAGAAAGAGAAGACTTCAGTTACTTGAAGGGAAAATCTTTGAAGTGGTAAAGGACACTCATCTACAGGCTCAAAAAGTTGTCAAGATGCAAAAGGTATCTGAAGCAAATCTATAGGTTGAGCAAGGGTTTGACCTATCAAAATCAAAACTGGATGAAGTCTTCAATGACCAGGGAGAAAGAGTAGCTGAGAAAAATGATCCTATCGATGTGGATGCATTAGATGCTGAAGGTACTAAACCGGAGGAAGATGAGAGAGATAAAGAAGAGAAGGAAAAAGTAGAGAAAGAGAAAGTGGAGAAAGAGAAAGTGGAGAAAGAGAAATAAGAGAAAGAGAAAGTGGAGAAAGAAAAAGTGGAGAAGGAGAAAGAAGAGAAGGAGAAAGTGGAGAAGGAGAAATATGAGAAGGAGAAAGAAGAGAAGGAGAAAGTGGAGAAAGAAAAAACAGAGAAAGAGAAATCAAAAAAGGAGAAAGAAGAGAAGGAGAAAGCAGAGAAGGAAAAAGATGAGAAGGAGAAAGTAGAGAAGGAGAAAGTGGAAAAAGAGGAGAAAGAGAAGGCCGACAAGGAGGCCAAGGAAAAAGAAGGGCAGGAGAAGAAGAGACAAGAGGAGATTCCCAAGGCAAATGGATATCAAGTTCAATCTAAACAGGTTGATCCCACCAGTCACAGTGAATTGACTCTTGCCTGTCTTACCAAATCTGTAGACAAAAATGAGCTACTTAGAAGTATTCAACTTGCTCAAGAAAGATTGGAGGAACAAAGAAAGAAGAAAGAAAAAGATGTTATTCAATTTTTTGTTGATACTCTTTCTAGCTTAGTCCCCCATACTAATCTTTCCAATACTAATTCCTCACTGGCCCAGTTGAAGCTTCTATGCACAATAGTGGCTGATTAAGTGCAATCATTGGAAGATGTTGCCCTGGCTACTACAGAGAAAAAGCATGAAAAAGCACTAAAAGTTGCATTTGTGAAGAAAATTGATGAAGATAGAGCGAAGATGACCCATCAGAGAGATGATATCAGTCTGGCAATAGCCCAATCTATTTTGTGATGATGCTCTGAAGAAGAAAGGTCAACTCCAACTGAAATTAAAGAAGTATATGGAGACCTTCAAAGTGCCATATGATTCCTTCACAATATATGGGCAGACTGTACAAACTTACAGGCAACAAATTGTTAGGATTGATTTAGAGATTTGCAAGAAGACTCAAGATCTGCAGAAGCTTTGGTTTCTTTTATTACCTAGCTTGTAGATTCTTTAGACGTGCTTTATGAACATGGAAGCCATTATTGTCACTCAGGAAATGAGCACTATGGATGCCATGGAAGAGTTAGCATTCCAGATGAAGACTCAGAGTGAAATTGCTGCCTCACTCCTATATATTTGGTCTACGAACATGAAGGAATTTCTTGTTGGCATTTTTGATGTTTATGTTGTGATTGTCATTGATGGACACACACTTGCATTGAGATCCTCTTTATATGTATGAGTTAAAACACAACCGGTATTTGTTCGAACCGGTATGTTGTATTATAGTCTTTAGACTATTGATGTTTTGCAGAATGTGTTTCCTAGTTTGAAGCAGCAAGTTGACCTCAAGCAGTATGAGGGTTTAAAGCAGCACAACACATTTCTACCAATCTTGATTTTTGTCAAACTGGCAATCAGCACTTTGTATGAACCGGTAATACTTTGTGATGAGTTACCCACCGATTGTTTGACAGTGCCAATATTGTAGCGATGCTTTTTGTGACATATTACCTAGTATGTCCAGGTTCATTGAACCTAGGAAATTGTGATGTAATCCTATTGGACCAATATGAAATCAGTTTCCTTTATAAGGACATCATGTCTAAGGTTATTTGGTTGCTATTGTTATTGTTGTTGTGATAGTTGATATTTCGGCTAGGGTTTAAGGTGGTTGAGGAGTTGGAGAGATTATGAATGTGTAGAAGACTGAAGTAATGCAATAATGCATTAAGAATGAGCTATCAAGAGTCGGTGCTATTAGCTAGATCAAACATTTGTTGATTACTCACATCTTTGACAAGTTTGTAGCCCTTAACCGGGTAGGCCCAAAAGCCTGTTATAAATCCTCTAACAAGGTGGTTCACACCTATGGATCTAAAATCCTCTAGCAAGGTAGTTTTTAATAGGACTTGTCTCCTAACAAAGATTGAGATTCCTAACATGATCTATTCTGGTAAAGAACACTATTAGACCTTAACCGGCCTAACCTTAACCGATTTGGTTCCTATACTGTAGATAGTGACTTGTGAGTTCCATCTCACTGTGGTTTTTCCCTTTTGGGTTTCCACGTCAAAATATCTTGTGTTATAGTGTTTGTGCTTCTGTGGGTAAATGCATTATTAGCTATTTGGTTTGCATGTTTGTTTACTGGTTTGTCTATTAAACTATTTTACCGGTTTACTGCTAGTCTTGTAAAGTGTTTAAGTGTGAAGGTATTTGGCATACTAATTCACCCCCCTCTTAGTATTCATCAATTGGTATTAGAGCCAACCTTTCTATAAGTTTAACCACTTGGAAAGAGATATGGGGGAATACACATTGAGGGAACTTACCCACCGGCTCACTCAGTCTGAGCAAGCCTATGATGATCTTATGGTCAAATACAAGGCATCTCAAGAAAAATGAAGAGAACATGCAGAAAAGCTGATGGAGCTATCTGAAAATAGTTCTTCAGATGAAGCGAACATGGAAGCCCTAATAGCTGAAGTAAATAAGTTGAATGAATAAAACTCCAACTTGAGAAAGGAGTTGGAAGGATTGACTATCTAGATGTGTCAAGAGCTTGAGAACTGGAGAAAAGCTAAAGACCTAGTGAAAGAAAGAGATCTTGAGATCTCCAAGTTGAAACAAGGGATGAGTGCCCTAAATGCTCAACTCCATGCAAGCAAGGTGGAAAAGGAAGAAATGCAAGGAGAACTCAACACTACCATCTTTGAGAATGAAAACCTGTTGGAAAAAAATACTGCTATTTCCAAAGAACTCTTTGAGTCAAAGGAAATACTTGCTAAGTTCAACAAGAGTACTATCAAGCTAGAGCAAAAGCTTGAATCTGCCAAACCGGTCAAGAATACCAATGGACTTGGTTATTCCAGCAATGAGGAAGGTGAAACCTTTGGTACAAATGCTGGAACATCAAAGAAACAACCGACATCAAAGGATAAAGGTAAGCAAAAGTTTAAAACTATTTGTTTCAACTGTCTTAAAGAAGGACATACTGCAAATGTGTGTAGGAGTAAGGCTTACAACAATTTTCCTTATTTTCTAAATGATAAGCCTAGACCCTATAGATTTGATGGTAACTGTTATGCATGCAACAAGTATGGGTATAGAGCATCTGAATGCAGGTTTGTTATGAATAACACTGGAAGATATCCTCAGAGGACCCAAGGAGCTCGTCCTAAACCTTTTGTGAATTAGAATCACAACAGGTTTAATGTCTTCAATCATCAGCCAAGAAGCAGTGGTTATCAAGCAGCAACCGGATGGAGAGAAAATTGTATGATCTATCATGGTCATGGTCACACTACTACAACATGCAGAAGGAAGAATGGAAACATGAAAAATGGACCTTGGAGAGCACCTGGATTGGTTTGCTATCACTACAACAAACTGGGTCACATTGCCAGATTTTGTAGATCAAGAAAGGACATATCTAATGATATACCGGTCACTCCAGAAAGAGACATTGATGTTGACACTGTTCAAGCGGATATGAACAAAACCTAGAAGAAGAAACCAACAGTGTTATAAGAGGAACCGATTTCTGCACCTAGTGTGGAAATAATAGAATTGTTAAACTAAGCTTCAGAAAAGCTTAGGGGAAGCAAACAGCAAAATGTTTCGAACCCCCAGTTTACACTGGTAAAAGACCTTAACCAGTATGTTATACTTGTCATTTGGCAGAAGATCAGAAATGGTAGAAAGGGAAAATTAGGGTTTATGCCCTAATGAAAGAGCATTAATGATGGTAGGTGAGGAATATGTTTAAAAGCATTTTACAAATCATTTCTCACTATCAATTTTTGAGCGAAGAAATTTTTTTCAAAGACCAGAGCGATGAAAAGGCGATTTGAGAAGAGATTTTGAGAAATTGAGAAACCGAGAAAGAGATTCAAATTCAAACTAGAAATGGGCAAGTGGAGAACACAAAGCAGTGATTTAGCAACCAACGGAGTGTAAAGTGAAGAAGAATCGGCAAGCCCTAATTTCACGTATTTCAAAAGGTATTTCTCAAGTTCTTAAGATTTCTATCATGGCTTCTGCCTCACATACCAATTCTAGTGCATCTGTCGAGTCAGCAAGTTTTATTCAATAGAAGTCCAAGTATAATTCCCTATCACAAGTTCCGGCTGGTGTGATAGTAGAAGAGGGAATTTCTGACTACATAGATTGCAAAATAGAAGACCTAGGGTCTCTAGCTATCCACACCCAGTTAGGTTTATTTTGCGGTAAAGATAAGAAGATCAAACTAGAGTTTAATATTTTGGAAAAGAAAAAGCTCCACAATGTTGTCTACTTCCTGGAAGATTTCACAGAAGATCACATAAGGATCATTCTGAGTAGATTCCATGGTGATAAGATGTACCTGGAGAGGACACATGACATCATGCCACAGGCAATTCATGCAGTCACCAGATTCTACAACACAAGGGAAGTGCCAGCCCTAAGAACAGTAAGCAAAACTAAAATGGCCAAGCTCACCAGTTCAATGAGTGACTCACAAGGCATGACAATAAATCCTATCAAGGATGATCTAGTGAAGTATGCGTGTATGGTGATTGGATACCAGACATTCTCAGCCAACAAGATTAGCTTTGTATCTGCTGTAGCAGTAAATGCCACTTACCAGATGATAAAGGAGGATGCATCATTTGATCTATGCACCGGTATGTAGAGACAACTCCTGTTGAATCTGAAGGCGATCAAACAGGATAATACACTTAGGTTTAAGTTTGGACAACTACTGGTTGGGTTGTTCTTCTATTTCCAAGGCTACTTCCCAGGAGTAGGAGATGTTCAGTGGTCTGGTGACCAACCGGTAACCAAGCAAATCAAGGAAAGCATTGAAGCACTTGGAACGGGTTACCCTGATATTTTGAACAAGTATTTTGATGAGTTGAGAAGGAAGATGAGCCAAAGAGTGAGGATATCAAGTGACATCTTCAAGAAATATGAAGACGATATCCACTTCATCATCTAAGTAGATGAATGCATAATGGAGGTTATTGAGCCTAGATAGGAAGAAGTGGAGCCAATGGGATATGAGGTGATGTATGATATGATGGAAGGGTATGCCTCTACCCTTATTTCCTCACCACTTGACCCTAAGGTGAAGAGAACTGACACCTACCTAGAGAGGATAGCACTAGTTGAGGAAACACCAACAATGAAAGAAAAGGAACCGACAGTGAAGAAGGCAAAGGCAGTGCCTGTAGCATCCACACTGGTTACTACTGGAACTCCAAAAGTGACCAAGTGGTCACCAGCCAAGAAAAAACTGGAAGCTGCACAGGCTAAAGTGTTCTAAAGAAAGAGGAAGACAAGGAACACCTCTCCAGACTTAGAAGAAACCTTGTCTGAGGAAAAGCCAAAGAAAACATGTCAAGCAAAGAGGAAGACAAAGGATGAATCGACATCATCTACACCGATAAATATTGATATATCCTCCTACAAACCTTTGACACATTGCCAAAGAACTATAAAAAACATTAGGAGAAAAGTATTGAATGATTTAATTGATTATTTTGGTGACTTTAATGATGATGAAAAGGAGGCAGTGGAAAAAGAAATAATTCAATATTTATGTATTAATGACTGGTCCCCTTCAGAAATTAGATCTGAAGCACCAAATTGTTTGTATAAGTCCTTAGACAATAAACGACGCATTGCCATAGAGCAGGAATAGGAAATGAGAGAAAAAGTTTTTGCTGAACACTTTCCTGATGTATCAAATTTGGAACTGTTCGGTGTAATGAACAAATACAAAGGTCTTTTCTTTATGAGAAGAGGAAGACTCCTATTACTAGAAGGAAAAGGTAAGGAAGTGCTCAAGGATACACACACTCATTCTCTAAATGTTCTAAAGATGCATCGAGTGGCTGAAGCCAAACAACAAGATAAGAAAGAAATGGTTATATCCAAACCAGGTGAAGTACTTGATGATGAAGGAAATCTGGTTGATGAACCGGTCGACACTATTGATGTCGATGCTCTGGATAGAGAAGATGTTACCCAAGAGATACCATCTGAGGCAACATGACAAGAGCAATAGGCTGAACAGGAGAAGAAAGCTGAGGACAGATAGGAAGCGATAAAGGAAGAGGCCGAGCAAAGGAAAAAGGAAGAAGAAGAGAAGCAAAAAAAGGAAGAAGAAGAAAAGAAGAAAAAGGATGAAGAGGAGAAAAAGAAGAAAGATGAAGAGGAGAAGAAGAAGAAGGAAGCAGAGAGGAAGAAGAAGGAAGAAGAAGATAAGGAACAGGAGAAGAAGAAGGAAGCAGAAAAGAAAAAGGTTGAGGAGGACAAGGAAGCAGAGAAGAGGAGAGAAGTAGAGAAGAAGAAAGTGGAAGAGGACAAGGCAGGAGAAGTGGTGAAGAGCACACAAATGGAGACTCCAAAGGCAACCGAGAGTCAAGCTAAACCAGCTGATCTCACCAATCCAATTGATCTCTAGTCTGCAAGTAAAATAGAGCTAATGCAGAGCATCAAGGTAGCTCAAGAGCATCTTGAAATCATTCGATGAAAGGAGTAGGATTTAATCCAAGTAGCTGTGGATACGCTTATCGATTTGATACCTAGTACAAATCTTCCAAACACCGATTCATCACTAGCTAGACTTAAGCTCCTATGCACAGTAGTAGATGATCAGGTGTAGAACCTTGAAGAGGCAGCAAAGGCTAATGTCAAGTAGGAGCATCAAAAAGCTCTTAATATAGCTTTGGTGAAGAAGTTGAATGAGCTCCGGATTGAACTGAAGAAAGGACAAAAGGATATAAGGGATGCTCTAGATGAGGGGAATCTGCTACTCAGCAAAATCTACCATCCCCATTTGTTCTATGATGATGTGCTACCTCAGAAGCAAAAACATGAAAAGGACTTGCAGTCCTACTCGAGCACATTCAAGCTGCCTTATGATTCCTTCACAACTTACGGGCAAACCGTTCACCAGTTTCACATCCAATCAATGAAAATGGAGCAAGAGATCAACACTGAGTCTAGAGATTTGCAGGAGCTACAACTGGTTCTACTCCCACACTTGCAAATTCTTTAGAAGTGCTATCTGAACCTGGATGCCTTAACTGTTACACAGGAAATGATTACAATTGATGCCATGAAAGAACAAGTCTCCCAAATGCAGATAGAGAAAGAAGTAGCTAGTTCCCTACTTGAGTCCTGGTCTTTGTTGATGAAACAATTCTTGCAGGACTTTAAATCTATTTTTGACAAGTATCATTCCTTGTCCTAAACTTTAATTATTTTTAATATCAAATGAAAACAGGGTTGTTCAGCTATACTTTGTCATTGTTGGCAAAGGGCGAGAAGAATTCTATTTGGAGAAGTATCTGGTAATCAAATTTTGATTATATGCTCTATATATCTCAATGTTTATGCTCTTTATGCAAAATTGTTATACAATGTATTGTCAAAGGGATAGTGTATATGCTTAGGGGGAGCAATTTTGCTAATGGCATGATTTTGTTGTAAAACACTTAGATGCCAAAATTTTATTTTCCTAATTGTTGCCATCAATGCCAAAGGGGGAGATTGTTGGCATTTTTGATGTTTATGTTGTGATTGTCATTGATGGACACACACTTGCATTGAGATCCTCTTTATATGTATGAGTTAAAACACAACCGGTATGTTGTATCATAATCTTTAGACTATTGATGTTTTGCGGAATGTGTTTCCCGGTCTAAAGCAGCATGTTGACCTCAAGCAGTACAAGGGTTTAAAGCAGCATAACACATTTCTACCAGTGTTCATTTTTGTCGATCCGGCAACCGACACTTTGTATGAACTGGTAATACTTTGTGATGAGTTACCCACCGATTGTTTGACGATGTCAATACTGTAGCGATGCTTTTTATGATGTATTACCTAGTATGTCCAGGTTCATTGGACCTAGGAAATTGTGATGTAATCCTATTGGACCGACATGAAATCAGTTTCCTTTATAAGGACATCATGTCTAAGGTTTTTTGGTTGTTGTTATTGTTGTTGCAATAGTTGATATTGCGGCTAGGGTTTAAAGTGGTTGAGGAGTTGGAGAGATTATGAATGTGTAGAAGACTGAAGTAATGCAATAATGTATTAAGAACAAGCTATCAAGGATCTAACCGAGCAGTCAGTGCTATTAGCTAGATCAAACACTTGTTGATTACTCACATCATTGACAAATGGAAGTAGTACATGTGTGTAATTTTGACAAAGGGGGTAGTGTATATGCTTAGGGTGAGTAATTTTGATTATGGCATTATTTTTGTTTTGTAAGCACTTAGATGTCGAATTTTGTGAAGTGTTGCCATCAATGCCAAAGGGGGAGATTGTTGGCATTTTGATGATGTTTGTACTTAGTTGTGATTTTCATTTATGGACACACACTTATTTGTTGTATGAGTTATTCTCAATCGGTAGTATGTGATGTATTGTTCAAACCGGTATTATATGCCAATGTATGCATAGTCTTTGTTTGTATAAGACTATCAGTGTTTGAATAAGGAGCTCACCGGTAAAAGCATGACCGATGACCTCAAGCAGTACGAGGACCCCAAGTGGCAGTCAATCTTTTTTTTAAATCAGAATACTATGTTCCAGTTTACCAGTCTTTGTTTGTAAACCGATAATCGGTATCTTTTTTCTCAACCGGTAAACTTGTAAACTGTGATGATTTATCATCCACCGACACCAATGCGGTGATTCTGTATCATGTTACAAATTGTGTCTAGATGCATTGTACCTAGAAAATTGTAATCTAATCTCATTGGACCGACATGAAATCAAATTCCTATATGAAAACATCATGTCTAGGGTTTTGAGGGAGTTGTGTAGGAAGATTCGGTCTTTGCAATTAGTATCTTGCAATAGAGATTGAACGTGCAAAGGACAGAAGATTGAAGTGATGCTACAATGCATTAACAAAGAGCAATCAAGGATCTAACTAAGCATTTTGTGCTACTTTATAGATCACTTACTTATTGATTACTAATCTCTTTGACAAGTCAGAAACCCTTAACTGGGTAGGCTCAATTAAGTTTGTTCTAAATTCTCTAACAAGGTGGTTCACAGTTGTGGATCTGAAATCCTTTAATAGGGTATTCTTTAACAGGACTTGTCTCCTAATAGAAATCAAGAATCCTAACAGGATCTGTTTTGGTGAAGAACATTGTAAGGCCTTAACCGGTCTGAAATTAACCGGTCGGGTTGCTATTTTGCAGATAGTAGACTTATGAGTTTTACTCACCGTGGTTTTTCCCATTTGGGTTTCTACATCAAAATATATTGTGTTATGGTGATTGTGTTATTATGGGTGAATGCTTTATTTGCTATTTGGCTTGTTTGCATATTAACCAGTTTGTTTTTTAAAGGGCTATACCGATTTGCAGTAAAATTGCTCAAGTATTTGGTAAGGTTTTGGGGAATACTAATTCACCGCCACCCCCCCCCCCCTCCTCTTAGTATTCATTAGGCTTCTCTCATAGGTCGTTGGGAAGTCATACCCATAGGCATGGGTATTTTCCATGCCCCCTGTCAATGCAATTCGCCTTTGTGTAATGTGCTTTGCTAAAATCATTTTGCTGAGTCTTTCATATTTATTTGATATATATATATATACATATATATATATATGTATATATATACATAAATATATATATATATATGTATATATATACATATGTATATATATACATATATATATATATGTATATATATATATATATACACACACACAATGAATCTATGCTTTATTATTCAGTTAGCTCCTGTGTAGATATGTGAGTATAAATTTTAGTTCTATTTAGGATAATTTATGTAATTATGTGTTTGTGTGTGTGTGTGTGTGTGTATATATATATATATATATATATATATATTTATGTATGTATGTATGTATGTATGTATGTATGTATTCTTATGAACTTGGGTAATATTTCATTTAATTTGATGTTGATCATTTTCAAGGATAACAAAATTGTAAGAATGAATTACATTTTTAAAAATGTTTTAAATAATATAAATATCAGTTTACTGTGCAAATTATTAGGAATAAAATGAGTTATAATGGTTCAAATTTTGGGTTATTGAAATTAATGTTTATTTGAAATAATTGACGTATACAAGTTATTATAGTCTCTTTGGTATTTTATTATAGTTGGATTCTCTTATGTTTGGCATTATGAGACCTATTTTTTCCTTTTGGTTTTTGTCTATCATAGTCGGATACTCAGATATGTTGTTGTAATGTATTTAGGTTCCAAAGGCTTAGGTCAATGTTTGAGTTCCTAATTGTGTATGGATTCCCTTCGTCTTGTAATGTAATGTGATTGGTGTCCTGCATGACTTCTATGCTAGTCAAGCTTTCTTTGTTTGCATAGTTCTTCCTCAATTGTAATCTTGTTCTAGCAAGTTAGTCAACCTTGCTATAGTAGAGGGGTCTTGACTCTTGGTGTTTCTGGGTGCTGTAGACCCTGTGTTGAATTTTGGTTTCCTAGGTGCAAGTCAAGGGGGAGTGGCTTTCCTTGGGAGTCGGGACACAAAGTGGTCGCTAGGGAAACTCAATGAAATTTTTGTAATCAAGTAAAAATTTTAATTAATGAACTTGGGTGGGTAGTTAGATCACATTAAAAAGAGTAATTGTTGCCTATTGGCATTCTACACTCTTATGAGAATAGTTGGTGTTGTCATTGATGGCAACCATCTGGCAACCTTCTGGCACTCATGCCACTGACAATTACTGGCATTGACAATAGACATCTACATACACTGACAAACACTTCATCGGTAGTGGCAACAATGCATACCAACACCCCAACCGATAGGGAATAAAATTTTGTTTATTGTATTTAAATGTCACTATCTTTTGTAAAGCCAACATGGCATATTGTAAAAGACTCATATATATGTATGAGATCTTATAGGTCATTAGAGAGAAGTAAGTATGTATGTATGCAAGTATGAAATTGTGTATAAGGTGATATAGTTGACAACGAAGGTTTTGGTAATGGAATGAACTTAAACGGGTACTGAACCTAGCATAGTTGATTCTATCTTGAAGTAGTACATTGTATTGGATTTCATAATCCACTTTTGTAGTCAGTGTGACTCTTAATGAGTAGTGAGCTCTAGGGAGTTGGCCTTCCTACATGTGCAGGCCCCTCATTGTAAGTAATATTTATTCATTGACTAGTGAGTGAATATTGTGGGTCACAAATCCTACCGAGGTTTTTCCCACACCGAGTTTCCTCATTAAACATCTTGTGTTATGGTGTGTTTTCTATGTTGTCTTTATTGTTCCTATTTACTGCATTAATTCTTATTTACTGGTACACTATTTTGGGATGCATAGTTCTTAATAAGTTTAAATATTCTACAAACTGGTTAGATACTGATTCACCCCCCCCCCCCCCTCTTGGTATCTTTGGGACTATCATTAATCCTAACATTGCCTCTCTTACTCTTAGGTGAATTTTTAGGTTTGAGGTAAGTAGAGAAGGCCTAGAATGGCATCCACCAATCTTGTTCCTTCAAAAGGTTGGTGTGGTCCACTAGTGTTTGTATGGGGGGCGAGGGTTGGTAGAGGTCACCAGGGTAACCCAGAATGATTGTTGTGTTGTCCAAAAGGATGTCAAGAGCATGAGGTATAGGTTGTGGGAGAGGCCAAGGTAAGGGATGTGGCAGAGGGGTAGCATCTGATAGTACCCCATTGAAAATTTCCCATGGGGATTCTGGGTATGAAAATCATGAGAAGTCAGCTTCGGGAGGAAATCAATTATAACTTTTTCTTGAGAAACTTCTTGACCAATTGGGTTCTTGCTAGGAGAATGGGGCTCGTGAGAGGTTGCCTGTGAGGCCTATTAATGACTTGATAGAATGGGAAGCTTCATACATGATGGATTTGATGAGAAATTAGCCTCCTAAATTCAATGGTGTTAGAACTAGTTTTGAGGCAGAGAATTGGTTGATAGAGCTAGACCAATGTGATGTACAATTATGCATCTGAGGGGATTCACATTTACCTAGTGGCAGTTAGAAGAACATAAGCTTCACCTAGATATTAGCACCATTTATTTGCAGTTGTTTGTGGAAATTTTTTGGGCACAGTTCCTATCGGATCATTGGAGGTAGCACAGGGCAGATGATTTCCATGACTTATGTTAGTAGAGCAGTATGAGTGTCGCTTCTATGAGTTCAAGATATATGTAGCTATTGGAGATGATGAAACCATTTTAGTGAATCACTTTATTAGGGGTCTCAATGATTGGATCAGTGGAGACGTGTGGGTTTTTGAACCTAAGACCATGGACATTGCAATTGAGAAAGCCTGTTTGGTTGAGGAGAAACTTGCTAGGGCACCTGGGAGTCACTGTGGAGTGCAAATTGGTAGTACACCTACTGGTGGTTAGGTTTCTAGAGTAGCCTAGTCTTAGGGAAAGGGACCATTCCATGATCAACAACAACATTAGTCAAAGTGTAAGAACTCTAACTTTCAATAGGTTGAGGGTTCTTAGTCTAGGAGGAATGGGAATTGGGAGAGGAACAAGCATGATCCCAGTGACCAACCTTTGCACAAGACTCATTCAATAGTTAGTTGGGATGGCTATCAACAATCGAGTGTGCCTTTTGGTGGTGGTGGTTTTGGTCATAGTACATGATTCTTTTTGTGTGGTCAATAGGGTCACATTGCTAGATATTTCCCTTAGAAGGGTACACAGGGATCCATTTGTGGGCCAGCTACTTCAGACCCCATAGTTGGAGATGTAGGAAGGAGCCACAAGATTCTTGCAGCGGTTGATAACCGCCAAGCGGAGCCTCAAGGTACGGTGGTAGTGATGGTATGATGAAAGAACAAGGATTCAGTCAACTAATGAGAGGGGGGGTGAATCAATAGATAGAAAAATTGATAAACCTCACCAATCTCAAAATCAATTTCTCAAAGTAAACTTCAAACTATCAATGCAATATCACTATCAAGATAAAACTGTCAAGTTTAAACTGGTTGACTATTACAACAATTTAACTGTAAACAACTTGTAACTCACAAACATCAAAATAATTTTACTAACATAAGTAAAACTTCATTTCATATTGTTGTCGGTTATCATGACTTATCAAAGTGGATTAAGTAGTTAAGAAAATCAGCCATAGAAAACATAACCACAAAAACATTCACCACTTGACACAATATTTTTGACGTGGAAACCCAAATGAGAAAAACCACGGTGAGATGAGACTCACAAGATAACTATCTGAACTCTTCTTAAGTTTTCCCTATTAGGAGCCAAGCTTGTTAAATCTTTACAAAATGTCCTGTTAAGAACATATCCTATTAGTGACCACCTGGTTAAGGGATTGACTATAATGTCTTGTTAGAAGCAATACCCTATGAGGAGTAACCTTTGTAAAGGATTTAGAATCCAAGCTAATGGATCACCTTATTAGAGGATTTGAATAGCAGCAAGATTGTTAGAGCTTACTTGGTTAGGGGATTTCAATCTGCTATAATTGGTAGAAAACAACAAGAGTTTGTTGATCTATTTGAATAGCACTACAATTGCTTGTTTAGATCCTTTTCATTCTCCTATATTCCTTTACTCAAACTACAGATACATCATCCAGTTTGGCAACCACACACTCAACTAAAACTTTTCCAACTCTGAAACTAAACAACTTGTTGACCTTATAAACAAATCAACTAGGTTGATAACACAATAACAACTTAATTCACATAGAGATTACAAACAAGTTAGTTCAAGTATGACCGTTGGATTACATAACAATCTCTACACATCATTCAAGAAACCCTCAACTGCTCCTTGATCATCACTTCATCAAACTTAGTAACTCATCACACGCTTTGCATTACATGCAATATACTTGCTCATTCCCAAGATCAAAACTGTTACCTCAATGTGCGAAAATCACTTTAAAACTCTCTTCATACAATATGCATACATGTCATAAGCATTACTGCTCACCATCAAATCATAAACAAATATAACCAATTCACCAAACTTAATCAGTTAGGGTTTATCAAAACAACAGGTGGGGTTTACCAGTTCAACCCTCCAATACTTAGCAATATCGATTCACTCCACAAACTTACCCACTGGTTACAGTTTCCTTTCACTAGCTCTTCCTACCGGTTACAAAATAACATTATAATAATATCATTACTGGTTTAATTGACATCAATGACAACATAACTTCATTTATGCAATCTTCATGCAAATGCCAACAATCTCCCTCTTTGGCATTGACAGCAATACAAATATCAATACCATTGATTGCTGTGATTGTGAATAGGAATCTTGGTTTACATTTTACCATGTACTCTCCTTATCTTCAATTGGTTACTGGTTCTTCTCCCATAATCTCATAGTTCTTCTCTCCCTTTGACAACAATGCCAAACTGAAAGTAAAACATGCAATGTAAAACTTCACTATTTAGCATCAACAACCTGCAACTTGATGCCCCCCCTATGGAATAACTCCACTTCTACATCAATCTAATGGTATGATGAAAGGATAAGAATCTGGTAAACTAATGAGAGGGGGGGTGAATCAGTAGATAGAAAAACTGATATGAACTTCACCAATCTCAAAATCAATCTCTCAAAGTAAACTTAGAACTATCAATTCAATATCACTGTCAAGATAAAAACTCTCAAGATAAATCAGTTGATTGTTACAACAAACTAATAGTAAATAACTTCAAACTCATAAACATCCAAATGCTTTTACTGACATAAGTAAAACTAAATTTCACAATGCTTCCGGTTATCATGACTTATCAAAGTGGATTAAGTAGTTAAAAAAATCAACCATAAGAACATAACCACAAAAACATTCACCACTTGACACATTATTTTTGAAGTGGAAACCCAAATGGGAAAAACCATAGTGAGATGAAACTCACAAGATAACTATCTGAACTCTTCTAAAGTTTTCCCTATTAGGAGCCTAGCCTATTAAAGCTTTGCAAAAGTCCTATTAAGAACAAATCCTGTTAGGGACCACCCGGTTAAGGGATTGAATATAATGCCGTGTTAGAAGCAATACCCCATAAGGAGTAACCTCGGTAGAGGATTTGAAATCCAAGCTAATGGATCACCTGGTTACAAGATTTGAATAGCACCAATCTTGTTAGAGCTTACCCGGTTAGGGGATTTCAATCTACTATAATTGTTAGAAAATAGTAGGAGTTTGTTGATCTGTTTGAATAGCACTACACTTGCTTGTTCAGATCCTTTTCATGCTCATATCTGCCTTTACTCAAACTGCAGATACATCATCTGGTTCGGCAACCACACACTCAACTAAAACTTTTCCAACTCTAAAACTAAACAACTCATCAACCTTATAAACAAATCAACTAGGTTGGTAACACAACAAAAACCTAACTCTCTCATAGAGATTACAAACAAGTTGGTTCAAGTATGACCATTGGATTACATAGCAATCTCTACACATCAATCAAGAAAACCTCGATCACTCCTTGATCACCACTTCATCGAACTTAGTAACTCATCATGCGCTTTGCATTACATGCAATATACTTTGTCATTCCCTAGAAAAAAACCATTTTAATAACGTGCCAAAATTACTTCAAAATTATCTTCATACAATAATCACACGTGTCATAATCATTACTGCTCATTATCATATCATAAATAAATAAACAATTCATCAAACTTAATCGGTTAGGGTTTATCAAATCAATAGGTAGGGTTTACCAGTTCATCTCTTCAATACATAGCAATACCGGTTCACTCCACAAATTCTTCCTACCGGTTATAGTTTCCTTCACTAGCTCTTCTTATCGGTTATAAAACATCATTACAATAATATCAACAATATCATTACCAGTTAATTGACATCAATGATAACATAACATATCATTAATGCAGTCTTCATACAAATGCAAACAATCTCCCCCTTTGGCATTGATGGCAATACAAATACCATTGGTTGTTGTGATTGTGAATAGGAATCCTGGTTTACATTACCAAGTATTCACCTTGTCTTCTGCATGTGTTCCTTCTCTCTGTCAATCATACAAATCATATAGTTCTTCTCCCCCTTTGACAACAATGCCAAATTGAAAGTAAAACATGTAATGTCAAATGTCACTATTCAACATCAATAACCTGCAACTTGATACTCCCCCAGTGGAATAATTCCTCTTCTACACCAATCCTGCTGTAAAATTTTGCAAGTAGCTTCAGGACTGATGTAATCTACATCAAGCTCAACTAACCTCATGAAGGGGTACAACCCCTAGCTGACTTCTAAGATACTCAAAAGTAGTCTTAGGCATAGGTTTAGTAAAGATATCTGCAAGCCACTCCTTGGTAGAAACATACTCCAAGATCACATCTTTACTCTGCACTTTTTTCCTTAAGAAATGATACTTTAATTCAATATGCTTGGTTCATGTGTGCAAAACAAGGTTCTTGGAAATATTTATGGCACTTGTATTATCACATAAGATCTTTATAGGTTCTGAAATCTTCATCTTAAAACCTTCCAAAATGTGCCTCATCCAGATAGCCTGGGTACAATTCATGTAAGCTGCAACATACTTAGCTTCAGCAGTAAATTGTGATGTACAACTCTGCTTCTTACTACTCCATGAAACAAGTCTTCCTCCAAGAAAAAATTCTGCACCGGTTGTACTTTTCCTATCATCAATATATCCTGCCCAATCTGCATCTATGTACATCTTCAAGTCAAAGTTTCCTCCATATGGATACCATAATCCATAGTCAACAGTACCTTTCAAATATATAAAAATCCTCTTTGTTGCTATCAAATGTGTTTCCTTAGGATTCTTCTGGAATCTAGCAACAATCCCAACTGCATGAGCTATATTCGATCTGCTATGAACAACATAGTGCAATTTTCCAATCATTTACCTATATTCCTTCTCATCAATAGATGTGGATTCATCTTCCTTAGACAAGTTACAACCTGTAACCATTAGAGTCCCAACTGGTTTACAAACACTCATACCAAATGTCTTCAAGAACTCTTTCACATACTTAGACTGTGTGATGAAAATACCATTCTTCATTTGCTATATTTGCAAGCCTATGAAATTTTTTATTTCTCCCACTAGAGATATTTCAAAATCGTTTATCATTTTATCTGCAAAATCATTTCTCATGTCATCATTACCTCCAAATATGATATCATCTACAAAAACTTCACTGACCAGTATTTTATTTCCTTCATATTTGAGATATATGTTGCTATCTTCATTGGTTCTCAGAAAACCTATCTTCATCATATGTGTATGAAGCCTTTCATACCATGCTCTCAGTGCCTTCTTTAATCCATATAAATCCTTATGCAATCTACATACCCTATCTTTCTCATTAGTCAGAGCATAAGCATTTGGTTGCTCAATGTATACTTCGTCTTTCAATATCCTATTCAAAAATATTGACTTAACATCCATCTAGTATACCTTGAATTTCTTATGTGCTGCAAATGCAAATAAAGTTTTGACATCTTCCAGTCTTGCCACTAGTCCAAAATTCTCACCATAATCTTCTTCTTCCTCTTGTGCATAACCTTTACAAATCAACCTAGCTTTGTTACAAACTACAACACCATCTTCATTCAACTTGTTCCTGAATACCCACTTAGTACCTATCACATTTTTATTTATTGGTCAGGGTACTAGGTTCCAAGTTTTGTTTTTCTCAATTTGATCTAGTTCCTCCTCCATAGCTTTAACCCAATGATCATCACCAAATTCTTCCTTAGTAGTTCTTGGTTCAACAGTGAAGATCATGCTCTGATTATTCTTTTGGTAAGTACTCCAACATCCTTATCTCCAATAATCTGCTTAGGATTGTGATTGAGCCTCGCATATCTTAGAATAACATGATCATTACCTTCAAGTTCATCTTCTTCATTATCATCATCTTCATCTGAATTTGTCTATTCTGGTTGAACTGGTACACCAATATTTGCTTTACCGGTTTTAGGTTTCACAGTTTCTAGTTCCAAAAACTAAATGCAAGGATCTTCATCCTTTTTCTCCAAATTGGTTTTCTCTGAGACTTCAGGATATTCATCCACTCAAACATCAACACTCTCAGTTAAAACACTTGTAGGATTTACTCTTGGTGGAATAACCAACAAATATACCTTCATCACTTTTAGCCTCAAATTTGCTAACATAATCACCTTTCTTAAAATAAAACATTTGCTACCAAATATCTTGAAATAACTAACATTAGGTGTTCTACCATACTAGTATTCATAAGCAGTATTGTCCTTACCTCTCTTTAACAGAATCCGGTTCACGGTCTAGATAGCTATGCTGACAGATTCTCTCCAAAATGTTTTCGCTACACCTCCTTGTGTCAACATCGTCTTGGTAGCTTCAAAAACTGATCAGTTGTTTCTCTCTGTGATACCATTCTGCTATGGTGTCCTTAGTGCAGAAAGTTGTCATTTGATACCATTTTCTTCATAATATCTAGTGAATTCCTCATAAGTAAATTCACCGTCTTGATCAGTCCTCGGACACTTTGTCTTCTTACTGCTCTCCTTCTCAGCTAAGGCCCTGAATGCCTTGAACATACTAAAAGATTCAACCTTATCCTTCAAGAATGTGATCCACATCATCCTTGAGAAATCATTAGTGAAGATCATAAAATATCTGTCACCTTGAATACTTTTTATCCTTATTGGTCCACAAGGATCTGCATGAACCAAATCTAACAAATGATCCATTGAAAAAGATTTCCTCTTGAAAGTTGAGGATGTCATCTTTCCCAAATGATATTCCTTACATAGAGCATTAACTAGTTTGTCCAACTGAGGCAAACCTCTCACTATCTTGGACTTACTCACTTTAACAATGTTATCAAAGTTTATATGATAAAATCTCCTATGCCAAAGCCAACTATCATCTATCTTTGCAATTAAACAGTTGCTGACTTTAGGATTAAGATGAAATAGGTTACCTTTAGTTTGCTTCCCATTTGCAATCAGTTCACACTCAAAAGATTGTTCTTTAAACCTGTAAAGCAGAAAATCGAACCCTAGGTGTTCCCCCACTCCAAGGAGAGAGAAAGGAGGTCACTAGGATTGACGGTTTTCACTTAGGAGAGACTTTACATTCAAAAGAGGGTTTGAAACTCACAAGATCCAATCCCACACAATACAAGATTGGATTCTAAATGAGTTTCAAGGGTTGAGACAACAAGGATACCCTCTTTTGTAAAGAATGTAGATAGAAGGGTTGAACTAGGGGTGCATGTAAAGTAAGAAAGATTCGCTTGTAGACGGAGATAGGGACACAAGATGAAGCTGCGGACCTGAAATTAGAAGTAAAATGTCGAGATGATGCTGTCCTACAAGTTTGAGCGAAATTTGACGGGATGATGGTGCCCGGAGTGCACACGATCCTTCGAAAAATCCGCAAAACGAAGGGGGATCTATTCATCTCTGCACAAGGATTCCAGATCTTCAATTATAGCCGCGTACCTGCAACCTACACACAAAAAAGAGAGGATGATTGGGGGGTTAGGTATTAGGGGTTTGCCTTCAGGTTAAACCCCAGTTTTGGAATTAACCAAGAAATGAGAATACTATAAATGTAAATGTTTGTAATGCAATCAAGTACTGATACCTTGTTGTAAGAATGTTTGTATTCTTACATGCGAAGGTGTAATGATGTTGTATGTTGTATGTTGTAGGTGATCTCCTCTTCAATGCTTGAATCCTTGTCTTGAATGCAACACCTAGCCTTGAATGGAGACTTAGAATGCTCAATTGCTTGAAGGAATGCTTGAATGCTTGAATGTTTGAATGTTTGCCTATCGCTTCCGCCTCTTGCGCATATATGTTTTTTTCTCTCTCCTTTTCTGGGAGGGGAAATGTAGTTTATATACTTGTCAATTAGGGTTAGGAGACTGATTTTTCTGACCTGAGGCCGACCTAGGAGCATTATTTTCCAAATTGCAAACTTGAAGACCCGATGCCCAATAAGAGATCGGGCCCAAAATAGGGCCAGGGACCAGGGCACTGGGCGCCATGGTCCTGAGGGACCAGGGTGCTAGGTGCCATGGTCCTAAAGGACTAGGGCACTGGACACCATGGTCCCACCTCCCGGGATAGTAGGGTGCAAGGAGGATCAGGCCAAGGTGTAGAAAAATGCAGTTTTTGATGTCGTAAACAAGTTTCAGGGTCTCCATTCAGGTTCAACGTTGCACCGCCATCATGAAGACTCAAATGCAGTCAAAATTGCAAGTGACACAATTTTACAATGCTACATTTAGCCCCCACTTTAGCGGGAGTATAAGCATACACCCATACTTCTAGTAAAGTACAAGGAAACAACATTGAAAGACTTTCACCATGTCAAGGAGGCAAGATACACCAAGCCCCCAGTGGACTAAGGATCTTACGAATTTGATTGACAAAGTAAAAGGGAAGATCATGAGGGAGAACCATGACTGTCAGTAGTAAGGTTCCCTCACTATGAGTCATGCAAGAATAATACCAAAAATTTTCAAGGAAAAGCTAAGTTCACCAAGAAATTTTTAAGAATCTTGAAGAGATATGGACGGAGTGTATGCCCCCTACGTTAAAGTGATCGCACATGCCTCATCGGGGGTGATTTCTTTAAGGTAGTGATACACATAAGAAATGAGAAGGGAAAGGAGCATGTTATCACAAACATTTAGCTCCCAAGTGTAAGATAAGAGCAAGGATAATAGACACAAAACACAAAGCATGAGGTGACTTCGCTTTCCTTGGGGTCAGTATGCTGTATGATAATTCATGTATATCATATGTATGTATGCATAATTGTTCTTCATTCCCCAATCAAGGAAAGTCACCTAGAAGAAGGGAACACCTGTGTCTTTTGAGTCAACATGAGAGAGACCAAAAGAGATCTCAATGCTTTGCATCGTCCTCAAGTAGACAACACTAAGGACAACAAATAGAAGAATGAGAATAACACATAGAAGAAGTAACAAAAGAGATCAAGAGAGGAGGAGAGAGTCTGCTATGCTAATGAAACTAGTCTAGCACGTCATCCACCCCCCGATCTTGCTGATCAATATTTTGGGAAGGCAGGAAACACGCTAGAGGAAGAACATCCAACACAGCAGATGAAGCTATCACAAGATCCAAACAAGGGCTATGTTCATGTTCCAAGCCACGTTGTTCTTGTCCAGGAGCTAAGATAAGTGCTTTAGAAAATTCGTTAGATAAATGGTTATCAACATCAACATATTCATATTCACTATCAGAATGAAGAGGAGTAACATTTTCATCATGAATAACATTTTCATCTATATCATCATCAAGATTTATAAAAATAGGATCTTTAACTCACACAAGATCAAAACCATCATGCATCTTATGTTTAGGAGATTTTGGCTCAATTTTCGGTTGAGGAGAAAATGGAATAATACTAGCTGAAGGTGTTTTTGGGGATTGCAAAGTTTGAGAAGCAGTTGCACGAGCTCTAAGACGATGCTTTCATCGACATTCACGCGCAGAATGATTTCATCTAGTCTTAGTAGGAAGTTGAGAAGATTGAGGAGGAGGAATGTTCTCATCCTTATCACTTGGGTGTTTAGGTTGTGGTCTCTTAGGTTGGACAATAGGAGAAGAGGAAGGTCTCTTCTCTCTATAAGAGGAAGGAGGAGGAACTACTCCATATAAAGGAGGAATATCTGGTTTAGGAAGGAGACCGAGTCCATCATGACGAGGAGGTATAGGTCTACCTTTAGAAAGTTTATTAGACATAGATGTAGTCACATCCATAGGGATGGGTTGGGAATCTTCTTGAGGAAAGACATTAGTTTTATCTTTCAAAGGAAGAACTTCCTTCTCAAGAATGATAGGAATATCAAGTTTGGGTGTTCTAGATTCACTTAGAGATAGGATCATATCTTTTTTCCACTTTTGATAAGATTTGAAAAGATGATCACTTCGCGGTGGAAGAGATTGAAATTGTTTAGGCCAAAAATAATCAATAGGAATGCTAGAAGTTCTTTTAGCTGGTTTAAAGAGACTATGATTGACAGTAACAACTTCACCATTATGGGGAAATTTCAAACACTTATGAATAGGAGAAGCAATAGCTTTCATGGAAGATAGCCAAGGATAGCCTAGCTTCACACGAAATTGTTCGGATGATGGAATAATAGCAAAGCTCACATCAAGGGATTTGTTATGGACCTCAATAGGTAATGTAATAGAACCAATTGCAGGAGAAGAAAATGCATCAAATAATTTCACAACCACATTTGTTTTGTCATAGATCACTTGATTCAATTGCAAACTAAAAAGAAATTCTTCAGTAATGACATTAACCATGCAAGAAGGATCAATAAGCACTCCACGGCAAGGTGTATTCTTGACTTTTGCAACTATATATAAAGGACCATCAGGTGCCCTGATAGTTTCACTGGAATCAAATGTGATGGAAGGCTCTTTAAGGATTTTCTGCTGCTCTACAAAGTTAATCACATTTGGAGTCATAGACACAAGACCATCAGGTGAGAAAGAGGAATCATTAGCCTCAATCACATTAGAGGTATGAGAAGGTAATGGATCAGTAAAAATATTAAGATTTTGGTTAGGAGGAGCTATAGATGTGTTGCCTTTATCATTCACACCTGAAATAGAGATAGTATTATTATCAATCAAATCTTGAATTTTACCCTTTAAAGCAAAACATTTTTCAGTATCATGCCCAGGTTGACGATGAAATTGACAAAAAGATTTGTTATCAAAATAGGGTGACTTCACCTTTGCAGGATCTATTTGCTTTATAGGAGGGAGAGTAAGCACATTTTGTTCCAATGACTTATTCATAATACTATGCAATGATTCATTCAAAGGAGTAAACACTCCTTCTTTCTTGAAAAACTTAGAAATACGAGGCACACCTGATGCCGCATTCACATTGTTGTTGGTGATGTTTTCATTGAACTTAATGAACCCTCTATTTGGTTTAAACTTCCCAAATGGTTGTTGACTACTATCACCCTTATCACTTGGAGCCATAGGATTTTCTTGTTCCATTTGACTCACAGTCAGTTGATAATTGTGAAGAGTTGCGCACAACTGTTGGAAAGAAGTAAACTCAGAAAATAGAAGTTTTTCTCTAATATCTTTTTGTAAATTAGAAATAAAGATTCTTTGAATATCATTGTCAGGTATTAGAAAAGAAATTTGAGCACACAAATGCTTATATCTACCAATGAAATCAGTCACTTTTTCTTTAACACCTTGTTTACAATGCATTAAATCAATCAAAGTAACTTTAGGACCTATATTGTTTTGAAATTGTTGAATAAAAGCATTTGCAAGTTGTTGGAAAAAAGTAATAGAATAGGAAGGCAACGAGAAATACCATTGTAGAGCCTTATCTCTTAATGTTCTAGTAAACAGTTTTGCAAGCAACCTTTGGTCATGAGCAAAATTGGTACATATTGTTTGAAAGGTCTTAACATGTGTTAGAGGATCACCTTTACCATTATAAAGCTCCAACTGCGGGATTTCAACATGCTTAGGGGGGATAGCTCAAACAATGTCAAGAGAAAGTGGGCTCGCAACATCAAATGTGGGCATACTAAACTTAGATTGATTCATAGAGGCAATTTGTTGCTGTAAAGAAGAGACAGTTTGTGCAAGATTGTTAATGGTCGCTTCAGTCAAAGAGTTCATATTAGACATGTTAGATTATAATGGAGGTATTATGTTATTAAAAGAAGGTAATGATTGAGAGTAAGGTGGTGGGACACTATGATAGTTAGTCATAGGAGATGATTGGAAAGAAGGAACACTACAAGGAGGAATGGAATGGTTAAATGAATTGCCCCCTTGGGTCATGTTCATTTGTGGAGATATAATAGGGACACTCATTGAAGGAATGAATGAAGAAGTTAGATTGAATGAAGGAAGAGGGTTGATTGAAGAAGAAGGATTGCCCCCATGACTGGTGATCATAGGTGGAATGTTTTGTATTGAAGTAGTCATTATGTTTGATGTAAAAGTAGGTATACTAGCGATAGAAGTTGTCAAAGGAATCGAATGATTGACTTGAGTAGGAGGTTGTGTATAACCTAAAGTTTCAGCGCAACTCTTCATAGGCATCACATTCGAATCCATGATGTGTGCAATACTACGCAAAATATCAATTCCATTCTTATCACTTTGAACCATACATTTTAGACCCTCAATTAATGAAAGAGCTTGACTATCGGGGTATTCTTGAGACATCCATTGCTGAAAATCATCAAATTGGTTATCCAATTTCAAAAGTTGTTCTACAGAAACCTCATGGAGAGATTCTTCATCATTAAGAGGATTAGAGGAATTACCCATGTCCTCGTTAAAAAGGCCATTCAAATTAGGTTCCATCTCCTCGGTAATTAAACCTTGAAAAGACTTAATTCTAAGGCTTCGTCTAACGGGAATAGTGTAAGTAGGGCTTATTGTTGTAAAACTCATGCACTAGAGAGAGAGAGAGAAGATTTTGAATTTTGAAAATAAAGTTAGCAAAATTGAACAATGAGATAATGATTATCCAATTTGAACTTTGCGAAAGAAGAGGGAAAGACAACTTCCCAGAAAGGTAGGCACAATTGAAAATTAGGGCCAAGGGGGTAGCACTTAATTTTAATTGTTATCTTTGAAAATTGAAATCTTGAATTTTGAATTTATTTTCAAATTTAGAGGTAGCAAATTTCAATAAAATCAGCCAATCTCCTAGATTTAAGCTGTTAAATGCAATCATGACAATCTCCCAAAATTTCGGAAAAAATGTCAGGGACCGTGGTGAATGGAGTGCAAACGGTCCTCACAACTTTTTTCAAAATTTTCAGGGATGAAAGTTATGATGATTTTAAAGCTAATCTGAAAAAATTGAGTGATTTTACAATCTATAGATAGGCCAAATTAAAGTTGCAATATCAAAATTGAACCCTACCAAGATTGTTGAAAAATGCAAAATTTGAATTTTGAAAAAGAGAGGGAAACTGAAATTTTGAATTTTATGATTTTAGAGGGAATACTAAAAGCAATGCAAGCTTTGAAATTTAAAAGTTGACTCAATTTCATTCAAAATTCAATTTTGGAAGTGGAAATCAAAGTTGTTGCAATTAAACACTTAATTTCAAAAGTCACAAATTGCAAAAATTTGAATAAAGCACTGAAACTTCGAATGAATGCCAACACACTTTTCAGATTTAGGACAGTAAGAAACACAATTTTAACACAAAATTTCAATTTCCACAATTTTTGAATGATTAAAAGCCTTAACCCAAGCAATCACTAGACCAACTTTGACTTTAATTTTGAAAGTGTTAGACTTGATGAAATCAGCCAAGATTCTGGATTCTAGCAAAAAAATACAGTAAGATCTAGCTCCCAAAATTTTGGAAAATATGTCAGGGACAATGGCGCTCAGGGTGCACACGGTCCTCGCAACTTTTTTCAAAATTTTCAGGGGTGAGAGATATTATGATTTTGTTGCGGAATCCAAAGTTACAGCCGATTTGGAGGTGTTTTGATCAGTGAAATCATTGGTCAAATGTTGAATCAAGAGGGTTTTAAAAATTAGGATTTCGACACTTAACCACTTAATTTTCAGAATTAAAGCACAAATATGAATTGACAATTTGCAATAGAAGGGTAGATCTAAAACAAGCATTAACAATTAAACATTTCACAAGCTCAATTACAAAAAAGAAAATTTAGGGTTTTTATGCAATTAACCTCTAAAATTTGCAAAAGATCAAACATGGAAATGTAATTAAGGAAGCCAATTTTTTAGATCTAACCATGAATAATCAGAATTAGGATGTTCACGTCAGGTTCACCAAAATGTAAAGCAGAAAATCGAACCCTAGGTGTTCCTCCACTCCAAGGAGAGAGAAAGGAGGTCACTAGGATTGACGGTTTTCACTTAGGAGAGACTTTACATTCAAAAGAGGGGTTGAAACTCACAAGATCCAATCCCACACAATGCAAGATTGGATTCTAAATGAGTTTCAAGGGTTGATACAACAAGGATACCCTCTTTTGTAAAAAATGTAGATAGAAGGGTTGAACTAGGGGTGCATGTAAAGTAAGAAAGATTCGCTTGTAGACGGAGATAGGGACACGGGATGAAGCTGTAGACCTGAAATTAGTAGTAAAATGTTGAGATGATGCTATCCTACAAGTTTGAGCGAAAGTTGATGGGATGATGGCGCCTAGAGTGCACACGGTCCTTCAAAAAATCCGCGAAACGAAGGGGGATCTGTTCGTCTCTGTACAAGGATTCCAAATCTTCAATTACAGCCGCGTACCTGCAACCTACACACAGAAAAGAGAGGAAGATTGGGGGCTTAGGGATTAGGGGTTTGCCTTCAAGTCAAACCTCAGTTTTGGAGTTAACCAAGAAATGAGAATGTTGTAAATGTAAATGTTTGTAATGTAATCAAGTACTGATACCTTGTTGTAAGAATGTTTGTATTCTTACATGCGAAGGTGTAATGATGCTATATGTTGTATGTTGTAGGTGATCTCCTCTTCAATGGTTGAATCCTTGTCTTGAATGCAACACCTAGCCTTGAATGGAGACCTAGAATGCTCAATTGCTTGAAGTAATGCTTGAATGCTTGAATGTTTGAATGTTTGCCTATCGCTTCCGCCTCTTGCACATATATGTTTTTTTCTCTCTCCTTTTCTGGGAGGGGAAATGTAGTTTATATACTTGTCAATTAGGGTTAGGAGACTGATTTTTCTGACCTTAGGCCGACCTAGGAGCATTATTTTCCAAATTGCAAACTTGAAGACCCGATGCGCAACAAGAGATCGGGCCCAAAATAGGGCCAGGGACCAGGGCGCTGGGTGCCATGGTCTTGAGGGACCAGGGCACTAGGTGCCATGGTCCTTAAGGACTAGGGCGCTGGGCACCATGGTCCCACCTCCTGGGATAGTAGGGTGCAAGGAGGATCAGGCCAAGGTGTAGAAAAATGCAATTTTTGATGTCGTAAACAGGTTTCGGGGTCTCCATTCAGGTTCAACGTTGCGCCGCCATCATGAAGACCCAAATGTAGTCAAAATTGCAAGTGTCGCAATTTTACGATACTACAAAACCTTCAACCCAGTAGACATCATCTGCACTATTCTTTCCATTAAGAGAAATAGTTCCCTTACCTTTAACCATGCAGGGTGAGTCATTACCAAATCTTACAACTCCGCCATCAAATTCCTTCAAAGAAAGAAATTTGCTCCGGTGATCGGTCATGTGATGTGAACAACCAATATCAATGATCCAATCATCAAAGTTATCCATTTGAGATACTAATGCCTTCTGATCAGATATCTCCTCTTTAATGGTGACAAACACAATGTCTTCATTAGCATCACCATCAGATTCCTCATCAGTGATACCACCATCAACAATAATAGGACAATCTCTTTTGCCTTTACCCTTATACTTCTTGAATTTCTCTCGTTTGTGCTCATTATCACCATTAGGAAACTTAGCAGCTATGTGTCCAATCTTGTTGCATGCAAAACATTTCAAAGGTAATTTACCTCTATATTTACCAATACCTCTGGGAAACCGCTTGGCCAACAATACTTCAAGCTCAACTAAATTGTCTTCATCATCGGCTTCTCTATTGGATCTAGATTAATAATTGTGATTGACATCTCTACTTTTCACCATAGATGGGTTAGAAATAGAAGCTCTAAATGAAAATTAAGAATTCTGTACACTACCATCATAACCATTTAATTCAAAAGTAGTAAGCTTGCCAATGATGGAGTCAAGGGTTACCTTAGTTTGGTCAGTAGACTTTAGCTCCTGAATGGCTGCAACTCAGATAGGATAGACTGGTAGTAGGGTTCTCATTACCTTACTGATCACTGTGGCATCTTCCACTTTACCTCCTGCACTCTTAATTTCATCGACTATCTCTTTTATCCTTTGACCATACTACTGGATATTCTCACCTTCAGCCATCTACATGTCATCAAACTTTCCTCTTAGACTCTCTTCTTTAGCAATATTAACATGTTCCTCACCGCTATAAATATCTTCAAGTTTTTTCCATAGCTCATATGCAATCTCTAGACCATGAACATCTACATACTCTACATTAGACAAAGAACTGATAATAGCCTCTAATGCTTGATTGTTTTCTTGTTACTCTTTCTTCTGATCATCAGTCATAGACCCACTAGGTGGAACATATTAAACAACAAAATGTTCCCAGTATTGATTTCCAAGACTCTTGATGTAAATTTTCATTCTATCCCTCCATATCCTATAGTTCTCTCTATTAAACTTTAGACCTTCCTTCTTCATCATGTTCTGCAAGATCTTTACCTCAAGTTGTTAGGCTTAGACCTTAGAGGAATTGATATGCTCTGATACTAATTGGTGGTATGATGAAAGAATAAGAATCCGGTCATCTAGTAAGAGGGGGGGTGAATCAGTAGATAGAAAAACTAATACTAACTTCACCAATCTCAAAATCAATCTCTTAAAGTAAACTTAGAACTATCAATGCAATATCATTGTCAAGATAAAAAATCTCAAGATAAACTGGTTGATGGTTACAACAAACTCACAGTAAATAAATTCAAACTCATAAACATCCAAATGCTTTTACTGACATAAGCAAAACCTCATTTCACAATGCTTCTGATTATCATGACTTATCAAAGTGGATTAAGTAGTTAAGAAAATCAACCATAAGAACATAACCACAAAAACATTCACCACTTGACACAATATTTTTGATGTGGAAACCCAAATGGGAAAAACCCAATTAGGGGATTTCAATTTGTTGTAATTATTAGAAAACACTAGCAATTTGCTGATCTGTTTGAATAGCACTACACTTGCTTGTTCAGATCCTTTTCATGCTTCTATTTGCATTTACTTAAACTGTAGATATATCATCTGGTTCGGCAACCACACACTCAACTAAAACTTTGCCAACTCTGGAACTAAACAACTCATCAACCTTATAAACAAATCAATTAGGTTAGTAACACAACAAAAACCTAATTCTCTCATAGAGATTACAAGCAAGTTGGTTCAAGTATGACCATTGGATTACATAGCAATCTTTGTACATCAATCAAGAAAACCTTGATCACTCCTTGATCATCGCTTCATCGAACTCAGTAACTCATCACATGCTTTGCATTACATGCAATATACTTTCTCATTCCCTAGACAAAAACCATTTCAATAATGTGCCAAAATCACTTTAAAATTCTCTTCATACAATAATCATACATTTGAAATCATTACTGCTCATTATCAGATTATAAATGAATATAACCAGTTCACCAAACTTAATCGGTTAGGGTTTATCAAATCAATAGGTAGGGTTTACCAGTTTATCTCTTCAATACATAGCAGTACCGGTTCACTCCACAAATTCTTCCTACTGGTTATAGTTTCCTTCACTAGGTCTTCCTATTGATTACAAAACATCATTACAACAATATCAACAATATCATTACTGGTTAATTGATATCAATGACAACTTAACATATCATTAATGCAGTCTTCATGCAAATGCCAACACAATCCTGCTGTAAAATTCTACAAGTAGCTTTGGGACTAATGTACTCTACATCATGCTTAATTTACCTCATGAAGGGGTATGACCCCTAGATGACTTCTAAGATACTCAAAAGTAGTCTTAGGCAGAGGTTTAGTAAAGATATCTACAAGATGCTCCTTGGTAGATACATGCTCAAAGATCACATCTTTACTCTGCACTTTTTCCCTCAAGCAATGATACTTCAATTCAATATGCTTGGTTTGTGCATGCAAGAGAGGGTTATTTGAAATATTTATAGCACTGGTATTGTCACATAAGATCTTTATAGGTTCTGTAAACTTCATCTTGAAACCTTCTAAAATGTGCGTCATCCAGATAGCTTGGGTACAATTAATATAAGATGCAACATACTTAGCTTACACAATAGACTCTGAAATACAACTCCGTTTCTTGCTACTCCATGAAACAAGTCTTCCTCCAAGAAAGAATGCTCCACCAGTTATTCTTTTCCTATCATAAACATTACCTACCCAGTCTACATCTGTGTTCACCTTCGAGTCAAGGCTTCCTTCATATTGTTAGGTCTCGGAGACAACTGAGGGGGGGGGGATGAATCAGTTGTCAAATAAATTCAAACCAAAAACAACTTAATCAACTTAATGCTTAATACCAGTAAACCAATTAATTATGTCGGTAGACAGTGTTAATAGTTAATTTCTATATCGGTAAAGATTAATGAATGAAACATAAACACAAAGTCATCCACAACACATAACACCAATATTTGTACGTGGAAACCCTGTAAGAGGAAAAACCATGGTGGGAAACCTTACCCACAATTAGATGATACTACTACAGATAGTAAGTGTACATAAATGGGGTTTGCACATGCAGAAAGGCCAATACCCTAGAGCTCACTGCTCAATCACAAAAAGGGAGTCACACTGACTACAGTTGGATGGTTAAATCCAATAAGAATGTACTGTACAAGATAGCATCTTCATATGCTAGATTCAGTACTAGTGTAATGCTGATATGTTTTCACAAAAACCTAGCTTCACCTTCAAATGATGTCTTCATGTATAGCTCTGCTTAATCTCACATATACCTTCACACAATTCTTTTTTGCATTCCACATTTGATCTTACAAATAAGATCTTACATTTATACCATAACCTAAGACCAATTTTAGTAGGTTGACTCTACAAGATATTTCAATAAAAATATTTTACAAACAATATAATATCCAATGCAATAACTGATTAAACACATCAGCTTAATGCATTTACAACAATAATTAGTCATCTCCATAGCGTGCCATGTTGATCTGGAAAAGATAAATTTGTCGGTGTAACCCTAGGTAACCCTAGACCTATTTGTCGGTAAAAGAAAATATGCAAATACAAATATACCAATGATTAATTCTTCAAAACAAAGTGTCCACACGATGTCTTCAACATTACTAGGTGTCTTCCATATCATTCCAAGTGCCGGTGATCATTATATCCTACCAGTGAACCATGTACCAGTAACTGTGCAATAGTTACTTGCTTGCTGGTGAATGTTGATGGATCTCCAAAGTGCTAGTGTTTCAGTAGGTATTGACATCAATGACAAAACCATACCAAAATACCAACAATCTCCCCCTTTGGCATTGATGGAAACATAAGATTGAAAAACCATCAAAGTGCCAAAACAGAAATACCAAATACCAACAACCAACAATCTCTCCTAAACAACAATCTCTCCCCCTAGGAGCAACATGTGTTATCCAAAGTTTTTCAATACCAATCTCTCCTTAAAAGGATAATGTGTTTTTCCATAGATATCTCTCCCCCTTTGACATCAAATGCCAAAGTTACAATAATAAAATCAAGTTCATATACCAAATACCAATCAATTCAATATACCAACTACTCCCCTTGAGAAGTAGCTTCCTCATCAAAGACAAGAGTAAAAAATTTCTCCGTAAATTCTATCGGTTGATGAAAATCATCAACTATCTAAGTCTCTATCGGTGGTGGTATGACTCCAAGCTAATCTCTGAGATATTCAAAAGTCTCCTTAGGCAAAGGTTTTGTGCAAATATCTGCAAGCTATTTTTTTTGGTATTCACATAAACCAGTTTTATCTCTTTTTCTTCAACTTTTTCCCTTAGAAAATTTAGTTTGATAGAAACATATTTTGTTTTAGAATGTAATACCGGATTCTTAAATATATCAATTGCTGCAATGTTATCACAATATATAGTAATGGGTTCCTTTCATTTTATCTTTATGTCTTTCAATATTTTCTTAAGCCATAGCACTTGTGTATAGTTAGTTGTTGCTACAACATATTCTAATTCTATTGTTGATAAAGATGTACAACTTTGTTTCTTACTCAACCAAGAAACTAATCTCTTTCCAAGAAAGAAAACTCCACTGGTGGTGCCTTTTCTATCATCCACATCTCTTGTCTAATTTGCATCTATGTATGCACATAGATCAAAATTTTCATCTCTAAGATACCATAATCCAAGATTTGCAGTGCTTGTAAGTACCAAAAAATCCTTTTTGTTGTTGATTCATGATTTTCTCTAGGATTACTTTGAAATCTAGAAACAATACATACTGCATTCATAATATCAGGTCTGGTTTGTGTCAAATACAGTAAACCTCCTATCATAGATTTGTATCTAGTTGGATTAACAGGTGTAGATTCATCCCTTTGAGATAATTTGTCATTTGTAGTCATAGGTGTGCTTACCAATTTAGAGTTCTCCATCCCAAATTTCTTTAGTAACTCTTTAAAGTACTTGGATTGACTCAAAAATATACCTTTATCAGTTTGTGAAATCTGTAATCCTAAAAAGAATTTTATTTCTCCAATCATAGACATTTCAAATTCTTGCTTCTTTTTAATAGAAAATTCCTTACATAATCCATCTTCTCCTCCAAAGATTATATCATCAATGAATACTTCTATAATCAAGATATCATCATTAGTTATTTTGTAATATAAATTGTTGTCTGCATTTCCTTTAGTAAAACCAATCTTTAAAAGATACTTATCCAACCTTGCATACCGAGCTCTTGGGGCTTGTTTTTGTCCATACAGAGCTTTTCTTAACCTGCAAACCATATCATTGTCATCTATCAAAGAAAATCAATCAGGTTGTTCAATATAGACTTCCTCTTCAAGATCTCCATTCAAGAATGCATATTTAATATCCATTTGATAAAAATTTGTAGTTCTTGTGAGCTACAAAAGCTAAGAATAATCTGACTGCCTCAATTCTAGCTACCAGTGCAAAGGTTTCATTGTAATCAACTCCTTCTTTCTGGGAATATCCCTTACACACTAGTCTTTCTTTATTTCTGACAACCTTATCATCTTCATTAAGTTTGTTTCTAAATACCCATTTGGTTCCAATTACATTTTTATCTCTAGGTCGGGGAACCAATGTCCAAGTATTATTTTTCTCAATTTGTTCTAATTCTTCTTCCACTGCTTTAATCCAAAATTTATCTTCGCATGCCTCATTAACAGATGATGGTTCAATTTGAGAAATAAGACATACCTCTTCATTTTCCAATCTTCCTCTTGTCATAACTCCTTTAAATTTGTTTCCAAATTATCTGGTCTTCAAAATGATTCAATCTTACATACCAGGGTGTCTTAGTTTGCTATTGTTCTTCAATTACTGTGGAATCCTTAGATGGTACCGGGGTAACTGGATCTTCATTCTGTACCGGTGGATTTAGTGTAGGTTCATTTGTCACTATTTCTGTTGCTAGTTCAGAGTCTATATACCTTAAAGTTCCTTTGAATTGTTTATCAATTTTTATATTTGTACTCTCAACAATTTTCTGCAATCTCTTGTTAAAGCATCTATATGTCTTTCTCTTAGATGAATAACCAAGAAATATTCCTTCATCACTTCTAGGATCAAATTTGCCAATATACTCATCTCCTCTAATATAACATTTACTTCCAAAAATTCTGAAATACTTAAGAGTAGGAGTATTACCAAACTATAGTTCATGAGGGGTCTTACCAATTTCACCTTTGATGTGAACTTTGTTGAATACATAGACCGTTGTGCTAACTGCTTCTCTCCAATACACATGTGGTAAATTTGCTTCAGATAACATACTTCTTGTTGCATCCAAGATAGTTCTGTTTTTCCTTTCAACAACTCCATTCTGTTGTGGTGTTTGAGGTGCTGATAGTTGTCTTTTGATTCCATTCACTTCGTAGAATGTATTAAAGTCCTTAGATGTGAATTCTCCTCCTTGATCTAATCTTAAACATTTGATTTACTTACCGGTTTCTTTTTCAACCATTGCTTTGAACAGTTTGAACTTTCGAAGTGCTTCTGATTTTTCTCTGAGAAAAGTAACCCAACACATTCTAGAATAATCATCAATAATTAGCATGAAATATCTATTACCTTGTAAGCTTTTAGTTCTAGCTGGACCACATAAATCACTGTAAATCAAATCAAGAGCATTATTGGATTTTTCTGGAATACTTTTAAAACTAGCTCTAACTTGTTTTCCAAATTGACATTCCTTACAAATTGTATTCTGAGGTTTGACAATTTTAGGTAGATCTCTAATTGCCTTAGAAGTACTAATCTTTACCATGCAATCAAAGTTTACATGATAGAGTCTCGTATGCCATAACCAACTTTCATCTATATGTGCAATCAAGCATGTGTTTTTCAGTGTTATTCAAATGAAAGATATTACCTCTAGTTTGATTATTGGTTGCAATTTCTAAACCAATTTTGTAGATGATTTTGCATTTTTCATTTTTAAATTGTAACTGAAATCCTTTCTCAACCAATTGACCAACACTTAAAAGATTATGCTTTAATCCTTCAACATAGTAGACATTGTCAGTGTTATGCTTACCATCAAGAGATATTGTACCCTTAACTTTGATTGAACAGACTTTGTCATCTCCAAATCTTACTAAACCTCCATTGTATTATTGAAAGTTCAAGAATTTACCTTTGTCTCTTGCCATATGATGTGAGCATCCTGAGTCAATGATCCATTCATCCTTTACTTCAACTTTAGCTGCTAGGGCTTGTTCTACCGGTTGAGCAGTAGGTGCCGGTTGATCTTCTGTTATAGCAACAAAAACCCATCCATTATCTGCTGGATCCTCATCAGAATCATCAGTCACACCTTCATTAGTAATGTAATAAGATTTGTCTTTGTTCTTCTTAAGTCTGTATCTCTGATATTCAGGATTAGGCTTGTATGTTCTTCTAGCTTCTTCTCTTAGTCTAGCATGTCTAACAGGGCATCTCGAAGCCATATGACTAATCTTATTCCAGTTAAAAGATTTAAAGGGTGGTTTACCTTCATACTTACTTCCAACTAGACCTTTAGGCATTTTCTTTGCAAATAGTGCTTCAAGTTCTTCAAGTTCTTCAAGCTCTTCATTCTCCTTCCTAGTTTCTTCAAGTTCTCTTGCATAGAAGGCTTTCCAATCTGATTTATCAAATGATGGAGCAGATGATGTTGATGCTTTAAAGGCCAAATCTATCTTTATAGTAGCAACAGGACCAAATTCCTCAATTTCAAAAGCTGAAAGTTTTTCAATCAATGTATCCCTATTTCTGATGTATTAGGAATTGTTCTCAACTCATTTATAGCAGTAACCTTCATTTTATATGTCAGTGGCAATCCTCTTAAAACTTTTGAAACAATTTCATCCTCACTTAAGGTTCCTCCACAACATTTAATACCCAAAACAATTTCATTTACTCTTTCCATAAAAGCAAAAATCCTTTCATCTTCTTCCATTTTTAGATGTTCATACCTGACTCGGAAGCTCTCAAGTTTTGCAATTTTGTCTATAGAATCTCCTTCATTCAGTGTTTCCAAATGATCCCAAATAGCTGCAGTAGTAGACCTATCTAATAATCCCATGATTTGTTGATTTGATAATGCGCTCAAAAGTGCTTCTCTTGCTTTGCAATCATTCTCCTCATCTTTAGCTAAGGTAGTTGGACTGGATTGACCAGCTATAGTAGTAGTATGACCTTTCTTTGTAACTTCCTAGATGTCTTTACCAATTCAATTCAGATGTGTCTCCATTTTGATCTTCCATATCCCATAGTTGGTTCCATCAAGTTTAGGATTGTCCTTCCTGAAATAATTAGTAGACATTGGATCTCCTCAAGTTGTTAAACTTTTGCAAAAAGAGGACTAAGCTCGGATACCAATTGTTAGGTCCTAGAGACAACTAAGAAGGGGGGGTGAATTAGTTGTCAAATAAATTCAAACCAAAAACAACTTAATCAACTTAATGCTTAATACCGGTAAACTAGTTAATTATGTCAGTAGACAGTGTTAATAGTTAATTGCTATACTGGTAAAGATTAATGCATGAAACATAAACACAAAGTCATCCACAACACATAACACCAATATTTGTATGTGGAAACCCTGTAAGGGAAAAAACCACAGTGGGAAACCTTACCCATAATCAGATGATACTGCTGTAGATAGTAAGTGTACATAAATGTGGTCTGCACATGCAGAAAGGCTAATAGCCTAGAGCTCACTGCTCAATCACAAAAAGGGAGTCACACTAAAATTGGATGGTTAAATCCAATAAGAATGTACTACACAAGATAGCATCTTCATATGCTGGATTCAGTACCAGTGTAATGCTGATATGTTTTCACAATAACCTAGCTTCACCTTCAAATGATGTCTTTGTGTATAGCTCTGCTTAATCTCGCATATACCTTCACACAATTCTTTTTCGCATTCCACATTCAATCTTACAAATAAGATCTTACATTTATACTATAACCTAAGACCAATTTTAGTAGGTCGGCTCTACAAGATATTACAATAAAAATTTTACAAACAATATAATATCCGATGCAATAAATGATTAAACATGTCGGCTTAAAGCATTTACAATAATAATTAGTCATCTCCATAGCATGCCATGTTGATCTGGAAAAGATAAACCTGCCATTGTAACCCTAGATAACCCTGGACCTATTTGCTGGTAAAAGAAAATATGCAAATATGAATATACCAATGATTAATTCTTCAAAAGAAAGTCTCCACATGATGTCTTTGACATTACCAGGTGTCTTCCATATCATTCCAAGTGTCGGTGATCATTATATCTTGTCGGTGAACCATATACCAGTAACTGTGCAATAGTTACTTGCTTGCCGGTGAATGCTGCTAGATCTCCAAGTGCTAGTGTTTTAGTAGGTGTTGACATCAATGACAAAACCATACCAAAATACCAACACATATGGATACCATAATCCATAATCAACAGTACCTTTCAAATATCTGAATATCCTCTTGGTTTCTATCAAATGTGTTTCCTTCAGATTCTACTGAAATCTAGCAACTAGACCAACTACATGAGCTATATCCAATCTGTTGTGAACAACATAGTGCAATTTTCCAATCATTGACATGTGCTCCTTCTCATCAACAAATATGACCTCCTCTTCCTTAGACTTGCAGTCACTCATATCAAATGTCTTTAATACCTCGTTCACATACTTAGACTGTGTAATGAAAATACCACTCTTCATTTGTTGTATTTGCACACCTATGAAAATTTTTATCTCTCCAACTAGAGACATTTCAAACTCACTTTTCATTTCATTTTCAAAGTCATTGCTCATGTCATCATTCCCTCCAAATATGATATAATCTACAAACACTTCAGTAACCAGTATCTTATCTCCTTCAAATTTGAGATATATGTTGCTATCTTCACTAGTTCTTTGAAAACCTATCTTTATCAAGTGTGAATGAAGCCTTTCATACCATGTTCTTGGCACTTGCTTTAATCCATATAATGCCTTATGAAACTTACATACCATGTATTTCTCATTAGTTAGAGCATAACTATCTGGTTGCATAATGTATACTTCCTCTTCCAGTATTCCATTTAAAAATGACGACTTTACATCCATCTAATATACTTTGAATCCCTTGTGTGCTGCAAATGCAAGTAAAGTTCTTGTTAGGACCCGGAGGCAACTGAGAGGGGGGGGTGAATTAGTTGCCTATTAATTTCAACCCAAATATAACTTAATCAAACTTGATACATAATACTGGTAAACCAAACTTAATGCCGGTTGACAGTTTAACAATTAATAATAGTAATGGTAAAGTTAAATGCATGAAACATAAAGAAAAATAACATCCACAACACATAATACAAATATTTGTACGTGGAAACCCTATAAGGGGAAAAAACACGATGGGAAACCTTACCCACAATCAGATGATACTATTGTAGATAGTATGTGTGTACAAATGGGGTCTGCACATGCAAAAAGGCCAACTACCTAGAGCTCACTGCTCAATCACAAAATGAGAGTCACACTGACTACAATTGTATGGTTAAATCCAATGATAATGTACTGTACAAAATAACATCTTCATATGCTAGATTCAGTACTGGTTAAGCTCTGATTGTTCTCTTCATACCTTCCTTGAATCTTCAAATGATGTCTACGTGTATAGCTCTTCTTATATTCACATATACCTTATTACAATCATTTTCCACACCTTCTACATAATCTCACAAGTGAGATCTTACATATATACCAAAACCTAAAACCAAATGTGTAGGTCAGCTCACTAAGAATATTACAAATGAATCAATATGCGATGCATTATGTCGGCTCAATGCATTTACAATAATAACCAATCAATAAATCATCTCCATAACGTGTCATGCTGATCTAGAATAGATAACGCTTGCCAGTCCATAACCTAGACCTATTTGCCGGTAAGAACAAATATGCAAACTCGATTAGACCAATTGTCATGCCCAAACGTTTGGGCAAAAACACAAACAACAAATTTTTTTTTTGAACACTTAATTATATGCATCCTATGCTTAAATAGCCATGACAACTTAATAAGTTGTTCCAATGAAACCTTAATTAATATTAAAATGGGTTTCTTAGTGAGCAATGAAATAAAATTTAATTAGAAGCTTTAGTTTTCGAATAAACTCCTAGGTGATTGAATAAGAATCTTACTTACATAACAATTACGATAACTCCTAATATCAAGCGAAATAAATTAATTTTATAAGGACAAGAATAAATTCACTCAATTGTCCCTTTCATTTCAGTTGTGAAATATAATACTTAATTAGATCAACCCCTACTACATAGACATTAATATAATTACTCAATTCAATAATTATTCATCTAGGTAAAGGTATATCGAGTATTCCCCAATACATTGATATTATAATCTCTTCATTTATAACTTAATTAATTCTTAAATCTATTAATTCAATATTAATACAATTTCAATGTATTAATATTATCTATTTGAATAAATAAAATTAAAGTGTCGAGCACCATTATGATAATTGAATTATTTGATAAAAGACTCTACTTGGGATAACAAGGTTTGCAAGATTTAACCCATTAATTTAATTTAGAGCAAATATACTATGCCACTACAATATCCCCTTAAATTAAATATTTAATAACCTATATTAAATTTTTCCATTTAATTATAAATCTCATTAAAATTTCTAAAAAGTATCTATACAACTTAAATCTAGTCATAATATGTTAATCCTCCAAATATTAATATAAATATTTAATATTCAACATATGCGTTACCTCTAGGTTTAAATTAAATCAATAAACTTTATAACATTTCCATCAATAAACCCTTTCCATAAAATTACTCAAAAAGAGTATATTACTTCTATATAACTAAACAATTTCCCAAATTTAATAAATATTAATATTCAATGATAGACATTTTAAAAAAAATACATCTTAAACTAAATTTTAATCCCCATATTATTTAGGCTTTTCATCAACAAACTTTTCAATTGTAATGGCCCAAAATGATATTAATAATGCTATAAAATAATTCATTACATTTTCCATTAAATCTCCAAACTAACCTATTAACTAAATAATAACTTAAGCTAAATGGATATTTTCATTTCAAATTTTGGAGGAACATTTTCCCTCCTCTCCTCACATTATTTTATAATATTACCTTTTTAAAACCCTAACTAGGGTTGTTTTCTTTTGCTTAAAACTTAACCCTAATCTCATTTTTTTTTATAACTAACCCTAACCCGTATTTGGGTTAGGGCTTCTTTTCTTTTCAAACATATTTTCTTTTTTTTTTGCAATGTGTGTGTGCAGGTGTGAAAGAAGCAGCAGCCATGGCCGAACACAGAGGGCTGAAAAGGCAGCGGTAGTTTGCAAGGGGCGGAAGTGATAACATAGGGGGCCGAAGGGTTTAACCACTGGCGTGATTGGTAGATGAAGGGGAACTGAGACTGGCGGCTGTGGCGCCCACTAGTGGGATGCCCCACTGGGTGGGTCGCGGTCCACGTAGTGGCCTTGGTCATTGTGTGGGTCGTGGCCCACATAGTGGTGCAGCCCACTATGGGGGTCATGGTCCCCTTAGTGGCTGCGGCCTGCGGGGTTACCAAACCCCAAATTTGTCCCGTTAAAAATTGTATTTATGATATATTTTTATTTATTTTTAAATAAAACAATTTCTAAATGGTTTCTATTATGTCGGTTAATATATATATATATATATATATATAAATTTTAACAGCTGGCCGCAATAAAATATTAAATAACAGAGAACTAAAGTAAGGGAAAAGCATGTTTATTTCCAGCTTATTAATACTCTCTTTTTTTTTAATTATATATCTCTTTTCTTTTTAACAAGTGCGGTCATAAAATAAAAAAATATTGAATGTCAAGAATAATAAATTAAAACAGCATATCAAATAGTTATTTTTTTCTTTTCCATTCCTTTAATAGATCTAATGTGTATAAAAATGTATTAAGCATATACTTGATTTTTAAATTGCAAGGCAATATGCACTAACTAGATTTCTTTTCCAATAGTTTTAAAGTATAAATCTTATAAATGTGTATACATATATTTTTATATGGTTAAATCTGCATTTCCATAGAGCATGCTAATTCCAAATAAATAGAATAGAAATAAGTTTTATTTTCCTTTGTTGTATTTTTGATACAAATTATTTAAAACTAATTAGTTTCTTTTCAAGATAAACTTAGCATTATGAAGGCAAAGTATTCTCATAGGTTAAGACATATTTTTCCTAAGAACATTAAAGCAGATTATTTAACAGTTTTAAATAAATGTATTCCTTTCCATATTAAATATCTAATAGTTAGCATTACAGATAGACTATTAAATCTACATTTATTTTCTGCAATAATTAAAGGGAAAAATTGATAGAAATTAATAAATTACAACAAAATTAAAATAGTCTAGAAAACACTTAGAAACATTAAAAATGCAATCATTTTCAATAAGCATAAAGAGATAGAATGTCCTTTTTATTTTCAAGAGATAAGAACAATAGATTTTAACTCATCTATAGAAAACTTAACCCATAAATTTACATTCCATTTTGCAATAACCACTTAACAAAAGGCTGCATTTGTTCAAAAAATACTTTGAATACAATATGTCAACTTTACAAATGGGTGAAATACCCAACTTAGCCTCTCATTTATAATAAATGAGGACTTAAATAAATAAATACATTATTCTCTTTGCAACTCAAATAGTGTAAGGTCCACCCCTGACTTGACTTGTTTGACTAGAGTTGACCTTTAATTCATGCGTGATAGACACCATTGGGAATAGGCTATTTCAGATGCTTTATAGGATGTTGATACTATCATTAATGATCGTGTGATTTATTAGACACTATATGCTTATTATGTGATTGACTATCGAAAGATTATATTGATCATGTGATTTGATGAGCATAATTGTTGATGGATTTTACATGCCTTACTACAATCATGAATTATACTAATCATGCACTTGATGATGTTTTTATGTACTAACCATATTTAATGATTATCTATGATGAGTTGATCTTATTGTGTATTTGATTTTTGTATGACTGTCTTCGGGATAGAGACAATTCCACATCACTCATTACGAGCGGGATGTGTCGTTGCAATTCTCTAACCCTTGTCTGTTATAATATATATGCATATGTCGTATCGTTACTTTGTGGATGTAGGATTTGCAGGTACCAGACATCAACTCCACCTGGCTCCACAAGTCTGAGCATGTCTTTAAATCCCAATGGTATGTGGTTTGGAGTTGGCACAATTTCCCCTCACATACTCTAGGTCTAAGTTGTTCACTGTGAGTTGTCAGTGTCTTGGCGCAAGTCATCATGATAGTTAGTAAGCTGGGTTTCTTTTGTATTGTGAGTATGTTAGTATTGGCTGATTATTCCTTTTATGTTGAGATTGGCAATTTGATTATTGATGCAAGATTAAATAATTAATGATGTTTATTTTAATTATTTTGATTAATCGCGATTTGATTATTTGGTTATCTAATGTTTAATTTAATTTATTGGATTCTTGCCTTTTTGGTTATTTGATTATTTGATATTTAAATGTTTATTTATTTTAATGATGATTTAATATTTATTTAATTTTTATTGTTTAGCTTATGATGTGTTTTATATTTATTTGTAATTTGACCTTTATTGGTATTTATTTAATTACCTATGGTTTAATATTTATTTGGCTTTTAATGTTTATTTGGTTCATTAATTCATTTATGAGCCTTTGGTTTATTTAATTTAATTTTCCCATTTAATTTATTTAATTGTGGCTCATGTTTTATTTATTAGTTTGACTTTTATATTAAGTGGGTTGTATAAATAATAAAATGATAAAACATTCCCACCAAATTGTAAAAAAACATGATTTATATTTACCTTACCTACCCTCTTCTCTTATTGGTTGAATTTAAATAGGGAGGTAAAATTATATTATATGGTGGGGTTGGTAAAATATATTATAGATTGGAATATTTTGATTGGCTGAGATTGAGGCTAGGGTTTTTGGTTAATGTTTGTCTTTTTATTTTCTTTTCTATGAATTTTTTTCGGGGGTTGATTCTTCTTGGAAAATTTTCTCCAGCAAATTTTCTTCTTGGTTTTGGTTTTCTTCTCTCTTAGATTTTGGCTGGAGCTTGGATTTGATTTGGTTTGGCTTGTGGGATCTCTTCTTCGACTTCTTCCATAACACGGGTTGCAGGTTGGAGATGTATTCTACTTTTCTATATTTTATTTTACAGTTTTCATGTATGCTCCGTGTCTGCAGATTGAATGTGTGAGCTTGGGGAAATGAATCTAAAATTTGTATAGTGAGAAAGGAAATATATGAAGGCATAAATTTGTTGTAAGGTTTTATTCTATAGTTTGTGGGAAATATTTGTATTTTTTTGGTTTGTCTTTCTGAGTCTGTGTCGTGCATGGAGTTTTGATTTAATATTGGCCTTCAAGTGTGTATTATTTATTTAATGTTGAAGTGAATTTTATTTATTGGGTAATATTATTTTACCCATTAAGTAATTTAAAAGGGGGTAATTTGTATTCTTTTATTTAAAAGTTATTTTCACCCCAGGTCAATGGTTTAATTTATTTTATCTACCCTTGGATTTGATTGGCTGGAAGTTTATGGTAGGTAGAAAATATATTTTATTTTCTTGAACTTTGGGAAGGTAGGCATGGAATATAATATTTTTGGAATATTTTTATTGGAGGATGGTTTTGCTTGGTTTTGTTTTATTTTTTTATTGTATTTTTATAAATAGGCCTTCCTATGAATTCATAGGGGTTGGAATTTCTGGGATTAATTTTAAGATTGCTGGTGGTTGGATTTAAATTGGATTAAAGGCTTGGTATGGTTTTTCCTGTAGGTTAATTTACTAGTTGTTTGATTGTGTGGTACTTTCTGGATTAATTTTTGTACCAGAGGCTTTATTTGAGGGCTGTTATATTTTCTAGATTTGGCTTCTATCAGTTTTGATTTATTTAGATGGTCTTATGTATATTTGCTCCTGTGCACCATTGTAGACATTATAGACTCTCTTCCATGTGAATAGGCCATGGATGATTGAGGTGAATATATATGTTATTTTGGACCAGCAAATGAGTAGGCCTTGTTGTGATGTTATCTTCTATTTGATGGCAGCATTTGATGGGTTGATATGCCTTTGTTTATTGCTAGCCAAGAGGCTCATTTTGTTATATTAATGTTGTTGTAGCCTTGCATATGTTGTGAGAGTATGTGTGGAAGTTATTGGCTGCATTGAGTATTATTTTAATGTATTTATGTTGGTAGAGCCTCTTGTGATGTGTTGTTGGGCCATGTTAGGAGGAGTGGGCTTCCTTGTGATGACCGAGGTCATAAGAGATAGGCTGGCATGAGGTTCCTTGTAAGGATGCATGAAGTCTAGACCACCAGGGCACATTGGAGTTTTCCATGATTTGTAAGCAAGTGATAGCATTGATAATAAATTAATTGGGATGGGAAAATTATAACTCACTTAAACAAGATAATGAATAGTTTTGAGCCTCATGACTTATGTCCTAGGGAGGATGTTTTAGGATAAGCATGAGAAGGCCGTGAAGACGGTAAGCTAATCTCCCTTGGTCTCTCATAGGTTGAGATGGCTCCACATGTCCATCAGGCTAGTGCCTTGTGTTATTATGTTATGAGGATGGCATGTGATGACACTCCACTCCTACATGTGCTCCCCCTTTATGATTTATGATTATGCTTATTGGATGCATTTATGTCCTGATGAGTTTTACGCCTCTGGGATTTTATTCTTGTGGCTCTGTGTGAGTTCTTTCTTGAGAGTCCTTGTTGGTTAGTCTCTTTGGTTTTGAGTGTCAGCCTAGATGTAGAGTGTGTGTTGGGACCTTGTGTCATCTCCCAGCACGGGGGGTGGTTCCTTTGGTTCCACATGGTCGGGTGGTTGGTGCTTTTAAACCATTGGGATGTTCCTATCTTTGGATTCTTCTTGCGTGGATGAGGATGCTTCTTTAGATTGTCCATGGATAATAATTGTAGCAAGAATGTAAATGATGATGTGATTTATGTAATGAAATTCTTATGTAACGGTTGTAAAAGAAGCCATGCTTATGAGAAATCATTATGTTGTTCTAGTTATAGTAATAGTTTTTGGTTATGGTATGTGATTATAATGATGAACCTTGAGTTGTATTGTAACATATTTATATTAAATGAAATGGATGCATGAGATGTGGATAAGTATTGTTGTTTAAAATGAAATGATGTATTTTTTATTCTTGATGAGCCATGTTAAAAGTAAATCGGTTAAATATTATGATAATGGTATTAGATTTGAAATGATGTCTTTAACTAATTATTTAAGTAGAAGAAATGTTATGTCTTGATAGGATGTGTGAGTTTGAGTAATGTTGGAAGATGTCTTAGGACATGTTTATGAGTTGTGATTAAATAATTTAAAATTATAGTATCATACTTCGTAGACAGTGACCTAATGATTGAATTGAAATCTTATAATGATTGGGGTGTGATTGAAGGTTCCTTATGAAACATTGTATGGATGTCCTTAGTGAATGAATTGCTAATCTTATTAATGGAAATTACTAGTAAGTGTATGGGAAGATGATTAAATGAGTTCTTGTCTTTTAAGAAAGAATTATAATGTATCATGTGTTATGGTTTAAGGTTATATCTCCATTTGGTGGATGCTATTAGTTGTTATGGAATTAGGATATTGTACCTTAGTTTGTGTTGAGATGAATTCCTGTAGTTACTTGATTTGTAATGAGATGATTGTTGGTTATTTGATATAGTGTAAGAGATTTTATGAGTATTAAACGAGCTATGGGTTAAATGGTTTGTGAGTATTTCCTTATGTACTTTAAGAATCATGATGAAGTAATAAGTTTGCTAGAAGCATAGAATCATAAATGATTATGTGGAAGTTAATCGTAAATTGAAATTATGTTAGTGCAATGTAAGGGTTAATCCTGATATATGAATGGTGATATAGTCAAAGGTTGGTTAATGGTAATAGGAACATTTGGACTTGGTGTATAAAACGAATCTAAGTGGAAAAGGAAATAGTGGCACATTGAAAGATAGAATCTCATATTAAATGAAAGATTAAGAAGGTTGCATATCATGAGTGTTACGTATTTCTATGTTGCACCTATGTGTGTATAATGATTAAGATTATGAGGTATTGAACTAGAAGAAAGTAAATGCTTATTTCTTATGTAGGTAGATTAAGTAATGTTGTTGAGATACCCTAGGGAGGTAGTAGTAATGATGTATTGTATTCTGCTTGCGTAATTGTTTGAATAGCTTGAGTGATTTACTCTATGTTCATAATACTTAAATGTTGTTGTGTGCTAGTTGCATTGCTTATGAGATGTTATGTGTTATATTGTTAAAAAAAAAATTAAATTAGCATGTTTTTAGCTATATTTCTCTGGGGTATTTTGGCGGGCATTACAAATAGATAATATTGTAGCAACTCCTAGCTTTCCTTTTTCTTCTTTTCCAAGCAAACCTGCATTACAAAATCTTAAGGTTGTGACCATGGAGGCTCACCTCCCAACCTAGGCTTACTAGAAGCCATCCCCAAGCTTGGAGAACCAAGAAATAGATGGGTTACACTCAAGCAATACACAAACAAGCATGGAAAACTCACAACAAACACATTCCCATCCCAAGGCTAAATATCATCACATAATGTGATTTTTACATGGGTGGAAGTGGACTAAGTACCTTGAGGAGAAACTGCAAAATAGTAGATCACAAGCCATCTCATGACAACCAAGAACACATCACAAGTCCATCTTGACCCAACATCCTTATGACCCCCAAGGTTCACATGCCATAATATCTCCCCTTATGACCCCCAAATGCATAAACAAAACTATGCAGTAAGGGTCACATAAACAAACCCTTGAGATCACTCTCTTAAAGAGAGCCTGATTCAAGGCATCATGGACCCTCCCACAATCACATTGCAACTTATCAATCTTTCTTCTTCAAAAACTCAACTCTACTTGTTTCACCTTCCTTCACTAGGCTTCACCAAGATGCCCAAATAGAACTCTCAACCTCACCAACTTGTTCCAACACTTCCTAGGGTCTCTACATACCCTATTACACTTTTCTCAATATGATTCACTCACCCTATCAACTGGTTCTCTCACCAACCCTTACCTGGGTCCCTAAATAGGCCAATTCCCTAGTAGCCCTGTTCAGCGGGTATTCTGACATTTACTCAAAATAATTTGAAACCACTTGACAAATAAATTAAATATCTAGATACCCTTTTTTAATTTACCTAACATATGTGAAAATTAACTATGGGTCTTTTGGACAAAATACTTAGACCAGCACCTTGCTACACACCAACTAGGCCCAATTAGCCCTCTTTTCCAAAGCATGTACCAACAAATGGTATGACCACAACTCCAAACCAAAAAAAAGTCTTAAAAAATGTTCCAAAATCATATATTTTCCAGGTTTCAAGATAGTACACAGTCATATGATAGGTTAGATGTTAAACCCCCCTTTTTAGGCCAAAAAAACTAGGGCCTCCTTGTTCAAACCCCAAAACTCACTTTCAGATCTTGAAACTTGGTATTCACCATGAATTTACCATCCCCTAAAACTATTTTACATAAAAACACTACCTCTTTAAGTTAGATCTTCTGCTGCTATACTCATGCCTCCATTTTCATGCTTTATCTCACTCAATCTCTTAGCCTAGGGTATCAACACTTCATCTCCAAGTTATTCCATGCACATTTAAGGTTAGAGACACATATAATACAATATTATTGATCCATTCCATAAGAAAAAACAACCAAATAAAGTGGAATGGGTCACATTTGCATAGTGACTCTCAAAACTTCCCAAAAACAATCACCTACAGCAGATTTTAGAACAACCAATAGAAATATATCAGATTTGAATGTAAAACCTTCAATAGAAGTATTAAATGATAGTATAAATACTCCTCTATATTTAAAAATCCATTTCCAATAAAAAATGAAGCAAAGAAGAAGAGTTTCAGACCAATAAAGTAAAAATTTTAGACAAAAATTGCAAGGAAAACCTTGTATTTTTATTGCCAAACCCCAAACTCTTACAATGCCAGGACAATCCGACCCTCTACCTCTTCATTTTGGACCATAAAAAATATATTTAAACCTAATCCCTTTATGGAAACTTAAAAACAACTCTTAACCACCCATACAACCACTTTTGGGTGTTTACAATTTTAATTTATTGTCAAATTGACACTTTTAGTTGTCAATTGACAAGTTTTTAACCTTTTTGCATCTTGACACTTTCTAATCAACTTTATTATATTTATATGGTCACACAAGACCTTATGAAACTTAAAATGCTCATTAAAAATCTATTCTACCCATTGGACCCCATTACATTACTCATTTTGACATTATTTGCCCAACATGGCAATTTTGACAACTTATTATAAAATGACTCATTACATGAGTTTGATGACTCCAAATGGAATTATTATCCATTTTTAAAATATCAAATGGTCATTTTAACCTTATAGACTTAATATCTCATAAATCTTCATTATGGCCTCATGGTGGCCAATCTTGTCTTGGGTGCTCCTGCACCAAAGCCTCTCACTCTAAGGCTACCAAACAACCTTCCACCCCCAAGAACACTCTACCCTCCCAAGGATAAGATGGCCTTGGATACTCCAAAAAAAAAATTAAATACATAACTAAAAACAAGAGAAAGATCACATATATATCTTCACAAATAAAACACAAGGCAAGAAAACAACTACATTCAAGCAATTTTTCAAAACAAAGTTTCAACATACAAAGTAAGAGATTGAGCCAACCTTGAATCTACCAAGGGTTTACAAGGGATAGTTTGGAGAAGAGAATCCCAAATACACACTTCTTTTCTTCAACACTTAGCCAAAAAACCTTCTATCCTAAACTTGTTTGAAAACTGTAAGATCTAGTCTCCAAAGATGGATAGTGGGTGATTAGCTTCCTAAGTCTCAATCCCTTGCTTAAGAAGGCTTCTGTCACTCTTTCCAACCTCTTGGATAGAGTGAGAGCTCTCATTGGTTGGTCTTCCCAAAGCCTTACACACTCCCTAACCAAAGCACCTCAAAAAGGGAAATGGAATGGGGAAAACAAATGACACATACCAAGAAGGTTATCTAACCAAGGAAGAATCCTCCAAGTTGTATTTTCTCTCATCTCGGGAAAACTAATTTTTGAAAGGTCAAATCAGTCACATGGGAGTGGTCACATGCTTAAAAATACCCCTAATTCATAGGTATACCCTATGTGTAATGCCCCGCCAGGAAACCCCGAAGGGTTTAAGTTAAAAACACTCAAATGGAGTGTAAGTTTTTTTTTTTAAATTAATAATTAAGAGTGTTAAAAATAAGACACAACATTAAGAAACATTAGAGTTATCTAAAGCTTAGATAACATAGCAGAAAACTAAATGAACCTAAGGAGTTTCCCAATGTGATTACGTTACCTCACACCTAACTCAACTTGCGACAATTGATCCAATAAGTTGGGTATCTTAATTATGAGTTAATGCTTAAGACATGGATATGTTATGTTCGATGATTTGACATTTTAGAATTTAGAAAGTGTTTCATCTATTATGATTGGGGATGAGGCTAACAAGAGGATATTTACTTAATGCAATTTAAAACATAATTAGCTTAAGAATTCACCCACTACGTTTTAAGTAGGGTTAACTTGATGAGTCCATCCATTTTAGATGCACTGAGACTAACATAACGAAGTTCCTTTATTTAGGTTAAAAAGTAACCAACCACAAATGAGATCATCCTTTATAGTTAAAAGTATGGCTAATAAGATGAGATTCATTCATTAAGAATTAAGTTGTAAATAATAAAACGAGGTTCCTTCATTTGATTTTAAACATAACCAACTAGTAAGTCATAGTTCATTTATGGAGGATAAAATGTAAATAGCCAAAGAGTTCTTCCATTGAAGTTGAAATAATACTAAGAGATGGAGATCAATTCATTAAGGTGAAAATGTAATATAGCCACATGAGTTCATCCCTTTAATTAAAATATAGTTAGCAAGATGATATCCGTTCTTTCAAGATTAAAAATATAAGTACATAGTGACAATCATCCATTTGGATTAAAATATAACTAACTTAATGAGTTCACTCTTTTTAGTTAAAATAAAGTAATATGAAGAAATACATTTTCTATGGGTAAGATTTAAACAACTAAATGAGTTCTCCCGTTTTAGTTCAAATTATGTTGCAAATCATTTATTAAGGTTATAATGAAGGTAACCAATTTGAGTTCACCCAATTATAAGCTAATCTGGTGAGGATTATTTGTTTATAATAAAATGTAAATAACTAAATGAATTCATCCAATTTAGTGAAATATAGCTAACATGACTATGTTCATTTACTAAGATAAAAAGGTAAATACCCAAATGAGTGCTTCCATTAGATTCTAATTTAGGTATTATGACAATTAATCCAATATTTTTTATCCATTCATTACATTCAAATCTCAAGCTTTATGACAAGTTAAACCATTAATTGTAACCTAGCGAGTTTCTTTCCATCCTTACTTCTTTTCATTAACATTAACAAAATTCTTTCCACAATCATATTTACAATCCTTTTATGACCCTAATTACTACTTTTAATAGGATGACTATAATCATGCATTCAAAAATTAGCTTCATTAAAATTTCCCATTATACACTTACATAATGCAACCATACATGATAACTTAAACTATGAAGTAAGAGTGACAAAAGCATCGCATAACACAGATATGATCTTGGAGTTCACCCCTAGAGGGCTACATCTCTGGGTCTGCTCAACTGCAAGACCCCTCTGACATTTAATATAGTTAGGATTACATAAGTTTCATGTCTTTTACATCATTTCCATATAGGTGAACACACCCACTATACAACAACCACCCCGGTTGATAATTACATAATGATCCCTTTTGAAGTGGATCCTACTGAATACATCAAAAGAAAATACACACTTGACCAACTATGACTAAGCACAAACAATCTAGATGACAGGGACCCAACCAACCTATCAAGGGCATGCTAATATTATAGACATAGCGATAACAAAAATATTAAACCATGCACAAGCATTAACGGGTAAATGCTGTCTTTTGTCATGTTGATTTAAGCATCTAACAAGTTATTTAATCCTTAGATATGCATCAATGGCAAGTTGGATTTACAACAATACTCTAGCCTCTTTTCTAACAACACCAACATTACCCTTTACTACAAAAAAATAAACTACATTAAAGTAAATAAGGAAATGGGAAAATCATCTCCCATCTAATTTAAGATTCCCTTGCATACATTCTAAAAATAATACTTTTACACCATTCGATTTATTCATTAGCACCTATATATGAGTCCCAGCATTCACTAGCTTAAATAAATAAATGAATAATAAAATAAAATACAACCTTCAACAATTGTTAAATCAATGGAAATCATTACTTTATTGAATCCAATGATTAATATATAATTAATAATATATGCTAATTAGATATTATCTATCTTAGCATATATTTTAATATATATATATATATATATATATATATATATTTACCCCTTTGTTTTTTTAATATTTCCTTACTAGAAATATAAATTTCAACCCAACTTTACTAATAGTAAATATATTACTTATAATATAATTTCATTATTATATAACCCCTATTTTTTTTTATTTTTTTTTAAATACAAAGAAGGCACCATATTTAAATTTTAAATATATATAAAATAATAAATAAATAAAAACTATCATATGGAGGGCGGCCCAAAACCCTAGGGCAGGTCATGCCCTAACCGAAGAGTCTGCGGCCTCCACAAAGGACGCAGGCCCCTCAGCCTCCACCTATAGTGGAGCCGAGGATACTACGGCCGTCATGGGGTCGCAGGCCCTTCGGCCCCCACATCATGGAGCCGGGGGTTGCTGTGGCCTCCACGAGAGTCGCAGTCCCCTCCGACGCCCCACTGTGTGGGATTTGGGAGGAGCTGCGGTGGCGCCGTGGGGAGGGGCGGGTTGAGCTTCGGCTCCCCCCACCTCGAAACGCCCAATATAATTTTTTTTTTTTTTTGTAGTTATTTTTTTTTAATCCGATTTACAGTATAAATGAAAAATAAATTTTTAGAATGAAGGTATAGAAAAAACCAAGAAAACAAAATTCCCCATTTCTTTATTTTTTTATCACAGTCACATATTTTTCCAAAATGTTAAAATAAACTATCATTTGGGAAGTTATTTTCTCAGTAGGTTTAAAACTCCAAATCCATTAAGAATATTTTGATCCAAGAACAACCCATATTTTCAAAACTAAATCCCACGTTTAAACAACAATCATCGGGGTTTTGGAGCAAGAAATCTTCAAGAACAAATTTCAGAGATATACCCAAAATTCTAAAAGGAAACAAGAGGTGCATTTGAATCCTACCTTTATCGCATTTCCGGGCAAGATTTTGAAGATGTGCTCAAACCGTCATTTCTAGAAAGCTCCATTCTCCTTCCAAAAATTTCTCCATCCCCCATCTTTTTTTCTTTCTTTTCCAAAAATTCAACCCCCAAAAATATTTTTCAACTTAGGTTAAATGGAAAACCCCTTTTGACCTAATTTCTAATTTTGAAAATTAAGCCCTTTTAAAATAAAAAGAAATGATAATTCTTTTCAACTATTAAATTGATTTAACTTGATTTTCTAATTAATATACTTCTCTCTTATTTTGATCTTAATTTTAATTTCTCAATATTAATTAAGCCAACATTTATATTTCGAACTATTGACAAGGGTAAAGTATTTAAATTAAATTAATTTCCAAAATCAACCTTTTACACTATATCAAACTTTACAAATTAAAAATGATTTTCTTTAAATAATAAAATTTACCCTTTCATTTCCAAAATGCAAAAGTGGTTAAATTATTTCTATTTCCAAAAGACTTTAAATCTTTTTTTTTTTTTAAACGCATAAACTAATTAAATTCATTATTTAAAATTAGCAATTAAATTAAACTCGCTACACATAATAAAGTGATCTTTTTAATAAATGACTAATCTCATGAAGAAAACCTATTTATTTTAATTCCTCAACTACTAATGCGTAAATGAACACATTAATTCAATTTAAATACTTAAGCTTGCTACAAATATAAATAAAGAGATCTCTTAAATTAATGATTAATCATATAAAAGAAAACTATCTATTTTAAATTTCTCAATTACTAATGCGTACATCCACATATTAAATTGAATTAAATACTTAGGATAAAATACTCCATTCACCACATGCAAGGCATGCAAACCAAGAAAGTCCACCAATCACACGACACACAACCCAAATGACAAAGGAACCCTATGGATCCCACATGACGCTCACCTGATCAAGGCTAAGGCAAGACGAGAGTTTTATGACCACCTAATCCAAATCCTAAGGATGAAGGAGGTATACTCAACCCTGCAAATCCCAATGGAGATGAACCTCGTACCTAGGCGGTATAGTACCTGCAATCTCCTGCAACCATGAGTCACGCAAGCATACATATATATACATATTCTATGAAGGCGTTAGCTCTAGATTTATAACAAGAATTAGGAAACAATTACCTTTACACAAGAATCGATGAAATTCGCACAATAATAGGTATGCACAATATTCATATAGTTTAATCTACAACATTACATAACAGTAAATCCACATTTCAAGAATGCCACATAGGAAGTCAACCAAGGTAAAATGGGTTTTACAAGGCTGACTAGGGTAGGGGCATTACATTCTCCCCCCTAGGCTTCAACTTACTCGTAGAAGTCGCAAGGCTAAGCGGAAGTCATACAACACATATTAGCCCTTAAACTTAATTAACAATTATCAATTTGCACAAATAACTATTTTGCCAACAATTTAAAACATTATTGATAAATCCTCTACGAATGTCATTGTCCATTAACAAAATGCATCTAAAATCATACACTTCTTAAAATATTCTAGAATTTACACATAATCATAGTAGAGAAATGGGAATTCTTCCTTCCTTTCATTACACCATCTAAAGCAATTAAAAGATATAAGAAACAATTACCATACTCATTGTACCAAGTAGGACAAGAAACATGCCATCAAGGTCAATTTCTTTTACCAATTCATCTCTTTCACAAAACTTTATCGCATAGAACTAGCTTCAAATATCAATTTCTACAACAAAGTCAACCTTCAATAAATAAGAGCAACGTATATAACTTAATTGTTTACACTTTCCAGACATATAAGAACTTTTCCAATGACTATGTCCCATAACATAGTGACAAGTTAATACCATTTAATCCATGATTACACATAATATCCATCCACATAACTGGTTTGCACAACACAAAAGGCCACATGTGAGCATGTCTAATGCTCAGTCAAAGATAACATGCACGATCAACATCTCTATGCCCAATCTCAGAACAAATAACATGATCATCATTATCCAACATCTCACTCAAGGGCTTGATGGTGCTAGGGTACACCATAGCGGTGCTACCCTCCATACAAGACCCTCGTGAACATCCCTTGTTGTGCAAGGTGTTTAGCCTCCAAGAGATAGTCACCACTCATAGGTACGTAGTGGATCCTAGCTGTCTCACAGCCTCACATACCTCCATCCTCAAGGTTCCCTACATCTACTTCCTCGTATACACTCATCCAAGACCATCTCCTATGTTCTTGGAGAGGAATTCACATTGCAACACAAGACTAGCATATGAAAACAATAAGGATAAACCAGTTTAGAAACCCAAGTATAGAAGAATAAAGATAATAATCGCCAAGTCCAATAGTAAGGCAAGAAAATAATTCTAGAATTGCAACATCAAATCAAGTAAAAACAAGATTGCAAGATCGTGGCTAAACCTTCAAGGTCAAAATAGAATAAATTGTTGGCCCACAAGGAAATAAATAGTAAATAAATAATAAAAGAAGATCATAAGTGCATGTTACATCACTACGTGACTAGAAGCTAGCCACCAATGAGGAAGGAAGGAACAATCATCTAGCTATCATAGTAGCTCATCATGTGGTGTGGCCTGGTCACACATCCACATGGCATGATAGTGTGCACGTCGACATCACCCCGCATCATGTCATCAAGTGGAATGGCTCTACCCTATACCTATCGATAGGCCACATGGCAATGTCTACTACATCTCGCATCATGTCTTAGCATGGCATGGCAATACTCCAAGTGGACAGGGCACACAATGGACGTATCCCGCATGGCAGTGTATCTTGCAGATAAGGCACGCGTCGATCACACCCCACATAGCGATGTTCCTCTCAGGATACCCGCCGTCAACCAGAGGTATACATGGCTAAGGTCTACCCACAAGTCTACCAACACTAGTCAATTGGCAACTCATGTAAGAAGAATAACACGCCTCTCATGAAGACAAGGCAAAAGATGCTCCAATAAAATCCATCAATATGCTCAAGAACTGTCATCCATATGCTCAAAATAAGAGATAGGAATTAGGTTGGCACACATGAACCTCATAAATCGATTCATCATAAGGGAAAGTATTGAGTACACCTATAATATAGTTTCATTATATAACTATATTTTTCCTCGAGATAGGGAAGCTAAAGTCACTTCACATCAACATTACTCGTACGTTGTTCATACTGTTCAAGGAATGGTGACTCCTAATACTACCCCTTCACATACTGACTTATCAACAACCTGTGGGTTGGCACTTAGTAAGGGAACAAATATGCAACATCACATAAATAGGTATGGTTTCCCATACTCATAAGTAAACATATCCTCCATGGTTGATTACTTCACCATCCCATGGGCACACATAGCAAGTACGGGTTTCTTACAACACACAAGGAATAGCACCATTACTGGTTTAGTCACATTTACGGGGAGGACTTTACACCACACTAACATCTACTTAAGGGAAGTTTTAATTATGCTTTACACATGAATCACTAAATAAAGTTTACTCTAGATACACATTCTGAAATTCTTAACAATTCAAATTTACACAAGGAAATAACGTCATTCCAATATCTTTCTCAATTTCCACTAAGCATTTTCATTCACATTACTAACTATGCAATTTTCTTTTCCAAGATGAAAAACTTTCCTCTTTCAATTAGAAGCCAAAAGCAAACATACAACTTCATATGCGTTATAAAAATTCTCCTTAAATCACTGCATTCTTAATAGTATTTCAAAAACAACAACCTTGTATTTTAGGCAAGAGGAGGAAGAGAGTTGGAAAATCAACTATTTCCTATGAATACACAAGATCTACTAGATCACACTATATGCTCAGATATAAGTATGTCATTTTAGTTGCACAGTTTTCATTTCGCTATCTTTTAGGAGGGTGCTAAAACAACCTAGCATGACATTTCCAATTATTGTTGCTGCACTATAATGTTCTAGTTTTCCGAACAAGAATTCAAGACAAATAATTTTTCGGTAATACAAGTCTTCTTGAGAACACTCACTATTCGTAATACAATACAATAATACATCAAACCTAACATTGAAAGTCGAGTTATGACAAGAAGGTAATTGAGGAGCTATCTACTAAATATTACACATTAATGCATACAAATTAACAAATCTTTCATTTGCTCTTTCTAAACACAATAAGACAATTATCTATATCCAAAGGAAAGTTAAATGGAGTGTTGCTAAAATAGGTCCTAAATCAAACTGGTTTGAAGACGCACATAAAACAATCTTTCATGGAACACATTAATTACACTCTTGAAGCTACTATAACATGTTCTCTTTTGGTAATTCTTTCACAACAAGCAATTTTCACAAAATCAACTATGTGCATATTAATGCACCTTACCTAAGATAGCATTTAATTATCTTATTCCTAAAATGCACATGGAGAGTTCTCTAATGTAAACATGCCATTTTTTTATCTCAATAACCAATATTAACTTTCAAACAAAACCCCTTTCACAATCTAAAACACATAAGCGTTATAAGGCTCACACAAGGGCTCAAGAAATATCATCCTTTCTCTTGCAATAAGAAAACTTAAATAAGAGATAATTACCCATATCAGCAACATTTTAATCTCTAGAGAGAGAGGGAGGAAGAGTCATAATCATTCAATTTACTACATAATAAGCATTAATATTTTCCATACTAGTTCTTCAAGTGGACAACACTAAGATAGATCATAACCATAACAAGCACATTTCATACTTTTAGATTCAAGACAATACCAACCAACCCAGACGGATTAGTCAAAAGAGTAAAACAATTCAAGAACGAAGGTACATACGACTCTCTTTCAGAATAAGAGGAATCGTAGACCAAGACCACAATAAGCAGACAAAGCACCTATAATCATTCCAAAACACCCACATCAAGAAGGTGGAAACAAGGTGCGAACACACGCGTTACACACAAGTAGGGTTTGTTCAATCACACCCTCACATCAAGGAGGACAAGCATACAACATAAGGTAGACACACACACACCAACTAAGGGAACAAGCGAAACCAGAGATCCCAGTGTTGTAACTTGGGCTCTGATACCAAGTGTAATGCCTCGTCATGAAACCCCGAAGGGTTTAAGTTAAAAACACTCAAATGGAGTGTAAATATTTTTTTTTTAAATTAATAATTAAGAGTGTTAAAAATAAGACACAACATTACAAAACATTAGAATTATCTAAAGATTAGATAACACAGCGGAAGACTAAACGAACCTAAGGAGTTTCCCAACGTGATTACGTAACCTCACACCTAACTCAACTTGTGACAATTGATCCAATAAGCGGGGTATCTTAATTACAAGTTAATTACAAAACATTAGAATTATCTAAAGATTAGATAACACAGCGGAAGACTAAACGAACCTAAGGAGTTTCCCAACGTGATTACGTAACCTCACACCTAACTCAACTTGTGACAATTGATCCAATAAGCGGGGTATCTTAATTACAAGTTAATGCTTAAGACATGGATATGTTATGTTCGATGATTTGACATTTTAGAATTTAGGAACCGTTTCATCTATTATGATTGGGTATGAGACTAACAAGAGGATATTTACTTAATGCAATTTAAAACATAATTAGCTTAAGAATTCACCCACTACGTTTTAAGTAGGGTTAACTTGATGAGTCCATCCATTTTAGGTTTAAAAGTAACCAACCACAAATGAGATCATCCTTTATAGTTAAAAGTATGGCTAATAAGATGAGATTCATTCATTAAGAATTAAGTTGTAAATAATAAAACGAGGTTCCTTCATTTGGTTTTAAACATAACCAACTAATAAGTCATAGTTCATTTATGGAGGATAAAATGTAAATAGCCAAAGAGTTCTTCCATTGAAGTTGAAATAATACTAAGAGATGGAGATCAATTCATTAAGGTGAAAATGTAATATAGCCACATGAGTTCATCCCTTTAATTAAATTATAGTTAGCAAGATGATATTCGTTGTTTCAGGATTAAAAATATAAGTACATAGTGATGATCATCCATTTCAATTAAAATATAACTAACTTAATGAGTTCACTCTTTTTAGTTAAAATAAAGTAATATGAAGAAATACATTTGCTATGGGTAAGATTTAAACAACTAAATGAGTTCTCCCATTTTAGTTCAAATTATGCTGCAGATCATTTATTAAGGTTATAATTAGGGTAACCAATTTGTGTTCACCCAATTATAAACTAATTTGGTAAGGATTATTTGTTTAGAATAAAACGTAAATAACTAAATGAATTCATCCAATTTAGTGAAATATAGCTAACATGACTATGTTCATTTACTAAGATAAAAAGGTAAATACCCAAATGAGGTGCTTCCATTAGATTTATTCATTAGCACCTATATATGAGTCCCAGCATTCACTAGCTTAAATAAATAAATGAATAATAAAATAAAATACAACCTTCAACAATTGTTAAATCAATAGAAATCATTACTTTATTGGATCCAATGATTAATATATAATTAATAATATATGCTAATTAGATATTATCTATATTAGCATATATTTTAATATATATATTTACCCCTTTGTTTTTTTAATATTTCCTTACTAGAAATATAAATTTCAACCCAAATCTACTAATAGTAAATATATTACTTATAATATAATTTCATTATTATATAACCCCTATTTTTTTTTTTTTTAAAACATACAAAGAAGGCACCATATTTAAATTTTAAATATATATAAAATAATAAATAAATAAAACTAACATATGGAGGGTGGCCCAAAACCCTAGCCGACAAAACCCTAGGGCGGGTCTTGCCATAACTGAAGAGTCTGTAGCGTCCACAGAGGATGCAGGCCCCTCGGTCTCCACCTACAGTGGAGCCGGGGATACTACAGCCGTCATGGGGTCGCAGACCCTTCGGTCCCCACATCGTGGAGCTGGGGGTTGCTGCGGTGGCGCCGTGGGGAGGGGCGGGTTGAGCTTCGGCTCCCACCCCCGAAAACCACAATATAAATTTCTTTTTTTTTTCTCTTTTTTTTTGTAGTTGTTTTTTTTAATCCAATTTATAGTATAAACGAAAAATAAATTTTTAGAATGAAGGTATAGAAAAAACCAAGAAAACAAAATTCCCCATTTTTAAATTTTTTTATCACAGTCACATGTTTTTCCAGAATGTTAAAATAAACTATCATTTGGGAAGTTATTTTCTCAGCAGGTTTAAAACTCCAAATCCATTAAGAAGATTTTGATCCAAGAACAACCCATATTTTCAAAACTGAATCCTACGTTTAAACAACAATCATCAGGGTTTTGGAGCAAGAAATCTTCAAGAACAAATTTCAGAGATATACCCAAAATTCTAAAAGGAAACAAGAGGTACATTCAAATCCTACCTTTTATCCATCTCGCATCTTTTTTTCTTTCTTTTCCAAAAAATCAACCCCCAAAAATATTTTTCAACTTAGGTTAAATGGAAAACCCCTTTTGACCCAATTTCTAATTTTGAAAATTAAGCCCTTTTAAAATAAAAAGAAATGATAATTCTTTTCAACTATTAAATTGATTTAATTTGATTTTCTAATTAATATACTTCTCTCTTATTTTGATCTTAATTCTAATTTCTCAATATTAATTAAGCCAACATTTATATTTCGAACTATTGATAAGGATAAAGTATTTAAATTAAATTAATTTCCAAAATCAACTTTTTACACTATATCAAACTTTACAAATTAAAAATGATTTTTTTTAAATAATAAAAGTTACCCTTTCATTTCCAAAATGCAAAAGTGGTTAAATTATTTCTATTTCCAAAAGACTTTAAATCTTCTTTTTTTTAAAAACGCATAAACTAATTAAATTCGTTATTTAAAATTAACTATTAAATTAAACTTGGTACACATAATAAAGCGATCTTTTTAATAAATGACTAATCTCATGAAGGAAACCTATTTATTTTAATTCCTCAACTACTAATGCGTAAATGAACACATTAATTCAATTTAAATACTTAAGCTTGCTACAAATATAAATAAAGCGATCTCTTAAGTTAACGATTAATCATATAAAAGAAAACTATCTATTTTAAATTTCTCAATTACTAATGTGTACATCCACACATTAAATTGAATTAAATACTTAGGATAAAATACTCCATTCCCCACACGCAAGGTACACAAACCAAGAAAGTCCACCAATGACATGACACGCAACCCAAACGACAAAGGAACCCTACGGACCACACACGACGCTCACCTGATCAAGGCTAAGGCAAGAAGAGAGTTTTATGACCACCTAATCCAAATCCTAAGGATGAAGGAGGTATACTCAACCCTGCGAATCCCAATGGAGATGAACCTCGCACCTAGGCGGTATAGTACCTGCAATCTCCTGCAACCATGAGTCACACAAGCATACATATATATACATATTCTATGAAGGTGTTAGCTCGAGATTAATAACAAGAATTAGGAAACAATTACATTTACACAAGAATTGATGAAATTCGCACAATAATAGGTACGCACAATATTCATATAGTTTAATCTACAACATTACATAACGGTAAATCAACATTTCAAGAATGCCACATAGGAAGTCAACCAAGGTCAAATGGGTTTTACAAGGCTGACTAGGGTAGGGGCATTACACTATGGACCTTTGGAAAATCCCCTAAACTAACCCTAGGATCCCATTTGACCCCTTAGAAACCCAACTGAAGTTAACCTATGGGTCAAACCCGAGTTGACCACCCCAAAGACTCTTTACCCAAGGCAAATTTGGGACCACACTCAAATATTTGGAAAAGGTTTTGGTTGAAACAATTTCCCTCTAAGAGACATGTCAAATCAAAACACTATTCAGCACATGTGTCAAGTGACACAATAAAGTATATTACTTAATTTACACATGGAAATTGTCTCTTGTTGGTTTTGAACAATTTAATAAATATAATTTAACACACATACAAACATTTACATTTACAAATAAAATACGATACATACAGGGTGTTGTCTCTCCAAATAGACAACCCCTGGTTTTACGAATGTACAAAGGTCTAGGCTTGATTCTCCATAATGTTTCCATGGTCACATGGATAATTTTCCTGCACATCTCAATTACACATTAGTAATTCCCAAATAGCCTCATATAATATTAAACACATAAATAAGAATACAAATCAATCACTTTGCATACAATTGACATCATACAAATCAATTTACCATAAAACAATGCAATCCATATAAAGCAATTATCATAATCCTCATAAATTCCAACCATTCATAAGGCATGCATCATAATTTCTAACATCATAATAAAGTCTTGCAAATTCAGATATAGCTGACATACGTTAAATCAAGATTATCCAATCAATAGATTATATAGGATTTCAAATCTATAACACATCAAAATGTACACCGCAAGGTGAAAAGATTCTGTAACTTGGTTCAATTACTTTTCTCACCAATCTATCCGTCTAACATATCCGATCCTATTGAATTATAACATTTATAAATAAGGTCAACCATGGTCAACTAAGTTAACCAGAGCTTGATCGGGGAGGGCTCTACACCAATAACCAAATCACCAAAACCAAGAGTCCAAACCATGTCTTCGACATTACCAAGTAATCTCCAGATGATAACAAATCATCCTCAGTGCTGGTGAACAATATAACCTGTCGGTGAACCAAATACCAATGATTGTGCATAAGTCAATGAACATGCTGTTGAACATAACCAAAGATCTCTAGTGCTGATAGGTGTTGACAAGTGTTGACAGGTGTTGACAACAATGACAAAACCACTGCAACACATCCATAATACCAACAATCTCCCCCTTTGGCATTGATGGCAACATAGGATGAAAAAACCATCTAAGTGCCAAAGCAGAAATGCCAAAAACCAAAAACCAACAATCTCCAAGATCAATTACCAGAAATCAAAATACATAATATTACTCCCCTTAGGAATAATCTCTCCCCAAAATAAAATGTGTTTTTCCATAGATATCTCTCCCCCTTTGACGTAAAATGCCAAAGCAATACAAAACCAGATACAAACAATTCATAGAACTAATTACAAATACCAATTGTTATAACCAACTACTCCCCCTCAAAAGTAGCTCTCCTTCACGAAAGCCGGAAAAATATTTCTCTATTTAATTCCTGTCGGTCTAATGCCATCCTCCAACTGTCTAAGTTTCTACTAGTGAGGGTATTACCCCAAGCTGCTCTCTAAGATATTCAAAAGTTTCCTTAGGCAAAGGCTTAGTAAAGATATCTGCAATCTTCTCTTTAGTATTCACATAAACTAATTTCACTACTTTTGCTTCAACATTATATTTCAAAAAATTGAATTTGATAGAAACATGTTTAGTTTTAGAGTGAAATACCAGATTCTTTGATATATCTATTGTCATATTATCACGGCAAATGATTATAGGTTCTTTGCATTTTACCTTTATGTCCTTCAACATTTGCCTAATCCATAATACTTGAGTACAATTAGTTGCTACTGCAACATATTCTAATTCTGTTGTTGATAAAGATGTACAACTCTATTTCTTTCTCAACCATTAAATCAATCTGCTACCAAGAAAGAATGCTCCCCCGGTGGTGCTCTTTCTGTCATCTACATCTCCTACCCAATTTGCATCTGTGTATGCACATAAATCAAAATTTTCATCTTTAGGATACCATAAGCCAAGATTTTTTGTGCCTTATAGATACTGGAAAATCCTTTTCACTACTGATTCATGATTTTCCTTAGGATTACTCTGAAATATTGAAACAATACATACTGCATTCATAATATCAGGTCTTGTTTGTGTCAAATATAGTAAACCTCCAATCATAGATTTATATCTTGTCAGATTAACAGGTGCTGATTCATCCTTCAATGATAGTTTATCAGTTGTAATCATAGGAGTACTTACCGGTTTAGAGTTTTTCATACCAAATTTTTTTAGTAGTTCCTTCAAGTACTTAGATTGACATATGAATATACCTTTATCAGTCTATGAAATCTGCAACCCTAAAAATAATTTTATCTCTCCGATCATAGACATTTCAAATTCTTCCTGCATCTTATTAGAAAATTCTTTACACAATCCATCTTCTCCTCCAAAAATTATATCATCAACAACAACTTCAATAACCAAGGTGTCATCATTAGTCACTTTGTAATATAAGTTGTTGTCATCTAGCATACCAAGCTCTAGGAGCTTGCTTTAATCCATATAAAGCTTTCCTTAACCTGCAAACCATATCTTTATCATCTGTCAAAGAAAATCCATAAGGTTGTTCAATGTAAACTTCCTCTTCAAGATCCCCATTCAGAAATGCACATTTAACATCCATTTGATATACTTTATAGTTCTTGTGTGCTACAAAAGCTAAAAATAGTCTGACTGCCTCAATTCTAGTTACCAGTGCAAAGGTTTCACTGTAATCAATTCCCTCTTTCTGTGAATATCCCTTACACACTAATCTTTCTTTGTTTCAGATTACCTTACCATCTTCATTAAGTTTATTTCTGAATGCCCATTTAATTCCAATTACATTTTTGTTTTTACGTCGGGGAACCAATGTCCATGTGTTATTCTTTTCAATTTGTTCCCATTCATTTTCCATAGCTTTAATCCAATGTTTATCTTCACATGCCTTATTAACTGATACTAGTTCAATTTGAGAAATTAGACATACCTCTTTATTTGCCAGTCTTCCTCTAGTCATTACACCTTGATACTTATTCCCAATTATCTGACTTTTAGAGTGATTCAATCTTACATACCTGGGTGTATTCACTTGCTACTGTTCTTCAGTCACTGTGGAATTCTCAGATGATGCCAGTGTGACTGGATCAACATTCTATACTAGTGCATTTGATGTAGGTTCATTTGTGATTATCTCAACTACTGGTTCACAGTCTATGGACCTGGAATTACCTCTAAACTGTTCATCAATCTTCACATTTGCACTCTTAATGATTTTCTGCCATCTCTTATTAAAACATCTATATGCCTTGCTCTTAGATGAATAACCGAGAAATATTCCTTCATCACTTCTAGGATCAAATTTACCAATATAATCATCTCTCCTAATATAACATTTGCTTCCAAATACTCTGAAATATTTAAGAGTAGGAGTGTTACCAAACCATACTTCATGAGGGGTCTTACCTATTTTACCTTTGTTGTGAACTCTATTGAATGTGTAAACCATTGTATTCACTTCTTCTCTCCAATATACATGAGGTAGGTTTTCTTCTGATATCATACTTCTAGCTGCATCCAAAATAGTTTTGTTCTTCCTTTCCACAACTCCATTTTGTTGGGGTGTCTGAGGTGCTAATAACTGTCTTTTGATTCCATTCACTTCATAGAATGTATTAAATTCCTTAGATGTGAATTCACCTCCTTGATCTAATCTTAAACATTTGATTTTCTTCAGTTTCATTCTCTACCATTACCTTGAATAGTTTGAATTTCCCAAAAGATTCTGATTTCTCCTTGAGAAAAGTAACCCAACACATTTTAGAATAATCATCAATGATTAGCATAAAATATCCATCTCCTTGTAAACTTCTAGTTCTTGCTGGACTACATAAATCAGTATAAATTAAATCAAGAACATTATTGGATTTCTCTGGAATACTCTTAAAAGTTGTTCTAACTTTCTTTCCAAATTGACATTCCTTACATACTGGATTGTGAGGGTTTACAATCTTAGGTAAATCCCTTACTGCCTTAGTAGTACTGATCTTCACAATGCAATCAAAATTTACATGACAAAGTCTTTTATGCTATAACCAACTTTCATCAATATGTGCAATCAAGCATGTTTTCTCATTGTTATTCAAGTGAAAGATATTACCTCTAGTCTGATTACCAGTTGCAATTTCCAAACCAGTTCTATTCATGATTCTGCATTTACCATTCTTGAATTGTAACTAAAATCCTTTTTCAACTAATTGACCAACACTCAAAAGATTATGCTTCAAACCTTCAACATAATAAAACTTGATAGTATTATGCTTACCATCAAAAGATATAGTGCCTTTTCCTCTGATCAAACAAGCTTTATCTTCCCCAAATCTTACTAGACCTCCATTGTTTTCCCGAAAGGTTAAGAATTTACTTTTATCACCAATCATATGATGTGAACATCTAGGATCAATGATCCATTCATCCTTTTCTTCAATTTTAGCTGTCAAGGCCTACTCTACCAGTTGCATAATAGGTGTCAGTTGATCTTCTGTTATTGCAAAAAAAGCCCATCTATTGTATGTCGGTTCCTCATCAGAATCATCAATAACTCTTTCATCAGCATAGTAACATGATTTGTCTCTATTCTTTTTAAATCTGTATCTATGATATTCAGGGTCAGTCTTATATGTTCTTTTATTTTCTTCTTTCAATCTTGCATGTCTATTAGGACACCTAGATGCCATATGACCAATTTTATTGCAGTTAAAACATTTAAATGGTGCTTTACCTTCATACTTACTTCCAACTGGATGTTTAGGCATTTTCCTTGTGAATAGTGCTTCAAGCTCTTCAAGTTCTTCATTCTCTCTTCTGATTTCTTCAAGTTATCTTGTATAAAGTGCTTTCCAATCAGATTTCTCAGATGATGGTGATGATGCTTTGAAAGCTAAATCTGTCTTAATTGTAGCAACAAGACCAAATTCCTCAAGTTCAAAAGCTGAAAGTTTTCCAACCAAAGTATCTCTAGATATTGATATATTAGGTATTATTCTCAATTCATTAATAGAAGTTACTTTCATTTTGTATGCTGGTGGAAATGCTCTTAAAACTTTAGAAACAATTTCATCTTCACTTAAGGATCCTCCACAACATTTTATACCCAAAACAATTTCATTGACTCTTTCCATAAAAGTAGAAATTGTTGGGATTGTGATGATGTTTTGATTGCCATTGATGGACAAACACTTACTTGATGTATGATTTATGCTCAACCGGTAGTTGTTCCAACCGGTATTGTATGTCATTGAATATGTAGTCTTTAGACTATCGATATTTTCCAGAAAATATTTATCGTTCATAGATTGACTAAAGACCCCAAGCGATACAAGGATCTCAAGCGGAACGAAGGACCCAAGTGGTAGTCTACTTTTGATCGGAACACTATGATCTTCCAGTCTTCATTTTTGACAACCAGTAATCAGTATATTGTATTAATCGATATATATCTATGATGAGTTACCAACTGGTATTATTGTAATGTGTGATGAGTTATCATCCACCAACACTTTGGTGGTGTTTTTGTGTCATGTTACCAAATGTGTCTAGATACATTGTACCTAGGAACTTGTAGTCTAATCTTATTGGACTGACATGAAATTAGATTCCTTTATAAGGACATCATGTCTAGGTTTTGTATATGTGATTGAGAAGAAAATGTTATTATGTGTGATCAATAAAGAGAAGGTTACGTCTGTGTGAAGATATAGATGTAACACATGTTAAATTCATCTTATTCAAAACAATAATCATTTAATTAGAAATCAAGGGAAATCACAAACTTCGAATCTTTGTGTCACTTGTAGGTTACCAGTGCAATATCTGAGAGCCATCATACCACATAGAAGAGAAGAGCAATGGAAGCGATATGCAATCTTGGAATAGGGATTTTCATTGAATTATTATAATTCTTAACATTGTTTCAAAGAAAATGAAAAATTCTACCCCAGTATGCCTCAATACTACTGTATAGTGTAAATATACCCCCTTGAGAGATTGTTTGTGCATTAAAGATATGAATGATCTCTTAAAAAAAGAACAATATGAGATGAAATAATAAAAGAATGGTTAGTTGATTAGAGGTAGAGATAGGTGATGTGAATATGATATTGAGATAGAATATGGGAGAATGAACCATATAATGAAATAGAACAATGTTAGATGAGAATTAGAAGCAATTGAAGATGATTGAAAATGATGAGAGAAAGAGATGATGAGAGAAGAATGTTTAGAAAGAATATACGATTTAGAGAGAAGATGGGAAATCAACAAACTATCAAGAAACAAATGAGATGAGAATGAAATTGAATGAATCAAGAACCTGTGTCATTTATTTTATTGTGCAATATATATTCATCACTGAGCTTTATTATGAACAATGGAGCTTAGCACATTAGGGTATAAGGTACCAAGATGTAAAGATATCTCATTGAAGAAACAAACACGTAGCAGACAAGCAGCAAACGAAGAAAAAGATAATGCCCATCATAGCTCCTCTAGTCACTTGTGGACATCCTTGAGTAGCATAGGAATAATATCTGTCGCCAAATGATAAAAAGATAAAGATTGACCTGGACAAAATTCAACAACTATACTGACCTTGTGCCTTCATTCTCAGTTGCTTGATGTGATGGTTGATAATGTTTGATCTCAGAAAGTTGCAGACCCCGTTTAAGACTGACCTGTCTGATTTCAAGTGTATCCTCTTCTGTTTAAGACAAGATAATGATCACATTGATATGGATATGATATTATTGATAAGATAGTTTGATCAGTTGATTGCAGATGTTTGACTGGATAGTCGTATCCTTTGTTAACTTTGTGTGAAATGTTTGCTGGATATCTACTAGGGTATTTGTTTCTCACAAGATATTTTATTGCAAGTTTTTATGATTGATTGTTTTTTTGATTTTTAGTTCTTTTCCAAAAGCCTTTTCTGATGTTTTTGGATTATGTAGATAGATATTTGAATGTTTTTGGTTGATTTTTTTTTCAGGACGTTATCTGAATATTTTTTGGTTGATTTTTTTAGTATCATATTTGAATGTTTTTGAATGATTTTTTCAGGATCGTATTTGAATTTTTTTGAATGATTTTTTCAGGATCGTATATGGATGTTTTTTAATGATTTTTTTTTTAATGTTTTTGAATTTTGAATGTTTTTCAATGTTTTTGGATTTTTCAAAGGATGTTACATGATGTTTTTTAGGATTTTTTCAGGACTTTATATGATTTTTAGGATTTTTTCAGGACTTTATATGATTTTTTGGATTTTTGTAGTTATGCCCCTAGTGTGCAGATCTATATGACATGATGATCTGCAGAATGTATGTGGAGACAATGAATTTTTGACATGACCTATGTGAATGTAATATGCATGATGAAGATGCATTTCCTATTTGAACAAGGTTGACTATGTTTGTTTTAGCATTTGTAATACACCAATTGAAATAGAGGTGCAAAATATTTCATAGATAAGCGGTCAATCGATCTCTATGGTTCTTGGGAACATTCATCTCAACACACTTAGTGACCAGGATTTATAAATGGAGATGCAGAAAACCTCCCCATTGGTTCTTGAAACTTTGATCTTCATTTTCCCATGTGTGTGCAGATGAGTTAATTCCTGCTCTTGTGTTCACTAAAGATCCTTAGCATCCTATATGACTAGCTACATGGTTTATCCTAACTTCAAAAGCATCTTGAATAGAGCCTTGCTGCCAGCAAGCCTTGAGAGCTCCGATGAGGTTATAGACTATAATTTCTCAAATATTGTTCCATTGCCAGTAGGCATCCATAGCCCTGATGGAGTTACTTGCATGTTCCCATTGTCAAGCTTTTTATCGCATTTGTATGCGTGATATTATATCATTTCTCTTTCGCCTTGAGATGGATATTTGGCATAGCATTTTTTCTTTTTTGTTTTCTTGCCTTGACTTGTAAGTAATGAAACCTATGTGGGTGTGACAATTACAGAGGTGCTGAAGTAGAATTTTAGATTTTTCACTAGTCATATGATCAACTAGGTGTCTAGAATGAATTAGAGATCTTCTTGATGTGTGAGATATAGCAATTGATAGATTGTGGGTTAACAAGTCTCAAATAGTGAAATTGCTACCCAACCATAAGTAAAGTGTCATCACAGGGTAATGTTGAAAATGAATGACCTTAGGATCTCAAAGTTTTCATGTCCGAATATCTAAGAAAGGAGATGACCCTTGTTTCTCTTAGATGCACACAAATGATAAACTTGGACCGTTGCCTTGTTTTATTGATGCTGCTATATGTAATTGCCAAAACTTTTGAGAATGCAATGCATTTGAAAAGAAACTATATGTAATGCAGTTGTTTTAAATGATATGATATGCAATGTAGAAAGTAAAAACCTAAACTACAGAGCCCTTAGGTATAATATCACTTAAGGTGCATGTTGTTCATAGGGTCAGACAGTGGATCTCCCTCCATGGTAGCCAAATTATATGCTCCATTGCCTATGACCCTTGTTATAATGAAAGGACCTAGCCAATTAGGTTCGAATTTCCTCGGCCTTTCTTGTTTCACTAGGTTCGTTTGATTCTCTTTAAGTACTAGATCTCCCACTTGAAAAGTTTGTGGGCGGACCCATTTATTATAACTTCATCTTAGTCTATTTTGATATCCTTGTAGATGGTTAAACGTTGTTTGTCTTTTTTCATCAAGGGTTTCGAGTTCTTGTAACCTTTCTACCCTGTAGTCTTCCTCTGATATGATGTTCTGTAAGGAGACTCTTAGAGACGGTATTTCTATTTCAATGGGGAGTATCGCTTCTGTCCCATAGACTAAGGAATGTGGTGTTGCTCCTATAGGTGTGCGTACTCCTGTTCTGTAAGCCCAAAGAGTGGGATTTAACTAGAGATGCTAGTCTCGTCTTGTGTCAGTGACTACTTTCTTAAGAATTTTCAATATTGTTTTATTTGTAGCCTCTGCTTGTCCATTACTTTGTGGATAATATGGCGTGGCAAATCACTATTGTATGCGAAATCTGTCACACAACTCTTTCACTTCCCAGTTTTTAAATGGACGTCTGATATCTGTAACAAAACACATTGGAACTCAATATCTACATATAATGTAGTTAAGCATGAATTTTGATATCTACTTTCTAGTGGTGTATGTTAGAGGAATTGCCTCAACCCATTTGGTAAAGAACTCAGTGGCTGTCAAGATGAACTTATGCCCATTAGAAGAAGTAGGATTGATTTTACCCATTAGATCTAATCCCCATTGTGAAAATGGCCATGGTGATGTAATGGGTTGAAGTTCTTGTGTTGGTGCATGAATAAGGTCTCCATGCATTTGACATTGTTTACACTTTTGTGCATACTTGTAAGTGTCTTTTTCCATGGTTGGCCAGTAATAACCTGTTCTCATCAATTTCTTTGACAATAGTGGACCACTTTGGTGAGCCCCATGAATTCCATCATGGACTTCTTTTAAAACAAGGTGTGCTTCATTCTCATCCAAGAATCGAAGAAGAGTTCCATCGAAACCCTTTCCATACAAATTATTATCTATAATGGTGTATCTAGATGCCTGACGAATAAAGGTCTTCTTTTGATTCCTGGACAGATCTGGTGACATGTATTGAGTATGTAAATATGTATATATTTCATGGTACCAAGGTGATTCTAGACCCACAATTGCACATACATAGTTTGATAGGGGAGTCTCATATGCAGGTAGCATCAACTATTCTATGATGAACTCAAACTGAGTTTTGTTAGCAGGCATATTTAGAAGAGATCCCATGGTTGCCATTGCATCTGCTACCTTGTTTTGTATCTTGGGGATTTGTTCGAAGGTAATTTTGCTAAAGTGATCCTTGTAATCTTTGACCAACTTCTTATAAGGCATGAGTTTGTCATCCTTCATGTTGTAATCATCATTGACCTGGTTCACAATCAACTGCGAATCACCATAGACTTGTAACTCTTGTATTTTCCATTATACAACTGTATGAATCCCTATGAGGAGAGCTTCACATTTAGCCATATTGTTGGTGCATTGGAAATTGATCCTAGATAACTTAGGTATAATGTCCCCTTGAGGAGTAATAAAGAGAATCCCTGCTCCAGATATGTGACTTGTATATGACCCATCAAAGTATAATTTCCACATAATAGAGGAAATTAATGTAAACACGGATTCATTTGGAAAGTCTATCAGCAATGGGTGACTGTCCTATATAGGAGCCTCTACTAATTGATTTTCTATAATCTATCCTTTGATGGATTTTCTATCTATGTATTCTATATCAAAATCCCTTACAATCATAACCCACTTAGCCAATCACCCGGTCAATGTTGCTCTGCTCAATAGGTACTTGAGTGGGTCAAAGCATGCAATGAGTTGTACCTTATGACTCAGCATGTAATGTCTGAGCTTTTGGGATGCAAAGATTACTGCTAAGCATGCTCTCTCTATGGGGGTATAATTAAGCTCATAGCCAATCAGAGTCCTACTTATATAATAAATGGCTCTTTCTTTTCCATTTTGGTCATGTTGTGCCAATAGAGCTCCTAGAGATGAGTTTGTTGCTGATATGTATAACAATAGAGGTTTTTCTGGAGTAGGAGACATTAACACTGGTGTGTTCAAAAGATAATCTTTCAGAGCTTGGAAATCTTCCTAGCATTGTTCTATCCATTTAAAAGTAACTCCTTTCCTGAGTAAATGCTGGAATTAGTGACACTTATCTACCAACTGTGCTATGAATCTCCTTATGGATTGTAGTCTTCCTTGTAACCCTCTGAGTTGTTTAAGTGTTGATGGAGGTTGCATATCAATGATTGCCTTGACCTTGGTAGGGTCTATTTCAATTCCTCTGTTTGACACTATAAACCCTAATAGTTTACTTGTTGTTACGCCAAACACACACTTCTTTGGGTTTAATTTGACATTATACTGTTCCAACTGATCAAATATTTGTGTAAGTACTACAAGGTGACTTTCTCTTGTTTGTGATTTAGCCAATATGTCATCCACATAATATTCTATTATGTTATGGATCATGTCATGAAACAATGTTGTCATGGCTCTTTGGTATGTTGCTCCGACATTTTTGAGACCAAATGGCATCATTCCAGCAGTATGGTCCCCATGGGCATGTAAAGGCCATTTTATGTTGATCTTCTAGTGTGATTTTAATCTGGTTGTATCTTGAAAAACCATCCATTAAGGATAGGATCTCATTTTTAGCTATTAGGTCAACTATCATATCGATATTAGGTAGCGAGAAGTCATCCTTAGGACAAGCTTTATTTAGATCCTGAAAATCAGTACAGATTCTTATGCCTCTTGTGGGCTTAGTCACAGGTACCACGTTGGATATCCATTCTGCATAGTCAATAGGTCTAATAAAACCTACATCCAACAACTTTTATAGTTCTATTTTAACTAGTAATGCGATACTAGGATGCATTTTTCTTAATTTTTGTTTGAAAGGTTTAACTCCCGGTATCAAAGGTAAGTGATGCAACACTAATTCGGAGTCTAAACCTGGCATGTCTAAATAGGACCAAGCAAAGTTGATAGGTTGTTGCTTGAAAAAATGAATGAATCTTTCTTTTTCTTCTTTGCTTAGTGATTTTTCCAGATGGATTTTATGTACAATCTCCCCTTGTGCTATGTTTACTTCTTCTGTTTCCTCTATAAGTAACGCTGACCTTTCTCTTTCCATAGGAAGGTTACCCATGTCACTCTTGTCATTATGGGTAGTTTGATTCTTATCTTCTATTGCAAAATTACTTTCTTGTCCAAAGTATGTCGTTCTATTCATGTCTATAACAAACCCTGCTTTATGATCATCTTGTGGAAATCCCTCTCTGACTCCTAGAAATTTTGAAATTACTTCATCATTTTCAAACCAATCCAGTGTTGGTTTTCCTTCTTTCCCCCAATCAATCAAGTGTGAATGCACTAGGGGTAAATCATTACTCCCTTCTTTAGTAGACTCTGATAACATAAAGACTTGATTGTTTGACTAACTTGGTCTATCTTCATCCTGTATAAGCTTTATTTGATTCCTTGATATTACACTTTCTGGTGGGCTAGAATCATGGAGTGATAAGAATTCATAGTCATGAGAGTCTGCCTCACTTTCAATATATGTTTCATCATATGAGCTATCATCACTTATTTCTTCTTATTCCTGCCTCTGATTCTATTATAGATTCACTAGTCTTCTTTGGACATTAGTTACCCTTCTTAAGCCTGGTATAAGCCTTTGCAATCTTTCTTCATCTATTTCATTAGATTGAGCCTGAGTTGCTTCTCATGGTAGAAGTAGTGACAATAACCATGGGTGGGATTCATGTGGTGGTGGTAAACTTGCATCTATTGCCACATTAGCCTGTATTGTTGTGTCAACAACTACATCATTTTGTAACTCAGTGGTAGGTTCTTGCAGGAGTTGTCTCATGTCTTCTCCATCTGATTCTACACTAGGTGATGTACGTACCTAATTACTTGTTTGAGATGAAGATGAGAGCTCTTGTATGGACAAATTCCTTTGTGATATGTAGTTTGATGGTTTTCTTGGTCAATTTAGAATATCAAGGGTACATTGTCTTGCTTCTGTGATATGTTGTACATGCTTATATCCCAATCCTTGATTCCATGGATTATCATTAGGAATAATAAGTTCTAGCCTTCCTTGTTTCTGTAACCTAAGGCCTGTGGTACCATCATATCCATGTCTTTGGAGTATTTTGAATCCATTGCTATACTAATCCGTGTGTATTCTGGGTATTGTCATATGATCTTCTTCTCTATATAACCAATGGTTAACATCTTCGTTCAAGGATTCTTCTTGTAAGTCACCCCATCTAATGAAAGAGCATGAGTCTGTATATCTAGCGATTTCTTTTCCTTTGTCCTATTTTTGTACTGTATTGTGAGGTTTCCCAAAGGACCTAGGAGAAAGAGACAATTGTTTCCCACTTAAAGTATTTGGAATAGAGTACTCACCACAACACATATCTTTGATTTGTAAGGAGGATTTTGTAGGCATTTCCTATTTTGTTTCTATAGTCTTTAATGTTTCCAATTGTGTAGTGAGAGGTGTGGCCTAATTGATAGGTACCTAATAATCCACAATGTCTTTCAGGTGGTTGCAATGTTGGAATGGATTTGGATCACCCTTTATGGTGATTTCAATACCATTGTATGGGAATTTGACACACTGATGAAATGTGGATGGTACTGCTTGCATGGTATGGATCCATGGATGGCCCAATAACATGTTATATCCCAGCTCTCTATCCAAGACTTGAAAAGAAACCTCTATCGTTATAGGTCTTACTTGTACATGTAATGTTACAATGCCTTTTAATGGTCATTCTTCATCATCATAAGCCTTGATATTTATCCTCTTGGAAGAATCAATGTGAAGTTCAAAATATCCTAGTGCTTTGACTAGTTTTAAAGTGCAAATATTAAGACTAGATCCCCCATCTATGAGTACTCTTCTGATTCTTCTTTTATGAATACAAGCTTCTAGATGTAGTGGGCCATTATGAAGCAGTCTATCACTAGGAATATCTTGTTCTGTGAATGCAATATGTGTGCCTTGTGTAAGATTTCCCACCATAGATTGGAAGGCATTTTAATCTATATCTCTATCCACTATCGAATCTTGAAGTGCTTTATCCAGTATAGCTCTATGAGTGGGTGAAATACGCAATAGTTCTAATAACAATATTTGTGCCAGAGTTTTCTTAAGTTGCTGAACAACATTGTAAGTCCCTACTGCTGGTGGTTGATTTTGTGGTATTCCTTGTAAAGGTACCTTTGATCTGCGAGTAACTACTACACAGTCTCTGTCTCTGGGAGTTATGGTGATTGTAGTGACTGTATCATATGACCTACAAGGTTTGTTTGTATCATAGGCTATTTTATCAAGATTTATGTTAAATCCCTCTTCATAGTCTTTATGTATATGTTTGACATCCATAATGTATTCTATGAGTTCATCTTCAAACCAACTTGAGTGAGATGGTTGATCATGTCTCCTATCTCTGAGACAAAGATTTCTATCATCATCATACTTTGGTGCCTTTGATATCATGCAAATTTGGTTATCATCTATGTGAGAGTCTTGATGTTGGTCATCTTGGTTGAGTGCTTATTGTGAATCATTGTTTTCTAAATCTCTTGAGCTAATGACATGAATAGTGTAGTCGTATGAGACCTTTGTGTAGTTAGCTGTATTGTCTTGGGTACCTGATGTGGTAGCTTTCCCTTTATCATGCTTAACAAAAGGATCCTTAAAAATCGTATGATTTTTTTTTGCTGAAGTTTTATTGGTATCAATTGTGATGTCCCCTTGGTCTATCATATCTTGGACCAAGTTTTTCAATTTGTAGCAACTTGCTATTTTGTGACCTTTAGTCCAATCATAATCACTGAAATCATTATCATTCCACCATGTGGGTTTGAAAGGACCTGGTTCATACACTCTTACTTCAGGAAAAGTGATCATGTTTGTATGTATTAACTTTTTGAGTGCTGACTCAATAGGCTCTCCTAGAGGTGTGTAATTTCTTCTTGGAGCATTCACCCTGGGGTATCTTGTGTTCATGTTTTGTGTAGCATTTACAATTGTTGAGGTTGTGTTATTCCCTATATGTGGATTAGATGACTGACTCATTCCCAAAGATAAAATAGGTTGAGTTCTGTTTATCGTTATGGCGTCTACAATACCATCATTGGTCACATTTTTATTTTTCAACCAAAACTTAGATTTGTCATTGTTGTTGGTATTGCCATACTTAAGTATCTTCTAAGGCAACCTCTATACATGCTGTAAAAAATTCTCTGATATGATCTCTAGGATCACCCTTCCCTCGATATCTATCAAATTTGGGTGTTTCAAAATATTGTGGGAAAGGCGACATGTATAATGTGTGATCAAATGGATAAGGACGTAAGTCCTGCATTGTGTAGCTCTTTTTATTGTTACCAGTTTGCATGGTCATCATTTGTTGTTGTAAATTATGTATTTGTTGTGTTAGAATATCTGTTTGTGTCAAAGGTATACCTTATGTTTGTGTATGTCCCACAAAAGGATTCATGGTTGCATATCTAGGAGGTTGTTGGAAGGTGCCAAGATTATAACCTTGTGTGTTGTGCGTTCCACTAGGTACTGTGAAATAGGTGATATGCAAACCCATGCTTGGTTGAGTTGTACTTGTTGTATTGGCAACACCTAGATTTGCATTTTGTTGACTATATGTGGACCCCATAGAATAGGAAACTGGAGGTTGGGTTGCACTTGTTTCTTGTGTTTGAATAGGTGCTAAGACACTTGATATTATCGGTATGCTCTGTGATGGTATACTAGCATTGATCACTGAGGATGACACACTTGTTTGAAAGTTTGCATTTGTGTTGACATTTGTTTGGATAGGTATGTTTTGAGGAAAACTGGAGGTCGTTGCTTGTATTTGTGTCAAGGGTGGTGTTTGACTATTATCTTGACCTAAAGTTTTTCTTGGTGGTAAGATTTTTGTGATGTCAAAATCCTCAGGTAGTTTTGCCTCATTCTGTATTAACAATGAAAGATACTTGTCCCTCTCGCTATGTATAAGTGCATCTAGGATCATGAGGACATGTGGGTCTTGTTGTGCAGATTCAATTTCTTCCTTTGTCAAATGTTGTTGTAATTCATTTAGGGTGGACATTGTCTGTGTACCTGAGTGTTGACCTATTGACATGTCCATATTCCAAGTAGGGTTTACAAACTGTGTGTTGTTCAAGTCCATTATTCCTTTTGATTTCTATGACCTTGTGACGGGCATCTAAAATTCCTTATATGAGGGTGGTTCTATGTAAGACAATGACTTAACACTACACTATAGACGTAAATATGAGATATGCAAGGCTATACTAGACTCTTTATTGAGCATTTTGACGTGAGACATTTTGAGCATTTCTAGATTTCTCTAATGCAAGTCTTTCCATTTGTTGATGAAGTTGTTTAGCCTCAATCTCTCTATCAATTATATGGGAAATCTTAGACACAATGTTTATCTCATGTATGACTCCTATATATATAGAGGTGCACTTCTTCTTAAATCCCAATCTAAGTTAGCTAGACCATCAATGATTTCTCATTGACTGTCGTTTGGAACTAGATTAGGTTGCTTGAAGTGGAGCAAACCATCACCTGGGAGACCCATGAAGGCACATGCTATGAATCTATAACTGACAATGGACTTAGACATATATGATAATGTAGGCTATGTAACTGTAACACATTGCTAGAATTCATTCTTAAAATAAACAAAGCTATCAATTACAAGCACAAGGGAAATCACGAATCCCTATCTAATCAACAAATCTAACAAACTAGATAATGAAAAGATACAATCAAGCAAAAATAGGAATTATGATTTTAATATATAAAAACTCCCTATTTCGTGACTGCGTATTGCTTCCATTGCTCTTCTCCTCTTCATGGTATGATGGCTCTCAGATATTGCACTGGTAACCTGCAACTAACACAAAGATTCAAAGTTTGTGATTCAGAATAAAGATTGAGGAGGATTGAAAATGGAGATTGAATGCTCAATTTATAGAAAATTGGAGAAGATTGATTGAAGGTGGAACAAAATGATCAAGAGGTGTGAACTCGGGTGAGCTCAAATGTAAGTTGATAGTTGACTTGCTGATTGTAGGAGTGAAACTCAATAGATTGAATAGATTAATAGAGTCAACTGATTGAGAAAAAGCTGATTGAAGGAAGAAACGAATGATTGGTGGAAATAGAGAAGATGACACAGAGAGCTTAATTTAGAAAAAACTAACTGAAAGATGGAAATAGAAGTTGAAGAGATAAATGATTTAATTAATTAATTGATTTAATTAATTAATTTAGCATGTGCTTGCATTTAGATTTAGATTTTCAATTTAATCTTTGCATGAGATTTTATTCAAATAATGGAATTTATTAATTCAATTTAGCATTTGAATATATTTAGAACTTGACTTTGATTTTCAATTTAGTTTTTGAAATCATGCACATGTAATTGAATTAGGAAGAAATTAGAACAATATGAAATTAAATGAAATTAGTATTTGGGAATTTGGAATTGGAAGAATTAATTAGTTAATTAAATAATTTAAAGAAACTATTTAATTATTTTAGGAATGGAATTTAATTAAATAATAAAGATTATTTAATTTAAATGATTAAATCACGATTAATTAAATAATAAATATTTAATTAATATTTAGAAGAGGGTTGAATGATTAGATGATTAGAGATAGAAATTGAGAATTAATTAATTTATTTAAATAATAAAGATTATTTAAATTGGGGAATAAATCATAATTTATTAAATATTTAATTAACATTTAGAAAATGATTAAAATGATTAAATGATGAAATAATAAGAAATAGAGAATTAATTAGTAAGATTATGAGGAAATATGAAATTAGAAGAATAAGATTAATTAACTTAATTAAATAATTATAGAATTATTTAAACAATTAGAGGAATAATTAGTACATGATCAATGAGACATTTTCAGGTGTCTACATTTGCCCCTCTTTGAGACAATGTTGAGATGATGTTGTTTCAAAAAAAAACAAAAAAATTCCTGCCCCAGTATGCCCCGGTGATACTTAGGGTGTAATGCCCCCTCGAGAGATTGTTTGTGCATTAAAGACATGAATGATCTCTCGAAAAAAAGAAGAATGTGAGATGAAAGATAGAAGAATGGTTAGTTGATTAGAGATAGAGATAGGTTATGTGAAGATGATATTGAGATAGAATATGAGAGAATAGATTGATGAAATAGAATAATGTTAGATGATAGAAAATGATTAAGAAAGAGATGATGAGAAAAGATCAGTAAACTAGCAATAAACATATGAGATGATAATGAGAATGAAATTGAAAGAATCACGAACCTATGTCACATATTTTATTGCGTCAATATATATTCATCACTGAGCCTTATTATTGAACAATGGAGCTTAGCACATCAGGGTATAAGGAACCAAGATGTAAAGATATCTCATTGAAGAAACAAACATGTAGAAGACAAGTAGCAAACAAAGAAAAAGATAATGCCCATCATGGCTCCTCTAGTCACTTGTGGACATCCCTGAGTAGCATAGGAACATAATCTATTGCCAAATGATAAAAAGATAAAGATTGACCCAGACAAAATTCAGCAGCCATACTGACCTTGTGCCTTCATTCTCAGTTGCTTGATGTGATGGTTGATAATGTCTGATCTCAAAAAGTTGCGGACCCCTTTTAAGACTGACCTATCTGATTTTGAGTGTATCCTCTTCTGTTTAAGACAAGATAATGCTCACGATGATATGGATATGATACAATTGATAAGACAGTTTGATTAGTTGATTGCAGATGTTTGACTGGATAGTCGTATCCTTTATTAGCTTCGTGCGAAGTGTTTGTTAGATATCTACTAGGGTATTTGTTTCTTACAAGACATGTTATTGCGAGTTTTTTGATTGATTGATTTTCGATTTTTAGTTCTTTTCCAAGAGATTTTGTGATGTTTTTGGATTATGTAGATTGCTATTTGAATGTTTTTGATTGATTTTTTCAGGACATTTTGCAGGTGTTTTTTGGTTGATTTTTTTCAGGATTGTATTTGAATATTTTTGTTATTTTGAGTTTTCAATGTTTTTGGATTTTGCAGTTTTTATTTTTTTTGGATTTTTTCAGGACTTTATCTGATTTTTTTTTGGATTTTTTCAGGACTTTATACGATTTTCTGGATTTTTTCAGGACTTTATTTGATGTTTTGGATTTTTTCAGGACTTTATCTGATTTTTTGGATTTTTTCAGGATTTTATTTGATTTTTTGGATTTTTTCAGGACTTTATCTGATTTTTTGGATTTTTTCAGGATTTTATTTGATTTTTTGGATTTTTTCAGGACTTTATCTGATTTTGTGGATTTTTTCAGGTATGCCCCCATTGTGTAGACCTATATGACATGATGATCTGTATGTGGAGACAAATGAATTTTTGACATGACCTATGTGAATGCAACGTGCAGGATGAAGATGCACTTCCTATTCGAACAAGGTTGAATGTCTTTGTATTTAGCATTTTTAATACACCGATTGAAAATGAAGGTGCAAAACATTTCGTAGATAAGCGGTCAATTAATCTCTAAGGCTCTTCAGAACATTCATCTCAACACACTTAGTGACTAGGATTTACAAATGGAGATGCAAAAAAATTCCCCATTGGTTCTTGAAACTTTGATCTTCTTTTGCCCATGTGTGTGTAGATGAGTTAATTCCCACTCTTGTGTTCACTAAAGATCCTTAGCATCCTATATGACTAGCTACATGGATTATTCTAACTTCAAAAGCATCCTGAATAGAGCCTCGTTGCCAGCAAACCTTGAGAGCTCTGACGAGGTTATAGACTATAATTTCTCAAATATTGCTCCATTGCTAGTAGGCATTCATAGCCCTGATGGAGTTACTTGTATGTTCCCATATTTGAGCTTTTTTATCACATTTGTATACATGATATTTCAGTTATATATCATTTGTTCTTTTTTCCTTTAGATGGATATTTGGCATAGCTCTTTTTATTTTTATTTTCTTGCCTTGACTAGTAAGTAATGAAACCTACTTGGGTATGATAATTACAATGGTGCTGAAGTAGAATTTTAGATTTTTCACTAGTCATATGATCAACTAGGTGTCTAGAATGAGTTAGAGATTTATTCTGTTTGAGGTATAGCAATTAATAGATTGTAGGTTAACAAGTCTCAAATAGTAACACATTGCTAGAATTCATTCTTCAAATAAACAAAGCTATCAATTAGAAGCACAAGGGAAATCGTGAATCCCTATCTAATCAACAAATCTAGCAAACTAGACAATGAAAAGATACAATCAAGCCAAAATAGGAATTATGATTTCAATCTATAAAAACTCCCTATTCCATGACTGCATATTGCTTCCATTGCTCTTCTCCTCTTTGTGGTATGATGGCTCTCAGATATTGTGCTGGTAACCTGCAAGTGACACAAAGATTCAAAGTTTGTGATTCAGAATAAAGATGGAGGAGGATTGAAACTGGAGATTGAATGCTCAATTTATAGAAAATTGGAGAAGTTTGATTGAAAGGTGAAACAAAATGATGAAGAGGTGTGAACTTGAGTGAACTCAAATGCAAGTTAATAGTTGAATTGCTGATTGTAGGAGTGAAACTCAATAGATTGAATAGATTAATGGAGTCAACTGATTGAGAAAAAGAATGATTAGTGGAAACAAAGGAGATGACACAAAGAGCTTAATTTAGAAAAAGCTAACTGAAATATGGAAATAGAAGTTGAAGATATAAAGAATTTAATTAATTAGTTGATTTAATTAATTAATTTAGCATGTGCTTGCATTTAGATTTAGATTTTCAATTTAATCTTTGCATGAGATTTTATTCAAATAATTGAATTTATTAATTCAATTTAGCATTTGAATATATTTAGAACTTGACTTTGATTTTCAATTTGGTTTTTGAAATCATGCACATGTAATTGGATTTGGAAGAAATTAGAAGAAATAAGAAATTAAATGAAATTAGAATTTGGGGAACTAGAAATGGAAGAATTAATTAGTTAATTAAATAATTTAAAGAAACTATTTAATTATTTAGAAATGGACTTTAATTAAATATTAAAGATTATTCAAATTAAAGGATTAAATCACAATTAATTAAATAATAAATATTTAATTAATATTTAGAAGAGAGTTGAATGATTAGATAATTGGAGATAGAAATTGAATAATTATTAATTTATTTAAATAATAAAGATTAGTTAAATTGGGGAATTAATCAGAATTAATTAAATAATAAATATTTAATTAATATTTAGAAAATGATTAAATGATGATAGAAATAGAAATAGAATAATTAGTAAGATTATGAGGAAATATGAAATTAGAAGAATAAGATTAATTAACTTAATTAAATAATTATAGAATTATTTAATCAATTAGAGGAATAATTAGTACATGATCAATGAGACATTTTTAGGTGTCTACATTTGCCCCTCTTTGAGACAATGTTGAAATGACATTGTTTCAATGAAAACGAAAAATTTCCCACCCCAGTATGCCCCGGTGATACTTAGGGTGTAATGCCCTCTCGAGAGATTGTTTGTACATTAAAGACATGAATGATCTCTCAAAAAAAAAAAGAATGTGAGATGAAAGATAGAAGAATGGTTAGTTGATTAGAGATAGAGATAGGTGATGTGAAGATGATATTGAGATAGAATATGAGATAATAGATTGATGAAAAAGAATAATTTTAGATGATAGAAAATGATTAAGAAAGAGATGATGAGAAAAGAATCAGTAAACTAGCAATAAACATATGAGATGATAATGAGAATGAAATTGAAAGAATCATGAACCTGTGTCACACATTTTATTGCATCGATATATATTCATCACTGAGCCTTATTATTGAACAATGGAGCTTAGCACATCAAGGTATAAGGAACCAAGATGTAAAGATATCTCATTGAAGAAACAAACACGTAGCAGACAAGTAGGAAACAAAGAAAAAGATAATGCCCATCATGGCTCCTCTAGTCACTTGTGGACATCCCTGAGTAGCATAGGAACATAATCCGTCGCCAAATGATAAAAAGATAAAGACTGACCCAGACAAAATTCTGCAGCTATACTGACCTTGTGCCTTCGTTCTTAGTTGCTTAATGTGATGGTTGATAATGTCTGATCTCAGAAAGTTGTGGACCCCATTTAAGACTGACTTGTCTGATTTCGAGTGTATCCTCTTCTGTTTAAGACAAGATAATTCTCATGTTGATATGGATATGATACGATTGATAAGACAGTTTGATCAGTTGATTACAAATGTTTGACTGGATAGTCGTATCCTTTGTTAACTTCATGCGAAGTGTTTGCTGGATATCTGCTAGGGTATTTGTTTCTTACAAGACATGTTATTACAAGTTTTTTGATTGATTGATTTTCGATTTTTAGTTCTTTTCCAAGAGATTTTGCGATGTTTTTGGATTATGTAGATTGCTATTTGAATGTTTTTGTTTGATTTTTTCAGGATATTTTGCAGATGTTTTTTGGTTGATTTTTTTCAGGATCGTATTTGAATGTTTTTGTTATTTTGAGTTTTCAATGTTTTTGGATTTTGTGGTTTTGATTTTTTTTGGATTTTTTCAAGACTTTATCTGATTTTTTTTTGGATTTTTTCAGGACTTTATATGATTTTCTGGATTTTTTTAGGACTTTATCTAATGTTTTGGATATTTTCAGGACTTTATCTGAATTTTTGGATTTTTTCAGGATTTTATCTGATTTTTTTTATTTTTTCAGGACTTTATTTGATTTTTTCAATTTTTTTAGGTATGCCTCTAGTGTGCAGACCTGTATGACATGATGATCTATATGTGAAGACAAATGAATTTTTGACATGACCCATATGAATGCAACATACACAATGAAGATGCACTTCCTATTCGAACAAGGTTGAGTGTCTTTGTATTTAGCATTTGTAAGACACCGATTGAAAATGAAGGTGTAAAACATTTCATAGATAAACAGTCAATTAATCTCTAAGGCTCTTCAAAACATTCATCTCAACACACTTAGTGACTAGGATTTACAAATGGAGATGCGGAAAACTTCCCCATTGGTTCTTGAAACTTTGATCTTCTTTTGCCCATGTGTGTGCAGATGAGTTAATTCCCACTCTTGTGTTCACTAAAGATCCTTAGCATCCTATAGGACTAGCTACATGGATTATTCTAACTTCAAAAGCATCTCGAATAGAGCCTTGCTACCAGCAAGCCTTGAGATCTCCGACGAGGTTATAGACTGTAATTTCTCAAATATTTCTCCATTGCCGGTAGGCATTCATAGCCCTAATGGAGTTACTTGCATGTTCCCATAGTCAAGCTTTTTATCGCATTTGTATACATGATATTTTAGTTATATATCATTTGTTCTTTTTGCCTTTAGATGGATATTTGGCATATCTCTTTTTATTTTTATTTTCTTGCCTTGACTGGTAAGTAATGAAACCTACTTGGGTGTGATAATTACAGCGGCGCTGAAGTAGAATTTTAGATTTTTCACTAGTCATATAATCAACTAGGTGTCTTGAATGAGTTAGAGATTTATTGTGTTTGAGGTATAGCAATTGATAGATTGTAGGTTAACATTTCTCAAATAGTGAAATTGCCACCCAACCATAAGTAAAGCGTCATCACAGGGTAACGTTGAGAATGAATGATCTTAGGATCTCAAAGACTTCATGTCTAAATATGTAAGAAAGGCAATGACCCTTGTTTCTCTTAAATGACAACAAATGATAATCTTGACAGTTACTTGTTTATTGATGCTATTATATGAAAATGTAGAAACTATATGCCATGAAATTTGTGAATACGATGTGCTTAAAAAAGAAACTACATGTAATGCAATGTTTTGAATGAAATGATATGCAATGCAACAAGTAAAACCTAAACTAACCCAACCTTTAGGTATAATATTTGTGTAGGTAGTTCATTGGTCTTTGTTTAAAGAGTCGGATAAAGATGTGTTTTCCAATAAGATATAAGGACTTAGCTGGGTGTATATGTTCAGCATCTCCAATGTTGATTTTCTTATTATTTGGATTTTGTGGATCATCAAAGGGAAATCTAGCTCTAGAACCATTAAATTTAGCTATAGCCTTATCATTTTCAAAGAAATCCAACCGTGGTAGATTCTCTTGCCCCCAATCTATCAAGTGTGAGTGTATGAGACAAATTGTTTTTGGTTTCAAAGTTGTGACATGAGCGGGTGTTATGCTTGTTTTTATTGATGCACTTGAAGAGGATGATGAAGTCAACCAGACATTGATCTCATTATTGGTGTTATGCTTGTTTTTGTTACCACTTTGGCATGTGATGATGTCTCACATACAATTTTTGACAAGATGCTCTATGTAGTATAATCTGGATTGGTGATTTCATTGATAAGGGGTTCATGAACAACTTGTGTAGAGGAACCATGAGAGAGACTAGGAGAAATGACAAGTTTGTTTGAGATGGAATCTTGTGAAGAACATGGAGGATTATGACATGGAGATGAAGGGATGGAGGGACCTTGATCAAGATTTGGAGAAATAATGGGATCTTGTTTAAGAGGTGGATGTTGGATGGAACTTAAAAGGATACTTTGTTCTTGAGATGGAAGGGTGTCATTATGAATGCAATAGAAAAGAGAGAGGAGATCATCATAAGATTCTTGGTCGGTGGGATCTTGATCAAAAATTGGGTAGGATGGAAGTGGTTGTTCTTGATCTTTATTTGTTTTAGGACTCATTTCTTTAGATTTTGGATCATCTTCTTGACACTGGGAAGGAGTTTGGAAATTCATGGGAGATTCTTGGAATGTTTCAACAATTTGGCTTGATGAAGAAGGATTTTGAATGAGATCCTTTGAATCATGACATGAATTAGATTAGATTTGTATGATGGATAGTGATTGGGAGGTTGTGTTATTAGATAAAGATGACATGGATTGGTCTTGTGTGACTTTAGGGGATGATGAAATGGTGGATAGATATGGTTGATTTGGGATTTGTTTGAAAGGGATTTGATTTTGGTTGAAAGGAGTATGATTTTGGGTGAAAGTTGTTTGATTTTGGTTAAATGAATTTTGATTTGGACTTTGGTTGAAAGGGGTTTGAATGTTGGGTTGGTGTGAATTTTGATTTGGACTTTGGTTGAAATGGGTTTGATTTTGGGTGAAAGATGTTTGAATGTTGGGTTGGTGTGAATTTTGATTTGGACTTTGGTTGAAAGAGATTTGAATGTTGGGTTGGTGTGATTGGTATGATTGATATAGTGGGTTGAAAGAAAAAGAATGTTTACATGACTCTAATATTGGTTGAGCTGAGGTAGGAATGATTTTGTTGAAGAATGAAGGTTGGCATGTTTGAATGGTTTCACAAGAATACGAATGTTGGTTTGATAATGATTCCCTCATGGCCATCACTTTTGTCATCATGTTTTCTAACCAGCCACTATGGTTGTCAGGACTAGCCATGTCTACCACTTGTTGTTGCAAAGTTTTGATTCATTGAGCTAATATTTCTATGGATGGCGATGGAATAGGAATGGAAGGGATGAATCCTCCACCTTCCTTATGAAATGTATAATTCAAATCCATGATGTTTGCTTGTTTGGTTTGGACCTAGGATCACAACATGTAAGATATTTTCTCCATTTCTCTGAATGTGACAATGTTTGATTGAACTTGACCAACTTGTTTGAGTTGAGGTTGAGTTTGATTGATCCTCTGATTGTGTTTTAGATGTTTGGGATATGACTTTCTAGGATGATTATGTAAATGATGATGAACTAAGATAGACGTATATGAGGGTGATAATGCGGACTCAAACTTAGGACTATGCAATGACTATGGATGATAATGCAAAAAGACTTAGGATGATAATGAGGACGTAAGTGGGACCATGCAAAAGATGTAGGACGATAATGAGGACGTAAGTGGGACTATGCAAAAGAAGTAGGATGATAATGAGGACATGATTAGGACCATGCAAAAGATGTAGGATGATAATGAGGACGTTATTGAGACTATGCAAAAGACTATGTAAAAGACTATGTAAAAGACTATGTAAAAGACTACCTAGGGTCACAAGTATGTAAGGACTTTTGAGAATCAGTTTCAAAATGGACTTTTTTTTCTGTAACTTCGTGTGTTGGACAATGTTTTGCAGTTTTCCAAGCCTGAGAACAATGGCTGGTAGGTATGTATAGCTGATTGACTCAATTTTCATACAATCTCAAAAAATTTGGAGATACGTGGGATAGGGCTTGAAATAGCCCAAGGGAATAACTCAATATTGGTCTATCACAATGATACATAAAAAAGCATGGAATACAATCTTAGGCTGGATATTGGACACCATTCAGTGAGGCCCCCGCAGCAAAATACCAAAACAAGATGGACAGATAGAGAGTCTAGTAGCACTGGCTCCACTCCACGGCACACACTTCTCAGGCATTCCAGTCTCTCTTACCCCAAAGATCCGAAGATCTTATCACTGATGGATTTCTATCTCATAATATAAGGTACATGAGGGGTATCTATGGGGTACGATCTGCACTCCCAGAACCACTGAATGTAGGATTTTTGGCAACTCATTTGGTTCTTAGTATTAGGTTTCGAGGGATCCCGATCCAAGGATGGATTCTTAGAGAAAGCCACTTAAGGCTTTAGTTGAGCTTATCGATGTAGGGAAGGCCCCCACATATGTCGAATTCACTCAACACTCTAGCCGTTTGACCAGTATATTTATCTAGCGGCTCAAAAAACCCACTCGAGAGTATGCTAGGAGAGATGATATCCCCAACACATCCCAATTTGAAGTACCTCTATGGGATGATGAAATCCCTAATCAAAGATACTCCTCACTACGTAGAACAAAAAAAAAATTGGATGTCATTGTCACCTTCCTTCTTTCTCCCATGGGCCCGATGGCAGGTAGAAAGTCAGTTAGTGCAATAGTAGGTCCACCCCAGACACAATGAAAAGTTCTTTTCCCTTAAGAAAATGAAAAATGATTTAATCTAATGTAGCTTGATTCACATCATTTTATAGCCCAAATTTAGGTGTTAGATACACATGTGCATGACAATTTTAAACACCAAATCCAAGTATGAAGGCATACATGTCAATTTATACCATTTGTTGATTTTAAGCACCAAAAATCAAGTGTGAGATACATGCATGTCAATTTTAGCCCATGTTCATTTTAAGCACTAATAACAAAGTGTGAGGTTATCTATGCATGTCAATTTTAACTGTTGTTGATTTTAAGCACTAAAATTGAAGTGTGAGATGTGCATGCATGTCAATTTTAACTATTGTTGATTTTAAGCACTAAAAATTGAAGTGTGAGATGTGCATGCAAAATTACTAATCTAATCCTCTCTGCGAATCTACCACGAGCTGTAAACAGAAGATTAGTAGCCAAAATAAACCAATAGAAAACAGAAACTGAGAACTTGATAGAGGCGATTGCGTAATACTACCTAAGCGATTATGTGATACTTATTGAGTGAATGCATGAATCTAACAGAGTGAATGCGTAAATCTAACAGAGTGAATGCGTAAATCTGACAGAGCAAATGCATGACTTTATTTGCTTGATCGCGTAGCACTAACAGGACGATTGCATGACAAAATGCAGACAAAAAAATTAGAAAATACAAGAAAACTAAATCCGATTAGGAACCTGCGAAACCAATTGTGAAGGCCTAGCCAAATCCCTCATCATCCATTCAATATTGATTAGATCATATTTAATTATATAAGAAAGAACTAGGCTATTATATTTGTCTAAGGCCAGTTGTTCTTCTAAATCCTGTATCAATTTTTTTGCTTGGACAAATTTTTGATATCGTTTAGCTTCCCTCTGTTGTTTCGTCCTTCTCGCACCTAAAATTTTGAACTGAACTTTTCTTGCCATAAACTTTGTTAATCAAATCCTGAAGTAAAAAGAAATTTTGATCCCGGATTAATGAAATTTAGGATAGAATTATACAGAATTAATAATAGATAGAAGAAAAATAAAAGAGAAATTAACCCAGCAGATGCATGACCGAGAAAGGGCGATTGCGTGATTCAGACAAGGCGAGTGCGTGACGCTGTCTGGACGAATGTGTGACCCCAAAGGGTCAAATATGTAATCCTATCTATGCGATTGCATGATGATGTAAGCTCAATTGCGTGATGGAAAATATTTTCTCAAAATTCGTGTAACCTACAAAAAAATGAAAAATCCGCACAATCTGCAAAACTCACACAGAACACAGAAAAAGGTTAAATTGTTGTTAGTTCATGTCAGGTTCACCAAAATATAACGCATTGCTAGAATCCATTCTTCAAATAAACAAAGCTATCAATTAGAAGCACAAGGGAAATCACGAATCCCTATCTAATCAACAAATCTAACAAACTAGACAATGAAAAGATACAATCAAGCCAAAATAGGAATTATGATTTCAATCTATAAAAACTCCCTACTTCATGACTACGTATTGCTTCTATTGCTCTTCTCCTCTTTGTGGTATGATGGCTCTCAGATATTGTGCTGGTAACCTACAAGTGACACAAAGATTCAAAGTTCGTGATTCAGAATAAAGATTTAGGAGGATTGAAAATGGAGATTGAATGCTCAATTTATAGAAAATTGGAGAAGATTGATTGAAAGGTGGAAGAAAATAATCAAGAGGTGTGAACTCAGGTGAGCTCAAATGTAAGTTGATAGATGAACTACTGATTGTAGGAGTGAAACTCAATAGATTGAATAGATTAATGGAGTCAACTGATTGACAAAAAGCTGACTGAAGGAAGAAAAAGAATGATTGGTGGAAACAAAGAAGATGACATAGAGAGCTTAATTTAGAAAAAGCTAACTGAAAGATGGAAATAGAAGTTGAAGAGATAAATGATTTAATTAATTAATTAATTTATCATGTGCTTGCATTTAGATTTAGATTTTCAATTTCATCTTTGCATGAGATTTTATTCAAATAATTGAATTTATTAATTCAATTTAGCATTTGAATATATTTAGAACTTGACTTTGATTTTCAATTTGGTTTTTGAAATCATGCACATGTAATTGAATTAGGAAGAAATTAGAAGAATATGAAATCAAATGAAATTAGTATTTGGGAATTTGGAATTGGAAGAATTAATTAGTTAATTAAATAATTTAAAGAAACTATTTAATTATTTTAGGAATGGAATTTAATTAAATATTAAAGATTATTTAATTTAAAGGATTAAATCACAATTAACTAAATAATAATATTTAATTAATATTTAGAAGAGGGTTGAATGATTAGATGATTAGAGATAGAAATTGAGAATTAATTAATTTATTTAAAAAATAAAGATTATTTAAATTGGGGAATAAATCATAATTTATTAAATATTTAATTAACATTTAGAAAATGATTAAAATAGTTAAATGATGAAAGAATAAGAAATAGAGAATTAATTATTAAGACTATGAAGGAATATGAAATTAGAAGAATAAGATTAATTAACTTAATTAAATAATTATAAAATTATTTAATCAATTAGAAGAATAATTAGTACATGATCAATGAGACATTTTTAGGTGTCTATAGTAACTAATATGGATGATAATGCAAAATACTTAGGACGATAATGAGGACGTAAGTGGGACTATGCAAAAAGACGTAGGACGATAATGAGGACGTAAGTGAGACTATGCCAGAGACGTAGGACGATAATGAGGATGTAAGTGGGACTATGCAAAAGACATAGGATGATAATGAGGATGTAAGTGAGACTATGAAAAAAGGTGTAGGACGATAATGAGGACGTAAGTGGGACTATGCAAAAGACGTAGGACGATAATGAGGACGTAAGTAGGACTATGCAAAAGACTATGTAAAAGACAACCTAGGGTCACAAGTATGTATGGACTTTTGAGTTTTGGTTTCAAAATTGACTTTGTTTTTTGTAACTTTGTGTGTGGGACAATGTTTTGTAGTTTTTAAAATCTGAGAACAATTGCTGGTAGGTATGTATAGCTGACTGACTTAATTTTCATACAATCTCAGAAAATTCAGAGATACGTGGGATAGGGCCTGAAATAGACCAAGAGACTGACTCAATACTGGTCTAGTACAATGATACATAAAAAAGTATGGAATACAATCTTAGGCTAGATAGTGGACACCATTTAGTGAGGCCCTTACAGCAAAATACTGAAACAAGATGGATAGATAGAAAGTCTGGCAGCATTGGCTCCACTCCACGGCACACACTTCTCGGGCATGCCAGTCTCTCTTACCTCGAAGATCCGAAGATCTTATCACCGAGGGATTTCTATCTCATAATGTAAGGTACATGAGGGGTATCTATGGGGTACGATCCGCACTCCTGGAACCATTGAATGTAGGATTTTTGGCAACTAAATTGGTTTGTAGTATTAGGTTTTGAGGGGTCCCGATCCAATGATGGATTGTCAGAGAAAGCCACTTAAGGTTTTAGTTGAGCTTATCGGTGCAGGGAAGACCCCCACATACATTGAATTCACTCAACACTCTAGCCACCTGACCAGTATATTTATATAGCATCTTGAAAAACCCGCTTGAGAGTACGTTGGGAGAGATGATATCCCCAACGCAACCTAATTCAAAGTACCTTTGTGGGGTGATGAAATCCCTAGTCAAAGATAGTCCTCACTATGTAGAATAAAATAAAAATTGGATGTCGTTGTCACCTCCTTCCTTTCCCCAAGACCCCGAAGGCGGGTGGAAATTTAGTTAGTGCAACAGTAGGTCCACCCTAGACACAATAAAAATTCTTTACCTTAAGAAAAAGACAAATGATTTAATCTAATGCAACCTGATTCACATTCATTTTATATCCCAAATTTAGGTGTTGAATATGCATGTGCATGTCTATTTTAAACACCAAATCAAAATATGAAGGCATACATGTCAATTTTTAACCATTTGTTGATTTTAAGTACCAAAAACCAAGTGTGAGATACATGCATGTCAATTTTATCCCATGTTCATTTTAAGCACCAACAACGAAGTGTGAGATTATCCATGCATGTCCATTTTAACTGTTGTTGATTTTAAGCACCAAAAACAAAGTGTAAAGTTATCTGTTGACTCTGAATTTTACTTTGGAAACAAACAACCTTATGGGAAATTCAGTGATGGGGGACCGATTGCACAGGTTTCACTGAATGACCTCTGGGATTGAGAAGCCGACTCTTCCTTGGTGTTTTCAAGGAAAGGAGAAGAAAGAAACACTTTAAAATAGTAAAAACTAGATTACTAAGGCGATGCACTAGAGCACGTTTTAAGAATATATGAGTATATAAAAACCAACTACTTATGATTTTTCTGAGCCCATTCAACAATCTACAAGTCCGGATTAGAAACACAACCAAGGTTCAATCAAATATTTCTATAACATAAAGAAATACCCATCATGCATTTACCAGATAACAAGTGTAACACATAGTTCAATCAGTATAATCTTAGATATATATATTCCTGAAGTCTATAAAATTCTAATAGAAGAGCAAATAAAAGACCATTAAAGCATACTAAGAGTAAAGTCTCACAAAGGCCATAGGCACAATCTGATCGAACTTCTCCAGAAAATAATAAAATAGTTCTTAAGGCTGAAAATACTACTAAGAAACTTGATTGTCCTTGCAAAGTTTTGAACCCCTTCAACAGGGAAAAAACTAAACTAAATAGAGCCCCAGCCCCTAACAACCTCGGACTCCATCACCTTTCTTTTTACATGTCATGGTCCACCTATCTGATTTACCAGACAAATTGCCCCTTAAGTCGTTAGTCCCTAAAGTTGTTAGTCCCACGACGCTCGGCTCAGCTGGCGCACAATAAAAGAGTCGCAATCAAAACGGCAGGCGGAGGGACCAAAAAGATGCTGCTATGTGAACAACCCATGCCACGTGGCAGCTCAACACTATTGCAAAAAAAAAAGGGAAAAGTAAGCGCATAGAACCCCCACTGAGTTGACATCTGTCTCACCTAATGCATGCGAGCGGGAGGAACAAAAGAGGTGGGGCCACCAAAAATAGCAAAATGCCACCCGCGGACTAATCTCAAAATAATGTTAACATTTCTTGGTGACTAAAAGGGGAATTCTGCCTGCAGAAAGCTTAGAACCCAAAAAATCTGGTTCGCATACTAGGCCTTATGGTAAAATAGGGTGGAGTGAGTCAAAGTCTTATTGGATTTGCAACCAGTCATCTTTAGGGGGCAACACCTACGCTCTAAATTTTGGATATGTTGCTCCAATTAAATCACTTCGTCAAAAGGCAAGGATGTCGGCTCATCCTAGACTAGCTTTAGGAGAATAGAGAGTTGGGCCAGAGGGTGTAGAAGATGCTCGACCTCATTTGCTGAAATAGGATTGCCTAGACCTTGCAAGAAGGTTCTATCTTGATGCAAATGCTCAATCTAGCTTGATATTTGCTTAATTCCTAGAACAATACCATCTGCGGGAAAAGGGGAAGGTAAGCCCAATAGAACAAACCTCTCTATGCATTGCTTGATGTCCGGAACCAAAAATTGTAGAGGTGTAAGAGCTTCTGAAGCTTTCATGATTTCCCTATGCTAGTTGATGAAAACATTCGTCCTTCTGATCAATTGTTGACGATCCACAATCCCTTTTTCCTTTAATTCTTCCTCTTGAGCAGAGTGCAGCAAATGGACAAGATCTCGGGCCACCGGGAGCTTAGGACTGATGACAAGCATAGAATTGCTTATGAGGACATTGGCTTCGACACAAAGGGATTGTGCGTCATTAAGGAATCTTAGAATAGGTTGCAACAAAGGGCAGTACTGCTTCACCTTTTCGCAATGAGAAACATATAAATCTATTAAAATAAGGGAAAAGTCTTGAGAAATCTCCACGGGGGGAGGAATGTTTAGCAACTGCAAGATCTCATTGCCTTTTGTCATTACTTCAGCCTGTAGTTCTCTACACCTATTTTTTTCGGTGATCACTTGGCTTTCTAGTGTGTGGATCTTTACATTTCCATCTTGCATTGCTTGTTGGAGTTGCGCAACACCATCCTTTTCTTAGCGCAAAAGAACCTCCACATCTTGCCATTTCTTCTCGGCTAGCTCTAGGCTAGTTTCCTTTTCACGCAACTCTGCTTCAAAACTTGCTTTGCATTCCAAGAGCATTACCTGAGCATCACTCAGTTGTTGGGCATACTCCTCCTTTAGGTAGACTTCTTCACACAGTTGTGCCTAAATCTGCGTGGCATCCCTAGAATCTTCTTTCAGTTGTTGAATTTCTTGATCTCTTTCTTGCAATTCTTTTAAGGCCAAATTTTTGGTTGCCTCCTGACCTTTCAATTGTGTACCCAAATTATTGAGGGTAGACTGTAGCTTTCCCTTTTTAGTGTTAGCCTGAGTAAGAAATCCCTGCACACGATTGATCTTGACACTGAGAGATTTATCTTCTTTTCTTTGCTGGGTCAAAGATTCTCGGAGTTTAGCATTCTGTGCTTGCGTTTTCTCCAAGCGATGACTCTTTTTGATGAAGTCCAAAGAGATAGCCTTTGATGTTTCCTCCATCATTTCAACTTTATCAAACGACGTAGCATTCAAAAGGTTAACACTGATAGCATGCAGGTCATAATCACTGGGCCTCATTTCTGACTCTAGTTTGTTGACTTTGGGGAAACTAGTTGCAAAGAATAGACTATGCTTCTCTTCACAGAAAAGAGTTTGCTGGTGTGGGCGGGCTGGCCTAGCACCTTCCTTTTATTTTCTTTTGAATGCTTTGCCAACACGGGTGGTCTTGGAATAAGTAACTTGTTGTTGGTAGGCATCCGGGTTGGCAATAACTTGACCTGCAAATGCAGCACCAGGGGGAATTGCAAAGGGAAATTGAGAAATAGGGCCATCAAAGGTGATTTGGATAGGACATGACAACATCATGGGAGAAAATAATGGGACAAAGGGAGAGGCTCCTGGGAGAAATGGATTAGCAGACACTATTCCAACAATTGGGGAAGGAGTGGACTCTTCAAAACCAAGCCTGCATGAGACGGTGGCTTCTTTTGACATCTAGGCAGAAAAGGATGTGCATACAATAGTTGGGGCTTGAAAAGGGGTCGAAACTTGCAGAAAGGCATCAAACGGGCCAACTGGTGCTTCGGTCGGCGCTAAGGTAAGCACAGTGGGAATATGAGCATGCATATCTACAATATGGGCAGTAGAAAAAAAATTAGCTTGAGAAGAGGAAAACGGTGAGGAAGATCGTACCTGGGCTACGTGGCTCATTGACCTTGGAGGATCCGAGGGCTTGTTTGGGACTTGAGAGGATGAACCCTTCATTTCAAAGCTCCAAAACTCTCTTTTGCTGGGAGGGTCCTACTGAAACTTCTTCTCAGCTTGCCTTTTATTAATTTGGGAGTGGGGCCTATGAGCAGAAACGTCAAGAGGGGGAAGTGTACTAGACTCACTGTCCCTCTCTTCAATATTTATAATTTCAACCTCTCATTGCTAGGCGACCTCTGGTGATGAATACCCACGTGGCGAGCTATCGCCTGTTCCTTCATCAAATCTGTTTTCTTGGCACCATTCAAGATCAAAACGCTCATCTGAAGGAATGTTCCCAATGTTTTCTCTGGGCTGATTGATTTCCTACCAGTAGATCTAGAAATCCTCCCACTTTCTAAGTAGCCAAGCATTTGCTGCCATGGTCTTGCGCATAGCCCAAGTAATGGGCTTCGCGGGGTTGTACCTTTGTGAAATAGAGTAAAAAATCAACCAGGAGGGGTTCTCAAGCACAGGAAAATCGTTGAGACCCACATACAAGCTTGGGTCGTCTACCTATGGATTAGCGCATTGTTCTATTACACTCTCTAGCTCATGTTTAACCACATTCTTCTTGCAAGATAGACACCCATCTGGTTCATAGCTCCAAAAGTCATCGATCACTAACAGCCCAAGCTACACCAGCTTTGATGTTAGGACATTCTCCGCGATACCCCACCGAACTAGGGTGATGGGACCGATAGCCTTATTTTCCTTGGTGATTAAGGTGTCATGCTCCCTGAACCCTATAGCTTTCTCCACCTATACCAGTTGGCAAATGATCTCAAGAGCAAGAGTCCTCTCTATGACATATGTAGGTAGACGAAAAGGTTCCTCAGAAAAAACATGGACTCAGACAAAAGAGAAATCACTGCCTATGAACCAGTCACAGGGGGGCTATTCATTGCACATCCAGTTCATTTAGATTTGTAAAAAGGGGGAAAGTGGCTCCATGGGAATGATGCCAAAATCCTTCAAGGTGGGAGTTAGGAAACAATAAAAAAATTGATAAGCATCATAGGAGGACAAAATAATGGGCATCCAAACTGAAACTGACGTTCTATTTCCTACTTCATCGCTACTGGCTAGTTTGATAAACCAGCTAAAGAAGGCTTCATTTTGATGTAAAAGTAGGTGAACCAAGACTGAGGAGAACCTAAAACACTGAAGCTGGTGGAACTCGGATAATTGCTTTACCATTTCGCTAGCTATTAGGTCAGAGAAATCAAAATGGAAAGCTTCTTTCAATTTTCAGCATTTAAAAAGGAAACCCATCATTGTGACTATACCCTCTCGATCATTTTCATGACCACACAACCAGGAAAGAATGGATGAAATATATTTAAGGTCCTCATGCTTTAAATCACTATATGACAAGGGTAGCTTTGGGAGGCTTGCTGACTAGCTCTGGTTCAGGATGTTGTTACAGAAAGGGACCGCATCTCTTCTTTAGTTCCAATATTCCTCCATGGTAGCATCTGAAAAGACCTTCATTGCTTTGAAGAAAGGGAAACACATCATGTCCTTTATGGCATCTGGTGATATGACCACCCTTAAAGAAAGACCACTGGTAGAGAAGGAATTGGGGTCGAAAATGTTGGCAATCTCTGCCACAAGCTCTGGACAATGTGGGACCATTGGGACTATAAATTGAGGAGTCCCACTTTTCTAGAAATGGGTTGCTGTGGAAAATGAGTCCTCTCTATGATGAATCATCCTATTGTATGCGGCCTCCCTCAGGTTCTTCAGCTTTTTGTGGAGCTCTGGTTCCATGACATCTTCGAACGGGTCTATCACTACTGCAGTATTTTGGGTGACTGTCTTTGATTTGGATTTGGTCCTTGGATATTCTGACTTGGGTGGAAAAGCATGAGAGGTGTATGAGAGTAGGCCAAGGACATCGACCCATAATGCTTCTTGAGCAATGGCTGAAGAGGTAGCTTTAGCTTCCATCTCTTACTCATGAAAAATCCGTTTCTTAATTCTCTGTTTCTCAATTCTCTGCCCAACTTTGACTAAAGAATGAGTTGATAGAATGAAAGAAAATCCACGGATCTCTCTTCAATGCATGGCATGCCTAGATCACTGTGAAATAAAAGAGCCTAGGAATGGGCACCCATTTCGCATGTATGCCAACTCATTTTTTAGGGTTGAGAAAACTTATGAGGAAGACTGGCATTACCATTTGCGATTACCAAGAGAGTGTTGGTGCTGCTCACCGATAGTCGAGCCACTTGTGACTATTTGCTTGTACGAAGGACTTTTCCCATTAATTAAGAAAATCTCACACCCACCGGGGTGGCATGAGGTGAAGCAATCTTGTGGAGATTTTTCTTTAAAAGTTATGTACCTTTAACAAAATGTGTGAAACTTAGGTACATGTCCACTCCAATTGAGGTACCAGCCTTTCTTTTGTCGTTTATGAAAACCTGTCAGCAGGTATCATTTCCCTTGTGCCAATTTATGCAGAAAGGCTAGTGCAACTTGGGATTGGGAGTACTGGCATTGTCATCATTTGTCACCTGGTGTAGCATAGGAAATAGGAAATCATCACAAGCAAGATAAACGTAATAGCTCAATCACAAATGCATTCATTGCAATGATCTATCCTAATTAACACTCAATAGAGACATGAAATAAAAAAATTCAAAACTATAAATTAAGCAAACCAAAGGTACGATTTGAATGCTCCTTCATGCGACTCCATTGTTCTTCTTTCCTCTTCAAATGGTTTGGTTGTGTATCTCACCTACAAGTGCACACACATCATTGAAAGCAAGATTGACATTGATTTATTGATCAAGAGTACTAGAAGCATAAGTTTGATAGCCTGATTATCAATTACCAATTAGCCTTGATTGATGAAGATCATCCAATTTATAGAAGAATTGGAGAGATGACAAGATTAGCATGATTCAATTCAAATGGAAATTGCAAATCAATTATGCCAATTATGACAAATTATGCACTTTCTATGCACAATTTGTTGATTGATAATTTATGACAAATTATGACAACTTCTATGTCAAAATTGATTGATTGTCAATTATGACAAATTGACATGTCATTTCCATGAATTTAGGAGAGAAATAGGAGGAAAATGAAATTAGGAATTAAGAAAATTAGAAAATTGAAATTGATGAAAATTAGGAATTAGAAATTAGGTAAATTAATTAATAATCTTTCATTTATTAATTAATTCACAAAGAGGAATAATTAGCCAATTAAATGAAGATTTAATTGTAATGAGAAGACTTAGGATAAATAAGTAATTTATTAATCCTAAAGGAAGAAAATGATAAGCAAGGTTAAATGACTAAATCATGAAACCCTAGAAGGTGAATTAGCAATGCGAGGATGACAATTAGGTCTTGATTGAAGATAATTAATGTCGATCATGATTTTGATTTAACAAAGGATCAATGTGATAAATGATTTGATTGATAAATGTGCCAATTGACGAGGAACAATGACAAATTGATCCAAATTGACACAATTGAGACAAACAACAACTAATAGTGAAATGATCATAAAATGACAAATTTGACAAAAGGACAAGGATCAATGACAAAATAGATTGCAAGATGACAGGATTAAAAATGACCATGATCGATGACAAATCGATCGCAAAATGACAAGATCGAACATGACAACGACCGATGACAAATCGATCGCAAAACGACAAGATTGAAAATGATAAAGATTGATGACAAATCGATAAGATTGATAAGAGGACAACGATCAATGACAAATTGATCGCAAATCTACAAGATTGATAAGAGGACAAAACCCTAATTAGGATTGATGATGTCCAAAATGATAACAAATAAGCATGCACATTGATGCGACAAGATAAAATCGATCAAAATCATGATTGGATAGTGTTGTTGATAAGACCAAATTTGAGAGCGAGACGAATGAAGAATGTAGAAGAATGACTCGATGTTCGCAAATGATAAAAACCAAGTGCATATCATAGGAGAAATGTTAATGCAATGCAAAAACCTAAAATGAGGCAATGCGCAAATGTTAAAGTATGACTCCGGAAGCGTTGACCATTTTTAGGTGTCTACATTTTGCCCCTCAATGAGACAATGCGATTTTAAGCGTTGTTTCAAAGAATAATAATGAAAATGCCCCAAACAATGATAATGACATATGCATGCCCCCTCGAGGAATTGGCCGGAAACATGCAGAAAAGAGGCCAATTGATCGATAAGAATGATAGAAAACGATAGGATCAAACAGACTGACAATCGGAGATCGGATGCAGGAAGGACAAGCAATTTAAGGTGCAAAAGACCATGACCAGCATAAGATGGAGAGGATGCACATCCATCTATGCACTGACAAAGAGCTATAAATGAGACCAAGAGGGTGAAAATTGCTCATTTGTACTAGCCAAAGAGGAGAATTTATTGCTCTGGACAAGGACACTTGCAGAGAGATGGCGAACATTCCAATGGTGGATCACCTTGGAGAACATGTACGCACATTCAGATGATCAGACGACGCAGGAGCAGCGGTATGGATCTCAAAAACCCATGTTTTCAATTTCATGAATTTTGATTGCGTGTAGGACATTGCGGGGCCCACAGGGGATGCCAAAAAGGACTCTTGCGCTTGTGCAGGGCGAATCCTGTGCTTGTGTAGGGTCTTTTGTGCTTGTGTAGGGAGACACAAGCACAGGTTCTCTGACACAGGCGCAATTGTGCACTGAAAACCCTAATTTTGGTCAAAATGACATGCAAATGATCTGGAACGGAGTGAGAAGGGTAGGATAGATCAGATTAGATAAAAAACACCTTGATTTGAACATGAAAATGAGGAAATGCAACCCAGAGGAGCAAACCCTAAAATTGACAAAAATGTGCCCCAATTGTGATGCAGAGTCGACAGTATCCGTTGATCACGTGGGAGAACCGACCAGATTGCTTCATGCTACGACACAGACTGAGGAGCACAGAGATAGATACTTTAGCAGGATTGGGGATATACTATGTCACATTCATGCCCGAGATTAGGGCAAACACAGGACTGCTTACCGCATTGGCTGAGCAATGGCATTCGGAGACTTCCTCATTCCATCTGGCAACTAGAGAGGCAACGGTGACACTGGAGGATGTATGGCGTATCCTCCGCATTCCGATACATGGAGAGATGATAGAGTATGACCCAGTGACAGGGAGAGATGCATTGTGCAGATTGTTTGAGTGCGATGCAGATGATCTGGATATTGTTGAGAGGGAGATTGGCTGGGAGACTATGGCATCAGAGTATGATCGATGATATGTGGTGATAGAAGTAGTGATAGCGTGTCTACTAGAAGGAGACAGACGAGGACATGAATTCCCTATTGGATGGGGAAGAGTGCTAGGGCGAATGGCGACAGAGGGGACAATGTATGCATGGGGACCATGTGTACTGGCTATGCTGTATTTTCAGTTGCATCAGATAGCATATCAGGGAGTGCATACGTTGAGCTGTGGAGTCACATTACTATAGGTATGGGCATTTGAGCACATAGCTATATGTCGACCGATGACAGAGAGACAGGTAGTACCACACCGACCATATGTGTATTGCTATGGTGGAGCACTGAGACAGGGTCCTTTTGGATACATATTGTACTGGCGACATGAGCTGGATAGACTAAGAGAGTTCATATGGAGGCCATACCATGATTGTCTGGGATGGTCAGATGACAGTGATGAGCTACCTTATTGTCGATAGGAGAGGTACTTGATTGGGCGACCAGTGAATCACCAGAGAGTGATTGAGATGTACCTGCCAGAGAGAGTCAGACGACAGTTTGGGGAGAGGCAGGATGTACCTAGGAGGACTGCACACTTTGCCCGATCGCACAGAGAGACGAGTCAGTGGGGGAGTATGATTCAGCCACACATAGCATATGCGGACTTCTCACAGCTACAGTAGAGACCGTGGGAGTGGGGATCAGATGTGGAGGACGCTGGGATGATAGAGGAGTATGATAGATGGTTTGCACAACGACGACCAGTGCCATTGATAGATCTGGATATTCCAGTACTAAGGCAACAGGAGGACTTCCCACTCACAGGAGAGGAGGAGGGAGATGATGAGGACAAGGAGCATGAGGGCGGGGATGAGGATGATGGGGATGATGAGGACAGAGAGCAGGGTGGTGGGGATGATGAGGACGAAGATGAGGATGATGGCGAGGATGGAGATGAGGATGATGACAAGGACGGAGATGAGGATGAGGGGCAGGAGGCATTACAGGACATACCCATAGAGCCAGAGACAGCTAGGACAGAGGAGATGGACATGTGCAGGGCTACCATAGTGAGTCAACAGGATTATATTGCAACTTTAGAGAGATAGAATGAGTAGTTCAGAGCGGAGATAGCCAGACTCACAGCAGCTCGAGACACAGCAGTAGCTCAGGCACAGTGACAAGAACAGAGAGTCACTGAGTATATTGGGTTGATTCAGGATGCCAGTGTACGGGAGCTAGGACAGATGTTGGTAGAGACTGGAGAGGAGATACGCCATTGGAGGACACTATATGAGAGTGCAGTTCCACCAGAGCAGAGAGCACCTTCATATCGGGCATGATCGAGGACAGAGAGCAGGGCACGCTCTCAGAGGTTATTGAGCAACATGGGGGTGAGTGGACCTATGAGACCACCACAGCCAGGACCAGGAGGGACATCATCCACGAGACATGGCAGGGATGAGGAGGACAGAGGGAGTACCCAGTGACAGAGGCACGTGCTCCTTAGGACAGACAGTGGACATGATGTAGTTTGACATTTTGTAGTCAGCCTGCGGGCCATACTGAGGACAAACAGTCCAATTTTGTACTCCGATATTTTTGTGATAGATGATATGATATGCATCGATATGATGGGATGCAATATGTTATGACTTATGCATTATTTATGTACCATTGTGGAACATGTGTGGATGCATTTTTTTTTTTGTATTTTTGATGCATTTATAGTATGAAATGGATAAAATGCTTGATATGATGCTTGATATAATGCAAATGTATTAACCAAATGGATGCAGGATGCAGTATGTATGTTTGGATATCGGAACACTAGACCAAACTGACTATCCGACTGGATGGAAGAAATGTTAGTAAGAAGAAAACGAAATAGAGGACAGTTAGAGATGAAGAAAAACTTGCTTTCAGTAATGCACTTTGTAGGTGAGAACCTTTATTTTATGTAGCAAAATGGATGCGTAGCATCATGGCACTGAAGGCCAGAGCTGAAATGCAACCTTATTTGCGAAAGACAGACACATCATAGACAAGCAACAATCACAATCAAAAAAAGAAAAGGATCATGAACCATCCCGGTCACTCTAAATCACTCAGTGACATCATCGAGCAACATAGGAACATGATCGAAGCCAAAGATAAATCAATTAAAAAGATAAGATGCACAAATTCCAACAAATCAAACAAACATCTTGATCTTCATTGTCAAAAGTTGAAAGCGTTGATAGAATGATCATGCTGTCTGGTTTCAAGGAATGCGGTACCCCGTCTAAGACAGAACACAGTCTGGTTTCAAGTATACCACACCCTGTATAAAACCCATGATAGTAGAGACAAGGACAAATGATTTTTGATGCTGAAGTTCGATTGATATGACAATTTTGATCAGTTTGAATGTTTGAGTGAAAAAGTTCATCTGTTTAAGCGTGATTTCATTAAAGCACAACGTTGGATTGCAAATCGTTGGATGTATACTCAGTGAGCTATCTATGCACAGGGGGGTATTATTTATGGCGAAATGCTTGTTTTTCGAGATTTTCCAAATTTTTTTTTTTTTGAATTATTTCAGGACATTTTTCAATTTTTTTATGAGATTTTTTCAGGGCATTTTTCAATGTTTTTGGAAGATTTTTTTCAGGACATTTTTAAATGTTTTTGGAAGATTTTTTTTCAGGACATTTTTAAATGTTTTTATGATTTTGTCCCCAATGTCTAGCAAGGAAAGGAATATGACAGGTGAATAAATAGGCTTTCTAAAATGTTGGTGGATAGAGGGAAGACAAAGGCCTTTTATTATGGAGACAATATGGATGCAATTTGCAAGGGCTATTGCGTGATGAGACAAGAGACTGGATATGACAATGTAAAGCAGGAACATGGCATGAGGGACATGTCAAGAGGTTTTTGAAACCATGTTTAAATTTTGGGTCCTTATGTCAAATCAAGATCAAGGATGAAAAAGAGTGTATGGATAGTGATAAGATATGGATAGGATAAGCAAGACCAAGATTGGCTAAGGGATAGTGGCAAACAGTTGCAATAAGATAGGGAATATGGATGAAAGGTTGGAATAAGCAAATGGATAAATGACCAAAAGCTATGATGGACTAAAAGCTGCAAACAAGATACATGATTCTCATGAAGATCGTCAGCCTTGTCAAGATCAAAGGTGGAAAGAGGAAATGGACATGAGGGACAATAGGATATGAAGGGTAATGACATGGGTTCGATAGGATAATGAAGGGAAATAGGATATGAAGGAGGAAACTTGCCCCCAAGTGTGGTGTGCAAGAAGTTCATAGATTACGCATGACGCCTGTTTGCCAGGTTTTCATCACGGTACTTGCCCAAGGCGCCTGTTTGCTAGGTTTTCACCAATGGATGAATTATTTTTGCTTTACTTTTTTTCTTCTTTTTTTCTTTTTTTTCACTTTTTATTATTTTCACTTTTTTTTTTTTCAATTTTTGACTTTTTCAATAGAAGATGGACACATGATAGGGGATGGAAGAAGGACTCAAGCATCTTTTTGTTTGGATAGTAGCCTTGAAAAAAATGGACCATGACCTTTAAAAGTATGCTCAAAGACGTTGGTAGGATAAGGACATGGAAAAATGAGATGAAACTAAGGCAAGGATTTATGCAAAGGATGGGATCAACGGGATCGAAGGATGGAAAATATGCATTGGATAATGGATAGGGCATTGGAAGAATTGGGCTTGAGCAGATGGAAATGAAGGCAAGATCGACATTGGCACACACCTTGAGGGGTGATGGACTGATGAAAGAAAAATGTATCTCAGATTGTGAGATTTGGATTGAGGAATAGCTTGGGATTTTGGGACATAAGGGCCCAAAACGGATGAAGAAGGTGATGGAGGAATAGACTTGGAATGTTTGGATAGAGGAATAGCAACTTTGGATGCCAAGTTGGATGTTTCTTTAGGATTTTGTGCCTCAAGAAGCTGCTTAGGGATCCACATGGTTTTTGATTTTTCATGCTTTTGTGGTTCCTTGGAGTGCATTGCTTGCACAAGGGATTTAGGAACCCATATAGATTTTGACTTTGCTTTATTTTGCTCAATGGGCCTTTGTGGCCTTTTGGATATTTCTTTTTCTTTATAGATCATATTGTTCTTTGTTTTGACATGTCGATTATATTGGACATGTTGATCCTTGAATACATGTGGATTGCTAGACTTAGGACTTTTATACTTGGCACTCAAATTGCTTGGAGGGGGAAAGGAATGAATGGATGGATATGAATGAAATGGAGTTCTTTTGGTTTGATGAAATTTACTCAAGGATGTGTGCCTTTGCTGACCTTGCATAAAGGATGAAGGGATATAAGGACCTAAGATGGATGGAAGGGATGATGGATGGAAGGGATGATGGGGAAGGTGTATGTTTTGATTGTGATGGAGGGATACCAACGTCTTGAGAGTGAGTTGTGTAGACATGACCCTTAAGATCTTCTTTGACATGAAGGGATTCTTTCTTATGAACATCTACTCCTTTGCCTTTATGAATATCTTGACTTGTAGGATACTCTTTTCTTTGGGAAGAAGACGCGAGTCCACTATGAGGTGGATATGATATGAGAGAAATAATGAGATCTTGAAGTGGATCAGATTGGACCAAAGTGGAAGATCCCATTATGCATGTTAAGGGTTCATGAACATCTTGCACTAACACATTAGAATCATGAAGGGGATTAGGATCATGAGGGGGACTAGGATTGTGTAGTGGACATGGTTCAATGATAGGCTCTTCAAGAGATGGAATGGGAGAAATAATGGGATCATCAAAAGAAATGAGATCTTGAAGTGTATATGGAGTATTAAGACAAGGAGATGGAGGAACAAAAGGATCTTGTGGTGGATTTAAAGGAATAATTTGATCTTGACAAGGAGGAAGATCATTGGAATCCTCTTTAAAGGTGCTTTGCTCTTGACTTTTAATGGGATCATCGAAAAGGATGGAAGGGATATCTTGATCTTGCTCGGGGAATGGAGTGTCAATGGGATTTGAAAGGACATTGTTTTCATGAAATGGAAGGGGATAATTTGGGATTGGATGAACTGGGATGTCTTGATCTTGCTTGGGGAAGGGAGTATCAATAGGACTTTGGATAGGATGGACAAGAATAGGGGAATCATTGCGAGTGTCTGGGAAGATGAGATCCTGGTCAACAATTGGATGGGATGATAAGGTTTCAAGATCTTGATCTTGATCTGTTTTAAGACACGTTTCTTCATGCTCTAAATTATCCTCTTGACATGAGGTTAGACTTTGGATATGCATGGAGGATTCTGACAAGGAATCAATGATTTGGCATGAAGGGGATGCACTTTGAACATTTGTGATGGATTCTAGGAGGGAATCAATGCTTGAACATGAGGAAGAAGGACTTCGAATGGGGTCCTCTAAAATAGGTAATGGCAATAAAGTGCATGGTGGCATTGGGTCTTGTATTTCTGAAACATGACAAGGATGTGCATCATGAATTGGATTATCGTGGCAATCAATTATGGATAGCTCTTGGATAATTGCATCCTTGGGTGTATTGTTTCATGAGGACAATATAGAAGGTTCTTGTGAAACTTCTAAAGGTGTAGGGATAGATGCCACTGGAGAGTCAATTTGTTTGTGGGGAGATGAGGCATTGCTAGACATAAGTGTATTATTTTGATCTTCCTCAAAGAACTCACTTGGTAATTTCCTTAAGAGCATTGCAATAAATCCACCTTTCTTTTTAGGTTTTGACATAGTTGTATCTGGAATTTGAACTTGTTTGGCAAGGAGTTGGTTTGATGTCATGTTTTGATATTGGACTTGGTTCAATTGTTCTGACATGTTTGAAACTTGGGTTGGTGTGTGCTGCAACCTTTGTTTTTGAATGTTTGGTTGCGGTTGTTGACATTGATATGTTGATTGAACTTGAACTTGTTGATATTCCACCATGGGTTGAACCATTTGTTGACATTGTATAGTTGGTTGGACATATTGTTGAAATTGGACCATTGGTTGTGTTTGTTGGAAATGTTCGAACTGTTGAACCATTGGTTGTGATGGTTGAAAATCTGATTGATTGTAAACGCCTTCTTGTTCTTGTTGTGGAGGCACATAATGTTGAAATTGATGTTGTCTCTTTTCTTGAAATTGTTTCATCATCTCTATTTGGGAGAGGAGAGCTGGCATGTCTGATCGTTCAAGAAGAGATCTTACATCAATTGGTTCAATCTTTAGATTTCGACCTAGAAATTTTTGAAACATTTTGGACACTTGTGATCTATTCTTCACAATGTCTTTCACTTTTTGTTCCAATATCTCATTTTCTTGAGCTAGTTTCTCCTCTAGTTTTTGTATTTGGACATTTACATCATCATGATAAGTTTGAGCAATGTTGCTTTGTTGTTGGGTTGGATAGAATTGTGATTGCATTGTCGGTTTATATGTCAAACTTTTTTGCATCATTGGTGCTTGGAACCTTGTTTCAATAGACATGTCACTATGCAAATGCAATATATTTTTTGGAATTTTTCAAGGACAATATATGATATGCAACTAAATGCAAACTTAATAAATGAGAATGCAACCTATGTTTTTGGTTGTTTTTAAGATTTTGACAAACTTTTGAAATGCAAATCTAAAAAGAGACCCTTAGGAAATTGAAATGATGTCTAGACATCAAAGGACAAAAGGACCAAGTGACAAAAGGACAAATGACAAAGTCTCCTCTATATGCTTGGATACTAAGCTAGGTTTGACGAAATGACATTGATGACAAAAAGAGAAAAGGTTTGATAAGGTCTAGACCTCCTAACAATTACTTAGGGTTTATCAAAGATTTGCAATTAGTCAAGTATGACAAAACCTCATTTTAACACTATATGCAAAGGGACAATTACTATGCAAATGACCCTAATATGATATGATAATGACCTAAACTTAATGAAGAGACTTAGGGTATGCAAATATGAATGTATGATAATGGTATGACTCTAATGCAAGAGGACACATGCAAAATGGATGACCCTTATTGATATGCAAAGGAGTATGACCTAGGTTAAACCTAACCTTGGTACTTGACAAATGACTTTGAAAAATGCAACCTAGGATGAACCTAAATGTAAGTGACATGCATGTTAAGACAAGATTTTGAATAATATTTGACAACCATGTTTGAAGATGAGTTTTTGAACTTTGTTGAATGAAATGTTGTTATGAATGTCTCTTGTGTTTAACCTTGTTTTTAATCAATTTGCCTTGTTCTTGAAATGAGATAAAATTCAACTTTTGACAAGCAAATATTACAAGATATTGCAACTTAGACTCAAGACAATCATGCTCATTCCCACATTTCTTATGGTAGGCAAGGACATTAGGTACTTGAGAGGTAGACTCATTATGAGATTCAAGGAGAATACATAGATGCTTGACCCCACGAAATCCCCTCCACGACACTCACTTCTCAGGGCAGCCAAGCATCAGTCCCCATGGAAATCTCCCCATGGCGAACTTAGTATCTCTTCCAAGTATCCGAATTTGTCCTTCTCAAGCAACTAGAAGGGTTTTTGGCCTCTAAAAACAAGGTATGTAGTAAGGATTTCTGTTAAGCGTTACTCCTTGATGTCACGCAAGCGTGATTGAGACATTAAGCCCATCAAGATACCAAACAAATGTAGTCGCGCAAGCACAATTTAGACTAAGAGGCCCTACTTAGATGTTGATATGAGAAAGAGTCCAAGGGTCATCACTTCCCAAGTAACTGCAATTCCCACGTAACACTTCCTTCAAAGCTTTCTCTCATCGGGTATTTTTTTATAGTGAGTTAGAATGCCAAGGAATTCTAGCCGTACTCACTTTGGGTCGTTCCCTTCTCACGATTATCACTTGCTTGCAAAAGCAAAGTGGTCGGGAAGGTAGGCCCTCTAAATGTGACACACAATCAACAACACAAGCATGGTATCGAAGATCTGGATTTCTAATCACCCTAAGAAGGATGAGAGCATACTCTCCTACTCCAATGTCATACTCAACAATCAAAGAAAACAAATGTTCATTCCAACCTATTTAGAAATCACTAGGTGCCTAAAAATTAATTACAAACATAAAGTTTGGTTGTTTCTCCAAGGCAACCTGCAAAAAACCCAAGTTAGAAGTTTGATACGCTTATTCTTTGACTTTCAAATCTGCACAAAGCATGTTAGTAGTTTGATTTATTGTCTTTGCCATGCGTATGCCAAGATTCTGCACAGAAAATAGAATGCAAAAACACAACAAATTTCAAGTAAACACTGCATTTTTTACCTCTGTTCTGGACTTTACACAGGTGCAGAACTCATGACACAGGCACAGAACCCATGACACAAGCACAGAATGTCCTCTACACAAGCGCAAAATGCTCAACACAAGTGCAGGTTGCTTCACACAGGCGCAGAAGTCTCCAGAAAACCCTACACGACCCTATTTTTGGGTTTTTGGCCTGCAAAATCAACTTGAAAGCACTCCAAAACACAGTTAAAGGGTTAGATGGTTAGTGTTCACATTGGGTTCACCAATTAATGTAGCATAGGAAATAGGAAATCATCACAAGCAAGATAAACGTAATAGCTCAATCACAAATGCATTCATTGCAATGATCTATCCTAATTAACACTCAATAGAGACATGAAATAAAAACATTCAAAACTATAAATTAAGCAAACCAAAGGTACGATTTGAATGCTCCTTCATGCGGCTCCATTGTTCTTCTTTCCTCTTCAAATGGTTTGGTTGTGGATCTCACCTACAAGTGCACACACATCATTGAAAGCAAGATTGACATTGATTTATTGATCAAGAGTACTAGAAGCATAAATTCGATAGCCTGATTATCAATTACCAATTAGACTTGATTGATGAAGATCATCCAATTTATAGAAGAATTGGAGAGATGACAAGATTAGCATGATTCAATTCAAATGGAAATTGCAAATCAATTATGTCAATTATGACAAATTATGCACTTTCTATGCACAATTTGTTGATTGATAATTTATGACAAATTATGACAACTTCTATGTCAAAATTGATTGATTGTCAATTATGACAAATTGACATGTCATTTCCATGAATTTAGGAGAGAAATAGGAGGAAAATGAAATTAGGAATTAAGAAAATTAGAAAATTGAAATTGATGAAAATTAGGAATTAGAAATTAGGTAAATTAATTAATAATCTTTCATTTATTAATTAATTCACAAAGAGGAATAATTAGCCAATTAAATGAAGATTTAATTGTAATGAGAAGACTTAGGATAAATAAGTAATTTATTAATCCTAAAGGAAGAAAATGATAAGCAAGGTTAAATGACTAAATCATGAAACCCTAGAAGGTGAATTAGCAATGCAAGGATGACAATTAGGTCTTGATTGAAGATAATTAATGTCGATCATGATTTTGATTTAATAAAGGATCAATGTGATAAATGATTTGATTGATAAATGCGCCAATTGACGAGGAACAATGACAAATTGATCCAAATTGACACAATTGAGACAGACAACAACTGATAGTGAAATGATCATAAAATGACAAACTTGACAAAAGGACAAGGATCGATGACAAAATAGATTGCAAGATGATAGGATTAAAAATGACCATGATCGATGACAAATCGATCACAAAATGACAAGATCGAACATGACAACGACCGATGACAAATCGATCGCAAAACGACAAGATTGAAAATGATAAAGATTGATGACAAATTGATAAGATTGATAAGAGGACAACGATCAATGACAAATTGATCGCAAATCTACAAGATTGATAAGAGGACAAAACCCTAATTAGGATTGACGATGTCCAAAATGATAACAAATAAGCACGCACATTGATGCGACAAGATAAAATCGATCAAAATCATGATTGGATAGTGTTGTTGACAAGACCAAATTTGAGATTGAGATGAATGAAGAATGTAGAAGAATGACTCGATGTTTGCAAATGATAAAAACCAAGTGCATATCATAGGAGAAATGTTAATGCGACGCAAAAACCTAAAATGAGGCAATGCGCAAATGTTAAAGTATGACTCCACAAGCGTTGACCATTTTTAGGTGTCTACAGGCATTGTCATCATTTGTCACCTGGAGCCGAGAAATCTTATACATATGCCATTTTAGACATATTTATATCACCAACTTTAATGACGGGGTTTTTCTGAAGGATGGATACTCCTATCCAGCTCGTCAGCAGTAAGGCACAAGTTTCTTTCATTGGCAACATTTCTAATCAGAGACTACAGAGGATGATGAATAGGAAGTATCCTCTAATCATCACCACCATTAAATGGGTGCTCAGAGAAGATTTCATAGATAATGCTGACCACTACCGAGTTAACTTAGACATTTGCTCATGTTTTGTGGCTTCTCTGCTCGATGCTGGGACTTGTGGGTACGAGGCCTCTGAGCTTACGAGAGCTCTCTTCTCAGGAGACTATCTCAAAGGTTTGGAGGAGGTTATAGCCTACTACATTCCTTTTTGAGGCTTACCTCTAGTGACAAGCCTATAGTGGTTTATTACATCTGGGGAAGAAGTGCTTTGGTGTCCGCTCGTCGGCGGACTATGAACCATGACACTATCTTCTCATCTCTTACGGATAGAGCCTGCCACTGAATTCCTTCTTTGTATTTATCTGATCATCCCCATCCTGGCTAGTATCGATTGGTATACTAGCTTCAGGGACTATATAGTTTCGCAGGTCCTGACTCTAGACATTCTCCCTAACTTGTTTCTCATCATCATGGTGGAAGCTTCTGGAATTGCTTCCAATCAGGAGTGGTCGGGAGAGGGGGACACAGAGGACAACATCAAAGACTCTGATTCCCTCATGGAGGAGCAATAAGATGAAAATGATTTTGCTACGACATAGCTCCCACTCTTCTTGTTGTTCTCTTTGTTTTAAATTTTGACAAATGCGGTCGAAGGCCTTTCTCAATATTTGTAAATCTTCGTATGCATACTAAAAATATGATAATCTTATTTTTCTTTAGTAAATGCCATATTTGAGTGTCTCTTTCTATGAATTAATAATGGCATTTTGATTGGCAACATTACCCAAAGAGAAAGCAATAAATAAAAACACACACAAAAGTACTAATTACATTATGTACAATAGAGGCGTTAATCTAATGAAAAGGTTTTAAATGGAATCCATTAACTGGGATTGTAAGAAGATCTCCCTGCATATCTTCTAGATCAAAAGCATTGTGACCTTTGCAATTTGTTATACAGAAAGGGCCCTCCCATAGCCCATCAAATTTTGCATGCTGGCCGGGTTTGGCAGCCCTTTCATTAAATTTAAGAACTAGGTCACCCTTAAGGAATTGCGAGGGAGAACTTTTCTTGTTATCAAACCACCTTTTAATTGTTTGTTGATGTGTTTGGAGGAAGGAAAATGCCACTTCCCTTGCTTCCTCTAGTTCCATAATTTCAGCCAACCTCACGTCCATAGGGCCCTTCTCTGCTATTTCAAAAGACTTAAGTAGTTGCAGAGCTGGGATCTCCATGGATACGGGGAACAATGCATCTTTTTCGTAAACTAGTTTATATGGGGAGGTCTTCAAAACTTGCTTTGGCATTATCCAGTCTACCCATAGCATGCTCCTCTGATGGTGATGCCAATCCCTTTTGTGCTCTGAGCCAATCTGCTTGATGAGCCTGATGAGATTCTTATTGGTAGACTCTGCAAGCCCATTTCCTTGTGGATAGTAGTTTGAGGAGGTCTTTAGGTAAATACCTTTGCTAAGGGCAAACTGGGTGAGTCGTGAGCCCACGAACGCGCATGTGTTATATGAAATTATGATCTTTGGGGGACCATAACGGTACACTAGATTTTCCAGGAAAGCTAGGATTTCAAACTCAGATGAATTTTTCAAAGGGATAGCCTCAGACCATTGGATGAAATAATCCATTGCGATCAAGATCCATTTGTGCCCAGCTGAGCTCAAGAGATTGATCATCCCTATGAAGTCGAGTCCCCATTGTGCAAAAGGTTCCTCCACTACTATGGGTTGAAGTGGCATTGCTGCTTTCCTGCACCTGTCAGTATAATACTGACATTCCTTACACGCTCTCACCATGGCATGTGCCTCCTTAAACATGGATAGCAAAAAATATCCGGTACGTGTGATTTTGATGATGGTGGTTAGCACTGAGAAGTGACCTCTAGATGAACCATGATGAAATTCATGAAGAATCTTGCTAGCTTGGGTTTGATTCATATAATGGATCAGGACTCCATCAAAATTTCTTTTGAAAAGGACATAAGCTATTAGTCAAAAACTGCTATTTTGTAACCTATAGAACCTCCTCTTTCTTGGGGGAAGACCCTCAGGAAAAATTCCTGTCTGCATAAAACATTTGTGCTCTTCCACCCAGTATGCATCTGCTGGCTCTGAAATGGCCATGATAGATTCCTTTGCGATTATCTTGGGGTCTCAGGGTGTGAGACCCTATGCTAAGTATTCACACAAGCCTCTGCCATAGACTGTCTTGGTGGGTCTGACATCAATGTCATACTCCAAGATTTTGGTGATCCAATTATCTCTCTTCTTAGTGATGTCGTCCTCCATGATATATTCTCTGACTAAAGGGTGAGCCGCATACATTGTGCTCTTGTTGCAGGAGGTGAAATGCCTAAACTTCTTGAGGCCCTTGACTATTGCTAGAGCTTGTTTTTCGATGAAGTTGTACTTCGCCTCATATTCCTTAAGAGTCTTGGAGTGGAAAGCTATGGGGTGCTCTCCATTTATTTTTGCCTCCTTCTAGGTTAAGACCATGAATATGCTATAAGGGCCAGAGAAAACATACATAATGAAATCTTTGGCCATATCGGGATTGGATAGCATAGGAGCTGAACAAATAGGTTCTTTGATTTTCTCGAAGGCATCTTTCTCATCAAAAGTCCATTTAAAGTGAATTTATGTTTTAAGCATCAGGGTGATGGGCCTCACCATCCCTAAAAATATGCAATAAAGTGGCTAACAAAGTTGATCTTTCCTAGGAAGGATTGGACTCCTTTCTTATTTACAAGAAGGGGGAGTTATTTTATCGCTCTGACTCGATCAGGGTCGATGGAGACTCCTTCCTTAGATACAACATGCCCAAGCAATTTGCCTTGTGGGACGTCAAAAATGCACTTCTACGGGTTCAAAGAGATTCTAAATTCTAGACATTTTTGGAAAACCAGCTCCAAATGATCAAAATGATCCTCCTTGTTTTTTGAAAACATAGTGAGATCATCCAGATAAATCAAGATGATTTTGCTAACAAGCTCTTTGAAAGCTAGGTCCATAGCCCTCTCAAAAGTTGTGCTGACATTTGACAACCTGAATGGCATTTTTTGATAGGCGAATGTTCCCCATTTAGTTGTGAAGGTCTTCTATGATGGTCTTCTCCTTTCACTAGAACCTGATTGTAACCCGAGAAACCATCCAAAACTATGCTTAACAACTGTTTCATTGATGGTAGAGGGTAGTGGTCTTTTAGGGATGCTTGGTTTAAGTCCCTAAAATCCACACATAGTCAGATATCTCCATTCTTTTTCCTCACGGGAACCAAATTGGACACCCATGTGCTATGTTTGATGGGATACATAATTTTTTACTCTATCAACTTTCTTAGCTCCTAGGCCATGAGTAACTCAACTTTCGGATTAACAGGTCTCTTCTTCTATCGGACCGGTTTGGCTCCATCGATAAGTTCGATAGTATGTTGAATGATATCAGGTTGTATCCTTTCAAATCCTCATAGGACCATGCTAGCACACCCTCATATTGGTCGCAATATTGGGCCAATTTCTCTTGGTTTTGGAGTGAAATCTCCTTCCCTACTTTGACGATTTTACCATAACCTACTGACATTTCGGTATAGTCTCCTTTATCAGTCGTGAGCTTTCGCTTATCATTTTTGGCATCATCCCTGTCAAAAAGGTTCTCTAAGGTGATTAGCCCATTAGGGAGCTTGATTGACTTCAACTGTATGATTTGATCCCCATACGCCTCCTTAACCTTGGGTTGTAACTAATTTGCAAACTCTCCCAAATTCTAAATGAACAAAGAAATTTGTTCATCATTCTCAAAAACCTTCCAGTGGGTGTCATTATCTGGGATAGCTAGCCGAATGATGATGCTGACTGCTTGGGGGTTGACTAGAAAATCCATAGTGGGGTCAAAATTCAACCCAATAGTGGCCATCCGATCAGCGGATGCATTTGCCTTGTGGGGGATTCTTTGGATGTTGAAAGCGTCAAAGCTTTCGATCAAATCCCAAGCCCTGTGGTGATAAGACCTCATATGGACATGTTTTGCACTGGAGATTCCCTGAATCTGATTGACAACAAGTTTGGAGTCCCCTAAAACTTTCAATTTATTTATACCCATCTTTTCCACCAACATAAGGCCCTGAATCAGTCCCTCGTACTCCGCTTCATTGTTGGAACATGCAAACTGTAAGCGAAAAGACTTTAGAATCTACTCACCTGAAGGTGAAGTAAAATGAATTCCAGCCCCTGAACCTACTTTGCATCTTGCACCATCAAAATGTAGGGTCCAGAGTAACGAGGATAAATCTCCTTGGGTAAAGGGTTCTTTAACTAGTTTTGGGACAACCTGATCTTCATAAAAATGCAGTAAGTACCAAGACCCATGGCATGATAATTTGAATAGGGGTTAGAGTCAATGAATTATTTAGGAAAAACCTCCTGATTTGGAGAAGCATCTCCTATTATTTCTTCATCCTCGATGAATTCTACCATCCTTCTTTCTTCGTCAGAGATTGAGGTGTGGGTTGGCTTGAAATTGAGCATAACTTGATCTACAACATGCTCAGCATGAAGGGGTTCTGAGAGGATTTGAGCTTGGCGCCTTGCTTAGTACAAAGGATAAGGTGGGACTAGTCCAAGGAAAAGTAACCTCCTATCTTAGCAGTAAAATATCTAGAGAGGCAAAGGCCAAAAATAGGAGGAATATCGATAACCACTACTTCTTGAGACACTATGATGCTAGGACATGCAAACAACATTAGCGGGAGGCTTTTAATGAGGCCCACGGTTTGTACCTTCCTCCCATCTAACTACATGAAGCCATGATTTAATGGCTCATACTTAATATTCAAAACCTCAGCGATTTGCTTAGGCATGATGGTAGTACTAGCGTCGAAGTCTATCATAGAGTTATGTAGCAGCTTATCCCCTACTATGAGGGTCAAATAAAAAGGTTTAAACGTAGGCTTACCTTCTGATTGAGATTTCGGCAAGACATCTTGATTTGTCAATGCCTTTGTTGAATATGACCTATCTATGGGACGCTGAGAAGCTTGCCTGTTCATCGACAAAAAAGTAGCAGCCTTCCTATTGGGGGGTAACCTCCTCCAACAAGGCTTCCTTCAAATGACTCCTTTGCTTTGGGATAGCGAAAAGATCCCATAAAGATATGTTAGCCGGGGCTTTCCTTAACTGCTCCACTACGTCCAATACTGATGGCAACAACACCTTTGTTTTTCTAGGCTAATAAGGAATGAAATCTTTCCTTGGATAAGTAATGGCAGTTGTGGGTTGCTCGGGAGCATTGTTGATAGAGGACTTCCCTATCACATTTACATATTCTCCCGTTAACCGCCTCTTCAATCTGAGATTGTAATCTGCTTGCACTTGAGGAGTCCCTAAGCTCGACGATGTTGCGTCATTAGTCATCACAATATCTTCTCCTTCTATCCAAGAGAAAAGTGTATGATCTAGGGCTAATTCTACTTCCTGCTCCATTGACATGCCCTGCATTTGTGTAATGAAGGAAGCATTATCCATACCGAGGGCTGCGTAAGCTGAGTCATCGGTCACCATGCCTTGGCAACTCTACTCTACAAGCTTTTGTTGTATATTGCCTCTCGGACAATTACTCGGAGTGTGTGCGTTGTTACATGGAAAACACCAAGAGTTGGTATCATTTGCCAGATTATTTTGTCCTACTGTCAACTCTTTGCAAGTGCTAGAGTAGACCGTTTGCAATGGATTAGGCATGAGAACTATCTGACCAGCTGATTGATTCGGAGCAACTCGATTATTCAAGTACTGGTGTTGCTGATAAGAAAGCCTATTAGATTGTTAGTTTTGCTGGTAAGGGGGTCTAGTTTGTGGTATTTGAGATATCTTTAGATTGACTATTTCGTTAGAAAAAGACCTTAGTAAATTTTTCATATCACTAACCTCTACAGCTAAAGACGAGGGATGAGGCAGATTTGCTTGTTGGGGTCTAGGATAAGTCTACATAGATTGGAGAGCAGATGAACTGACAACAACCATTTTTAGGATATTTAGGCCATTTGGCTGATTGGATAGATCTAGAAAGATAGGCATAAGTAGTCGTAGTGATTGTTTCCCTGCATCAATCAGGTTATTTTCTGTAGAGATGGCTAAGTCAAAAGCTTGAGGGAGAGTGTTACTGCCTAAAGATTGAATCATCACTGATATATCTAAGTTGAAAGCCTTCAAATAGAAAACAAATGCCATATCAACAGGAGGACGAGTAGATAAAGGTATTCACTCTCAAGTCCTCTAAAAGCGCAGATTGAACTCTGTTAAAGCTTCTTGTGGGGCTCTCTCTTTTTTATGATCAACTGATGCATCAAAGATGACCTATCTGCTTTGTCGAAGAATCTTTGGAAAAAATGGTTGCCTAGCTGGTCCCAGCTGCCAATAGAATTCAGAGTGAGGGATCTATACTATTCCAAAGCACTTCCTTTGAACGATGCCACTAGCAATCTCAAAGATATGTTTTGCTCAGTTATACTATGGACCATGTAGACATTGGCTATGTCTTGCAAGTGTTCTCCGGGAGTCTTAGAACATTCCCCCGTAAACTTAGGAACTTCTTTCAACGCAACAGAGGGTATTTGGGCCCATGTGGTAGGTAAAACCAAAGGAATGAGAGGACTTCCGTTATCTCATGTTACAAAATTTCTTGGTGGGATTTGAGCCATTACTATGATACGATTAATTGCAGTAGCACTAGGGAGGCTCTAGGATGAAGAGGCAGTAGATTGATAAACACTAACCAAGTGTGGAAGAAGCAAACTAGGATTCAAAGCTATCTAGTTCCTAGTAACAGGTTTGCAGCTCATATACTTGCCTGAATCTTGAGAAGTATGGTCCCACCAGGCGTGCCAGAAAAAGAACTATTGACTCTGAATTTTACTTTGGAAACAAATAGCCTTATGGGAAATTCAGTGATGGGGGACCAATTGCGCAGGTTTCACTAAATGACCTCTGGGATTGAGAAGCCAATTCTTCCTTGGTGTTTTCGAGGAAAGGGGAAGAAAAAAACACTTTAAAATAGTAAAAACTAGACTACTGAGGCGATGTGCTAGAGCATGTTTTAAGAAGATATGAGTACATAAAAACCAACTACTTATGATTTTTCTGAGCCCATTCAACAATCTTCAAGTTTGGATCAGAAACACAACCAAGGTTCAATCAAATCTTTCTATAACATAAAGAAATACCTATCATGCATTTACTAGATAATAATTGTAACACATAGTTCAATCGGCAAAATCTTAGATATATATATTCCTAAAGTTTTTAAAATTCTAATAGAAGAGCACATAAAAGACCATTAAATCATACTAAGAGTAAAGTCTCACAAAGGCCATAGGCACAGTCTGATTGAACTTCTCTAGAAAACAATAAAATAGTTCTTAAGGCTGAAAATAATACTAAGAAACACGATTGTCCTTGCAAAGTTTTGAACCCCTTCAACAGGGAAAAAACTAAACTAAATAGAGCCCCAGACCCTAACAACCTCGGACTCCACCACCTTTATTTTTGCACATCGTGGTCCACCTGTTTGATTTACCAGACAAATCACCCTTGAAGTCGTTAGTCCCTGAAGTTGTTAGTCCCACAATGCTTGGCTCGGCTGGTGCATGGTAAAAGAGTCGCAATCAAGGGACCAAAAAGATGCTGCTATGTGAACAACCCATGCCATGTGGTAGCTCAGCGCTACTGCAAAAATGAAAAGGGAAAAGAAAGCGCATAGAACCCCTGCTGATCTGACATCTGTCTCACCTCATGCATGCAAGTGGGAGGGAAAAAAGAGGTGGGGCCGCCAAAAATAGCAAAATGCCGCCCGTGGACTAATCCTGAAATAATGTTAACATTATCCATGCATGTCCATTTTAACTGTTGTTGATTTTAAGCACCAAAAATGAAGTGTAAAGTGTGTATGCAAAAATACTAATCTAATCCTCTCTGCAAATCTGCCACAGGCTGTAAACAGAAGATTAGTAGTAAAATTCAAACAATAGAAAACAAAAACTCAAAATTTGACAGAAACTAATGCATAATCCTACCAAAGCGAATGTGTGATACTTACAGACCGAATGCATGAACCTGGTAGAATGAATGCGTAATTCTAATAGATAGATTGTGTGATGAAGAATGATAGATTGTGTACCATCAACATGGTAATTGCATGACAAAAGACAGACAATGACAAAAGTTAAAAAATAAAAAAATAAAAGGAAACTAAACCCGATCAAGAACCTGCAAAACCAATTGTGAAGCCCTAGCCAAATCTTTCATCATCCATTCAATATTGATTAGATCATATTTAACTGTATAAGAAAGAACTAGGCTATTATATCTATCTAAGGCCAGTTGCTCTTCCGAATCCTGTATCAATTTTTCTACCTAGAGAACCTTTTGATAGTGTTTGGCTTCTCTCCTTTGTTGTTTCGTCCTTCTTGCACCTGAAATCCTGAATTGAACTTTTGTTGCCATAAACTGTTATAATCAAATCATAAAATGAAAACAATTTGATCCCAAATTAACCTAGTTTAAGACAAAATTAAACAAAACAGATAACAGATGGAAGAAAGAATTAAACAACAAAGCTTCCGACGAATGCGTGATCTAGAAAGGGCGATTGCGCAATCTGGACAAGGTGATTGCATGACCCTGTCAGAACGAATGCGTGACCCTGAAGGGTCGAATACATGATGTTGTCTATGCTATTGCGTGACGATGAATGCTTGATTGCGTGACAAAAAACTCTTTTCTCAAAATTTGTGCAACCTGCAAAAAAATAAAAAATCCGCACAATCTGCGAAAATCACATAGAAAAATAAAGAAGGTTAAATTATTGTTAGTTCATGTTGGGTTGACCAAAATGTAACGCATGTTAGAATTCATCTTATTCAAAACAATAATCAATTAATTAGAAATCAAGGGAAATCACGAATCCTATCTAATCAAAGAATCTAACAAACAAGACAATGAAATAATGCAAATATCAAGAAATAAGAATTATATTAATTCAATGAAACTCCCTATTCCAAGATTGCATATCACTTACATTGCTCTTCTCTTCTCTGTGGTATGATGGCTCTCAGATATTATGCTGGTAACCTGCAAGTGACACAAAGATTCAAAGTTTGTGATTATTGAAAATGGAGATTGGATGCTCGATTTATAGAAAATTGGAGAAGATTGATTGAAAGGTGGAACAGATTGATCAAAAGATGGAAGTTAGGTGAGCTCAAATAAAAATTGATAGTTGAACTGCTTATTGTAGGAGTGAAACTCAATAGATTGAATAGATTAATTGAGTCAACTGATTGAAAAAGAATGATTGGTGGAAATAAAGAAGATGACATAGAAAGTTTAATTTAGAAAAAGCTAACTAAAAGATGGAAATAGAGATTGGAGAGATAAATGATTTAATTAATTGATTGATTGAACTAATTAATTTAGCATGTGCTTGCATTTAGATTTAGATTTTCAATTTAATCTTTGCATGATATTTAATTCAAATAATTGAATTTATTAATTCAATTTAGTATTTGAATATATTTAGAACTTGACTTTGATTTTTAATTTGGTTTTTGAAGTCATGCACATGTATTTGAATTTGGAAGAAATTCGAAGAATATGAAATTAAATGAAATTAGAATTTGGGGATTTGGAAATGGAAGAATTAATTAGTTAATTAAATAATTTAAAGAAACTATTTAATTATTTAGAAATGGAATTTAATTAAATAATAAAGATTATCTAATTTAAAGGATTAAATCATAATTAATTAAATAATTAATATTTAGAAAAGGGTTGAATGATTAGATGATTAGAGATAGAAATTGAATAATTAGTAATTTATTTAAATAATAAAGATTATTTAAATTGGGGAATTACTCAGAATTAATTAAATAATAAATATTTAATTAACATTTAGGAAATGATTAAAATGATTAAATGATGATAGAATAGGAAAGTAGAATAATTAGTAAGATGATGAGGAAATATGAAATTAGAAGAAATAGATTAATTAAATTAATTAAATAATAAAGATTATTTAATCAATTAGAGGAATAATTAGTACATGATCAATGAGACATTTTTAGGTGTCGACAATAGAGTGTGCAGATATAGAAGACTGAAGTAATGCTGAAATGCATTAACAATGAGTTGTTAAGGATCTAATTAAGCATACTGTGCTATTATCTAGATCATTCACTTGTTGATTACTAATATCTTCGACAAGTCTGAAACCCTTAACTAGGTAGGCCCAACAAAGCCTTTGTAAATCCTCTAACAAGGTGGTTCACAAATGTGGATCTAAAATCCTTTAACAAGGTAGTCTTTAACATGACTTATCTCCTAACAGGGATCTAGATTCCTAACAGGATATGTTCTGGTGAAGAACAATGTATGACCTTAACCGATCTAACCTTAACCAGTCTAGTTACTATTTTGTCGATAGTTACTTGTGAGTTTCTGCTCACTGTGGTTTTTCCCATTTGGGTTTCCATGTCAAATATCTTGTGTTATGGTGATTGTGCTTTTGTGGGTGAATTCTTTGTTTTCTATTTGGTTTGCACTTATCTTAACCAGTTTATTAGTGAATCTGTTGCACTGGTTATCTGCTAAATTGTTTAAAAGATTGATTACAGTATTTTTTGGTATACTAATTCACCCCCCCCCCTTCTTAGTATTCATCAATTGGTATCAGGGCCAACCTTTCTATAAGTCTAACCACTTGGAAGGAGATATGGGGGAATACAATGTGAGGGAACTTACTCATCATCTCACTCAAATTGAGAGATCCTATGATGAACTGAAAGTCAAGCATAAAGCCTCTTTGGCCAAGAGAAGAGAGCATGTTGAGAAAATGATGGAACTTACTGAAAATAGCTCTTTTGATGAAGTAGACATGGATGCCCTAGTTGAAGAAGTTGAAAAAATAAATGAATCTAAAGCCAACCTGAGAAGTGAGTTGGAAGGACTGACTATTAGAATGTGTCAAGAGCTTGAGAATAGAAGGAAAGCTGAAGATCTGGTAAAAGACAAAGATCTTGAGATCTTCAAGTTGAAGCAAGAAATTAGTACCCTTACTACTCATCTCCAGGAGAGTAAAGTGAAAAAAAAAGAAATGCAAGGTGAACTAAACATGGCCATTTCTGAGAATGCAACCTTGATGGAATTCAATATTGTTATTTCCAAGGAACTTACTGAGTCAAAGGAGATACTTGCCAAATTCAATCAAAGTACTGCTAAGCTAGAGCAAAAGCTAGAATCGGCAAAGCCAATAAAGAATACCACTGGATTTGGTTTCTCTAGATATGAGGAAGGTGAGACCTCTGGAACAAAAGTTGAAGCATCAAAGAAGCAACCAACATCCAAGGATAAAGGTAAACAAAAATTTAAACATGTGTGCTTTAATTGTCTCAAAGAGGGACATACTGCCAATGTGTGTAGAAGCAAGGCCTCCAATAATTTTTCTTATTTTCAAAACAATGTGCCTAGATCCAATATATTTAAAAGAAATTGTTATGCATGCAACAAGCTTGAGCATAGAGCATTTGAATGTAGGTCGGTTTTGCACAACACTGGGAGATATCCTCCAAGGACTCAAGGAGTTATCCTAGAACTTTTTGTGAACCAGAATCTCAACCGATTCAATACCTATGAGCATTGGTCAGATGATTATCAAGCGGCAACTAGTTGGAGAGAAAATTGTTTGACCTATCGTGGTACCGGTCACATTGCTACAACATGCAGAAGGAAAAATGGAAATATGAACATTGGACCATGGAGAACACTTGGAATGGTATGCTATCATTGCAACAAATCAGGACACACTGCCAGAACTTGCAGACTAAGAAATAATCCATCGAGTGATATACCGATCACTCCAAAGGAGAAGATTGATGTTGAAACCATTCAAGTGGATATGAATAAAACTTGGAAAAATAAATTAGAAAAAGAATCACAGGATGAACCTGTTTCTGCACCTAGTGTGGAAGTCTCTAAACCAGCAAACTGAGCTTCAGAAAAGCTTAGGGGGAACATATTGGTGAAATGTTTCAAACCCCCAGTTTATATTGGTAAAAGACCTTTATCGGTATTTGTTACCTGTCAATCGGCAAAAGATCTGAAGCAGTAAAAGGCAAAATTAGGGTTTGTACTCTAGCGGTGATGCATTTATTATGGTAGGTGAGAGTTTGTTTAAAAGGGATTTTTGTTGTCACTTTTACTTATCTAATTTCAAAAGAAGAATTTTCAAGAGCAGAGCAACTAGAGCGATTTGTTTAGCAGTTGAAGAAATCTTGTGTGAAATCTTGCAATCATTGTCAAGCAATTAGTGAAGAACACTAAGCGGTGAACTAGCAACCAAAGTGGTGTATTGTGCGTGATATCGGCAAAACCTAAATTTTAGATTGTGAAGGTATTTTTTGAAATTCATTCTTATCATTTGGTTATGGCTTCTACATCACACTCTAGTTCCAGTGAACCCATAGATACATCTAAGTTTCTTCAGAAGAAAATGAAATACAATGCCCTATCTCAAATTCCCACCATAGTTATTATCGAGGGAGATATTTCAAGGTATATAGACTATAAGTTGGAAGACCTAGGATCCCTAGTAATTCACTCCCAGCTAAGTTTGTTCTATGGAGATGACAAGAAGATTAAACCAGAGTATAACATCCTTGAGAAGATGAAACTTCACAATGTAGTATATTTTCTGGAAGTATTCTCAGAAAAACATATTCGCATGATCCTTAGTAGAGTGCATGGTGATAAGATGTACCTCAAGTGGACCCATGAAATCACACCACAAGCGATTCATGTTGTCACCAGATTCTGCAATGTTGGAGAAGTACCAGTTCTATGGAAGGTCACCAAAACTAAAATGATAGAGCTCCCCGGTTCTATGAGTGACCAACAGGAAATGACCGTCAACACCATTAATGATGAGCTAGTGAAATATTCTTGCATGGTGATTGGTTACAGGACATTTTATGCCACCAAAATGAATTTTGTCCCTACTGCTACGGTAAATGCTGCTTACAGGATGATTAAGGAAGATACTAAATATGACCTATGTACCTATTTACAGAAGCAATTGTTGGAGAATCTGAAATCCATCAAACAGGACAAAACTCTGAGGTTCAAGTTTGGCCAACTTTTGGTCGGCCTATTCTTCTATTTTAAAGGTTATTTATCTAGAGAAGGTGATGTTCAATGGTATACTGACCTACCGGTTTCCAAACAGATTAAGGAGAGTGTACAAGTAGTGGGAACTACATATCCTGAGGTTCTAAATAAGTATTTTGACTAATTCAGACTAAAGATGAACTAGAGAATAAGGATATCTGGTGATTTAGTGAAGAAGTATGAAGATGACATCTGCTTCACAATAAGGATAGATCAATACATAATGGAAGTGGTGGAACCTAGAAAGGAAGTAGTTGACCCTATGGGGTATGAAGTGGTAAATGACATATTGATTGGGTATGCCTCTACCCTACTTGCCTCACCACTAGATGAAAAGAAGAAAAGAACGGATACCTACTTGGAGGGGGTCACATCGATTGAAGAACCAAAGTAGAAAAAGAGCAAAGCAGTGCCATCAATATCAACACCAGTTACATCTGTGAGTCCAAGAGTGACCAAGCGGTCACCAGCCAAAAAGAAACCTGAGATTATTCTGGCAAAAGTATTCAAGAGGAAGCGGAAATCCATGACTCATTCACTGGAGTCAGAAGATACTGAATTGAAGATTCAAATAAAGAAGACAAGGAAATCAAGCAAAAAATGTACCAGCAACTTCTATACTAGTAAATATAGATATTACTTCTTATAAACCAATGACACATTGTCAGAGGACAATAAAGAATATTAGGAGGAAAGTGCTTGATGACTTAAAGGAATATTTTGATGAGTTTAATGATAATAAGAAAGAGGATGTAGAATAGGAGGTCATTAAATATTTATGTGCTAATGATCGGTCACCTTCTGAGATTAAAACTATTACTCCAAATTCTTTGTATGATTCTTTGGATAACAAATGGCGCATTGCCATTGAAAGAGAACAAGAGACCAGGGAGAAAATTTTTGCACAGTACTTTCTTGATGCTTCAAATTCTGAGTTGTTTGAAATTGTTGATAAGTACAAAGGCATTTTCTTTATGAGAAGAAGGTGACTCAGGTTACTAGAAGATAAAACCTCTGAAGTAGAAAAAGATACACATATAAAGGTTAAAGCTGCTGTCAAAATGCACCAAGTATCTGAAGCCACTAGGTAGACTAATAAAGAACCTGACCTATCCTCAGACAAACCGGATGAGATATTTGACAATCAAGGAGAAAGAGTGACAAAACAAAATGACCCTATTGATGTTGATGCATTAGATAATGAGGATGTCACTCCAGACAAAGAAAAAGCTGAGAAAGAGAAACAAGCCAGAGAGAAAGCAGAGAAAGAACCAGAAGAAAAAGAAAGGCAAGAAGAAGAGAAGAGGAAAGAAGAAGATAAGAGGAAACAAGAAGAAGATAAGAGAAAAGAAGAAGATAAAAGAAAAGAAGAAGAAAAGAGGAAAGAAGAAGAAAGGAAGGAGGAAGAAAAGAAAAAGATTGAAGAGGATGAGAAGAAGAAAGAAGTGGAGAAGAAACAAGAAGAGGAGAAAAAGAAAGAGTCAAAGAAAAAGAAAGAAGAAGAAAAGAAAAGAGTGGAAGAGGAGAAAGAAGCAGAGAAGAGAAAACAAGCAGAGATCAAGGCCAAAGAAGGAGGGTAGACTCTTAAGGCAACCAGTGATCAAACCAAGCAGGTTGATTCCACCAATCCCATTGATCTAACTCTTGCATGTCTGACTCAATCAACAGATGAGTCTGAGCTACTATGAAGTATTAAACTTGGACAGGAGAGATTGGAAGAATTACGGAAGAAGAAAGAACAAAATGTCATACAATTTTTTGTTGACACCCTTACTAGTCTAATTCCTAGTACTAAGCTCCCTAGTACCGACTCCTCTCTATCCAGCCTCAAATTTCTTTGTACCATAGTGGAGGACCAGTTACAATGCTTGGAGGATGTTTCTCAAGCAACTGCAAGTAAGAACCATGAAAAGGCACTTAATATTGCCTTAGTCAAGCAAATAAATGAACTTACAACACAAATACTAAAGCAGAAGGATAATATCAGTGTTTCTATGGGTGAGGGTAAATTACTTCTGAGTAAAATCTGCCAACCCCATCTGTTTTGTGAAAATGTGCTCAAACAGAAAGCTCAACTCCAATCAGAGTTACAAGAATACATCAGCAACTTCAAGATGCCCTATGATTTATTCACTGTCTATGGACAGCTTGTTCATCATTTTCAGCATCAAACTACCAAGATGGACTTAGAAATCAACAACTGGACTCAAGATCTACAAGAGCTTCAACTGCTCCTATTGCCTAAACTGTAGGTTCTTCAGAGATGTTTTCTCAACTTGGAAGCCATCACAGTAACTCAAGAGATGAGTACCATCGATGCAATCGAAGAATTGGCATTCCAAATGAAGACTGAAAGTGAGATTTCTACCTCGCTACTTGAGTCATGGATATTGGACATGAAAATTTTTGTGCAGAACTTTAAATCTATTTTTGAGAAATTTCATTCCTTATTGTCATGAACATCTACTCTATTTTATTTTATAAAAAGGATATTTTGCATTACTTTGTCATTGTTGGCAAAGGGGGAGTAGTGTACATTAAAATTTTGGTGAATGTTTATGCACTTACTTGTAGTTTTTACAAAGCGGGTAGTGTATATGCTTAGGGGGAGTAATTTTGATTATGGCATTTTTTTTGTAAAGCACTTAGATGTCAAAATTTTCCTAAGTGTTGCCATCAATGTCAAAGAGGGAGATTTTTGGCATTGTGATGATGTTTTGATTGTCAATGATGGACACACACTTACTTGATGTATGAGTTATGCTCGACCAGTAGTTGTTCCAACCGGTATTGTATGTCATTGAATATGTAGTCTTTAGACTATCGGTATTTTATAGAAGATGTTTACCGGTCACAAATTGATTAAAGACCCCAAGTGGTACAAGGATCTCAAGCAGAATGAAGGACCTGAGCGGTAGTCTACTTTTGATCAGAACACTACAATCTTCCAGTTTTCATTTTTGACAACTGGTAATTAGTATATTGTATTAACTGATATATATCTATGATGAGTTACCAACTAGTATTATTGTAATGTGTGATGAGTTATCATCCACTGACACTTTGGCGGTGTTTTTGTGTCGTGTTACCAAATGTGTCTAGATGCACTATACCTAGGAACTTGTAGTCTAATCTTATTGGACCGACATAAAATCATATTCCTTTATAAGGATATCTTGTCTAGGTTTTGTATATGTGATAGAGAAGAAAATGTTATTATGTGCGATCATTAAAGTGAAGGTTAGGTCTGTGTGAAGATATAGAGTGTGCAGATATAGAAGACTGAAGTAATGCTGAAATGCATTAACAATGAGCTGACAAGGATCTAATTAAGCATACTATGCTATTATCTAGATCATTCACTTGTTGATTACTAATATCTTCGACAAGTCTGAAACCCTTAACCGGGTAGGCCCAGCAAAGCCTTTGTAAATCCTCTAACAAGGTGGTTCACAACTGTGGATCTGAAATCCTTTAATAAGGTAGTCTTTAATAGGACTTATCTCCTAACAGAGATCTAGATTCCTAACAGGATTTGTTCTAGTGAAGAACATTGTATGACCTTAACTGGTCTAGTTACTATTATGTACATAGTTACTTGTGAGTTTCTGCTCACCGTGGTTTTTCCCATTTGGGTTTCCACGTCAAATATCTTGTGTTATGGTGATTGTGCTTTTGTGGGTGAATGCTTTGTTTTCTGTTTGATTTGTACTTATCTTAACCTATTTATTAGCGAATCTATTGCACCGGTTATCTGGTAAATTGTTTAAAAGATTGATTACAATATTTTTTGGTATACTAATTCACCCCCCTCTTAGTATTCATCATAAATCCTTTCATTTTCTTCCATTTTTAGATTTTCATACCTGACACAAAAGAATTCCATTTTTGCAATTTTGATAGTGGTATTACCTTCATTCAATGTCTCTAATTTATCCCAAATAGCTTTAGTAGTAGATCAATCTGATAATCCCATGATTTGCTAATCTGACAATTCACTCAAAAGTGCTTCTCTTGCTTTACAATCATTCTCTTGATCTTTAGCCAAGTTAGGTGGATTAGGTTGACTTTGTGTAGGACCAACATAGCCATTCTTTATAACATCCCATATGTCTCTTCCAATGCAATTTAGATGTGTCTCCATTTTGATCTTCCATATACCATAGTTAGTTCCATCAAGCTTCAGACTGTCCTTCCTGAAATAGTTACTTGCCACAAAATCTCCTCAATTTGTTAAACTTCTGCAAAAAGAGGACTAATCTCTGATACCAATTGTTAGGACCCAGAGGAAACTGAGAGAGGGGGGGGGGGTGAATCAGTTGCCTATTAATTTCAACCCAAATTTAACTTAATCAAACTTGGTGCATAATATTGGTAAACCAAACTTAGTGTCGGTTGACAATTTAACATTTAATAATAGTATCGGTAAAGTTTAATGCATGAAATAGAAAGACAAATAACATCCACAACACATAACATAGATATTTGTATGTGGAAACCCTGTAAGGGGAAAAACCATAGTGGGAAACCCTACCCACAATCAGATGATACTACTATAGATAGTATGTGTGTACAAATGGGGTCTACACATGCAGAAAGGCCAACTGCCTAGAGCTCACTGCTCAATCACAAAATGAGAGTCACACTGACTACAATTGGATGGTTAAATCCAATGATAATATACAGTGTACTATACAAAATAACATCTTCATATGCTGGATTTAGTACCGGTTAAGCTCTAATTGTTTTCTTCATACCTTCATTGAATCTTCAAATGATGTCTGTGTGTATAGCTCTGCTTATATTCACATATACCTTATTAAAATCCTTTTCCACACCTTCTACATAATCTCACAAGTGAGATCTTACATGTATACCAAAACCTAAGACCAAATGTGTAGGTCAGCTCACTAAGAATATTACAATTAAATCAATTACAAATGAATCAATATGTGATGCATTATGTCATCTCAATGCATTTACAATAATAACCAATCAATAAATCATCTCCATAACATGTCGTGCTAAACTGGAATAGATAACGCTTGCTGGTACATAACCTAGACCTATTTGTTGGTAACAAAAAATATGCAACCTTGATTAGACCAAAAATCAAATCATCATAACCAAGTGTCCAAACCATGTCTTAGACATTACCAAGTAATCTCCAGATGATAACAAATCATCCTTAGTGCTGGTGAACAATATAACCTGATCGCGAACCAAATACCGGTGAATGTGCATAAGTCAATGAACATGTCGGTGAACATAACCAAAGATCTACAGTGTTGATAGGTGTTGACACCAATGACAAAACCAATGCAACACATCCATAATACTGTAGCATCCTAAAATTGTGACACTTGCAATTTCGACTGCATTTCGGTCTTCACCATGGTGATGCTACACGGAACCTGAATGGAGACCCTGAAACTTGTCCACGACACCAAAAACTGCATTTTCAAGCACCCTGGCCTGAACCTCCTTTGCACCTTGCTGTCCCGGGAGGTGGGACCAGAGCGCCCAGTGCCCTGGTCCTTCAGGACCAGGGTGCCTAGCGCCCTGGTCCCCTAGGACCATGGCACCCAGCGCCCTGGTCCCCTAGGACCATGGCACCCAACGCCCTGGTCCCTGGCCCTATTTTGGGCCCGGTCTCCTATGGGACTTCGGGTCTTTTTGTTTGCAAATTGGAAAATAACATTTCCTGGTCGGCCTAAGGTCGGGAAAATCAGTCTATCAACCCTAATTGACAAGTATATAAACTCCATTTCCTCTCCCATTTGAGGGAGGAAGGACATATGTGTACAAGATGTGGAAATGATACTCAAACATTCAAGCATTCAAGCATTCAAGCATTCTTTCTAAGTCTCCATTCAAGGCTAAGTGTTGCATTCAAGACAAGGATTCAACCATTGAAGAGGAGATCACTTACTACATACTACTACGACATACAACATATAACAACATCTATACCTTCGCACATAAGGATACAAACATCCTTACAACAAGGTATTAGTACTTGTTTTACATTACAGACATTTACATTTACAACATTTCTCATTTCTTGGTTAATTCCAAAACCGGGGTTTGACCTAAAGGCAAACCCCTAATCCCTAACCCCCCAATCATCTTCACTTTTCTGTGTGTAGGTTGCAGGTACGCGGCTGAAATTGAAGATCTGGAATCCTTGTGCAGAGACGAACAGATCCCCCTTTGTTTCGCGGATTTTTCGGAGGACCGTGTGCACGCCGGGCGCCATCGTCCCGTCAACTTTCGCTCAAATTTGCAAGACAGCGCCGTATCGACATTTTACTGCTAATTCCAGGTCCGCAGCTTCATCCTATATTCCTATCTCAGTTTATAAGCGAATCTTTCTCACTTTCTATGCATTCCTAGCTTAATCATTCTATCCACATTCTTTACAAAAGAGGGTAGCCTTGCTGTCTTAACCCTTGAAACTCATCTAGCATCCAATCTTGCCTTGTGTGGGATTGGATCTTGTGGGTTTCAACCCCTCTTTTGAATGTAAAGTCTCCCAAGTGAAAACCATCAACCCTAGCAACCTCCCTTCTCTCTCCTTGGAGTTGGAAGAGGGGAGAGCAACTAGGGTTCAATCGATTTTCCGCTTTACATTTTAGTGAACCCGACGTGAACATCCTTTCTGATTACTGATGGTTAGATCTGAAAATTGGATTCCTTGATTACATTTCCATGTTTGATCTTTTGCAAATTTTAGAGGTTAATTGCATAAAAACCCTAAATTTTCTTTTTAGTAATTAAGCTTGTGAAATGTCTAAATGTTAATGCTTGTTTCAGATCTACCCTTCTATTACAAATTATCAATTCATATTTGTGCTTTAATTTTGAAAATTAAGTGGTTAAGTGTCAAAACCCTAATTTTTGAAACCCTCTTGATTCAACCTTTGTCCGACAATTTTATTGATCAAAACATCTCCAAATCAGCTGTAACTTTGGATTCCGCAATAAAATCACAATATCTTTCATCCCTGAAAATTTGGAAAAAAGTTGCGAGGACCGTGTGCACTCCGAGCGCCATCGTCCCTGACATTTTTTTTGAAATTTTGGGAGCTAGATCTTACTGTATTTTCCTGCTAAAATCTAGAATTTTGGCTGATTTTATCAATTATAACACTTTCAAAATTAAAGTCAAAGTTGGTCTTGTGATTGCTTGGTTTAAGGCTTCTAAACATTCAAAAATAATTGAAATTGAAATTTTGTGTCAAAATTGTGTTCTTAGTGTCCTAAATCTGAAAAGTGTGTTTGCATTCATTCGAAATTTCAGTGCTTTATTCAAATTCTTGCAATTTGTGACTTTTGAAATTAAGTGCTTAATTACAACAACTTTAATTTCCGCTTTCAAAATTGAATTTTGCGTGAAATTGAGTCAACTTTTAAATTTCAAAACTTGCATTGCTTTTGGTATTCCCTCTAAAATCATAAAATTCAAAATTTCAGTTTCCCTCTCTTTTTCAAAATTCAAATTTTGCATTTTGCGACAATCTTGGTAGGGTTCAATTTCGAGATTGCAACTTTAATTTGGCCTATCTACAGATCATAAAATCATCATAACTTTCATCCCTGCAAATTTCGAAAAAAGTTGCCGGGACCGTGTGCACTCCGAGCGCCACGGTCCCTGACATTTTTTCTGAAATTTCGGGAGATTGTCCTGATTGTATTTAACAGCTTAAATCCAGAAGATTGGCTGATTTTACTGAAAATTGTTACCTCTAAATTCAAAATTTTCTCTCTCTCTAGTGCATGAGTTTTACAACAATAAGCCCTACTTACACTATTCCCGTTAGACGAAGTCGTAGAATTAAGTCTTTCCGAGGTTTAACTACTGAGGAGATGGAACCTAATTTGAATAGCCTTTTTAACGAGGACATGGGTAATTCCTCTAATCCTCCTAATGATGAAGAAGCTCTCCATGAGGTTTCTGAAGAACAACTTTCAAAATTGGATAATCAATTTGACGATTTTTGACAATGGATGTCTCAAGAATACCCCGATAGTCAAGCTCTTCCTTTAATTGAGGGTCTAAAATGTATGCTTCAAAGTGATAAGAATGGAATTGATATTTTGCGTGGTATTGCACACATTGTGGATTCGAATGTGATGCCTATGAAGAGTTGTGCTGAAAATTTAGGTTAAACACAACCTCCCACTCAAGTCAATCATTCTATTCCTTTGACGACTCCTATTGCTAGCATAGCTACCTTTACATCAAACATAATGACTACTTCTATACAAGACATTCCTCCTATGATCATCAGTCATGGGGGCAATCCTTCTTCTTCAATTAACCCTCTTCCTTCATTCAATCCGATTTCTTCATTCACTCCTTCAATGAGTGTCCCTATTACATCTTCACAAATGAACATGACGCAAGGGGGCAATTCATTCAATCATTCCATTCCTCCTTGTAGTGTTCCTCCTGTCCAATCATCTCCTATGACTAATTATCATAGAGTCCCACCACCTTACTCTTTACCTTCTTTCAATAACATAACACCTCCATCTCAATCTAACACATCTAATATGAATTCTTCGACTGAAGCGACCATTAACAATCTTGCACAAACTGTCTCTTCTTTACAGCAACAAATTGCCTCTATGAATCAATCTAAGTTTAGTGTGCCCACATTTGATGTTGCGAGCCCACTTTCTCTTGACATTGTTCGAGCTATCCCTCCTAAACATGTTGAAATCCCACATTTGGAACTTTATAATGGTAAAGGAGATCCTCTAACACATGTTAAGACTTTTCAAACAATATGTACCGATTTTGCTTATGACCAAAGGTTGCTTGCAAAACTGTTTACTAGAACATTAAGAGACAAAGCCCTACAATGGTATTGCTCGTTGCCTTCTTATTCTATTACTTCTTTTAAACAACTTGCAAATGCTTTCATTCAACAATTTCAAAACAATATAAGTCCTAAAGTTACTTTGATTGATTTAATGCATTGTAAATAAGGTGTTAAAGAAAAAGTGACTGATTTCATTGGTAGATATAAGCATTTGTATGCTCAAATTTCTTTTCCAGTGCCTGATAATGATATTCAAAGAATCTTTATTTCTAATTTACAAAAAGATATTCGAGACAAACTTCTATTTTCTGAGTTTACTTCTTTCCAACAGTTGTGTGCAACTCTTCACAATTATCAACTGACTGTGAGTCAAATGGAACAATCACATCCTATGGCTCCGAGTGATAAGGGTGATAGCAGTCAACAACCATTTGGAAAGTTTAAACCAAATAGAGATTCCATCAAATTCAATGAAAACATCATCAACAACAATGTGAATGCAGCATCAGGTGTGCCTCCTATTTCTAAATTTTTCAAGAAAGAAAGAAAGTATACTCCTTTGAATGAATCATTGCATAGTATTATGAATAAGTTATTGGAACAAAATGTGCTTACTCTTCCTCCTATAAGGCAAATTGATCCTGCAAAGATTACTTCACCTTATTTTGATAACAAATCTTTTTGTCAATTTCATCGTCAGCCTGGGCATGATACTGAAAAATGTTTTTCTTTAAAGGGTAAAATTCAAGATTTGATTGATAATAATACTATCTCTGTTTCTGGAGTGAATGATAAAGGCAACACATCTGTAGCTCCTCCTAACCAAAATCTTCAAATTTTTACTGATCCATTACCTTCTCATACCTCTAATGCGATTGAGACTAATGATTCCTCTCTCTCATCTGATGGTCTTGTGTCTATGACTCCGAATGTGATTAACTTTGTAGAGCAGCAAGAAAACCCTAAAGAACCTTCCATCACATTTGATTCTAGTGAAACCATTAGGGCACCTGATGGTCCTTTATACATAGTTGCAAAAGTCAAGAATACACCTTGCCGTGGAGTGCTTATTGATCCTTCGTGCATGGTTAATGTTATTACTGAAGAATTCCTTTTTACTTTGCAATTGAATCAAGTGATTTATGACAAAACAGATGTGATTGTGAAATTATTTGATGCATTTTCTTCTCCTGCAATTGGTTCTATTACATTGCCTATTGAAGTTCATAACAAATCCCTTGATGTGAACTTTGCTATTATTCCTTCATCCGAACAATTTCGTGTGAAGCTTGGGTATCCTTGGCTATCTTCCATGAAAGCTATTGCTTCTCCTATTCATAAGTGTTTGAAATTTCCCCATAATGGTGAAGTTGTTACTATCAATCATAGTCTCTTTAAACCAGCTGAAAGAACTTCTAGCGTTCCTATTGATTATTTTTGGCCTAAACAATTCCAATCCCTTCCTCCGCGAAGTGATCATCTTTTTAAATCTTATCAAAAATGGAAAATAGATATGATCCTATCTTTAAGTGAACCTAGAACACCCAAACTTGATATTCCTATCGTTCTTGAAAAGGAAGTTCTTCCTTTGAAAGATAAAACTAATGTCTTTCCTCAAGAAGATTCCCAACCCATTCCTATGGATGTGACTATGTCTATGCCTAATAAACTTTCTAAGAGTAGACCTATACCTCCTCGTCATGATGGACTAGGTCTCCTTCCTAAACCAAATATTCCTCCTTTATATGGAGCAGTTCCTCCTCCTTCCATTTATAGAGAGAAAAGACCTTCTTCTTCTCCTATTATCCAGCCTAAGAGACCACAACCTAAACACCCAAGTGATAAGGATGAGAACATTCCTCCTACTCAATCTTCTCCACTTCCTACTAAGACTAGACAAAATCGTTCTGCACGTGAACGCTGACGAAAGCGTCATCTTAGGGCTCAAGTAGCTGCTTCTCAAACTTTACAATCTCCAAAAACACCTTCAACAAGCATTATTCCATTTTCTCCAAAATCTCCTAAACATAAGATGCATGATGGTCTTGATCTTGTGCGAATTAAAGACCCTATTTTTATAAATCTTGATGATGCTATAGATGAAAATGTTATTCATGATGAAAATGTTACTCCTCTTGCTTCTGATAGTGAATATGAACTTGTTGATATTGACAACCATTTATCTAATGAATTTTCTAAAGCACTTATCCTAGCTCCTAGACAAGAGCAATGTGGCTTGGAACATGAACATAGCCCTTGTTTGGATCTTGTGATAGCTCCATCTGCTGTGTTGGATGTTCCTCCTCTAGCGTGTTCCCTGCCTTCCCGAAACATTGATCAGCAAGATCGGGGGGTAGTTGACGTGCTAGACTAGTTACATTAGCATAGCAGATTCTCTCCTCCTCTCTTTTGTTACTTCTTCTATATGTTATTCTCATTCTTCTATTTGTTGTCCTTAGTGTTGTCTACTTGAGGATGATGCAAAGCATTGAGATCTCTTTTGGTCTCTCTCATGTTGACTCAAAAGACACATGTGTTCCCCTCTTCTAGGTGACCTTCCTTGATTGGGGAATGAAGAACAATTATGCATACATACATATGATATATATACATGAATTATCATACAGCATACTGACCTCGAGGAAAGCGAAGTCACCTTGTGCTTTGTGTTTTGTGTCTATTATCCTTGGGTTTATCTCACACTTGGGGGCTAAATCTTTGCGATAACGTGCTCCTTTCTTTTCTCATTTCTTATGTGTATCACTACGTTAAAACAATCACCCCCGTTGAGGCGTGTGCGATCGCTTTAACGTAGGGGGCATACACCCTATCTATCCCTTCAGGATACTTGAAAATTTCTTGGCGAACTTAGCTTTGCCTTGAAAATTTTTGGTATTTCACTTGCATGACTCATAGTGAGGGAACCTTACTACTGATAGTCATGGTTTTCCCTCGTGATCTTCCCTTTTACTTTGTCAATCGAAGTCATAAGATCCTTAGTCCACTGGGGGCTTGGTGTGTCTTGCCTCCTTGACGTGGTGAAAGTCTTTCAATGTTGTTTCCTTGTACTTTACCAGAAGTATGAGCATACATACTCCCGCTAAAGTGGGGGCTAAAAGTAGCGTCCTAAAATTGTGACACTTGCAATTTCAACTACATTTCGGTCTTCACGATGGCGACGCAACACAGAACCTGAATGGAGACCCCGGAACTTGTCCACGACACCAAAAACTGCATTTTCAAGCACCCTGGCCTGAACCTCCTTTGCACCCTGCTGTCCCGGGAGGTGGGACCAGAGCGCCCAGCGCCCTGGTCCCCCAGGACCAGGGCGCCCAGCGCCCTACTCCCCCAGGACCATGGCGCCCAGTGCCCTAGTCCCTGGCCCTATTTTGGGCCCGGTCTCCTATGGGACTTCGGGTCTTTTTGTTTGCAAATTGGAAAATAACATTTCCTGGTCGGTCTAAGGTCAGGAAAATCAGTCTATCAACCCTAATTGACAAGTATATAAACTCCATTTCCTCTCCCATTTGAGGGAGGAAGGACATATGTGTACAAGACATGGAAATGATACTCAAACATTCAAGCATTCAAGCATTCAAGCATTCCTTCTAAGTCTCCATTCAAGGCTAAGTGTTGCATTCAAGACAAGGATTCAACCATTGAAGAGGAGATCACTTACTACATACTACTACAACATACAACATATAACAACATCTATACCTTCGCACATAAGGATACAAACATCCTTACAACAAGGTATTAGTACTTGTTTTACATTACAGACATTTACATTTACAACATTTCTCATTTCTTGGTTAATTCCAAAACTGGGGTTTGACCTAAAGGCAAACCCCTAATCCCTAACCCCCCAATCATCTTCGCTTTTCTGTGTGTAGGTTGTAGGTACGTGGCTGAAATTGAAGATTTGGAATCCTTGTGCAGAGACAAATAGATCCCCCTTCGTTTCGCGGATTTTTCGGAGGATCGTGTGCATGCTGGGCGCCATCGTCCCGTCAACTTTCGCTCAAATTTGCAGGACAGTGTCGTATCGACATTTTACTACTAATTCCAGGTCCGCAACTTCATCCTATATTCCTATCTCAGTTTATAAGCGAATCTTTCTCACTTTCTATGCATTCCTAGCTTAATCATTCTATCCACAATCTTTACAAAAGAGGGTAGCCTTGATGTCTTAACCCTTGAAACTCATCTAGCATCCAATCTTTCCTTGTGTGGGATTGGATCTTGTGGGTTTCAACCCCTCTTTTGAATGTAAAGTCTCCCAAGTGAAAACCATCAACCCTAGCAACCTCCCTTCTCTCTCCTTGGATTGGAAGAGGGGAGAGCAACTAGGGTTCGATCGATTTTCTGCTTTACAAATACCAAGAATATCCCCCTTTGGCATTGATGGCAACACAAGATGGAAAAACCATCTAAGTGCCAAAGCAGAAATGCCAAAAACCAAAAACCAACAATCTGCCAAAGAGATCAATTACCAGAAATCAAAATACATAATATTACTCCCCCAAGGAATAATCTCTCCCCAAAAGATAATGTGTTTTTTCATAGATATCTCTCCCCTTTTGACATCAAATTCCAAAGTAATACAAAACCAGATACAAACAGTTCATAGAACTAATTACAAATACCAATTATTATAACCAACTACTCCCCCAGAGAAGTAGCTCTCCTTCATCAAAGTCGGAAAAAGATTTCTTTGTTTAATTCATGTTGGTCTGATGCCATGCTCCAAGTATCTAAGTTTCTACTAGTGAGGATATTACCCCAATCTGCTCTCTAAGATATTGAAAAGTTTCCTTAGGCAAAGGCTTAGTAAAGATATCTACAATCTACTCTTTAGTATTCACATAAACTAATTTCACTTCTTTTGCATCAACATTCTCTTTCAGAAAATTGAATTTGATAGAAACATATTTAATTTTAGAGTGAAATACCAAATTCTTTGATATATCTATTGCTGCCATATTATCATAGTAAATGATTATAGGTTCTTTGCATTTTACCTTTATGTCCTTCAACATTTGCTTAATCCATAATACCTGAGTACAATTAGTTGTTGTTGTAACATATTCTGATTCTACTATTGATAAAGATGTACAACTTTGTTTCTTGCTCAACCATGAAATCAATCTACTACCAACAAAGAATGCTTTTTTGCTGGTGCTCTTTCTGTCATCTACATCTCCTGCCCAATTTGCACCTATGTATGCACATAAATCAAAATTTTCATCTTTAGAATACCATAAGCCAAGATTTGTTGTGCCTTGTAGATAATAGAAAATCCTTTAACCTATTGATTCATGATTTTCCTTAGGATTACTCTGAAATCTTGAAACAATAAATGTTGCATTCATAATATCAAGTCCTATTTGTGTCAAATATAGTAAACCTCCAATCATAGATTTATATCTTGTCGGATTAACAAGTGTTGATTCTTCCTTCAATGATAGTTTATCAGTTGTAGTCATAGGAGTACTTACTGGTTTAGAGTTTTCCATACCAAATTTCTTTAGTAGTTCCTTCAAATACTTAGATTGACATATGAATATACCTTTATCAATCTATGAAATCTGCAATCCTAAAAAGAATTTTATCTCCCCAATCATAGACATTTCAAATTCTTCCTACATCTTATTAGAAAATTCTTTACACAATCCATCTTCTCCTCCAAAAATTATATCATCAACAAAAACTTCAATAACCAACATGTCATCATTAGTCACTTTGTAATATAAGTTTTTGTCAACATTACCTTTAGTGTAACCAAGCTTCAAAAGATATTTGTCCAATCTATCATACCAAGCTCTAAGAGCTTGCTTTAATCCATATAAAGCTTTTCTTAACCTGTAAACCATATCTTTGTCATCTATCAAAGAAAATTCATTAGGTTGTTCAATGTAAACTTCCTCTTCAAGATCACCATTCAGAAATGCACATTTAACATCCATTTGATATACTTTATAGTTATTGTGTGTTGCAAAAGCTAAAAATAGTTAGATTGCCTCAATTCTAGCTACTGGTGCAAAAGTTTCATTGTAATCAATTCCCTCTTTCTGTGAATATCCCTTACACACTAATCTTTCTTTGTTTATGATTACCTTACCATCTTCATTAAGTTTATTTCTGAATACCCATTTAGTTCCAATTACATTTTTTATTTATAGGCCAGGGAACCAATGTCCATGTGTTATTCTTTTCAATTTGTTCCAATTCATCTTCCATAGCTTTAATCCAATGTTTATCTTCACATGCCTCATTAACTGATGATGGTTCCATTTGAGAAATTAGACACACCTCTTCATTTGCCAGTCTTCCTCTAGTCATTACACCTTGATACTTATTCCCAATTATCCAACTTTTAGAGTGATTCAATCTTACATGCCAGGGTGTATTCACTTGTTGTTGTTCTTCAGTCACTGTGGAATTCTTAGATGATGCCGGTGTGACTGGATCAATATTTGGTACTAGTGCATTTGGTGTAGGTTCATTTGTGATTATCTCCACTATCTGTTCAGAGTCTATGGACCTTGAATTACCTCTAAATTGTTCATCAATCTTCACATTTGCACTCTCAATGATTTTCTTTAATCTCTTATTAAAACATCTATATAACTTTCTCTTAGATGAATAACCAAGAAATATTCCTTCATCACTTCTAAGATCAAATTTACCAATATAATCATCTCTCCTAATATAACATTTGCTTCCAAATATTCTGAAATATTTAAGAGTAGGAGTATTAGCAAACCATAGTTCATGAGGGCTCTTACTGGTTTCACCTTCGATGTGAACTCTGTTGAATGTGTAAAACGTTGTATTCACTTCTTCTCTCCAATATACATGAGGTAGGTTTGCTTCTGATATCATGCTTCTAGCTACATCCAAAATAGTTTTATTCTTCCTTTCCACAACTCCAATCTGCTGGGGTGTCTGAGGTGTTGATAACTGTATTCTAATTCCATTCACTTCACATAATGTATTGAATTCCGTAGATGTGAATTCACCTCTTTGATCTGATCTTAAACATTTGATTTTCTTACCGATTTCATTCTCTACCATTACCTTGAATAGTTTGAATTTCCCAAAAGCTTCTGATTTCTCCTTGAGAAAACTAACCCAACACATTCTAGAATAATCATCAATTTTTAGCATAAAATATCTATCTCCTTGTAAACTTCTAGTTCTTACTGGACCACATAAATCAATATGAATTAAATCAAGAACATTATTGGATTTCTCTGGAATACTCTTAAAAGTTTCTCTAACTTGCTTTCCAAATTGATATTCCTTACATACCAGATTGTGAGGTTTTACAATCTTAGATAAATCCCTTACTGCCTTAGTAGTATTGTTCTTCACAATGCAATCAAAATTTACATGACAAAGTCTGATATTGCATAACCAACTTTCATCAATATGTGCAATCAAGCATGTTTTCTCATTGTTATTCAAGTGAAAGATATTACCTCTAGTCTGATTACCAGTTGCAATTTCCAAACTAGTTATATTCATGATTTTGCATTTACCATTCTTGAATTGTAACTAAAATCCCTTTTCAACTAATTGACAAACACTCAAAAGATTATGCTTCAAAACTTCAACATAACAAACGTTGTCAGTATTGTTCTTACCATCAAAAGATATAGTGCCTTTTCCTCTAATCAAACAAGTTTTTATCATCCCCAAATCTTACTAGACCTCCATTGTATTCCTGAAAGGTTAAGAATTTACTTTTATCACCAGTCATATTATGTGAACATCCAGAATCAATGATCCATTCATCCTTTTCTTCAATTTTAGCTGCCAGGGCCTGCTCTACCGGTTGTACAATAGGTGTCAGTTGATATTCTATTATTGAAACAAAATCTCACCCATTATGTATCAGTTCCTCATCAGAATCATCAGTAACTCCTTCATCAGCATAGTAACATGATTTGTCTCTATTCTTCTTAAATTTGTATCTGTGATATTCAAAGTTAAGCTTATATGTTCTTTTAACTTCTTCTTTCAATCTTGCATGTCTATCAGGACACCTAGATGTCATATGACCAATTTTATTGTAGTTAAAACATTTAAATGGTGCTTTACCTTCATACTTACTTCCAACTAGACCTTTAGGCATTTTCCTTGCAAATAGCGCTTCAAGCTCTTCATGTTCTTCATTCCCTCTTCTGATTTCTTCAAGTTCTCTTGCATAAAGTGATTTCCAATCAGATTTCTTAGATGATGAAGATGATGTTGTAGATGATGATGCTTTGAAAGCTAAATCTGTCTTAATTGTAGCAACATGACCAAATTCCTCAAGTTCAAAAGCTGAAAGTTTTCCAACCAAAGTATCTCTAGATATTGATGTATTAGGCATTGTTCTCAATTCATTAATAGTAGTTACTTTCATTTTGTATGCTGGTGGCAATGCTCTTAAAACTTTAGAAATAATTTCATCTTCACTTAAGGATCCTCCACAACATTGTATACCCAAAACAATTTCATTGAGTCTTTCCATAAAAATAGAAATCCTTTCATCTTCTTCCATTTTTTAGATTTTCATACCTGACCCAAAAGCATTCCAGTTTTGCAATTTTGATAGTGGTATCACCTTCATTCAATGTCTCTAATTTATCCCAAATAGATTTAGCAGTAGATTGGTCTAATAATCCCATGATTTGTTGATCAAACAATGCACTCAAAAGTGCTTCTCTTGCTTTGCAATCATTATCTTGATCTTTAGCCAAGTTAGGTGGATTATGTTGACTCTGTGTAGGACCCATATAGCCATTCTTTGTAACATCCCATATGTCTCTTCCAATGCAATTCAGATGTGTCTCTATTTTGATCTTCCATATACCATAGTTAGTTCCATCAAGCTTTAAATTGTCCTTCCTGAAATAGTTAGTTGCCATAGAATCTCCTCAAGCTATTAAACTTCTGCAAAAAGAGGACTAAGCTCTGATACTAATTGTAAGGACCCGTAGGCAACTGAGAGGGGGGGGGTGAATCAGTTGCCTATTAATTTCAACCCAAATATAACTTAATCAAACTTGATGCATAATACTGGTAAACCAAACTTAATGTTAGTTGATAGTTTAACAATTAATAACAGTACATGTAAAGTTTAATGCATGAAACAGAAAGACAAATAACATCCACAACACATAACACAACTATTTGTACGTGGAAACCCTATAAGGGGAAAAGCCATGGTGGGAAACCTTACCCGCAATCAGATGATACTATTGCAGATAGAATGTGTGTACAAATGGGGTCTGCACATGCAGAAAGGCCAACTGCCTAGAGCTCACTACTCAATCACAAAATGAGAGTCACACTAACTACAACTGGATGGATAAATCCAATGATAATGTACTGTATAAAATAGCATCTTCATATGTTGGATTCAGTACCGGTTAAGCTCTAATTGTTTTCTTCGTATCTTCTTTGAATCTTCAAATGATTTTTGCATGTATAGCTCTATTTATATTCACATATACCATATTACAATCCTTTTCCACACCTTCTACATAATCTCACAAGTAAGATCTTACATATATACCAAAACCTAAGACCAAATGTGTAGGTCGGCTCACTAAGAATATTACAATTAAATCAATTACAAATGAATCAATATGTGATGCATTATGTTGGCTCAATGCATTTACAATAATAACCAATCAATAAATCATCTCCATAACGTGTCGTGCTGATTTGGAATACGCTTGTCGGTCCATAACATAGACCTATTTGCCCGTAACAACAAATATGTAAACTCGATTAGACCAATAACCAAATCATGAAAACCAAGTGTCCAAACCATGTCTTCGACATTACCAAGTAATATCCAGATGATATCAGATCATCCCTAGTGCCAGTGAACAATATAACCTGTCAGTGAACCAAATACCGATGACTATGCATAAGTCACTAAACATGTTGGTGAACATTACTAAAGATCTCCAGTGTTGATAGGTGTTGAGAAGTGTTGACAGGTGTTGACGTCAATGACAAAACCAATGCAACACATCCATAATACCAATAGTTCTGACACCTTCTATTCTATCCACTGGTGCAAAAGTCTCACCATAATATTCGCCTTCTTGTGCATAACCTTTGCAAACCAATCTGGCTTTTTTGTGAACTACAACACCATTTTCATTCATCTTGTTCCTGAAAAACCCACTTAGTACCTATCACATTTTTATTTATCAGTCAGGGTACTAGGGTCCTAGTGTTATTCTTCTCAATTTGTTCAAGCTCCTCCTCCATAGCTTTAACCCAATGATCATCTCTGAATTCTTCCTTAGTATTTCTAGGCTCAATAGTGGAGATCATGCAAGAATTATCTCTGATTCTTCTTTTGGTCAATATTCGAGCATCCTTATCTCTAATAATCTACTCAAGATTGTGATTGAGTCTCACATACCTCGAAATAACATGATCATTATCTTCAAGTTCTTCTTGATTATTATCATCATCTTCTTTTGAATCTACCTATTCCGGTTGAACTGGTACAACATCATTCTCTTTACCAGTTTCAGGTTTCATGGGTTCTAGTTCCAAAAACAAAATGCAAGGATCTTGATCTTTTTTCTCCACACTAGTTTCCCTTGAGACTTCAGGATAGTCATCCACTCGAACATCAATACTCTCAATTATTCTCTATGTCCGGTTGTTATAACATTTGTAGTTGTAGCATAGGAAATAGGAAATCATCACAAACAAGATAAAACGTAATAATCATAGCTCAATCATGAAAGAATTTATTGCAACAATCTATCCTAAGCACACTCAATAGAGACATAAAGACAAAACATGTAAAAAGATTATGCAAACTAGATGTTCCCTTCATGCGGCTCCATTGTTCTTCTTTCTTCTCCAAATAGTTTTGTTGTAGATCTCACCTTCAAGTGCATAAACCTAATTGAGAAAGCAAGATTGACATTGACACAAGAATACTAGAAGCGTGATTTGACAAAGTGATTAGAAATTCAATAATCTGATTACCAATTAGCAATTAGCCTTGATTGATGAAGATCATCCAATTTATAGATAAATTGGAGATAGGATCAAATTTAGCATGAAATGGATATTAGAGGCAACTAATTTCAAAATGGCAAAATTTATTGAAAAGAAGAAGGTTATGACACCTTCTATGTCATGAATTATGACATATTGCCAATGCAAAGCTTAGAGAACTAGAACCTTATGACATCTTGCTATGTCAAGAGTATGACGCATGAAGCACAAAAATAGGGAGAACTAGAGACAAGTTAATTAGGTGGAAATTAAAATTAGGAAATTAGAAAATAGGTCGAAATTAGGAATTAGGAAAATTAGAAATGATGGAAATTAGGAAATTAGGTAAATTAATTAATAATTTCTCATTTATTAATTAATTCACAAAAAGGAATAATTAGCCAATTAAATGAACATTTAATTGTGACAAGAAGACTTAGGATAAATAAATAATTTATTAATCCTAGAGGAAGAAATGACACACAAGGTTAAATGATTAAATCATGAAACCCTAGAAGATGAATTAGCAATGCGAGAATGACAATTAGGTTTTGACAAAGGATAGTTGATATTGATTTGATCATGATTTTGAATTGATAAATGACCAGTGTTGATAAATGATTTGATTGATAAATGCGCTGAGGAACAATGACAAATTGATCCAAATTGACACGATTGAGAAGGACGACGATCGATGACAAATCGATCGCAATATGACAAGATTGACAAGGACAAAAATCGACCAAAATCATGACTGAAGATTGTTGTCGACAAGACCAAATTCGAAAGCGAGATGAATGAAGAATGTAGAAGAAGGACTCAATGCTCGCAAATGATAAAGACCAAGTGCATGACATAGGAGAACATGTTAATGCGATGCAAAAACCTAAAATGAGGCAATGCGCAAATGTTAAAGTATGATTCCGCAAGCGTTGACCATTTTTAGGTGTCTACATTTTGTCCCTCTTTGAGACAATGCGATTTTAAGCATTGTTTCAAAGAACAATAATGAAAATGCCCTAGATAGTGACAATGACATATGCATGCCCCCTTGAGGAATTGGCCGGAAACATCCAGAAAAGAGGCCAATTGATCGATAAGAATGATAGGATCGAACGGACTGACAATTGGATATCAGATGCAGGAAGGACAAGCAATTGAAGATGCAAAAGACCGCGACCAACATAAGATGGAGAGGGTGCATGTCCATCTATGCACTAACAAAGAGCTATAAATGAGACCAAGAGGTTGAAAATTGCTCATTTGCACTAGACAAAGAGGAGAATTTGTTGATCTGGACAAGGACACTTGTAGAGAGATGGCAAACATTCCAATGGCAGATCACCTTGGGGAACATGTACGCACATTCAGACGACTAGACGATGCGGGAGCAGCGGTATGGATCTCAAAAACCCATCTTTTCAATTTCATGACTTTTGATTGCTTGCGGGACATTGCGGGGCCCACAAAAAATGCAGTAACTGACTTTTGCGCTTGTGTAGGGCGAATCTTGCGCTTTAGTAGGGTTTTCTATGCTTGTGTAGGGAGACACAAGCACAGGTTTCCTGACACAGGCGCAGGTTTCCTGACACAGGTGCAAGAGTGCATGGAAAACCCTAATTTTGGTCAAAATGACATGCAAATGATCCGGAACGGAAGGATAAGGGTAGGATAGGTCAGATTAGATGAAAAACACCTTGATTTGAACATGAAAATGAGGAAATGCAACCCGTAGGAGAAAAACCTAAAACTGACAAAAATGTGCCCCAATTGTGATGCAGAGTTGACAGTATAAGTTGATCACGCGGGAGAACCGACCAGATTGCTTCATGCTACGACATAGACTTAGGAGCACAAAGAGAGATACTTTAGCAGGACTGGGGATATACTATGTCACATTCATGCCCGAGATTAGGGCAAACACAGGATTGCTTACCACATTGGCAGATCGATGGCATTCAGAGACTTCCTCATTCCATCTGGCGACTGGAGAGGCGACGGTGACACTGGAGGACGTATGGCATATCCTCCGCATTTCGATTCATGGAGAGATGATAGAGTATGACCCAGTGATAGGGAGAGATGCATTGTGTAGATTATTTGAGTGCGATGCAGATGAGTTGGATATCGTCGAGAGGGAGATTGGCTGGGAGACTATGGCTTCAGAGTACGATCAACGATATGTGGTGATAGCAGTGGTGATAGCATGCTTACTAGTAGGAGATAGATGAGGACATGGATTCCCTATTGGATGGGGAAGAGTGCTAGAGCGGATGGCGATAGAGGGGATAGTGTACTCATGGGGACCATGTGTGCTTGCTATGCTGTATTTCCAGCTGCATCAGATAGCATATCAGGGAGTTCAGACTTTGAGCTGTGGAGTCACATTACTACAAGTATGGGCATTTGAGCACATAGCTATATGTCGACCAATGATAGAGAGACAGATAGTACCACACCGACCATATGTGTATTGCTATGGTGGAGCACTGAGACAGGGTCCTTTTGGATACATATTGTACTAGCAACATGAGCTGGACAGACTGAGAGAGTTCATATGGAGGCCATATCGTGATTGCCCTGGATGGTCAGATGATAGCAAGGAGCTACCATTTTGCAGATAGGAGAGATACTTGATTGGGCGACCAGTGAATCACTAGAGAGTGATTGAGATATACCTGCCAGAGAGAGTCAGATGACAGTTTGGAGAGAGGCAGGATGTACCTAGGAGGACTGCACACTTTGCCTGATCGCACAGAGAGATGAGTCAGTGGGGGAATATGATTCAGCCACACATAGCATATGCGGACTTCTCATAGCTACAATAGAGATCGTGGGAGTGGGGATCAGATGTGGAGGATGCTGGGATGATAGATGAGTATGATAGATGGTTTGCACAACGACGACCAGTTCCATTGACAGATCCAGATGTTCCAGTACCGAGGCGACAGGAGGACTTCCCACTCACAGGAGAGGAGGAGAGAGATGATGAGGACGAGGAGGATGAGGGTGGGGATGAGGATGATGGGGATGATGAGAATAGAGATGTGGATGGTGGGGATGATGAGGAGGAGGAGGATGAGGATGACGATGATGGAGATGAGGATGGGGAGCAGGAGACATGGTAGGACATACCCATAGAGCCAAAGACAGCTAGGACAGAGGAAATGGAGATGTGTAGGGCTATCATAGCGAGTCAGTAGGATCACATTGCGACTTTAGAGAGATAGAATGAGTAGTTCAGAGTGGAGATAGCCAGACTCACAGCAGCTCGAGACACAGCAGTAGCTCAGGCACAACGAGAAGAACAGAGAGTCACTGAGTATATTGGGTTGATTCAGGATGCCAGTGTACGGGAGATAGGACAGATGCTGGTAGAGACCGGAAAGGAGATATGCCATTGGAGGACATTATATGAGAGTGTTGTTCCACCAGAGCAGAGAGCACCTTCATATCGGGCACGATCGAGGACAGAGAGTAGGGCATGCTCTCGGAGGTCATTGAGAAGCATGGGGGTGAGTGGACCGATGAGACCACCCCAGCCAGGACCAGGAGGGACATCATCCGCGAGACATGGTAGGGATGAGGAGGATAGAGGGAGCACCCAGTGACAGAGGCACATGCTATTTAGGACAGATAGTGGACATGATGTAGTTTGACATTTTGTAGTCAGCCTGCAGGCCATACTGAGGACAGACAGTCCAATTTTGTACTCCGATATTATGTGGATATATGATATGATATGCATCGATATGATGGGATGCGATATGTTATGACTTATGTTTTTTTGTATGTATGGATGACTTATACATTGTTTATGTACCATTGGGGAACATGTGTGGATGCATTTTTTTGTGTTTTTTGATGCATTTATAATATGAAATGGATAAAATGCGTGATATGATGCTTGATATAATGAAAATGTACTAACCAAATGGATGCAGGATGTAGTATGTATGTTTGGATATCAGAGCACTAGACCGAACTGACTATCCGATGGGATAGAAGAAGTGTTAGTAAGAAGAAAATGAAATAGAGGACAGTTAGAGATGAAGAAAAACTTGCTTTCAGTAATGTACTTTGTAGGTGAGAACCTTTATTTTTATGTAGCAAAATGGATGTGTAGCATCATGGCATTGAAGGCCAGAGCTGAAATGCAACCCTTTTTGCAAAAGACAGACACATCATAGACAAGCAACAATCGCAAAAAACAAAAGAATCATGGTCCATCCCGGTCACTCTAAATCACTCAGTGACATCATCGAGCAACATAAGAACATGATCGAAGCCGAAGATAAATCAATTAAAAAGATAAGATGCACAAATTCCAACAAATCAAACAAACATCTTGATCTTCATTGTCAAAAGTTGAAAGTGCTGAGAGGACGATCATGCTGTCTGGTTTCAGGAAATGCGGTACCCCGTCTAAGATAGGACACAGTCTGGTTTCGAGTATACCACACCCTGTATAAGACCCATGATAGTAGAGACAAGGACAAATGATTTTGAGGTTGATTGATATGACAATTTTTGATCAGTTTAAATGTTTGAGTGAAAAAGTTCATCTGTTTAAGCGTGATTTCATTAAAGTACAGCGTGTGATTGTGAGTCATTGGATGTATACTCAGTGATCTGTCTATGCACAAAGGGATCATTTATTGCAAATTGTTTTTCGAGATTTTACAATTGTTTTGTTCATTTTTTCAGGACTTTATTTGATTTTTTTGGATTATTTCAGGACATTTTTCAATTTTTATTATCTTATTTCAGGACATTTTTCAATTTTTATGATTTATTTCAGGACATTTTTCAATTTTTTTATGATTTATTTCAGGACATTTTTCAATTTTTTTATGATTTTTGCAGGACCTTTTTAAATGTTTTTGGAAGATTTTTTTCAGGACATTTTTAAATGTTTTTGGAAGATTTTTTTCAGGACTTTTTTAAATGTTTTTATAATTGTGCCCCCAATGTCTAGCAAGGCAAGGAATATGATAGGTGAATAAATAGGCTTGCTGAAATGATGGTGGATAGAGGGAAGACAAAGGCCTTTTATTATGGAGACAATACAGATGCAATTTTCAAGGGCTATTGCGTGATGGGACAAGAGACTGGATATGACAATGTAAGGCAGGAACATGGCATGAGGGACATGTCAAGAGGTTTTTGAAACTATGTTTAAATTTTGTGTCCTTATGTCAGATCAAGATCAAGAGACGGAAAAAGTGTATAGATAGTGATAAGATATGGATAGGATAAGCAAGACCAAGAATGGATAAGGGACATGGATTGAAGGTAGGGATAGGATATGGGATAGTGGCAGAAAGTTGCAATAAGATAGGGAATATGGATGAAAGGTTATAATAAGGAAATGGATAAAGACCAAAAGCTATGATAGACTAAAAGCTGCAAACAAGATGCATGATGCTCATGAAGATCGTCAGCCTTGTCAAAATCAAAGGTGGAAAGGGAAATTGGACATGAGAGACAATAGGATATGAAGGGTAATGACATGGTATGATAGGATAATGAAGGGCAATAGGATATGAAGGAGGAAACCTGCCCCCAAGTGTGGTGTGCAAGAAGTTCATAGATTACGCATGATGCCTGTTTGCCAAGTTTTCATCACGGTACTTGCCCAAGGCGCCTGTTTGCCAGGTTTTCACCAGTGGACGAATTATTTTTGCTTTACTTTTTTTTTCTTTTTCTTTTTTGTCTTTTTTTTTTTTTTTTGCTTTTTCAATAGAAGATGGACACATGATAGGGGATGGAAGAAGGACTCAAGCGTCTTATTGTTTGGATAGTATCCTTGAAAAAAAAATGGACCATGACCTTTAAAAGCATGCTCAAAGACATTGGTAGGATAAGGGCATGGAAAATGTAATGAAACTAAGGCGAGGATTTATGCAAAGGATGGGGTCAAAGGGATGGAAGGATGGAAACTATGCATTGGATAATAGGTAGGGTATTGGAAGAATTGGGCTTTAGTGGATGGAAATGAAGGCAAGATCGACATTGGCACACACCTTGAGGGGTGATGGACTGATGGAGGAAAGACGTATTTTGGATATTGAGATTTTGACAAAGGAAAGGCTATGGATTTTGGGACATAAGGGCCCAAAATGGATAAAGAAGGTGATGGAGGAATAGACTTGGAAGTTTTGGATGGAGGAATATCAACTTTGGATGCCAAGTTGGATTTTTCTTTAGGCTTTTGTGCTTCAAGGAGCCGCTTAGGGATCCACATGGTTTTTGATTTTTCATGCTTTTGTGGTTCCTTGGAGTACATTGCTTGCACAAGGGATTTAGGAACCCATATATATTTTGACTTTTGGTTTTGAGCAATGGGCCTTTGTGGCCTTTTGGATATTTCTTTTTCTTTATAGATCATATTGTTCTTTGTTTTGACATGTCGATTATATTGGACATGTTGATCCTTGAATACATGTGGATTGCTAGACTTATGACTTTTATACTTGGCATCCAAATTCCTTGGAAGGGGAAAGGAATGCATGGATGGATAGGAATGAAGTGGAGTTCTTTTGGATGGATGAAATTTACTCAAGGATGTGTGCCTTTGTTGACCTTGCATAGAGGAGGAAGGGATATAAGGACCTAAGATGGATGGAAGGGATGATGGGGAAGGGATATGTTTTGATTTTGACTTTGAAGGGATACCAACGCGTTGAGTGTGAGCTCTGTAGCCATGACCATTAGTATATTATTTGATATGGAGGGGTTCTTTCTCATGAAGGTCTACTCCTTTGCCTTTATGAATATCTTGACTTGTAGGAGACTCTTTTCTTTGGGAAGAAGACGCGAGTCCATTATGAGGTGGATATGATATGAGAGAAATAATGAGATCTTGAAGTGGATTGGATTGCACCAAAGTGGAAGAACCCATTATGCATGTCGAGGGTTCATGAACATCTTGCACTGACACATTAGAATCATGAGGGGGATTAGGATCATGAGTGGGACTAGGATTGTGTTGTGGACATGGTTCAATGACAAGCTCTTCAAGAGATGGAATGGGAGAAATAATGGGATCATCAAAAGAAATGCGATCTTGAAGTGTATATGGAGTATTAAGACAAGGAGATGGAGGAACAAGTGGATCTTGTGGAGGATCTAAAGGAATAATTTGATCTTGACAAGGAGGAAGATCATTGGAATCCTCTTTAAAGGTGCTTTGCTCTTGACTTTTAATGGGATCATTGGAAAGGATGGAAGGGATATCTTGATCTTTCTTAGGAAGTGGAATGTCAATAGGACTTTGGATAGGATGGACAAGATTAGGGGAATCATCATGAGTGTCTGGGGAAATGGGATCTTGGTCAAAAATTGGATGGGATGATAAGGTTTCAAGATCTTGATCTTGATCTATTCTAAGACACATTTCTTCATGCTCTAAATTATCCTCTTGACATGAGGTTGGACTTTGGATATGCATGGAGGATTCCGACAAGGAATCAATGCTTTGGCATGAAGGGGATGCACTTTGAACATTTGTGATGGATTCTGGCAAGGAATCAATGCTTGAACATGAGGAAGAAGGACTTCGAATGGGGTCCTCTAAAACAAGTAATGGTAATAAAGTGCATGGTGGCATTGGATCTTGTATTTTTGAAACATGACAAGGATGTGCATCATGAATTGGATTATCTTGGCAATCAATTATGGATAGCCCTTGGGTAATTGCATCCTTGGGTGTATTGTTTGATGAGGACAATATAGAAGGTTCTTGTGAAACTTCTAGAGGTGTAGGGATAGATGCCACTGAAGAGTCAATTTGCTTGTGGGGAGATGAGGCATTGCTAGACATAAGTGTATTATTTTGATCTTCCTCAAAGAACTCACTTGGTAATTTCCTTAAGATCATTGCAATAAAGCCACCTTTCTTTCGAGGTTTTGACATAGTTGTATCTAGAATTTGAACTTATTTGGAAAGAATTTGGTTCTGGTCTGATGTCATGTTTTGATATTGGACTTGGTTCAATTATTCTGACATGTTTGGAACTTGAGTTGGTGTGTGCTGCAACCTTTGTTTTTGAATGTTTGGTTGCAGTTGTTGACATTGATATGTTGATTGAACTTGTTGATATTCCACCATTGGTTGAACCATTTGTTGACATGGTATAGTTGGTTGGACATATTGTTGAAATTGGACCATTGGTTGTGTTGGTTGTATATGTTGGACCATAGGTTGAACCATTGGTTGTGATGGTTGAAAATCTAATTGATAGTAAACACCTCCTTGTTCTTGTTGTGGAGGCACATAATGTTGAAATTGATGTTGTCTCTTTTCTTGAAATTGTTTCATCATCTCTATTTGGGAGAGGAGAGCTGGTATGTCTGATCGTTCAAGAAGAGATCTTACATCAATCGGCTCAATTTTTGGATTTCAACCTGGAAGTTTTCGAAACATTTTGGACATTTGTGATCTATTCTTCTAAATGTTTTTCACTCTTTGTTCCAAAATCTCATTTTCTTGAGCTAGTTTCTCCTCTAGTTTTTGTATTTGGACATTTACATCATCATGATAAGTTTGACCAATGTTGCTTTGTTGTTGGGTTGGATATAATTGTGATTGCCTTGGATTAAAATTCGATTGCATTGTCGGTTGATACGTCAAACTTTGTTGCATTATTGGTGCTTGAAACCTTGTTTCAATAGACATGTCACTATGCAAATGTGATATTTTGGGAATTTTTCAAGGACAATATATGATATGCAACTAAATGCTAACTAAAAATAGACGAAAATGCAATCTATGGCAAGAATGCAACCTATATTTTTGGTTGTTTTTCAATATTTTGACAAACTTTTTGGAATGCAAACCTAAAGACTCAACCTTGGGAAGTTGAAATGAAGCCAAGACCTTAAAGGACAAAGGAACAAATGACAAAAGGACAAAATGACAATGTCTCCCCTAAATGCTTGGATACTAAGCTAGGTTTGACCAAATGACAATAATGACAAAAAGAGAAAAGGTTTGATAAGGTCTGGACTTCTTAACAATGACTTAGGGTTTATCAAAGATTTGGATTACTCAAGGATGACAAAACCTAGTTTTTGAGACTATATGCAAAAGGGACAATTACTATGCAAATGACCCTAATATGATATGATAATGAACTAAGCTTAATGAAGAGACCTAGGGTATGCAAATGCAAATGTATGACAATGTCAACCTAAGATGAAACCTAAGGTTTAATTATGAAATGATATTACTCTTATACAAGAGGACACATGCAAATGGATGACCCTTATTGATATGAAAATGAGTATGACTTAGGTGAAACCTAACCTTGGTACTTGACAAATGACTTTGCAAAATGCAACCTAGGATGAACCTAAATGTAAGTGACATGCATGTTAAGACAAGATTTTGAACAATATTTGACAACCATGTTTGAAGATTAGTTTTTGAATCTTGTTGAATGAAATGTTGGATGAATGTCTCTTGTGTTTAACCTTGTTTTTAATCAATTTGCCTTGTTCTTGAAATGAGATAAAATTCAACTTTTGACAATCAAAGAATACAAGATATTTCAACTTAGACTCAAGACAATCATGCTCATTCCCACATTTCTTATGGTAGGCAAAGACATTAGGTACTTGAGTGGTAGACTCATTATGGGATTCAAGGAGAATACATAGATGCTTGACCCCACGGGCTCCCCTCCACGGCACTCACTTCTCAGGGCAGCCAAGCATTAGTCCCCATGGAAATCTCCCCATGGAGAACTTAGTATCTCTTCCAAGTATCCAAACTTGTCCTTCTCAAGCAACTAGAAGGGTTTTTGGCCTCTAAAAACAAGGTGTTTAGTAAGGATTTCTGTTAAGCATTACTCCTTGATGTCACGCAAGCGTGATTGAGACATTAAGCCCATCAAGATACCAAACAAATGTAGTCGTGCAAGCATGATTTAGACCAAGAGGCCCTACTTAGATGTTGATATGAGAAAGAGTTCAAGGGTCATCACTTCCCAAGTAACTGCAATTCCCACGTAACACTTCCTTCAAAGCTTTCGCCCATCAGGTATTTTTTTATAGTGAGTTAGAATGCCAAGGTATTCTATCCGTACTCACTTTGGGTCATTCCCTTCTCACAATTATCACTTGCTTGCAAAAGCAAAGTGGTCAGGAAGGCAGGCCCTCTAAAGGAGACACTCAATCAAAGACATGAGCATGGTATCGAAGATCTGGATTTCTGATCACCCTAAGAAGGATGAGAGCATACTCTCCTACTCCAATGTCACACTCAATAATCAAAGCACAAACATGTTCATTCCAACCTATTTAGAAATCACTAAGTGCCTAATTAAAAATCACAAACACAAAAGTTTGGTTGTTTCTCCAAGGCAACCTGCAAAACCCAAGTTAGAGGTTTGATTTGTTGTCTTTGACTATCGATTCTGCATAACACATGTTAGTAGTTTGATTTATTGTCTTTTCCATGCGTATGCCAATATTCTGCATAGATAATTAGTACCAAAATCCAAAGCATAGAAAACAGAATGCAAAAACTAAACAAATTTCAAGTAAAACACTACATTTTTACCCCTGTTCTGGACTTTACACAGGCGTAGAAGTCATGACACAGGCGCAGAAGTCATGACACAGGAGCATAATGTCTTCAAAATAGGCACATAATGCTTAACACAGGCGCAGAAGTCTCCAGAAAACCCTGCACGACCCTGTTTTTGGGTTTTTGGCTTGCAAAATCAACTTGAAAGCACTCCAAAACACAGTTAAAGGGTTAGATGGTTAGTGTTCACGTCGGGTTCACCAATTAATGTAGCATAGGAAATAGGAAATCATCACAAACAAGATAAAATGCAATAATCATAGCTCAATCACGAAAGCATTCATTGCAACAATCTATCCTAAGCACACTCAATAGAGACATAAAGACAAAACATGTAAAAAGATTATGCAAACCAGATGTTCCCTTCATGCGGCTCCATTGTTCTTCTTTCTTCTCCAAATAGTTTTGTTGTAGATCTCACCTTCAAGTGCATAAACCTAATTGAGAAAGCAAGATTGACATTGACACAAGAATACTAGAAGCGTGATTTGACAAAGTGATTAGAAATTCAATAATCTGATTACCAATTAGGAATTAGCCTTGATTGATGAAGATCATCCAATTTATAGATAAATTGGAGATAGGATCAAATTTAGCATGAAATGGATATTAGAGGCAATTGATTTCAAAATGGAAAAATTTAGTGAAAAGAAGAAGGTTATGACACCTTCTATGTCATGAATTATGACATATTGCCAATGCAAAGCTTAGAGAACTAGAACCTTATGACATCTTGCTATGTCAAGAGTATGACGCATGAAGCACAAAAATAGGGAGAACTAGAGACAAGTTAATTAGGTGGAAATTAAAATTAGGAAATTAGAAAATAGGTGGAAATTAGGAATTAGGAAAATTAGAAATGATGGAAATTAGGAAATTAGGTAAATTAATTAATAATTTCTCATTTATTAATTAATTCACAAAAAGGAATAATTAGCCAATTAAATGAACATTTAATTGTGACAAGAAGACTTAGGATAAATAAATAATTTATTAATCCTAGAGGAAGAAATGACACACAAGGTTAAATGATTAAATCATGAAACCCTAGAAGATGAATTAGCAATGCAAGAATGACAATTAGGTCTTGACAAAGGATAGTTGATATTGATTTGATCATGATTTTGAATTGATAAATGACCAGTGTTGATAAATGATTTGATTGATAAATGCATTGAGGAACAATGACAAATTGATCCAAGTTGACACGATTGAGAAGGATGACGATCGATGACAAATCGATCGCAATATGACAAGATTGACAAGGACAAAAATTGACAAAAATCATGATTGAAGATTGTTGTCGACAAGACCAAATTCGAAAGAGAGATGAATGAAGAATGCAGAAGAAGGACTCGATGCTCACAAATGATAAAGACCAAGTGCATGACATAGGAGAACATGTTAATGCGACGCAAAAACCTAAAATGAGGCAATGCGAAAATGTTAAAGTATGATTCCGCAAGTGTTGACCATTTTTAGGTGTCTACAGTAGTCCTTACTCTTGGTGGAATAACCAAGAAATACACCTTCATCACTTTTAGCCTCAAATTTGCTAACATAGTCACCTCTCTTAATAAAACATTTGCTAGCAAATATCTTGAAATAACTAACATTAGGTGATCTATCATACCAGTATTCATAAGGAGTCTTGTCCTTACCTTTTTTTACCAAAATCATGTTCATTGTGTAGATAGTTGTCCTGACAACTTCTCTCCATAAATTTTTCGCTACACCTCCTTGTATCAACATTGTCCTAGTAGCTTCAACAATTGACCGGTTGTTTCTCTCTGCAATACCATTCTTTTGTGGTGTCCTTGGTGCAGAAAGTTGTCGTTTGATACCATTCTCTTCACAATATCTAGTGAATTCCTCAAAAGTGAGTTCTCCACCTTGATCAGTCCTCAAACACTTTATCTTCTTACCACTCTCCTTCTCAGCTAAGGCCTTGAATGCCTTGAACTTACTAAACACCTCTGTTTTATCCTTGAAGAATGTGACCTGCATCATTCTTGAGCAATCATCCATCAAGATCATGAAATATCTGTCACCTTGAATACTTTTAGTCCTTATTGGTCCACAAAGGTCTGTATGAACCAAACCTAATAGATGTTCTTTTGAAAAAGATCTACTCTTGAAATTTGAGGATGCCATCTTCCCCAACTGACATTCCTTACATAAAGCATTAACGGGTTTGTCCAACTGAGGCAAACCTCTCACTGCCTTTGACTTACTCACTTTAACAATGTTATCAAAATTTATATGACAAAATCTCCTATGCCAAAGCCAACTATCATCTACTTTAGCAATTAAATAATTGCTGAGTTTAGGATTTAGGTGAAACAAATTACCTTTAGTCTACTTGTTGGTTGCAATTAGTTCACCTTTGCTCCCATAGGTTTTGCACATATCATTTTTAAACTCCACTCGATATCCTCTATCATTGAGTTGAGCAACACTCAAAAGATTGTGCTTTAGACCTTCAACCCAGTAGACATCATCTGCACTATTCTTTCCATTAAGATAAATAGTTCCCTTACCTTTAACCATGTAGAGTGAGTCATTACCAAATCTTACAACTCCACCATCAAATTCCTTCAAGGAAAAAAATTTCCTCCGATCACCGATCATGTGATGTGAACAACCATTATCAATGGTCCAATCATTATAATTATCCATTTGAGAAACTAAAGCCTTCTGCTTAGATGTTTCTTCTTTAATGGCTAAAAACACAATGTCTTTGTTAGCATCACCATCAGATTCCTCATCAGTGATATCACCATCAACTGCAATAAGATAATCTCTCTTTCCTTTTCCCTTGTACTTATTTAATTTCTCTCGCTTGTTCTCATTATCACCATTAGGATAGTTAGCAGATATGTGTCCAATCTTGTTGCATGCAAAACATTTCAAAGGTAATTTACCTCTATATTTACAGTACCTCTGGGCAACTACTTGGCCAACAATGCTTCAAGCTCAACCAAACTGTCTTCATCATCAACTTCTCTGTTGGATCTAGATTCATAATTGTGACTAACAGTTCTACTTTTACTCATAGATGGGTTAGAAACAACAACTCTAAATGTTGATTCAGATATCTAAATACTACCATCATAACCATTTAATTAAAAATTAGTAAGCTTACCAATGATGGAGTCAAGGGTTGCCTTGGTTTTGTCAATAGATTTCAAATCTTGAATGGCTACAACTTGAATAGCGTAGACTAGTAGCAGGGTTCTCAATACCTTACTAACCACTGTGGCATCTTCCACTTTACCACCAGCACTCTTGATCGCACCAACTATCTCTTTTATCCTCTGACCATACTGTTGGATATTCTCACCTTCAGTTATCTGCATGTCATCAAACTTTCCTCTTAGACTCTCTTCCTTAGCAATATTTACATGTTCATCACTGCTATAAATCTCTTCAAGTTTCTTCCATACCTCATATGCAGTCTCTAGACCATGGACATCTACATACTCTACATCAAACAAAGAATTGATAATAGCCTCTAGTGCTTGATTGTTTTCTTGTTGCTCTTTCTTCTGATCACTAGTCATAATCCCACTAGGTGCAACATATTGAGTATTAACATGTTCCGAGTATTGATTTCCAAGACTCTTGATATAAATTTTCATTCTATCACTCCATATCCTATATTTATCTCTATTAAACATTGAACCTTCCTTCTTCATCATGTTCTACAAGATCTTTACCTCAAGTTGTTAGGCTTAGACCTTAGAGGACCTGAGACGCTCTAATACCAATTGATGGTATGATGAAAGAACAAGAATCTGATCAACTACTGAGAGGGGGGTGAATCAGTAGATAGAAAAACTGATAAACTTCACCAATCTCAAAATCAATCTCTTAAAGTAAACTTAGAAATGTCAATGCAATATCACTGTCAAGTTTAAACCAGTTGACTGTTACAACAGATTAACAATAACCAACTTGTAACTCACAAACATCCAAATACTCTTACTGACATAAGTAAAACTTCATTTCATATTGTTGCTGGTTATCATGACTTATCAAAGTGGATTAAGTAGTTAAGCAAATAAACCATAGAAAAAATAACCACAAAAACATTCACCACTTGACACAATATTTTTTATGTGGAAACCTAAATAGAAAAAACCATGGTGAAATGAGACTCACAAGATAACTATCTGAACTCTTCTAAAGTTTGCCCTGTTAGGAGCCAAGCTTGTCAAAGCTTTACAAAAAGTCTTGTTAAGAATAGATCATGTTAGGGACCATGTTAGGATTCCCACAGATACTAAGAGGGGGGGGTGAATCAGTATCTAACCGGTTATAAGATTTTCTTAGCTTAAAACATGTAGAACATATTAATATTGTATACTAGTAAACAAAAAGTAATGCAATAAACAAAGATAACAACAACCACATGAAAAAAACACCATAACATAGTAGTTTAATGAGGAAACCTGGTGTGGGAAAAACCTCGGTGGGATTTGTGACCAACAATATTCACTTATTGGCCAATAAGAGAATATTACTGCTACAAGAGGGGCCTGCACATGTAGGAAGACCAAGTGCCTAGAGCTCACTGCTAAATTACAAAATGGGAAGTCTCACTAACTTATAGAATGGATTATATAAATCCAATGTCTTGTATTGCTTCAAAATAGCATCTATTATGACAGATCTAGTACCGGTTTGTAGCTCTGCTTCATACATAAACCCTTAACCTATAATTCACATAATAGGTCTACCTTATTTTTTCTCCATTACATCATTTTCTTCCTCTATAATGAACTCTTATATATATGAGTCATTTTATAACTTGCCAAGTTGGCTTACAATGATTTTACAATAATTAACAAAATAATTTACAAACAAAATTCTTGTTGGCCTCTATGTTGGTATGCTTCCTTTTACTGCCGGTGTTGGTGGTCTATGTGTCGGTGTAGAGTCTGACCTTGCTAGTGCTGGTAAATTGTCTTGCCAGTGTCATAAGATTGTAAGGTTTCCATCAATGACAAAACCTTTAATCACCTACAATGTCTCATTGGATTGTGTATTTGCCAACAATCTCCCCCTTTGGCATTGATGGCAACACTCATGAGAAAAATCCAAAAACTGTCATCCAAAAAGAATCTATTGGTATTGTCTTACCAAAAATGTGTACCAAAAGAATGTGTACTCCCCTTGAGTTGATGAGTCATTTTACTGATTATTTTTCTTATTCCACTACTCCCCCTTTGGCATCAATGACAAAAGTTGTCAAAGTGTCAATGAGTGTGGTTTCCTACTTCATCCTTGTAACTGGTTGGTTACAATCTGAAAAAGATCTACCAAAACCAGATTCAAGCTCTTAATGAACTTTTTGTTATCCTTTATTGCGGCCTCTATCCTCTGCACTATACCGGTGAGGTGTTGCATTTTCTCTACCGGTGTTTTCTATCCTTGAATCAAGGCATCAGATATTTCTTTCCTTAAGGAGGCGAGGTAGTCCAATTTTGGACTAAGTCTCCATTTTAGATCTTTAGCCTTTCCTTTTATTCTTTCTTTGTCTCTTTCCAACTTTAATAGTTCTTCCTCAAAACCTATTATCTTCTGCTCAAAAACTAATAATGAATCAGTTGAATTAATGAAATTGTCAGCTACTTGATTTATTTCTTCCTATATCTTGCTAATTTTCTTGTCTATATCAATTGTCAAAAAGTTAGTTTTACATGTATCCCTGTACAAAGTTTTGAATTCCTTCAATGTACTACATAGTTTTGGTAGAAGTGTGTCAAATTGCCTTGTACACTTATTTATTTCTTCCTCAAAGAACTTGTGTTTTTCCATCTCTAATCTCTCCTTGAATGCTTCCTCTTTTATTTGTTCAACTATCACAGTGTTTTCAATAATATACTTGGACAAAGTGTCAAGTTGACTCAAAGAATCTTTATTATCTACATTACATTTTGGTGCTATCATCTTCAAAATTGGAATGGGGTCATCTATTGCCTTGTAATCCTGTGAGCTACAATCTGTTATCTTCTTTATGGAATCCAAAAGAACTTCTGTTACATTATTTGATGAGCCAATAATCTATATTCTGTCGGTGGGAGCAATATCCTTGCTTGTGGTGACCTCTGCTAGGTTAGTTTGTGTTTCCATTTCTTTAAGCAAAGGTTTGTCTTGCTCAGCTGTTGCCGATGGTACTAAATCAGTGTGAACCTATTGCGGTGATGGAGCCTTTTTCTCTATGTGAGCTTGTTGCTCAGTGTTATCATCTATCAGTTTACCTTCTGTACCATCAGTTACTAGTTGCTCATTAGCCATATCTATCTTCTTAGTTGTTTCCTTATCTACCACAATATTGACCTTTTGAGTATCAATGTCCACTATGTATAATACCTCAGAGTTAGGATTTGTGTCCTCTTGTGGTATGTCCATACTCTCACTATCCAGTTGATTGTCAGTGGTAACTACCGGTGGAGTATTCAGAGGCAGTGGGGATAAGTTATCTTTTATTTTTATGCTAGGTGGTCCACCAACCTTGCCTTTTCCCTTATCCTTATCCCTCTAATATACTTTGATGTGTTTGGGTTTTATATATTCTTCTTGCTTTTCTTCTCTACAAGGAATATGTCCCATGCATTGGTCATTTCCTCTGCAACCTCATTTACTCTACCAACAATAAGTGCTACATGTCGATGTGCAGTTGAAAATATTGACCGGTTAGCCTCTAAGATCAGACCATCTATCTCTTTTGGTGAGTTCACTGGATAAACAACAAGTCGGTTTTCAATTTTCATTTTCTTATCAAGCTCTACAATAGCTTGCCTTCTTGCTTCAAGTCTTTTAAACAGTTCTGCCGGCAATTCATCTACAACTTGCATTAGAAATTTCTTGTAAATGTCCAAGTGTAGAATTACACTGTTTTCAACTTTCTCCTTGTCATCAACTAATAATGAATCATATAATTTATTGATGTTTTTCAGCTATCCATCCTCTATTATTTCATCTAATAGTTTGTCAATTTGAGCAATGTTTTGTTGAGTCTTCTTCCTGGGTGTTAACTTCTTCTTCTTTGGAGTTATCTTCTTAGCCAGGGGCCTTACTACCTGTTGTTTTTGTCTAGTTCTTCTAGGAGAAGGTGTAGATATTGGTGAAGGTTCTCTTTTCCTCACAACTCTCTTAAATGCAGCTGGCATGTCACTTTCCGAAGAAGTTTCTATTGGTGAAAGGCAAGTTTCTGGCTGTAGTGTTTCTAACTCATCTTTAGTGATACCGATTTGTTTAAGTACATCTTCTTTGATAGCCTTTGCTTGCCTAGATCCTCTTCTTATTGTTGCTTCTACCTTCTTTACCCTTTTCTTTGATTGGATTTGACTTTCAATAGTTTCAGCACTGCTAAATACCTCTTCTTTTGGTTCCTTAGGTGCTTCCAGAAGGGCTTTTGCAATGTTTCAATTATGTGGTCATCAGTTTCATAACCCATTTCAGTAACCCAAATGGTTCTTGGGACAACTACCTCCATCCAAATCTCATCTTTCTTAATAACAAAGAATATTTCATCCTTATACTTATTTACAATTGCTTGTGAAAGTCTGACTCTAATATTCATCTGAGCCTTCAATGCTTGAAAGTACTCATTTATATTCTTTTCTCTATTTTCACCCATGTTATTTAGTAAATCAGATAATTTTTTGCGTACCAGTATATCAAAACCAATATTCTTGTTACCAATACTGGGTACCTGTTTTGTTATGTGCAGCATTAAACAGACAAGTAGGTTTCCAAATCTAAATGTCCCCTTTTTGTCTTTCTTAATTTTTCCAAGATTATCAATAAGCTCATCTTTCAACCATTCACACACATCTAGTTTTGTATTATCCTTGATCATATCATGGGCACTCTTTATGCATAGGCTAGAGATTGAGTTTAACCTATTTGCATGTGTGGTTTTGTAGCCTAAAATCGTGCTAATGAATCTGACATTGATGTTGGTTACATCATTCACTCTTAAAGATCTTTTGTCAGATGTTGCACCTGCTAGGTTCATCACCAGGTCATTTGAGACCTTCTTTGTCTTATCAAGTTTGTTACCGGTGTAAGGCAACCTTGTCACAGCCTTTACTACCTCTTTAGTAATTTTGTGAACTGAGTCTAACCAGAAAAATTAACCATGTACCCTGCTTAGAACTATCCTTATAACATCCTTAGGGAATTCCAGAATACTGAGGATTTCAGTGAATCCTAGGGTTTCAACTATTTTGTGTTGAAGTTTCACATTACTAGATTCATCACAAATTACAATCTTATACATGCTCTTGATTTCCTCATCACCTAATTCTTCTATGTGACAATGAATGTACATTCTAGGGTCTTCTGCAAAAACTACTCCTTTGGGGATTTGAGAAAATGCACCAACATTATCATCCTTCTTAGCAATTTTGGGAACTAGCTGAAATACAGGTCTAGGGCATTTAATTAGTTCAACTATAGTAGGGTTTTCTATGAATTCAGGAATAGATGAAGAAGCCATGGATATAAATACCTTTATTTGCCTTAGGAAAAGGTTGCTTGCTGAATTGCTTTTCTTCTTTGCTCGAAATGTCTTTGCTCTAGAATTTTCGCCCTCTTTGAATGTTTGAATGCTCAGTGAAATGAAATTGGAGCCAAAACACTGATTTATAATGTTAATTTTGCCAACCACCACATTTAATGCTTGCCAGTTAAGTAATGACTTCACTTGTCTGCTGGTATAGAAGTAATTTCAACTTCTTACCATCAACCGAGGGAATAATAGCATGTTTCACATTTGATTGCTAAACCCTCAAGGAAATTTTCTTCAATTAGATGAGGATTCTCCTGCCGGTGGAGTGTTACTTTGTTCTGCCGATGGAGGAGTATTCCTATCAACATTTAGTTTTGTTTTCCTAATCCATTGTTTTGAGAATTCCTGCTTAACTTCTTCAACTTTTTCTTTACCTTTCAAACTAGGACCTTTGTTATTTACCAGTGAGGACTTGCTTCTGCAAAATTTTGCAATATGTCCAATCTTGTTACAAGCATAACAAGTCACATTATTTTTCTGAATAGCTTTTCCATAGCCTATGCTGGTTTGTGTTCTATATTGATTAGATAAGTGTTCAAATCTTCCACAAACATAACATCTCACATTCATTCTGCAATTCTCTGAATTGTGAGCAACTTTGTTGCGTTTAGAACATTGACCGGTGGGTGTATTAGTATTCTGATAATTTCTAGATCTACATTGATTTTCTCTATGACCATACTTGTTACAGTTAAAGTATTTGCCATTGAATTTATAAGTAGTAGGTTGTCTTACCAGTTTGCCATGTTCTTGTGTGTTTGTAGTACTGGAGCTTTCACCAGCTTCAAAGCCAAGACCATTAGTGTCACCATTAGGTTTCTAATTCTTCAACAAGTCACCAAGTTCTTCTGAGCTTTTCTTGAATTTTTCTTTATGTTGATTTGTAGCAGCCAGTTCTCCTTCCAAGGTACCTTTTTGTCTCATGAGTTCATTTGAGTCATTTTGTGCATGCATCAGATCTATTTTCAACATATCATTTTCATAACTAAGTCTTGCGTTTTCATTTGCAGCATCATTCAGTCTTCTAGTCAAGTCTTCTTCATTCTTCTTCCTATCTTCAATTTCTTTACAAAATCTCATAGTCATATCTTGCATCTCATTCTTTGTTGTCATGTTTTCTTGTTTCAGCTTATTTATCAGATCACTAAGATTTTCATTTTCATCATTCTCATTTTGCATTTTTTCACAAAGTTCTCTTCTCTTGTTTCTTGAAATGGTAAGATTTTCTTGAAGTGCTTGAATAATATCCTGTGCAGCCTTTAGATCATCTTCAAGTTTGATAATTTTTAGTTTTTCTGCATTATAGTTTGAGAGAGCTCCTTCTAATTGCTTCATCAAGTTTTCCATCTCTACCGGTGTCAAGATCTTCTTCAAGCTATTAGGCTTCTGAAAATAGAGGACCAAGCTCTAATACCAATTTTTAAGATTCCCACAGATACTGAGAGGGGGGGGTGAATCAGTATCTAACCGGTTATAAGATTTTCTTAGCTTAAAACATGTAGAACATATTAATACTGTATACCGGTAAATAGAAAGTAATGCAATAAACAAAGATAACAACAACCACATGAAAAACACACCATAACACAGTAATTTAACGAGGAAACCCAGTGTGGGAAAAATCTTGGTGGGATTTGTGACCCATAATATTCACTTATTGGCCAATGAGAGAATATTACTGCTACAAGAGGGGCCTACACATGCAGGAAGGCCAAGTGCCTAGAGCTCACTACTCAATTACAAAATGGGAAGTCTCACTAACTTACAAAATGGATTATATAAATCCAATGTCTTGTACTGCTTCAAAATAGCATCTATTATGCCAGATCCACTACTGGTTTATAGCTTTGCTTCATACATAAACCCTTAACCTATAATTCGCATAATAGGTTTGCCTTATTTTTTCTCCATTACATCATATTCTTCCTCTATAATGAACTCTTATATATATGAGTCATTTTACAACTTGCCAAGTCAGCTTACAATGATTTCACAATAATTAACAAAATAATTTACAAACAAAATTCTTGTCAGCCTCTATGCCAGTATGCTTCCTTTTACTGCTGATGCTGGCGGTCTATGTGCCAGTGTAGAGTCTAACCTTGCTAGTGTTGGTAAATTATCTTGTCAGTGTCATAGGATTGTAAGGTTTCTATCAATGACAAAACTTTCAATCACCTACAATGTCTCATTGGAGTGTGCATTTGCCAACAGACCACCCGATTAAGGGATTGAGTATAATGCCTTGTTAGAAGCAATACCTTGTGAGGAGTAACCTTTGTAAATGATTTAGAATCCAAGCTAATGGATCACCTTGTTAGAGGATTTTAATAGAACCAAGCTTGTTAGAGCTTACCTAGTTAGCAGATTTCAGTCTTTTATAATTGTTAGAAAATAATAGGAGTTTGTTGATCTGTTTGAATAGCACTACACTTGCTTGTTGAGATCCTTTTCATGCTCTTATCTTCCTTTACTCAAACTACAGATACATCATCTGGTTCGGCAACCACACACTCAACTAAAACTTTGTCAACTCTAACACTAAACAACTCATCGGCCTTATAAACAAATCAACTAGGTTGGTAACACAACAAAAACCTAATTCACATAGAGATTACAAACAAGTCAGTTCAAGTATGACCGTTGGATTACATAATAATCTCTACACATCATTCAAGAAAGCCTCGACTACTCCTTGATCACCACTTAATCGAGCTTAGTAAATCATCATGCGCTTTGCATTATATGCAATATACTTGCTCATTCCCAAGACAAAAACCATTACCTCAATGCGCCAAAAACACTTTGAAACTCTCTTCATACAATATGCATACGTGTCATAATAATTACCACTCACCATCCGATCATAAACCAATATAACCAATTCACCAAACTTAATTAGGGTTTATCAAAATAATAGGTAGGGTTTATCGGTTTAACTCTCTAATACTTAGCAATACCGGTTCACTCCACAAACTTACCCTCCGGTTATAGTTTCCTTTCACTAGCTTTTCCTACCAGTTACAAAACAACATTACAACAATATCATTACCGGTTTAATTGACATCAATGACAACATAACATTTCATTAATGCAATCTTCATGCAAATTCCAATAGATAGAGTCATCAAGTCAAGGATGGGTAGCTATCTCTCGAGGCCATGGGCATTTGGGAACACATGCATCGGGTTCTCAGAGGTCGATATTTTTTAGCAAGCCAAGATTCACTAGGGACCTTAAGTTGAGTCTTCCACTTCTAGGGTGTCTCATTGCATGAGTTCTATCCTTTCGTCTTTGTAGGCTTCCAGTAGTAAGCCTGATACTAGGGGGGAGGATGTAGTGCCCACTCTCTTTTGGCTTGTCAGACTTTGTGGTTTGAGTTTCTATGTGGCTTCGACTCTTTTGGTGTTGGTCGATTTTGTTTTGGATATGATGCTTGTCTATGTCTTTTGGGTTCACATGTGATATTCATACTCTATGTTCTATGGATCATTGGAATAATGTTGATTTTCATATTGTTGACTATGATGTGATTATTTGATGTTATTTATGCTCTGATAGTTAGATGATTATTGAGATGGACTATATATGTGATGTTAGGATTTAATCATTATATTTATTGATGTTTATTTGTTCTGACGTACACTATATTTTATCCTTGTTGTGCTTGGGTGAAAGCGAAAAGTGTCGCATTGTTCTTTATCAGCAAGCTATGTTGCTTCCATTTCCTTTTCACAATATGGTATTATATGGGTTATATGTATATGTTCAACAGTTTATTTATGCAGCTTCAAGTACCGAGCATCCACTCCACCTAAACCTTCAGGTGTGAGCATTCTCTATGACCCAATGGTAAAGTGGAAAACTTGAGTTATCAATCAGACCCTTGGCATGACCATCATTCCTATAGGAATGGGATCCTTGTCAGTTATCCTTGTACTTTGGTTGCTCGGTCATGTGAGTGTTAGTCCTATTGGCCCTTTGTGTTTGTTAGTCTCAGTCTATTACCTTTGTGTTTAGTTTATTGTTTATCCTATAATATTAGAGAGAAAGTTTTAATATTAATATATTTAAGGTAATTGAATATTAATGATTAATTAATTAATAAATAAATTGTGCGATATTATATTAAGTTAATTTCTTTAGCTAAGTGATTTAATCTACTCTCCCTTTTTGAAAAGAATTATTTAAAAAGGGAATTAGATATTTATTATAGGATTTTATTGTGCTCATGGAAAATTATTTTAAAAGGTAATTAATATTTAATTTTTTTCAAAATTCAAAAATTGAATGTGTGGGGAGTTACAAAAAAATAAATAATAATTATTAGAATTAATTAGAGGAATCTTGCATGCATTGTGTATGGGGAGTTGCTTTTGGGGAAAAAACATTGTAGACGTATAAATCTAACAACTTTCCTAAATGAATATTTAGTATTCATTTTAACCCCATTCCCTTATTAATTAAATTCTATTTAATTAATTTCTTCACATTCACCTATTTCATTAAATGAATTACTCAATTTATTTAATTAAGTTCACCTAAATCTTTTCTAGTCTTTAATTAAATAAATCACTCTATTTTAATTAATTCCCCTTTCTCTCTTTTTATTTAAATTTACATTTAATTAAATTGATCCTTGTAAATAAATAAATCTAATTTATTTATTTAAATGCCCCACTTGTATTTATGCAAGTTGCATCTATTTAGTTGAAATAAAGTAATTTTATTTTAATTAAAATGTTTTTTTCCCCACTTGCATTTTCCTACATCTCCCACTTGCCTCCTAAACCCCTTCTAGATTCTTCAAATCCATTCCCATTTAGCCTAATCCATCTCCTAATTATTGTCACAATCCTAAGCAAAGAGAAGTCACTTCTCAAAACCTCCAAAGTCTTTGAAATACATTAAAGGCTTTATGTCCTCAACAAGTTAACCCTCAAAGTCTTCCAAACCATTTAAGGCTCTTACATAACCATTAATGGTTAACTCAACCTTCTTGCATGATTAGAGACTTTCTCTCTAACTCAACCCTCATCTAACCTGAGGGTCTCATCAAGCATTCATGGCTTTAACCTTGGTTATCCCTTTAACCCTTGCATGAGATTTTACCCCTTGGGTAAAAGCTTTATCCAATGGATAACCCTAACTTAACCTTAACCCTTACCTCTTAGGGTAACCTTCATGTCTTCTCAAGCATTAAATTCTTCTTTCATCTCCTCTCAAGCAACCTCTTGTTGACAATTATCACCATTTCATTGGTGAGAATTGTGAACATGGATTGATTAAGTTTCAATCCAGGCTCTTGTTAAGATTATCCAATCTTGACCATCCATTGCCCTATTTTCCCTATAAATAGAGCTCTCATTCTCTAATTTTCATATATCCAAGTCTTTGTGCATCAAACTTATAGTCATTTTACTAAGCATTTTAGCCTCTCATCTAGACAATGGATTCATCATACCAACAAGGCTACATCATAAATCAGCATTTTAGGAACTCTTGGTGAATAAGATCATTACATTGCTAGCCACGAACAACTTTGAACCCCAGGTCAAACCACCTTGGTGGAATGACTCACATTTCTATGATTTTCAACGAAATAAAGGACATCACACAAATGATTGCATAAGACTGAAGAACATCATTCAGGACATGATTGATAGGGGTGATTTAACAGTTGATAGTCACAAAATGAATGGTGACCATGAAGCCTTTAAAAATCTTCTTCCAAATTACAACAAGGGAGGAGCTTCAACATCAAACGATACCTGAGGAGAACATATAAATCACCTGTATGAGAACACCATCAATCACATATCGACATACAAAAACCAAGTAAATGTCATAAAAATCAAGGAAAAACAAGAACATGCATCGATCCATGTGACAACTAGAGTGCAAAAATATGTCTTGAAAGTGGACATATCAACATCCACAACTCTCCCCAAGACTCAATATTACTTGGTTGATCAACTATGGAGAACTCTTGCCAAACACAAAGATATCTTAGAGCAAGCACTTGTTGAAACAAACGTTCCTAATGATCTGGACATTAATCGATTCCAAGCCATGGTGGCTCATATGAAAATGAGAGAATGAGAGCTCTATTTATAGGAAAAATGGGAAAATGGATGGTCAAGATTGAATAATCTTAACAAGGGCCAGGATTGAAAGTTAATCAATCCATGGTCACAATTCTCACCAATGAAATGGTGACAATTATCAACAAGAGGTTGCTTGAGAGGCAATGAAAGAAGCATTAAATGCTTGAGAAGACATGAAGCTTACCCTAGGAGGTAATGGTTAAGGTTAGGTTAGGGTTATCCATTGGATAAAGCTTTTACCCAAGGGATAAACTCTTGTGCAAGGGTTAAAGGGATAACCAAGGTTAAAGCCATGATTTCTTGATGAGACACTTGGGTTAGATGAGGGTTGAGTTAGAGAGAAAGTCTCCAATCATGCAAGAAGATTGAGTTAACCATTAATGGTTATGTAAGAACTTTAAATGGTTTGGAATACTTTGAGGGTTAACTTGTTGAGGACATATAGCCTTTATTGGTTTTTGAAGACTTTGGAGGCTTTGAGAATTAACTTCTCTTTCTTAGGATTGTGACAATAATCAGGAGACGGATTAGGCTAAATTGGAATGAATTTGTTTACCAGCTCATCAAATGATATGATGGGAGGTGTAATTTTAGAAAACCACTCTATTGTCTATAATCAAATATTTATTTAGGAAAGTGGTCAGATTTATACGTCTACATTTTGCCCCTCTTTGAAGTGACATTTGTTCACATGTTGATTCAAAGAAAATTTGCCAAATATGCTGTCAAAATTATCGATATAATGCTTGTGTGTCGATATGATGCCCCAGATTTGATGAATGATATTAATGATGCCCCCTCGGGAGATGAATCAAGGATTTGGTGAAAAATTGTCAAGTTGATGAGCATTTTTGAATTAATTGCATTTTGAGAATATTGACTACATTGAATGTATGTTATTGATTCATCTCTTGAAAATGATGTTGATAAGATTAAAAATTAAAGTGAGTAAAATACATGCCCCACTTATTAACCTTCTTGATTTTACCCTATAAAAAGGTAAAAAGTGATTTGGATAAATCATTTTCACACTTGCCTCTTTGTGATTGTGACATTTTGAGCTCTGACAACGATGTCGATTTCATACTTGCACCGAAGACCCACCGCCTATGGCCCACGAGTAAGTGGTCAAAATCTCTCTATGTTTTTGATTGATTATGTTCATTTTAATCACGTTTTTCAATTTTGAATTGGATTTTTGTCAGGTTAGCGTGTAGGTTAATTTTTTTAGCACATACGATAGGAGTGTTAGTGCACAAGGTTAACCTAGGTGTTTTAGCATCTGGGGAGCATGTAGTAGTGCAGATGGGGAATAGGATAGTGTATAGGGTGTTTTGGCACATTAGGTCTACATGAGAAGCGCAATGGGTAGGTTGGGTAGCGCATAGGCTAGTTTCACACACAGTGTTAACAGGGTAGTGCTTAGGAGGTTCCAGTTACCATGTCAAACAAAGTTAACATCTACATAGAAGCACAATGGGTAGGTTGGGTAGCGCATAGGATGGTTTCACACATAGGGTTAACAAGGTAGCGCTTAGAAGGTTCCAGTTAATGCGTCGGATAGAGTTAGCATGTAGGGTTGTATTGCTAGTGCATTGTTGAAAAAGACTAGTGCATAGGTGGCAACGTAGCACTTAGGAGCCCTGATTTAGCATGCAGGGTTCAAAGTTGATGAAAAAAGGATTGTGAAGAATGCATTGTGTGTCGAATAGATTAGATAGATGCCATAGATGTTGATATGTACCTATTGATTTTTCGGATATGGTTCCTACGCCAATGTGAGTCTTGCTTTGTGATAATGTCTGATTATGATATGCTGGTGTAGGATAATTTGAGTTTGTTGTTGTCGATGTGAATTGCTTTCGATATGGAGTGCCAAGTTGATTGATTTTTGATTTGGATCCTGATTTTGAGTTTGATATGGATCTTGATGTTGTTGTTTGTGATTTCAGTTTGATTTGATATCCGATATGAGTCTTGATTTGATTTCTGATATGTCTTGATTTGATGCTTGTGATATGGATCTTGATGTTGTTTTTCGATATGAGTTTAATTTGATATCTGGTATGGATCCTGATTTGATGTTTGCGATATGGATCTTGATGTGATTTCTCGATATGGGTCTTTGATTGATTGCTCGATATGGTTCTTTGAATGATGTCTCAATATGGGTCTTTGATTCTTGATATGGGTCTTGATTCTCGATATGGGTCTTTGATTGATTTCTCGATATGGGTCTTTGATTGATTTCTCAATATGGGTCTTTGATTGACTTTTCAATATGGGTCTTTGATTGATTTCTCGATATAGGTCTTGATTGATTTCTCAATATGGGTCTGGATTCTTGATATGGGTCTTTGATTGAGTTCTTGATATGGGTTAGTGAATATGTTTATGATGTGTTCTTGAGATGTTTCACTATTTCAAGTTGATTTTTCTTTGATTTGATATATTGGATGGATTTGGGAACTGATGATGGATACTTGTTGTTTTATAGGCAAAGCTTTGCGTGCTCTAGTATTGAGAGCGGTTTTTGAAGCCATGGACATTGATTCCCTATTTGTCACAGGCTTACAGAGATGTGATCAAGAGATGTGGGTTGTCCTCTTTATTAGACATGCCTTAGTATATCATTAACCGAGGTTTATTGACAACGTTGGCAGAGAGGTGGCACAGTGATATGAACACCTTTCACTTGGCTATGGGCGAGATGATAGTCACACCAGACGACTATTATCGGATTTTGTGGATTCCTATAGTTGGGGCCTTAATACCTTATGAGCAGACAGAGGAGGGTGGGACAGAGGCTCTCTATTGCATCTTCCAGAATGATCAGATTAGTGGGTATGAGATCTCATGGCAGGAGTTTTTGGATTTTGGTTACGCTCTGCTGCCATCGGTATTAGCAGGTTTCATTGGTAGATTTTTGTGTCCTGACCGTAGGTCAAAGAGACTAGCTATGGGATGGGGATTGGTGCTAGAGGACATGGTGACATAGGGATGCAGGTTTGCATGGGGGTCTTGTATGTTGGCCCATCTTTAAAGAGAGCTTCACTAGGTGGTATATCTGGGATATAGTAGTTTATCAGGCGGGGTGACATTGTTACAGGTGTGGGCCTGGGAGCACATTCTTGTGTTGAGACCGCTTGCAGGTAGAGATAGGCTAGTTGCACGAGCTTATGTTTATGGGTATACAGGTGTGGGCAGAGGATGGGCTAGATATTCCCTTTGTATATATGTCAATGTACCTAATCGAGGAGATGCCCTTTATTATTGATTGATTCTTGCATAGTTTCGTTCAGCGACAGTATGGTAGACAATAGGGGATGCCACAGGGAGCTTGTTTATATGCTCGTCGATGACAAGATGTGCCAGAGTGGGGACCCATTTTAGATACAATAGCAGCAGTTGAGGAGTATATGATGCTGGCAAGACAAATCTAGGATTATGGGGCTGGGGTTGAGGATGCTGAAATGACAGGGGAGTTTTCGGTGTACTTCGTGGCACATATATCTGATCTGATAGAGATGCTGCCTGCTTTTGGTGATGATGAGGATGAGAAACCACAGAGGCGGGCGGGGGTCAGATGGAGAGATGAGGAGGGAGAGGAGGTAGGAGAGGGAGGTGGAGATGATGGAGGAGGTGGTGGAGGAGGAGGAGGTAGAGGTGGTTTTGATAGAGGGAGAGGGGGTGAAGATAGGGGAGGTGGTGGAGGAGGTGGTGGATTAGATAGAGGGAGAGGAAGAGATAGAGGAGGTGGTGGATTAGATAGAGGGAGAGGAGGAGATAGATGAGGTAGTATCATTCTTGGTGCTGGCAGGGCTGGTAGGGTAGGCACGGTGCTAGAAACGGTGGGTTGGTATAGAGGATGATAGGTGACTTGCCCAAAGGAGGATATGATGCTCTACCTCCACGGGTACCTCAGACAGGGACAGGTGTGGGTGGGATCACTATACAGGTACCCATTCAGATTAGGGTACCCACCCATCAATAGGATTCATAGATTAGAGTGCTACAGGTTATGGTGCAGGAGTTGTAGGCACATGTGCTAGAGCAACAACGCTAGATTATGCAGGTTATTGTAGAGTGGGATACGAAGAGAGAGCATCGAGGTCAGGTAGAGGATCATACTAATAGTTTGGAGAGAGCAATGGTTGGTGCCTCGATACGGGACATGCTGAGAGAGATACAATACTCAGCCAAGTAGCCTGAGTATTACAGGAATCTATACAAGGAGGTGGTCCCTAGAAGTCATGAAGCTCCTAGTTATGTTGCAGTTGCGTCCACTCGATTTGGCCACAGTCATATGAGGATAAAGAGCAGAGGTGTTACGGGGCCTGCCCAACATGATCCGCTTGGTGGAGATCTAGGTGCTGGGACATCTACTACTAGATTGTCAGCCTCGGGAGATAGTCATACCTGAGAGACCTGTCTCTGTTGTATTTTGATCACTTTGTTGTATTTTGACAGACATGATATCCCTTGTACATTTTGATATATATATATATATATATGGCACTAATTTTCTCTTATCCACATGTGATATGTTATTGATGATGATTGAAAATATGCATTATGTTTTGATATGAGATTGATGCTTAGATAATAATGCTTTTGATTTTAATGATGATGTGAATGTATGATTCAAAATGAGATGAATGAGAATGTGATGATGCATTAGATTGATTACTTTGATTTATAAGATGTATCTTGAAAATGAGATGTATGATAATGATAATGACTAATGCAAGATTAAAATGATATGCAACTAAATGCATGATTAATATAATATGCAACTAAATGATCACTTTAATTTTGTTGTTGTCATTCTTTTTTAGTCACTTGTTTGTGCTCTATTTTGTTTGTCATCTGTTGGGACTCATTAAAATTGAGTCAAGTTTTAGGCCCAATTCAAATTTTTGCTTTGCATTTCCAAATGAGTCAGTTTGAATGGCCTATTTAGAGAGAGGGCAAAGTGGAGCCAGTTGATTTTCAAGGGGTAAGGCTCGGGATTCATCTCCTACACCTTTCATTTGTCCTATGAAGTGATGTGCAACTTTTAGAATTCAGTTTGGATAAGTTTACTAGGTGCCCGTTTCGAGGGGTGAGCTGAAAGTGCATTTTAGGCACAAATGCAGATTTTATTGAGTAGCCTATTTTGAGTGATTACATCTTTTGCCCTGTTGATTGTCATTAATAATTTCAAAATTTATTGAATTGTATGTATAAATGTGAGTCAGCATGCAAAATTTCAAGTCTTCATGAATCCATTTTCTCAGTTTACCAAGCTCGAACTATTTGCAGTTTGAATGTTTTGACAAGTCCTTGTTTCAGCACCTAGTCGAATCCCTGTTTCGCAGTAAAAGTTGCCTCAGTGAGTGTCATCACATAATGCTTGTTCTGGGATATTTTTGGTATAAATGACAAGCTATGTTTCAATTTTCAAGCCTCTGCCAATCCGTTTGATCGGTTTTTAAAAGGGTTCATTTAGCCATCGTTTTCAGTTATCTGTACTTTCAGTGCTATATCAGTTAAAGTAGCCATTTTCATGAGCGCACCATTTGCATCCTATCAGTCTTGAGATTGAATTGAGATTTATAAGTTTTAATATGTACTTCAAGGTACCTATGTTTCAAATTTGAGGGCCTACGGAGGTCGTTTGGTATTTTTGAGAAAGGCATCATGTGTTGCCTGAACATTGACTTCATCAGGTCCGCAGTGTCGACAAAGCCAGTTTGTCACTTTCGCCAATTAATATCTCTTCACTCGAGACTCATCTTAAGAAACCGCTTGCCAGTATTCATCCTTGTATATTAGAGTACATGCCTGTTAGATGGCGAGATCCAAAAAGGTGTTTTGACAGGTTTGAAAATTACGTCGTCGCGATTAAATGTGAAAATGTGGCATAAGTGCCTGAAAGTTGTAAAATGCAGTCTGATGATCCAAAAATGATCTCGATTGTTTCCAGAGGTATGTTTGAGGTCTGTGAAGCATTTCAGAGGTCAGTTGTATGAAAATGATTTTTTTTTTAGTCAGACCCACTTTGGGGCCCGACCTGGCTCGACAGCAATTCACCAATTGGACAGTGAGAGAGAAGAGAAACTCCTATACCAAATGCAGATTGGTATGTGGAAAATTGAAAGGTTTTCAAACTAAATAAAGCTAGAATGTTCTAATGCAAATGCACTTGGCAACTGTGGAGTGGAGTATGGTAAAGTTTTTTAAAACTTCAATAACATGCATATTGGCAGAGTGTGTGGCAATGAATAAAATTATTCTAACTTTCAAACAAATGAAATTGGCTGGGCCTGCGTAGTGTTTGGTGAAGGCCATTATTTTTAAAAAAAAATCAAATTGGTTAGCAGCAGGCAACGTGATCTTGAAAGGGCATTTTAAATTTTGAATCAAATGCAATGGGCATGCATAATGCCAATCTCCTTCCTATCACATGAATGTTGCAAAGGTTGCAGAAACTTTTAAATAAATTGCTATGCAACAACAAGTGTATTTCCAACAAAGTTCTCCATGTGCTAAGGAGTATAAAAGATAGAATTTTCTGCTAATTATCAGAAACTTAAGTCAATGCAAATTGTTGTGTTTATCTAAATCCTCCCATGTATGGTTAATAAAATGGGATATAATTAAATTGAGCAAACGCAACAGTCATAAACCTCTGCATGGGGGTTTTCAGATTGCACCAAATGCAAATTGTGTGGTAAACAACCTGAAATCAAAGGTGTTGCTACAACAGCTTTTATAATTTTTACTTCAAATGTTGTGGGCAGGTTAAAATGCAATCAACCCCGCCTCTGCGTGACATGGAGATTGAAGGAGACGTGAGAGGTAAGATGCAAGTTTTCTCACCATAGACGTGAAGGCAAATGCTCATGTGGTTTTGGCAGAGGCTGAAACTTTATGAAAATGCAATTGGCATGGTGCAAAATTCCCCTCTCTAGTGTGTTAATGAAGAAGCAACAATAGAAGATCTTCCTCAGCATGGCATGTAAGTGTGCATTGAAGTTTTTAAAGAAATTCAAATAGCAAATGAAGGTCAATCCTCCCTTCACGTGGCGTATAAAAGCAACAGACATTTTCAAATAAAAGAAATTGCAACGACAGGTGTAGAGCAATGTCCAAAGGCCTCCATGTTGCATGGTCTAGAAGTGTTTAAACTTCCATGCAAAGACTGTTGGCAAGAGTAAATTCACCCTCCCATGTGGTGTTTGGAGGCCACACAAAGAAAAAAGAACTTAGAACCAATGCAATCAGCCAGTCCTCCCTCTCTGTGGCATTGAAAACTTCATTAAAATCTCCAACAAAATGCACTGGCAGCCATGAAAGTCTCAGACAAAGCTCCAAAATGCAGTCCCAGGCTTAATGTATTATCCCACATTGGCTGGGGAATGAACTTTTTTAATGTTTATAAGCACAAGCACACACTAGTAATATGTCAAAACCTCAAGGCTTTTGATGGACGGTGCCCGTTGGGTGCCCAAGGTAGACCCCACACGTGTGGGTGCGGATCCCAAAGCGACCAAGAAGGCTGACTGGGCAGTGACAGGTGGACCCCATGCAGGCATGGATCCTTAGGTAGATAGGCAAATTTTGTAGAGAAGGAGCAAATTAACCAGTCAGTGAGTTGAGGAGATCTGACGGTATGCATAGATTTGTGAAAGAAAGATGCACGAAGAATACTCTTTGCTAAATGGCGAAAAACATGTGTGAAAAACCAAGGTTAAAGACCCTGCAGGTTCAGATGATCTGACGGCTCGCGTGACTTTGTGAAGGAAAGATGATCGCTCGTTAGCCATCGCGAAATGGCGAAAGCCAGGTGGTGGGTCCAGGTGGAAAGACAGCTCACGGGTCTTGTCCAATGGCACCTAGGTGGCAATGATGTGGCACAGAGGTGGCGCTGAGCTAGACAGACAAGCAAGCACACATGTGGTGGTGATGAGGTGTCAGCTGAGGTGGCACCCAGTGGACCCCATCAACCAATCAGGTACTGACATGTGGCAAAGCATCAGAGCACAAAAGGGCCAAAAATCAAAGTTAAATGCATATTAAACATATAGTTCAGACTATATCGAAAAAATGAAAAATTTAAATGATGTGCACACATGAGGAATTAATTCTCTTAGGGCTCAATTTTTTGCCAAAATATGAAGTATTATATGTTTCCGGAAAGCTCGTGGAGTGAGGAATCCAACTATGTAGTCAATTTTGAAAAAGATTTGATATTTTGGGAGCAATTTGGTCGGGAATGAAATTCAATTAGAAAGAGGGACACATGGCAACATGATATGGAGACTTTCTTTTTTCCCTCTTCTCCTTATTCCCAATTCTTCTCAATTGAACAAGGCACTGGTCTTGTAGGTTTTGGGATGTTTTCAGATATAAATTTTTAAAAGATAAATCTATTTCCCTTTATGTTTAGGGCTGTGTGTTCCATTCTTTCCAAGCTCTATTTCATCTTATTGTTTGTACAGATCTAGCCAATCTATAGTGTTTCCTAACCCGTTGAGCTTGTGAAATGATCTATCTGCTTATAGTTGATGCAGTTGTGTGTTTGTAATTGTTGTATTCAAAGAATCAAAGGGTGTCCCCCCTTAGGTCTAGCAGAACCTAAAGCGCAGGAGGATCAATTAGGGTCCTATGTTATGTTGTCCAAGACCTTATGTGTTTTGTAGACTGAAATTGGCCATTTCATAGAAGGATTGCAGGTGATCTTGGGTTATCACTTTTGGTGAACAATAAAAATGGTGACTCTGCTGGGGACTAAATGAATTGTTAAAGAGTCTCTGGTTAAGAAATTTCTTTCATATAATGTTGAGATTATCCCATCCGAGTCACCACAACAAATATGGCGACCCTGCTGGGGAATTGCTGAATAAGAATTGCCTAATTTCATATCTAGCCAGTCTGTCCATTGTGTATGCACAGAGTTTTGAAATTGAATTTTATGTTAGAAAATATTCCTTGTTTTGGAATTGCAGAATGATATGTGTTTCATGTCATATTTTATGGAGTAACAATGAATGCATGGTTGAAAGTTGTAAGAAGGTCTTTCAGCTGTATGCAAATTTTTCCCCAATTCCTTATTAGGTGGCGACTCTATGGTTCATACCAGTGTTAAATAGCCTGGAAGCATGTTTATTGCAGCAAGATTGAAAGAGAAATAGAAAATTAAATAAGTGTTGAATGGTATCCTGTTGTTCAAAATATCCTCTATACAAGAGGTGGCGACTTTGTGATAAAAGACTGTGCTGAAAGTGAAGTAAATCTTTAGATCTACAAGTTTTATACAACTGCAAACACCTAGGTATTTTTAGATGTTTCAAATGCAAAAGATATTTTTTCTAAAAATTAGAATGTGTAATGTTGTTTTCCCATTTAGTCAACAGCACTAGGCTAGAGGGAAAGAGGAATCACAAAAAATTAATTTGCATATCTGTGATGCTAAAATATCCAGTGTTTATGATCTTCCGTAGTATGCAAATTTAGGAAAAACTTTGTGTCAAGCAATGTTATGAATAGTTTCAGTATGATGATATGTGCTTGAAGTGTTTTATCATTCAACACAAGGTTGCACAATCATTTGTGGGATTAGGAAAAAATGAGCAGTGAAGTTTTTCAGCCTTGTGTATTTCCACATAGGACCATGCCTAGTAAACCATAACAACCATGTAATAGAAAAAGTTTCAGTATGAAGTATTATGCTGCTCTAAACTTTGAAGGTATTTCAGGTTACCCAAATCCCATACCCATAGAAATTAGAAAGTATTTGCCAATTTTCAGTGGGAAGAAATCAGAATCAGCATGTCAACATTTGAAAAGATTTTCAGATTTGATAGGAGAGTTTGAAATTTGCCAAGAAGATGTATGCATGAAATTGTTTGTTCAGTCATTGAAAGATGATGCAAGGGATTGGTTCTCTTTTTTGCTGGTAGATTATATTTCCTCATGGGAAGAATTAGTTTCAGATTTCATAGACCAATTTGATGAAAAGATAAGTGATTATGACTTGCTGAAAGAATTCACTTATATACAAATCAGGGAAGATTTATTGGTACCAACATTTAATATAAAATTTTCACAAGTTTTGTCTAAAATTTCTAGAAAGTATAAACTTGATGATAAAGTATGTCTGGATGTTTATATGAGTGCATTCAATGAGAAGATGGGTTTCTTATTGAGAAACAAAGAACCTAAGACTTTGTATGAAGCTTTTAACACAGCTAGGGACATTGAAAATAATTTGAAATTTGGGATAGCCAAGAGATTTATGTGTGCTGTTGTTCCATGCCAAAGCACCTTCAATGGTGAAATACCATGTGAGACTCAGCAAATCATTCTATGTCTAGGTGCATCAAGCTCTGCAGTTCTAAAAGGTTTTGTTGATGCATGTGTTTCAGATTTAAATGAGAGTCAAGAACCTTTGCTGTTAATGTCGGTTGTCTCTCATAGTAATGACAGAATGATCAGTGGGAAGTGTTGTGAAAATGTTGATATATATATATATATATATATAAGGGATATGTACAATTTGATTTGTATGCTGACAATTACCAAGTGAATGATGCATCTCTCAAGGATAATACTAATGAAAATAATGATGGTGATGACCATCGATCTTTACATGTTGTTGATGTATTTGATGTTGAAATTCCAAGTACAAAGGGATTACCAAGTGTTGTTGTTTGTGTAAGTGAAAATGTGCAATATGATAAAAATCAGAATTGTTTGGTGCGAACAATAGTTGATCCTCACTTAAATATTGATAATATCAATTGTGTTGAGGATGAAGTAAATATATTTTCAGATTTCACTTCAGATTTCACTTTTTCTAATCATGTTGATGATCTTTCTATTTTGAAAGTTATACACAAAGCTAATTCAAAAAATTGTAATGGTACACATGATTGCAATGAAAATATAGCACACATAGATGGACAAAATTTTACGGAATCTCACATGGAACAGCAAAATGCAATGCAAGTTAAGAAGATTGTAGAAGTTAGGAAAGCTCTTGAAGTTGTGGACAAGAAGGTTCAAATGTTGGAGAGCCTTAGAGTTGTTAATGAAAACTTTCTAAAATATAGTGAAGAGGATTCTTCAGAAAAGGACTATGAATTGAATACTTGTAAACTTGATTAACATGTTGATCTAACAGATGGTTTCATGACAGAAAATTTTAGTGAACATGCTGAAAACTCATCTGATGAAGTAAATGGTACTGATGTTCATTTTCATTCTTTGGCTGATGATGAGTGTTCTATTGGTGAAGAAGATCAGTTGTGGCAAGATAAGTATGGTTATCTTGATTTTCAGAATGATGGTCAAAGGATGAAATCTTATGGATGTGAAACATGGAACACTGAGGATTGTTCCAGCCAAGTTTCATTTTCTTCTTTGTTTGATGAAGATGATTATGATGATAATGCGGATGGTATCTTTATCAATTTTACTAATGTTCTATTCAATGCTGATATAGATACGGACCGGTCACTTCAGTGTCATAATGTTCATATGGGGATTCTTCATTTTGTTTCTAACCCTTTGTATGAAAAAATAAATGATCAACCAGATGTTTTAAATGATGAACCAGTCCATAATACTGGTGAAATTCCGAATAGCAATAGCATGGGTTGTAAAAAATTATTTCACGATGAAGACAAGAGGCATGGGTTGTGTGGTGATTACTTAAGACCACAAATGAAAGTGTTTCAGGTTGATGTAAGCTTGAAAGAGAAAGAGTTAGATGAGGATTTTCTTTAGCTAGAGGTATGCATTCTTTTCCATGAATGGGATGTTGAGAATGTGGAGGTTTTGAGTTTGATAAACAAGGATAGTATGGGGTGTGATCAGCATAGTGAAGTGTCACGTCCAGATTGTAACGTGTATGTTCCTTGTTTGCATCAGTTGATTAGTAATGCCCCTCATTCTATGAATTTAAATGATAACAACGTGAGTGCTGATAGGAATTGCAATATTGAGAATGAATGTTTTACTTTTGAAGTTCAGCATGATGATGTCTTTGCAAATGGTAGAATTGATTGGGATAGTGAAGTGTATGGTAGCTTGTGGGAAAGCCTTTATTGCAAATTGTCTCATTTTTTTACTTGTGTTGAAGTAGTGTGTGATTACAAAGTTCAAGATTAGACCAAAGATAAGCACACCAGTTGTTATAGTGATGAGATAAAAGAGGTGGATTATAAAAGTTATGCTCAGCTGTTATTAAAAAGTGCTTTTGTTTGAATCATGGTATCAAGGGATGAAAATCAGATTTTTGACAGAGGTAAATGTTAAGATTGATTGAGCAACTTACGATCAGTTGTAAGAATGTTTGTATCTATTGTATAGTTTCTTTGCTTCAGTTGTGTGGTTTTCAATAAAGTGCCCTGCTATTTGGGTAGAATAAGGAGCCCTGTTTTTGAAAAGAGATGAGAAGAGAAGAGTGATCCGTTTTTGGGTGGTTTGCTTAACCATTGATTCTATGTTCTTGTGTTGATCTTGCAATGTACCATCCCCAATCAAAGCCACTGTTGGGACTCATTAAAATTGAGTCAAGTTTTAGGCCCAATTCAAATTTTTGCTTTGCATTTCCAAATGAGTCTGTTTGAATGGCCTATTTAGAGAGAGGGCAAAGTGGAGCCAATTGATTTTCAAGGGGTAAGGCTCGGGACTCATGTCCTACACCTTTCATTTGGCCTATACAGTGATGTGCAACTTTCAAAATTCAATTTGGATAAGTTTACTAGGTGCCCATTACGAGGGGTGAGCTAAAAGTGCATTTTAGGCACAAATGCAGATTTTATTGAGTAGCCTACTTTGAGCGATTACATCTTTTACCCTATTGATTGTCATTAATAATTTCAAAATAGATTGAATTGTATGTATAAATGTGATTCAACATGCAAAATTTCAAGTCTTCATGAATCCATTTGCTTAGTTTACCAAACTCGAACTGTTTGCAGTTTGAATGTTTTAACAAGTCCCTATTTCAGTGCCTAGTCGGAGCCCTATTTCGTACAAGTGTAAAAGTTGCCTTAGTGAGTTTTATGACATAATGTTTGTTTCAGACTATTGTTGGTATAAATCAAAATCTATGTTTCAATTTTCAAGCCTCTGCCAATACATTTGATCGGTTTTTAAAAGGGTTCATTTAGCCATCATTTTCAGTTATCCATATTTTCAGTGCTATATCAGTTAAACTAGCCATTTTCATGAGCACGCCATTTGCATCTTGTCAGTCTTGTAATCAAACTGAGATTTCTAAGTTTTAATATGTACTTCAAGGTAACTATGTTTCAAATTTGAGGGCCTACGGATGTTGTTTTGTATTTTTGAGAAAGGCATCATGTGTTGCCTGAACATTGACTTCATCAGGTCTGCAGTGTCGACAAAGCCAGTTTGTCATTTTCGCCAATTAATATCTCTTCGCTCGGGACTCATCTTGAGAAACCAATTAGTAGTATTCATCCTTGTATATTAGAGTACACACCTATCAGATGGCAAGATCCAAAAAGGTGTTTTGACAGGTTTGAAAATTACGTCTTCGCGATTAAATGCGAAAATGTGGCGTAAGTGCCTGAAAGTTGTAAAATGTAGTCTGATGATCTGAAAAGGATGCTGAACATTTTTAGAGGTATGTTTGAGGTCCGTGAAGCATTTCAGAGGTCAGTTGTATGAAAACAAAAATATTTTTAGTCGGACCCACTTTGGGGCCCGACCTGGCTCGACTGGAATTCCCTAGTTGGACAGTGAGAGAGAAGAGAAACTCCAATACCAAATGCGAATTGGTATGTGGAAAATTGAAAGGTTTTCAAACTAAATAAAGCTGGCATGTTTTAATGTAAATGCACTTGGCAGCCGTGGAGTGGAGTATGGTAAAGTTTTTTTAAACTTCAATAACATGCATATTGACAGAGTGTGTGGCAATGGATAAAATTAGTCTAACTTTCAAACAAATGAAATTGGCTGGGCCTGCGTAGTATTTCGTGAAGGCCATTATTTAAAAAAAAAAATCAAATTGGTTAGTAGCAGGCAACATGATCTTGAAAGGGCATTTTAAATTTTGAAGCAAATGCAATGGGCATGCATAATGTCAATCTCCTTCCTGTCACGTGAATGTTGCAAAGGTTGCAGAAACTTTTATATAAATTGCTATGAAACAGCAAGTGTATTGCCAGCAAAGCTCTCCATGTGCTAAGGAGTATAAAAGATAGAATTTTCTACTAATTATCAGAAACTTAAGTCAATGCAAATTGTTGTGTTTATCTAAATCCTCCAATGTATGGTTAATAAAATGGGATATAATAAAATTGAGCAAATGCAACAGGCATAAACCTCTGTGTGGGGGTTTTCAGATTGAACAAAATGCAAAGTGTGTGGTAAACAACCTGAAATCAAAGGCGCTGCTATAGCAACATTTATAACTTTTACTTCAAATGTTGTGGGTAGGTTAAAATGCAATCAACCCCCCCTCTGCATGACATGGAGATTGAAGGAGACATGAGAGGTAAGATGCAAGTGTTCTCACCATAGACGTGAAGGAAAATGCTCACGTGGTTTTGACAGAGGTTGAAACTTTATGAAAATGTAATTGGCATGGTCCCAAATTCCCCTCTCTAGCATGGTAATGAAGAAGCAACAGCAGAAGATCTTCCTTAGCATGGCATGTAAGTGTGCATTGAAGTTTTTAAAGAAATTCAAACAGCAAATGAAGGTCGATCCTCCCTTCATGTGGTGTATAAAAGCAACAGACATTTTCAAATAAAGGAAATTGCAACAGCAGGTGTAGAGCAATGTCCAAAGCCCCCCATGTTGCATGGTCTTGAAGTGTTTAAACTTTCATGCAAATACAGTTGGCAAGATTAAATTCGCCCTCCCACGTGGTGTTTGGAGGCCACACAAAGAAAAAAAAACTTAGAACCAATGCAATCTGCCAGTCCTCCCTCTCTATGGTGCTGAAAACTTCATTAAAATCTCCAACAAAATGCACTGGCAGCCATGAAAGTCTCAGACAAAGCTCCAAAATGCAGTCCCAGGCTTAATGTATTATCCTACATTGGCTGGGGAATGAAATTTTTTAATGTTTATAAGAAAAAGAACACACTAGTAATATGTCAAAGCCTCAAGGATTTTGACGGATGGTGCCCATTGGGCGCCCAGGGTAGACCCCACGTGCGTGGGCATGGATCCCAAAGTAATCGAGAAGACTGACTGGGCAGTGACATGTGGACCCCACGCAGGGACGGATCCCGAGGCAGATAGGCGAATTTTGCAGAGAAGGAGCAGATTAACCAGTGAGTAGGTTGAGGAGATCTGACAGTGCACATGGATTCACGAAAGAAAGATGCACGAAGAATACTCTTTGCGAAATGGCGAAAAACATGTGCGAAAAACCAAGGTTAAAGATCAGATGATCCGACAGCTCACGTGACTTTGTGAAGGAAAGATGATCGCTCGTTAGCCACCATGAAATAGCGAAAGCCAGGTGGCTAGTCTAGGTGGAAAGACAGCTCGTGGGTCTTGTCCAGTGATGCCTAGGTGGCGATGGTGTGGCGCAGAGGTGGGGCTGAGGTGGACAGACAAGCAAGCGCACATGTGGTGGTGATGAGGTGTCAGTTGAGGTGGCACCCAGTGGACCCCATTTACCAATTAGGTATCGACATGTGGCAAAGCATCAGAGCATAAAAGGGCCAAAAATCAAAGCTAAATGCATATTAAACATATAGTTCAGACTATATCAGAAAAATGAAAAATTTAAATGTTGTGCACACATGAGGAATTAAATCTCTTAGGGCTCAACTTTTTGCCAAAATATGAAGTATTATATGTTTCCAGAAAGCTCTCGGAGTGAGAAATCCAGCTATGTAGTCAATGTTGACAAAGATCAAATGTTTTGGGAGCTGTTTTGTCGGGAATGAAATTTAGTTAGAAAGAGGGACACATGGCAGCATGATATGGAGACTTTCTTTTTTCCCTCTTCTTATTCCCCATTCTTCTCAGTTGTAAGGGTTCCAGAATTCTAGGAGAAATGCTCCTGTTTTCATGGCTTCAATTTTCTGAAATTTCTTGACCCAGATATGTAAAGCTCTATGGTTTGTTTCAGGGTATAGAGGTTGCAGTGTAGTGTTGTAAATGTGGTTTTAGTTGCAGGTCTTACTTGTATTAGGCATGAGTAAATTCCACACAGTATTGTCTCTAGGTATGTATTTCATTATCATAAATTGAATCCTTAAGGAGGATGAAATTTGTCAATTTCAAGGAGATTGTGGTGGCTGTTTATAGGTATCCTTCAGTGAAGGTTTTAAATTCTGTAGTCAGTCATAAATGATGAAATATGTACCCAGATCTGCTAAATTTATGAATGAATCAAATAGTGCATTAATATAAGGTATTGATGCATGAGTATCTTGTTTAAGGAAAACAAATTTGCACAAATGATTTATATTTGTAGTTCTGTGTGTGACTTTGCTGCCCAATGAACAAGGCACTGGTCTTGCAGGTTTTGGGATGTTTTCAGATATAAATTTTTTAAAGATAAATCTATTTCCCTTTATGTTTAGGACTGTGTGTTCCATTCTTTCCAAGCTCTATTTCATCTTATTGTTTGTACAGATCTAGCCAATCTATAGTGTTTCCTAACCTATTGAGCTTGTGAAATGATCTATCTGCTTATAGTTGATGCAGTTGTGTGTTTGTAATTGTTGTATTCAAAGCATCAAAGGGTGTCCCCCCTTAGGTCTAGCAGAACCTGAAGTGTAGGAGGATCAATTAGGGTCCTATGTTATGTTTTCCAAGCCCTGATGTGTTTTGTAGACTGAAATTGGCCATTTCATAGAAGGATTGCAGGTGATCTTGGGTTATCACTTTTGGTGAACAACAGAAATGGTGACTCTACTGGGGACTAAATGAATTGTTAAAGAGTCTCTAGTTAAGAAATTTGTTTCTGTAAAGCGGAAAATCGAACCCTGGGTGTTCCCCTCCACTCCAAGGAGAGAGAAAGGAGGGTCACTAGGGTTGACGGTTTTTACTCAGGAGAGACTTTACATTCAAAATAGGGGTTGAAACTCACAAGGTCCAATCCCACACAATGCAAGATTGAATTCTAAATGAGTTTCAAGGGTTGAGATAGCAAGGATACCCTCTTTTGTAAAGAATGTAGATAGAATGATTGAACTAGGAATGTATGTAAAAGCAAGAAAGATTCGCTTGTAAATGGAGATAGGGATATGGGATGAAGCTGGGGACCTAAAATTAGCAGTAAAATGTCGAGACGATGCTGTTCTACAAATTTGAGTGAAAGTTGACAGGACGATGGCGCGCGGAGTGCACACGGTCCTCCGAAAAATCCGCGAAACGAAGGGGGATCTGTTCGTCTCTGCACAAGGATTCCAGATCTTCAATTACAGTCACGTACCTGCAACCTACACACAGAAAAGAGAGGACAATTGGGGGGTTAGAGATTAGGGGTTTACCTTTAGGTCAAACCCCAGTTTTGGAAGTAACCAAGAAATGAGAATGCTGTAAATGTAAATATTTGTAATGTAAACAAGTACTAATACCTTGTTGTAAGAATGTTTGTATTCTTACATGCGAAGGTGTAATGATGTTGTATGTTGTATGTTGTAAGTGATCTCCTCTTCAATGGCTGAATCCTTGTCTTTGAATGCAACACCTAGCCTTGAATGGAGATTTAGAATGCTCAATTGCTTGAAGGAATGCTTGAATGCTTGAATGTTTAAATGTTTGAATATCGCTTCCGCCTTTTACCCACATATTTTTTTCTTCTCTTTTTTTGGAAGAGGAAATGTAGTTTATATACTTGTCAATTAGGGTTGAGAGACTGATTTTTCCGACCTTAGGCCAACCTAGGAAAATTATTTTCCAATTTGCAAACTTAAAGACCCGATGCCCAACAAGAGACCGGGCCCAAAATAGGGCCAGGGACCAGGGTGCTGGGCGCCATGGTCCCACGTCCCAGGACAGCAGGGTGCAAGGAAGGATCAGGCCAAGGTGCAAAAAGATGCAGTTTTTGGTGTCATAAATAGGTTTCGGGGTCTCCATTCAGGTTCAACGTTGTGTTGCCATCGTGAAGACCCAAATGCAGTCGAAATTGCAAGTGTCACAATTTTAGGACGCTACATTTAGCCCCCACTTTAGCGGGAGTATAAGCATATGCCCATACTTCTGGTAAAGTACAAGGAAACACCATTGAAAGACTTTCACCACGTCAAGGAGGCAAGATACACCAAGCCCCCAGTGGACTAAGGATCTTACGACTTCGATTAACAAAGTAAAAGGGAAGATCATGAGGGAGAACCATGACTGTCAGTAGTAAGGGTCGCTCACTATGAGTCATGCAAGAAAGATATCAAAAATTTTCAAGGCAAAGCTAAATTTGTCAGGAAATTTTCAAGTATCTTGAAGAGATATGAACGGGGTTATGCCCCCCTACGTTAAAGCGATTGCACACGCCTCACCGGGGGTGATTGCTTTAAGGTAGTGATACATATAGGAAATGAGAAGGGAAAGGAGCACGCTATCACAAGGATTTAGCCCCCAAGTGTGAGATAAACCCAAGTATAATAGACACAAAGCACAAGGTGACTTCGCTTTCCTTGGGGTCAGTAAGCTATATGATAATTCATGTATATCATATGTATGTATGCATAATTGTTCTTCATTCCCCAATCAAGAAAGGTCACCTAGAAGAAGGGAACACATGTGTCTTTTGAGTCAACATGAGAGAGACCAAAAGAGATCTCAATGCTTTGCATCGTCCTCAAGTAGACAACACTAAGGACAACAAATAGAAGAATGAGAATAACACATAGAAGAAGTAACAAAAGAGATCAAGAGAGAAGGAGCGAGTCTGCTATGCTAATGAAACTAGTCTAGCACGTCATCTACCCCCCAATCTTGCTGATCAATATTTCGGGAAGGTAGGAAACATGCTAGAGGAGGAACATCCAACACAGTAGATGGAGCTATCATAAGATCCAAACAAGGGCTATGTTCATGTTCCACGCCACGTTGTTCTTGTCTAGGAGCTAGGATAAGTGCTTTAGAAAATTCGTTAGATAAATGGTTATCAACATCAACATATTCATATTCACTATCAGAAGCAAGAAGAGTAACATTTTCATCATGAATAAAATTTTCATCTATATCATCATCAAGATTTATAAAAATAGGATCTTTAACTCACATAGGATCAAGACCATCATGCATCTTATGTTTAGGAGATTTTGGCTCAATTTTCAGCTGAGGAGAAAATGGAATAATACTAGCTGAAGGTGTTTTTGGGGATTGCAAAGTTCGAGAAGCAGCTGCCTGAGCTCTAAGACAACGCTTTCATCGGCGTTCACGCACAGAAAGATTTCGTTTAGTCTTAGTAGGAAGTTGAGAAGATTGAGGAGGAGGAATGTTCTCATCCTTATCACTTGGGTGTTTGGGTTGTGGTCTCTTAGGTTGAATAATAGGAGAAGAGGAAGGAGGAGGAACTGCTCCATATAAAGGAGGAATATTTGGCTTAGGAAGGAGACCAATTCCATCATGACGAGGAGGTATAGGTCTACCTTTAGGAAGTTTATTAGACATAGACATAGTCACATCCATAGGGCTGGGTTGGGAATCTTCTTGAGGAAAGACATTAGTTTTATCTTTCAAAGGAAGAACTTCCTTCTCAAGAATGATAGGAATATCAAGTTTGGGTGTTCTAGATTCACTTAGAGATAGGATCATATCTTTTTTCAACTTTTGATAAGATTTGAAAAGATGATCACTTTGTGGTGGAAGAGATTGGAATTGTTTAGGCCAAAAATAATCAATAGGAATGCTAGAAGTTCTTTCAGCTGGTTTAAAGAGACTATGATTGACAGTAACAACTTCACCATTATGGGGAAATTTCAAACACTTGTGAATAGGAGAAGCAATAGCTTTCATGGAAGATAGCCAAGGATAGCCTAGCTTCACATGAAATTGTTCGGATGATGGAATGATAGCAAAGCTCACATCAAGGGCTTTGTTATGGACCTCAATAGGTAATGTAATAGAACCAATTGCAGGAGAAGAACATGCATCAAATAGTTTCACAACCACATTTGTTTTGTCATAGATTACTTGATTCAATTGCAAAGTAAAAAGAAATTCTTCAGTAATGACGTTAACCATGCAAGAAGGATCAACAAGCACTCCATGACAAGGTGTATTCTTGACTTTTGCAACTTTATATAAAGGACCATCAGGTGACCTGATAGTTTCACTGGAATCAAATGTGATGGAAGGTTCCATAGGGATTTTCTGCTACTCTACAAAGTTAATCACATTCGGAGTCATAGACACAAGACTATCAGGTGAGAAAGAGGAATCATTAGCCTCAATCACATTAGAGGTATGAGAAGGTAATGGATCAGTAAAAATCTTAAGATTTTGGTTAGGAGGAGCTACAGATGTGTTGCCTTTATCATTCATACTGGAAACAGAGATAGTATTATTATCAATCAAATCTTGAATTTTCCCCTTTAAAGCAAAACATTTTTCAGTATCATGCCCAGGTTGACGATGAAATTGACAAAAAGATTTGTTATCAAAATAGGGTGAATTAATCTTTGTAGGATCTATTTGCTTTATAGGAGGGAGAGTAAGCACATTTTGTTCCAATAACTTATTCATAATACTATGCAATGATTCATTCAAAGGAGTAAACTTTCTTTCTTTCTTGAAAAACTTAGAAATAGGAGGCAAACCTGATGCTGCATTCACATTGTTGTTGATGATGTTTTCATTGAACTTAATGGACTCTCTATTTGGTTTAAACTTCCCAAATGGTTGTTGACTACTATCACCCTTATCACTCAGAGCCATAGGATTTGCTTGTTCCATTTGACTCACAGTCAGTTGATAATTGTGAAGAGTTGCGCACAACTATTGGAAAGAAGTAAACTCAAAAATAAGAAGTTTTTCTCTAATATCTTTTTGTAAATTAGAAATAAAGATTCTTTGAATATCATTGTCAGGTACTGGAAAAGAAATTTGAGCACACAAATGCTTATATCTACCAATGAAATCAGTCACTTTTTCTTTAACACCTTGTTTACAATGCATTAAATCAATCAAAGTAACTTTAGGACTTATATTGTTTTGAAATTGTTGAATAAAAGCATTTGCAAGTTGTTCGAAAGAAGTAATAGAATAGGAAGGCAATGAGCAATACCATTGTATAGCCTTATCTCTTAATGTTCTAGTAAACAATTTTGCAAGCAACCTTTGGTCATAAGCAAAATCGGTACATATTGTTTGAAAAGTCTTAACATGTGTTAGAGGATCACCTTTACCATTATAAAGCTCCAATTGCGGGATTTCAACATGCTTAGGGGGGATAGCTCAAACAATGTCAAGAGAAAGTGGGCTCGCAACATCAAATGTGGGCACATTAAACTTAGATTGATTCATAGAGGCAATTTGTTGCTGTAGAGAAGAGATAGTTTGTGCAAGATTATTAATGGTCACTTCAGTCGAAGAGTTCATATTAGACGTGTTAGATTGTGATGGAGGTATTATGTTATTGAAAGAAGGTATCGATTGAGAGTAAGGTGGCGGGACACTATGATAGTTAGTCATAGGAGATGATTGGAAAGGAGGAACACTACAAGGAGGAATGGAATGATTAAACGAATTTCCCCCTTGCGTCATGTTCATTTGTGGAGATGTAATAGGGACATTCATTGAAGGAAGAGGGTTGATTGAAGAAGAAGGATTGCCCCCATGATTGGTGATCATAGGCGGAATGTCTTGTATTGAAGTAGTCATTATGTTTGATGTAAAAGTAGGTATACTAGCAATAGAAGTTGTCAAAGGAATAGAATGATTGACTTGAGTAGGAGGTTGTGTATAACCCAAAGTTTCGGCACAACTCTTCATAGGCATCACATTTGAATCCACAATGTGTGCAATACCACGCAAAATATCAATTCCATTCTTATCACTTTGAACCATACATTTTAGACCCTCAATTAAGGAAAGAGCTTGACTATCGGGGTATTCTTGAGACATCCATTGTCGAAAATCATCAAATTGGTTATCCAATTTTGAAAGTTGTTCTACAGAAACCTCATGGAGAGCTTCTTCATCATTAAGAGGATTAGAGGAATTACCCGTGTCCTCATTAAAAAGGCCATTCAAATTAGGTTCCATCTCCTCGGTAATTAAACCTTGGAAAGACTTAATTTTAAGGCTTCATCTAACGAGAATAGTGTAAGTAGGGCTTATTGTTGTAAAAGTCATGCACTAAAGAGAGAGAGAAGATTTTGAATTTTAGAGGTAACGAATTCAATAAAATCAGCCAATCTCCTAGATTTAAGTTGTTAAATACAATCAGGACAATCTCCTGAAATTTTGGGAAAAAAATCAGGGACCGTGGTGAATGGAGTGCACACGGTCCTCGCAACTTTTTTTGAAATTTTCAAGGATAAAAGTTATGATGATTTTAAAGCTAATCTGAAAAAATTGAGTGATTTTACAATCTGTAGATAGGCCAAATTAAAGTTGCAATCTCAAAATTGAACCCTACCAAGATTGTTGAAAAATGCAGAATTTGAATTTTGAAAAAGAGAGAGAAACTGAAATTTTGAATTTTATGATTTTAGAGGGAATACTAAAAGCAATGCAGGCTTTGAAATTTAAAAGTTGACTCAATTTCATGCAAAATTCACTTTTGAAAGCGGAAATCAAAGTTGTTACAATTAAACATTTAATTTTAAAAGTCATAAACTGCAAAAATTTGAATAAGGCACTGAAATTTCGAATGAATGCCAACACACTTTTCAGATTGAGGATAGTAAGACACACAATTTTAGCACAAATTTCAACTTCAACAATTTTTGAATGATTATAAGCCTTAACACAAGCAATCACTAGACCAACTTTGACTTTAATTTTGAAAGTGTTAGAATTGATGAAATCAGCCAAGATTTTGGATCTTAGTAGAAAAATACAGTAAGATCTAGCTCCCGAAATTTCGGAAAAAATGTCAGGGACGATGGTGCTCGGGGTGCACACAGTCCTCGCAACTTTTTTCAAAATTTTCAAGGATGAGAGATATTATGATTTTGTTGCGGAATCCAAAGTTACAGCCGATTTGGAGGTGTTTTGATCAGTGAAATTATCAGTCAAAGGTTGAATCAAGAGGGTTTTAAAAATTAGGGTTTTGACACTTAACCACTTAATTTTCAGAATTAAAGCACAAATATGATTTGACAATTTGCAATAGAAGGGTAGATCTGAAATAAGCATTAACAATTAAACATTTCACAAGCTCAATTACTAAAAAGAAAATTTAGGGTTTTTATGCAATTAACCTCTAAAATTTGCAAACGATCAAACATGGAAATGTAATTAAGGAAGCCAATTTTTTCAGATCTAACCATGAATAATCAGAATTAGGATGTTCACGTCAGTTTCACCAAAATGTAAAGTGGAAAATTGAACCCCAGGTGTTCCCCCCCACTCCAAGGAGAGAGAAAGGAGGGTCACTAGGGTTGACGGTTTTCACTTAGGAGAGACTTTACATTCAAAAGAGGGGTTGAAACTCACAAGGTCCAATCCCACACAATGCAAGATTGAATTCTAAATGAGTTTCAAGGGTTGAGATAGCAAGGATACCCTCTTTTGTAAAGAATGTAGATAGAATGATTGAACTAGGAATGTATGTAAAAGTAAGAAAGATTCGCTTGTAAATAAAGATAGGGATACGGGATGAAGGTGCGGACCTGAAATTAGTATTAAAATGTCGAGACAATGCTGTTTTGCAAATTTGAGCGAAAGTTGACGGGAAGATGGCGCCCGGAGTGCACACGGTCCTTCAAAAAATCCGCGAAACGAAGGGGGATTTGTTCGTCTCTGCACAAGGATTCCAGATCTTCAATTATAGCCACGTACCTGCAACCTACACATAGAAAAGAGAGGACGATTGGGGGGTTAGGGATTAGGGGTTTGCCTTTAGGTCAAACCCCAGTTTTGGAATTAACCAAGAAATGAGAATGCTGTAAATGTAAATGTTTGTAATGTAAACAAGTACTGATACCTTGTTGTAAGAATGTTTGTATTCTTACATGCGAAGGTGTAATGATGTTGTATGTTGTATGTTGTAAGTGATCTCCTCTTCAATGGTTGAATCCTTGTCTTTGAATGCAACATCTAGCCTTGAATGGAGATTTAGAATGCTCAATTGCTTGAAGGAATGCTTGAATGCTTGAATGTTTGAATGTTTGAATATCGCTTCCACCTTTTACCCACATATGTTTTTCTTCTCTTTTTTTGGAAGAGGAAATGTAGTTTATATACTTGTCAATTAGGCTTGAGAGACTGATTTTTCCGACCTTAGGTTGACCTAGGAAAATTATTTTCCAATTTGCAAACTTAAAGACCTGATGCCCAACAAGAGACCGGGCCCAAAATAGGGCCAGGGACCAGGGCGCTGGGCACCATGGTCCCGGGGGACCAGGGTGCTGGGCGCCATGGTCCTGGGGGACCAGGGTGTTGGGCGCCATGGTCCTGAAGGACCAGGGAGCAGGGCGCCATGGTCCCACCTCCCGGGACAGCAGGGTGCAAGGAAGGATCAGGCCAAGGTGCAAAAAGATGTAGTTTTTGGTGTCGTAAACAAGTTTCGGGGTCTCCATTCAGGTTCAATGTTGCGTCGCCATCATGAAGACCCAAATGCAGTCGAAATTGCAAGTGTCATAATTTTAGGACGCTACAGTTTCAAATAAGTTTGAGATTATCCCATCCGAGTCACCACAACAAAAATGATGACTCTACTGGGGAATTGCTAAATAAGAATTGCCTAATTTCATATCCAGCCAGTCTATCCATTGTGTATGCATAGAGTTTTGAAATTGAATTTTATGTTAGAAAATATTCCTTATTTTGGATCTGCAGAATGATATGTGTTTCATGTCATATTTTATGAAGGATTAATAGTGAATGCATGGTTGAAATTTGTAAGAAGGTCTTTCAGCTGTATGCAAATTTTTCCCCAATTCCTTATTGGGTGGCGACTCTATGGTTCATACCAGTGTTAAATAGCCTGGAAGAGTGTTTATTGGAGCAAGATTGAAAGAGAAACAGAGAATTAAATAAGTTTGGAATGGTATCCTGTTGTTCAAAATATCCTCTATGCAAGAGGTGGTGACTTTGTGATAAAAGACCGTGTTGAAAGTGAAGTAAATCTTTAGATCTACAAGTTTTATACAACTGCAAACACCCATGTATTTTTAGAGGTTTCTATATATGGTGAAAATGGATAACAATAATAACAATATTGAAAGGCTAAATAGATTCAACCATAAAAACCTAGCCTAACAACAACAAAGATCCACCATAACATATGAAGATTACCTAAGACAATGCAAATCATACGAAATCACAAAGATTATACCTTCACATGTCCAATAGGGTTTTGATCTCCATTCTTCCTATCTCCATTGATCTTGCTTGATATATTTGCTCTCATATTTTATATGCACAAGAGCTCAACAAAGAACGGAATGTGGTTGCAAGTAGGATCGTAGTGTAGTCAAGTGCATAAAAGATGATTAGCATGAATGATTAGGATCATTGATTAGGGTTTGATAATGAAGGAAGCATCTCCTTATATAGAAGACACTATATGAAATGGAGGGATAAGATTGAGAGGTGTAAAAGGAGGTCGGCTATGATTAGAGGGTAGGTAAAAGAAATAATAAAATAATGAAAGGGGTAGGTAGTGTATGAATTAAGAGATGAATGACATGTGTCATGGGTAAAAAAGGCTAATGAATTAATTAAATAAATAAAGATTTATTTAATTAATAGAAGAAGTAGGATAATTAAATAAATAAGAATATTTATTTAATTTAGGAAAAAGATAATTTAAATAAATAAATGTATTTATTTAAATGAGAAATAAGGCTAGAAGAGGATAAATGAATTAATTAAATAAATAAAGATTTATTTAATTAATAGAAGAATTAGGCTTAGATAATTAAATAAATAAAATATTTATTTAATTAGACATGACAATTTTGGGTGTCTACATTTTGCCCCTCTTTGAGACAATGCGACTTGTCGCGTTGTTTCAAAGAAGATAAGATGAACTGATACAGAGTTGTCCCAAAATGGGAATGATATGCCCCCTCGAGAGATTGGATGAAAATTTATGAAAAGATTGCAGACAATCTCTCGATAAGAAAGAAAGGCTAGAATGGATTGACCAGATAAAGTGACAAAGTCACGGGATAATGAAGACTGACTCGAAAAATGAAGGCGAGGGCTAGGGTAGTCTATAAGATAGACCACGGGGGAAAATACATCCTCATTGTCATCTACACATCCACGAGAGCAAAGTGCAGAGAGAGAAAAGAGAAGCAACAGTTAGCAGCGATGGCCTTCATTCATAGATTCGACCGCGTTCGTCGATTCCAGAGGCCAGCAGAGGCAGGAGAGCCGGTAAGTACCACCAAACCTCCTCGTACTTTGATGCATTTATTGTTGTCATTAATGCATGCTAGGTAATGTAATAAATGCGCTTAGACTAGGGTCCAAAAAGTGTCAAAAAACATCCAGGCACGTCTGCATTGGTGCCAGGCGCGTCTATGTTCGCTAGGCACGTCTGTGTTTATGCCAGGCGCGTCTCTATCTGGACCCGCGTCTGCATCAATTGCGGCCGCGTCTATGATGGACAGGCACATTTGTGCCAAGAAGGCACGTCTGTGTCTCCCAGGCGCGTCTGTGCAGAGCATAGGCACGTTTGTGTCAAGAAGGCGCATCTGTGTTTTTCAGGCACATCTATGCAGTCTTTGAGTGCATTTATGTCATGTAAGCACGTTTGTGTTTGAAAAGTATGAATTTGCATCTTCTAGGTCAAATCGGCAGTTCTGTGATGAACATATGCTGTCGATTGGATAAGCTGCTGAGGGGATACACTCAAACAGGTCCTCTAGGAAGACTAGGATAGATCAAGGCACTTTGTGATGAACAGTGAGTACCAAGATAGAGTACTTTGTGATGAACAGGGAGTACTGAAATATGAGCAGCACTTTGTGATGAACAGGGAGTGCAAATGTGAGTAACACTTTGTGATGAACAGTGAGTGTCACACACATAGTACTTTGTGATGAACAGGGAGTACCACTAGGATAAATAGCAACACTTTGTGATGAACAGTGAGCGTCACTAGGGTAGAAGCAACACTTTGTGATGAACAGTGAGTGTCACTAGGACTGACATGATTGATTTGTTTGACTGCAGGAGTACTTGCCAATGTTGGAGTCATGGGAGAGATTCCTGTCGACGCACAGATTGCGACCTGAGCTGACCTTCGAGGACCGAGTGGCTATTGAGGCTATGGGTCTGAGACATATTCTGTATGTGCCTGAGTTTTGGGTGAACATAGGATTGCTGACTGCATTGGCAGAGAGGTGGCACTCCGAGACATGTACATTTCATTTGCCGATGGGTAAGATGACAGTCACCCTGGAGGATGTATACAGGATTATGCAGATACCGATTGATGGGGAGCTGATTCCGTATGATCGAGACGGAGACAGGGATGCCCTTAGATGAGTGTTCTAGGATCCGGTATTGGAGATGAGGTTGGGACATGTGGCATGGGCTACCATGACATGGACAAGAATAGCACTACCAACAGTGTTGGCAGGAGTTATCAGTGGGTTCCTCTATCCGAACAGGGCGACACGATGGGTGGCTGCAGAGGACATGGGGGCCAGGAGAGATGATCTTGGGGTGGGTCCTTCTAGGGCTCAGACTCCATCAAGGCCAGCCGGCTCTGAGGGAGGGAGTTCATCATAGCCGTAGAGGGCTCCCTATGTATCAGTATTGTACCATTTTTGTATGATGATGTAGACACCTGCGGGTGATTGTAGCCATATGATTTTGACATCATTGTATCATGACACTTTATATATATATATGAGATGATTCGTCTTTGTGGCAGCTATATGCATGTGTACCTATGTGATGAGATGTTCTTATGTGATGCTTATGATATGGATGCAAATATGTATATGATGCAATGCAATATTTTTTTTTTTGTTTGTTTATGTTTTATATGTGTATGCATGATGCAAATGTGAATGTAAGTAATGCAGATGAATATGATAATGCAAATGTAAATTGTGCTAACAGGTGTTGTGTGCAGGATGTGATGCAGTTGTGATATCTATATGTATGTATGAAATGCTTGTATGTGGTAATGTAGATGCAGCTACATGAAATGCAAATGTTTTTGGTGTGTCATTATACTCAGTCATGTGATAGCAGGCTACGTGGACTCGAGAAGGATGATGGAAGTCAATCAAGAAAGGGGGGATGAAAAACAGAAGATATGAAAGTGAAAGAGCTTCTTGTGCGTTATCATCATTGAGTTTTATTATGGCAAAATAGGTTATGACAATCGAGGCATATGTTCGACCTAGAAAGTCATTGTACCTATTTGCATGGAGATAAGACAGTCACAAACAAGGAATGCCCCAATTCATATTAGACTCACAGTGTCCTCATATCCTTGGACAAGTCATAGCATTACTAAGAGACAATCCACAGACAGAAAATACAAATAGGTGACGATACCCCATCCTCGCCTTTCTAGTCAAAGACATCCTGGAGATAGAATCTCTAGTCAAAGACATCCTGGAAAAGCTAAAAGACATGTCACCAGAAAGATAAAATCAAAAGAAAACCAAGATTCGACACCAACACCCACTGTAGTCCTCAAGTTTAGTGTCTCTTGTCACCTGTATAAGTCTTATTTGATTGTGGTCACAATGTTTACTTTCACAGAAAGGATAGATAGCACTGAACCATAATGTTGTCTGAGTCTGTTGAAAGATTTGATTTGTTGAAGCCCATTGTTTTTGCTGTCTCATTTGAAATTGACTGAATCCATGAAACTGATACTTTATTGCGGAGAAGACGAAACTTTATTGCAGATCTGTGATGCAAATGTTGCTTTATTGCGGATTGTGTGCGGACAGACTGAAGGAAGCTGGAAGAAACTATACTCCTCGAAACATGTGATGTTCTCAGTTCCACACCCATCACTAGACATAGGATTTGCCTTAGCCACAGATAGGGTCTGATTTATTATGGATGGAAAGGGAGGTGAAAAGGGAGGTTTATTATGAATGGTTAACCAATCTTGGGTAGATCAATAACAAGCCATGATGGGAATGGGTAAGTTTATTATGAACGAATAGGTTGTGAGTGTGTGCAAAGTGAAATGATGAAAGAGAATCCTGAAGGAGGGAGGAGCAATGTCTCTACGCATGGCACTGGTGACCCAGTTTTCACCATGGTACTTGCCCAGGGCGCCACTGAAGTGGTTTTCACCGTTGGACAAAATTATTTCTCTTTACTTTTTTCGATTTTTCAATGTTTTTTGTGTCACAAGGCACCTATTTGCCAGGTTTTCACCAAGTAACAATTTTTTTGTTTTATAATTTTTTTTGTATTTTTGAAATTTTTGATTTTTTTGTATATTAAAATTTTTTTTTGATTTTTTTTTTGGTATTTTTTTTGTATTTTTGAATTAGGATATTCTGAAGAGCTATGTGTAAAACCTACGAAGGTGCATGTTGTTGATAGGATCCTCCAAAGGTTCACCTTCTATAGTTGAGAGCTGATATGCCCCAGATCCATATGCTACTATAATGATGTAAGGACCAAGCCAATTTGGTTCGAACTTGCCCTTCTCTTTGTCTTGCTGATTTTTAGGATTTTCTCTAAAAACTAAGTCACCTACCTCAAATGTGTGAGGCTTGACTTTATGATTGTAGCTGCATCATTCCTTGACTGAATGATGTGTAGCTTGAGTGACTATCTTCCTTGATAAGGGAACTGAGATAGAATTCCTAGCGTGTGGACTGCACAAGCCCATATGCGTGTCACCTGCAGAAGTTTGGGCATCCCTAATAACAAAGTCCTTCAAGGAAGCTCCATTAAAGGTCCATGATGTATCACCAGAAGGGAAAGGATGTGCGGAACAAGTGAATGAGTGATGAAGGCTTATGATTGTGAAAAGAAGTGAAAGTAGGATAGCATGATGGAGACTTAGGATCAACAAGTATGCTTTTTGACTTGCAATTGTAGAAATTTTGCCCCCAGTTATTTTGATATTAGGGGAGATCAACTCTTGTTCATTTTGCTTCATAGGATTTTTATCCTTGACTTCGATTTTTGTAGAGTCCAATAGCTTTTGATTTTGATTTGGACTAAAGGACTTTTCTTTATTTTTGACTTTTAGATTTTTCCTTTCAAAGTTTGATTTTTGATCCCCAATGAGTAAGGGCTTTTGCAATTCTTGTTGATCCAAGTCTAGAAGTGGAGTGGAAATGGAATGAGTGGATGAAATGGTAAATCTATGTGAGTTCTCAAGAGGACTGGCAATACACTCAATAGATTCTTTGTTGGAACCACTCTTAGGACTATTGATATCAAGAGATGCTTGCACCACTAGAGGAGATTTGCATTCAAACTTAGTAGCCACAACACTAGGTGGTTCACACCCAATTCCTTGGCATTGCAAATTTCTTGTAGATTGTTCCTATTGACAAAATGTGTTAGGAGATAGTGGGAGTTGATCAACATGAAAGATATACTCACCACATCCCATGTCTTTAAGCTTGAAATTTTCTTTTAGCTTTGTTTGCTTTGATGTTGAAGCTTTTAATGATTCCGGATCCACATATACTGATGAAGGAATAGCTTCTCGATTGACTGGGATTGTTATTTCTAATCTAGGTCACAGATTGTTGCAATATATGAATGGATTTGGGCCAGCTTTGACAGTCACTTCAACTCCATTGTGTGGAAACTTGATACATCGATGATATGTAGATGGGACTACCCTCATTTCATGAATCCAAGGACGTCCTAGCAATATGTTGTATGTGAGATCCAGATCAAGTACTTGACAAACCACATCCTTTGTAACTGGCCCAACTCTGAGAGGTAAGGTGACTGTGCCCTTGGATGAACGCTCTTCATCATCATATGCCTTGATGGTGATTTTGTTTGTAGAATTCAGAGCTTTATCAGAATATCCAAATTGTTTAATTGTGCTCAATGTACAAATGTTTAGACCTGCAACTCCATCTATCAGGACTCTTTTTATTCGATGTTTGTGTATGAAGGCTTCAATGTGTAATGGTGCATTATGTGGCTGACTTATGGAAGTGTCATCGGCTTCTGTGAATGTAAGTGAATGTGGAACGGAAAAGTATCCCACCATGGCTTGAAACTGGTCCATGTTCAAATCAGTAGGAATAGCAGTATCTCTCAAGATTTTGTCAAGAATGGCTTTATGTGCGGGAGATATGCGTAATAGCTCAAGGATTGAAATGAGCGTGGGTGTCTTCCCTAACTGTTCTACAAGGTCATACTCAAGTTTGGTTGATGAAGAAGTGGTGTTTTTGGTTGGAGCACCTTGCAAAGTGATTTTACCTTGGTGGGTTGTAACATGACATTCAGAGGTAGGTTCGGAAGAAGATCCAACACCTTTTAGGACAATCCTAGGTCTCTGGGTAGAATTCTCAGATGCTTTGTCCTTGATGATAATAGTAGAGACGTAATTGTCCATCGAGATGTGATTGATAGTTGAATCATAGTTGTAAGATGCTCTGGTATAGTTGGTTTGATCCTCTGTGGCTTTAGCTTTTCCTTTGTCATGTTTTGGGAATGGTTCCTTAAACATCTCATGTTCTTGATTAGATGAATGTCCCTCAATCTCAATGTCACCTCTATCAATGAGATCTTGTATGATGTTCTTCAGTCGATGAAAATTTCCTATCTTATGACCCTTACTCTTATGAAATTCACAATACTCATCATCATTCCACCAATTTGGTTTGACCTTTGGTTCATATGGCAGGAAATCTGGAATTGTGATCACCTTGTTTGCCACTAACTTCTTGAAAACTGACTCAAGTGGTTCTCCCAATGGGGTATACTTCCTTCATGATCTAGAAGTTGTTTGAGTATTCACTTGATTGTTTGTAGAACTTGATCCAGAAAAAATGAATTTGGGTCACACTATGTTGGCATCAACAACACCATCATTGACTGTGTTCTTGTTTTTATTCCAAAATCTTGGCTTGTCTTTTCCTTTAAAGTCATCTTTGTTTTCCTTGAATATTTTAATGACTCCTTGTTCAATTAGGACCTTTTCTGTTGCTAAGCCTTTTTCAATGATGTCCTTGAAGGTGGACAAACAAGATTTCCTTAAGTCATAACCAATCTCTTTGTTAACATTTTGGGTGAACATTTCTACCATTTGTTTTTGTAGAATTTCACAAGAGCATCTGCTGGCTAGATTTCTCCATCTTTGTAAAAATGATGCAAAAGATTCTCCCTCTTTTTGCTTAGTATTGCACAAAGTAGTGACTGATATGTTTGTCTCTATGTTGTAGGAGAAATGTTGAATAAATGCCTCTGCTAAGTCACCCCATGACTTAATTCCAAGTGGAAGTTGGGAGAACCATTCCATAGCTTGATCACCTAAGCTTTGTGGGAATAATCTCATCAAATATGTCTCTTCTACTGCTACCTCAATGCAAGCTGTGAAAAATTGTCTTATGTGTGCCTTAGGATCCCCTTTTCCTCTATACTTATCAAATTTAGGCGTCACAAAGTGTGTAGGAAAAGGAGGCATTGGATTGCTCTTGTCAAATGGATAAGGACATATGTCTCTCATTGTGTATGTTGGCTTTGGTGTATTTATGTCCTCCATTTTCTTTTGTAAGTCCCTGATTTGTTGCTCCAAATTGCTCTTAGGTGGAGATCGACTTCTTGGACCATACCCCAGGCTTGAGGCACTAATTGGAGGAGGAGCATGTTGCATATATGGATGATATTGATCATACACATGTTCATATGGAGGAGGTCTGTAATGACGCTGTGTATATGGACCACTTGGTATAGATTCATGTTGAGGAACCCCATATCTATTTTGCACATGTATACCATATTCTACAGGCATGTCATGTTCCATTGTGTTGCCCCAAAATTTGACATGAGGTTTTCTTATGTCCAAATTTTGAGCATGCCTTTGAACATCCAATTGTTTTGGTGGTTGATCCTTAGCATTAGTATGTGATTGAGCATATTTGTCTGCATAAGACTTCCATAATGGTCTACAAAGGTAAGTATCATATGTTTGACCATGTGTATGTGGGACCTCTGGTTTTTGAAGCAAAGCTGATGGTGATTTAGGTACCATATGTGGTCCTCTATTTCCTCCACTATTAGGTCTCCTTTGATCCATATTGGAGTGAGGTTGTTGCAAAGGTCTATGTTCCATTATTTGAGACATGTCAAAATCATGAGGTATCTTGGCTCCACTTTGTGCCATCATTTGTAAGAAGTATTGTCTATCCCTCCTCATTATTTCCTCAACCAATCGATTGAAATGGGGATTCATAATGGATTCTTCCACATCTGCTGAATGTACTGAAAAGTTGTCCACATTGTCATTGTGTGTAGCATTGTTGTTTATAGTGTCCATGTTCTCAACATTTGGAATGTTTCTATAGACATCCATGTCAGGTAATGTAGTATGATCAGAATTGAAAAAGATATCATTGTCATACTCATAAGAACTCATGTTTGCGGACTCTTGAGCCTCTTTAGTTTCTCTCCTAGATTTTTGAAGACGGGTTTCCACCATGAACTAGGTATTGACCAAGATGCGAGAGACTAGATGAAAAATGGAAAGAGTATGGAAGACCAAGAGTTGAATGGAATGTAAATGAGTTTGAAGTGTACTTGCAATGTCCAAAGTGTAAGACCAAGTATGTATGTAGTAGAGTAGGTGTGACTTCCAAAGAGAGGATAGTTTCTCTTGATGAGGTAAGTTGACCTTGACTCTAAGTAAAACCAAATGAGACCCAAAGGTAAGAAACCTTGATGAGGGACCACTTAGCAAAGTGTTGTTGTATGTAGTGTGTTGACAAAGTATGATGAGGACAAGCAAGTGACCTTTTGACTCAAGTTTAGACAAATGTGAATGTAATGTAAGGTGTGAAGCAATGATGGATTTTGTGAGACCCAAAGACAAGTTGAATGCTAGATGAAAACCTGGAGAAACAACCTAGGAAGCTCAAGAATTCCAAAACTGATTGCTCTTGTTTGCTGGACTGTAAAATTTTTCCAATTTGTGAAGTTGTGACCAAATCTGAATGTTTGACTGTTTTTCGTGACAAGAGGACATAATGTTGATGAGGACTCAATGTTTGCAAGTGTTAGACTCTCCAAGAAAAGTGTGTTGTTTGATGTAAAAATGTTTTGCATACACTTGAAAACACAAAAGACACAATGTTTCGCTGTTTGGTTTTGAATGTTTTGAATGTCTAAAATAAGTCAAGCACAATTCTTATGGCTGACCAAGACAATAGTTATTGATCCCACATGAGATTTTACCCCCGAGGCTATGCTATTCAGAGTGGATACTTAGATGATTGACCTCACTGGCTCCACCCTCGGCACTCACTTCTCAGGTCAGCCAAGCATCAGTCCCCATGAAAACTCCCCGTGGCGAACTTTGTATCTCTACTAAGAATCGTATGTGTGTGGGCCACTACCAGAGGTCCGACCTCCTGCCCCAACAACTAGAAGGATTTGGGCTTCTAAAACAAAAAGGTGCTAGTAAGGGCATCTGCTCATGTGGCCATACATGCGGCACTTTCAGCTCTGTAAATACAGAAGGCTCCCAACCAGTAGGGGTTACGCCCTACAAATGATCAAATAAATTTGATCAAACGGGTTTATGGGGAGACATAGTGTCGGTATGAACTAATCAGCACACGTTATCCATAGTTTTCACCATGAATACAGTTGTTTATAGTGGTTCGGAAGAGGTGGGTTTTCCTCGCTACCACTTGGGTCGTTCTCTTCTCACTAGTAGTCCTAATGACCACACGAGAAGACAGGCCCTCTAAAGATTAAACAAAAAGAGCCTATTACTCAAGACACAAAAGACAATGATTCAATTTTAGTGCACCAATTGAAGTGTTTGCTAGTCTATGAAAACAAGGCACACAATAAAAATCCAAAAACACTTGCCAAGGACCTGCAACAAAGATTTATTAGTAGTTTGGATTGTTTGAAATAATCACCCCTTCCTGCAAGCACACAAGTTAGATAAATTTTAGATCCAAAAGACTTTGTGAAATAGGGGCCTTCAACAATGTGTTTTGTTGACCAATTCAAATATTCGATTCATCATAAAAAAAGAGCACCTGTAAAATTTCAAGAGATTTCCAGAAATGTAAGAAAATCCAAAAAAATTGCTAATTTGCTCCAAAAATTAATTTTTTATGAAAAATCATAAACAAATCATATAAAATGCAAAATCAATCCAAAAAATCTGAAATTTTTATTGAAAATTTTTGATGGTCTTCCAAACCTGCACAAAAAAGTTTCTACAACAAATCCAAGCAGTTTGTGAGATATCAGTAAAATAATACAAAACCCTAATTTTCAATGATCTAATTTTTTAAGAATAATTTTGCATCAACTTTAAAATTATAAAGAACATATCTTGTGTATAATTCTAATAGATTTCCAAAAATGTAAGAAAATCCAAAAAATTCACTAATTTGCTCTCAAAATTAATTTTTTATGAAAAATCATAAAAAATTCATATAAAATGAAAAATCGATCCAAAAAATCTGAAATTTTTACAAAATCTTTCCAATACTTTTCCTAACCTTCACAAAAAATTTGATGTCAAAATTCAAAGCTATTTGTGAAATCTGATCAAAATAAGGAAAAACCTTAATTTTTAAAGATCTGATTTTTAGGGAAATATTTTGCATCAAAATTAAATTCACAAAGAACAAATCCTATGTATAATTATGAGATATTTCCAAAAATATAAGAAAATCCAAAAAATTCTCTCATTTACTCTCAAAATTAATTTTTTATGAAAAATCATAAAAAATTAATAGAAAATGAAAATGTACTTCAAAAATTCTGAATTTTGGATTGAGAGCTCTTGACAATTTGGAGCAAAATTTCCTAGCTGTTTGTGAGATATGATCAAATCTCTCCAAGATCTTGATTTTGTGTCCAAATCCCTAGCTGCACAAAATTATTCTCCAAATTGTTTTACAAAACAGCAATATAGGGTTAGAAAAATCTGCAAAAAAAACACAGATCTAACAAAAATCCATGTCCCACTGGGCATGCCAAAATGGATAACAATAATAAGAATATTGAAAGGCTAAATAGATTCAACCACAAAACCCTAGCCTAACAACAACAAAGATCCACCATAACATATGAAGATTACCATGTGAAATACCATGTGAGACTCAGCAAATCATTCCATGTCTAGGTGCATCAAGCTCTGCAGTTCTAAAAGGTTTTGTTGATGCATGTGTTTCAGATTTAAATGAGAGTCAAGAACCTTTGCTGTTAATGTCAGTTGTCTCTCATAGTAATGACAGAATGATCAGTGGGAAGTGTTGTGAAAATGTTGATATATATATATATATATATATATATATATATATATATATATATATATATATATATATATATATATATATATATATATATATAAAAGGGATATGTACCATTTGATTTGTATGTTGGTTATGCTGATTATGTTGCTGCCAATTATCAAGTGAATCATGCATCTCTCAAGGATAATACTAATGAAAATAATGATGGTGATGACCATCGATCTTTACATGCTTCTGATGTATTTGATGTTGAAATTCCAAATACAGAGGGATTACCAAGTGTTGTTGTTTGTGTCAGTGAAAATATGCAATATGATAAAAATCAGAATTGTTTGGTGCGAACAATAGTTGATCCTCACTGAAATACTGATCATGTCAATTGTGTTGAGGATAAAGTAAATGTATTTTCAGATTTCATTTCAAATTTCACTTCTTCTAATCATGTTGATGATCTTTCTATTTTGAAAGTTATACACAAAGTTAATTCAGAAAATTGTAATGGTACACATGATTGCAATGAAAAATAGCACACAGGGATGGACAAAAGTTTATGAAATCTCACATCGAACAACAAAATGCAATGCAAGTCCAAAAGATTGTAGAACTTAGGAAAGCTCTTGAAGTTGTGGACAAGAAGGTTCAAATGTTGGAGAGCCTTAGAGTTGTTAATGAATACTTTCTACAATATAGTGAAGAGGATTCTTCAGAAAAGGACTGTGAATTGAATGCTTGTAAACTTGATGAACATGCTGATCTAACAGATGCTTTCATGACAGAAAATTTTAGTGAACATGCTAAAAACTCATCTGATGAAGTAAATGGCAGTGATGTCCATTTTCATTGTTTGGCTGATGACGAGTGTTCTATTGGTGAAGAAGATCAGTTGTGGCAAGATAAGTATGGTTATCTTGATTTTCAGAATGATGGTCAAAGGATGAAATCTTATGGATGTGAAACATGGAACACTAAGGATTGTTCTAGCCAAGTTTCATTTTCTTCTTTGTCTGATGAAGATGATTATGATGATAATGCAGATGGTACCTTTAGCAAATTTACTAATGTTGTATTCAATGCTGATATAGATACGGACCAGTCACTTCAGTGTCATAATGTTCATAAGGGGATTCTTCATTTTGTTTCTAACCCTTTGTATGAAAAAATAAATGATCAGCCAGATGTTGTAAATGATGAACCAGTCCATAATATTGGTGAAATTCCGAACAGCAATAGCATGGGTTGTAAAAATTTATTTCATGATGAAGACAAGAGGAATGGGTTGTGTGGTGATTACTTAAGACCACAAATGAAAGTGTTTCAGGTGATGTAAGATTGAAAGAGAAAGAGTTAGCTGAGGATTTGCTTCAGCCAGAGGTATGCATTCCTTTCCATGAATGAGATGTTGAGAATGCAGAGGTTTTGAGTTTGATAAACAAGGATAGTATGGGGTGTGATCAACATAGTGAAGTGTCACATCGAGATTGTAACATGTATGTTCCTTGTTTGCATCAGTTGATTCGTAATGCCCCTCATTCTATGAATTTAATTGATAACAAGGTGAGTGCTGATAGGAATTGCAATATTGAGAATGAATGTTTTACTTTTGAAGTTCAGCATGATGATGTCTTTGCAAATGGTAGAATTGATTGGGATAGTGAAGTGTATGGCAGCTTGTGGGAAAGCCTTTATTGTGAATTGTCTCATTTTTTTACTTGTGTTGAAGTAGTGTGTGATTACAAAGTTAAAGATCAGACCAAAGATAAGCACACCAGTTGTTACAGTGATGAGACAAAAGAGGTGGATTATAAAAGTTATGCTCAGCTGTTATTGAAAAGTGCCTTTGTTTGGATCATGGTATCAAAGGATGAAAATTAGATTTTTGACAGAAGTAAATGTTAAGATTGATTGAGCAGCTTATGATTAGTTGTAAGTATGTTTGTATCTATTGTATAGTTGCTTTGCTTCAGTTGTGTGGCTTTCAATAAAATGCCATGTTGTTTGGGTATAATAAGGAGCCTTGGTGGTCTGCTTAACCATTGATTCTATGTTCTTGTGTTGATCTTGCAATCAACCATCCCTAGTCAAAGCCACTATTGGGACTCACTAAAATTGAGTCAAGTTTTAGGCCCAATTCAAATTTTTGCTTTGCATTTCCAAATGAGTCAATTTCAATGGCCTATTTAGGGAGAGGGCAAAGTGGAGCCAGATGATTTTCAAGGGGTAAGGCTCAAGATTCATGTCCCACACCTTTCATTTGGCCTATGCAGTGATGTGAAACTTTCAGAATTTAGTTTGGATAAGTTTAATAGGTGCCCATTTTGAGGGGTGAGCTGAAAGTGCATTTTAGGCACAAATGCAGATTTTATTGAGTAGCCTACTTTGAGCGATTACATCTTTTTCCCTATTGATTGTCATGAAGAGTTTCAAAATGTATTTAATTGTATGTATAAATTTGATTCAGCATGCAAAATTTCAAGTCTTCATGAATCCATTTGCTCAGTTTACCAAGCTCGAACTGTTTGTAGTTTGAATGTTTTGACAAGTCACTGTTTCAGTGCCTAGTCGGAGCCCTGTTTCGCACAAGTGTAAAAGTTGCCTCAGTGAGTTTTATGACATAATGTTTGTTCTGGGCTATTGCTGGTATAAATGACAAGCTATGTTTCAATTTTCAAGCCTCTGGGAATCTGTTTGATCGGTTTTAAAAAGGGTTCATTTAGCCATCGTTTTCAGTTATCCGTACTTTCAGTGTTATATCAGTTAAAGTAGCCATTTTCATGAGCACACCAATTGCATCCTGCTAGTCTTGTGATCAAACTGAGATTTCTAAGTTTCAATATGTACTTCAAGGTACCTATGTTTCAAATTTGAGGGCCTACGAAGGTCGTTTGGTATTTTTGAGAAAGGCATCATGTGTTCCTTGAACATTGACTTCATCAGGCCCGCAGTGTCGACAAAGCCAGTTTGTCATTTTCGCCAATTAATATATTTTTGCTCGGGACCCATCTTGAGAAACCGCTTGCCTGTATTCATCCTTGTATATTAGAGTACATGCCTGTCAGATGGCGAGATCCAGAAAGGTGTTTTGATAGGTTTGAAAATTACGTCTTTGCGATTAAATGCGAAAATGTGGCGTGAGTGGGTGAAAGTTCTAAAATGTAGTCTGATGATCCGAAAATGATGTCGATCATTTCCAGAGGTATGTTTGAGGTCCGTGAAGCATTTCAGAGGTCAGTTGTATGAAAACAATTTTTTTTTTAGTCGAACCCACTTTGGGGCCCGACCTGGCTCGACTGCAATTCGCCAGTTGGACAGTGAGAGAGAAGAGAAACTCCTATACCAAATGCAAATTGGTATGTAGAAAATTGAAAGTTTTTCAAACTAAATAAAGATGGCATTTTTTAATGCAAATGCACTTGGCAGTCATGGAGTGGAGTATGGTAAAGTTTTTTAAAACTTCAATAACATGCATATTGGCAGAGTGTGTGGCAATGAATAAAATTATTCTAACTTTCAAACAAATGAAATTTGTTGGGCCTACATAGTGTTTGGTGAAGGCCATTATTTTTAAAAAAAAATCAAATTAGTTAGCAGCAGGCAACATGATCTTGAAAGGGCATTTTAAATTTTGAATCAAATGCAATGGGCATGCATAATGCCAATCTCCTTACTGTCACATGAATGTTGCAAAGGTTGCAGAAACATTTAAATAAATTGCTATGCAACAACAGGTGTATTGCCAACAAAGTTCTCCATGTGCTAAGGAGTATAAAAGATAGAATTTTCTGCTAATTATCAGAAACTTAAGTCAATGCAAATTGTTGTGTTTATCTAAATCCTCCCATGTATGGTTAATAAAATGGGATATAATTAAATTGAGCAAATGTAACAGTCATAAACCTCTGCGTAGGGGTTTTCAGATTGCACCAAATGCAAATTGTGTGGTAAACAACCTGAAATCAAAGGTGTTGCTATAGCAGCATTTATAATTTTTACTTCAAATGTTGTGGGCAGGTTAAAATGCAATCAACCCCCCCTCTGCGTGAAATGGAGATTGAAGGAGACGTGAGAGGTAAGATGCAAGTTTTCTCACCATAGATGTGAAGGCAAATGCTCACGTGGTTTTGGCAGATGCTGAAACTTTATGAAAATGCAATTGGCATGGTGCAAAATTCCCCTCTCTAGCGTGTTAATGAAGAAGCAACAACAGGAGATCTTCCTCAGCATGGCATGTAAGTGTGCATTGAAGTTTTTAAAGAAATTCAAATAGCAAATGAAGGTCGATCCTCCCTTCACGTGGCGTATAAAAGCAACAGACATTTTCAAATAAAATAAATTACAATGGTAGGTGGAGAGCAATGTCCAAAGCCCCCCATGTTGCATGGTCTGGAAGTGTTTAAACTTTCATGCAAATACAGTTGGCAAGAGTAAATTCGCCCTCCCACGTGGTGTTTGGAGGCCACACAAAGAAAATAAACTTAGAACCAATGGAATCTACCAGTCCTCCCTCTCTGTGGTGTTGAAAACTTCATTAAAATCTCCAACAAAATGCACTGGCAACAATGAAAGTCTCAGACAAAGCTCCAAAATGCAGTCCCAGGCTTAATGTATTATCCCACATTTGCTAGGGAGTGAACTTTTTTAATGTTTATAAGCAAAAGCACACACTAGTAATATATCAAAGCCTCAAGGATTTTGATGGACGATGCCCGTTAGGCACCCATGGTAAACCCCATGCATGTGGCATGGATCCCAAAGCAACCGAGAAGGCTGACTGGGCAATGATAGGTGGACCCCATGCAGACATGGATCCCGAGGCAGATAGGAGAATTTTGTAGAGAAGGAGCAGATTAACCACTGAGCAAGTTGAGGATATTGAACGGTGCACGTGGATTCGCAAAAGAAAGATGCACGAAGAATACCCATCACACAATGGCGAAAAACATGTGTGAAAAACCAAGGTTAAAGACCCTACAGGTTTAGATGATCCAACGACTCACGTGAATTCGCAAAGGAAAGATGATTGCTCATTAGCCATTGCAAAATGGCGAAAGCCAAGTGGCAGGTCCAGGTGGAAAGATAGCTTGCAAGTCTTGTCCAATGGCGCCTAGGTGGTGATGATGTGGCGCAGAGGTGGCGCTAAGGTGGACAGATAAGCAAGTGCACACATGGCGGTGATGAGGTGTCAGTTGAGGTGGCACCCAGTGGACCCCATCGACCAATCAGGTATTGACACATGGCAAAGTGTTAGAGCACAAAAGGGCCAAAAATCAAAGTTAAATGCATATTAAACATATAGTTTAGACTATATCAAAAAAATGAAAAATTTAAATGATGTGCACACATGAGGAATTAATTCACTCAGGGCTCAATGTTTTGCCAAAATATGAAGTATTATATGTTTCCAAAAAGCTCTTGGAGTGAGGAATCCAATTATGTAGTCAATTTTGACAAAGATCAGATATTTTGGGAGCAGTTGGTTAGGGAATGAAATTCAGTTAGAAAGAGGGACACATGGCAGCATGATATGGAAACTTTCTTTTGTCCCTCTTCTTCTTATTCCCAATTCTTCTCAGTTGTAAGGGTTCCAGAATTTTGGGAGAAATGCTTCAGTTTTCATGGCTTCCATTTTCTGAAATTCCTTGACCTAGATATGTAAAGTTCTATGGTTTGTTTTAGGGTATAGAGGTTGCAGTGCAGTGTTGTAAATGTGGTTTTAGTTGGAGGTCTTACTTGTGTCAGGCATGAGTAAATTCCACACAGTATTGTCTCTAGGTATGTATTTCATTATCATAAATTGAATCCTCAAGGAGGATGAAATTTGTCAATTTCAAGGAGATTGTTGTGGCTGTTTATAGGTATCCTTTAGTGAAGGTTTTAAATTTTGTAGTCAGTCATAAATGATGAAATATGTATCTAGATCTGATAAATTTATGAATGAATCAAATAGTGTATTAATATAAGGTATTGATGCATGAGTATCTTGTTTAAGGAAAACAAACTTGCATCTATGATTTATATTTGTAGTTTTGTGCGTGACTCTGCTGCCCAATGAACAAGGCACTGGTCTTGCAGATTTGGGGATAGTTTCAGATATACATTTTTAAAAGATAAATCTATTTCCCTTTATGTTTAGGGGTTTGTGTTCCATTTTTCCAAGCTCTATTTCATCTTATTGTTTGTATAGATCTAGCCAATCTGTAGTGTTTCCTAACCTGTTGATCTTGTGAAATGATCTATCTGCTTATAGTTGATGTAGTTTTGTGTTTGTAATTGTTGTATTCAAAGCATCAAAGGGTGTCCCCCCCTAGGTCTAGCAGAACCTGAAGTGCAGGAGGATCAATTAGGGTCCTATGTTATGTTGTCCAAGTCCTGATGTGTTTTGTAGACTGAAATTGGCCATTTCATAGAAGGATTGCAAGTGTTCTTGGGTTATCACTTTTGGTGAACAACATCATCATTGAGCTTTTGACATGTTGGAAGTTAATACAAGCATCATGGTATAATTGAACCATAACGACTTGATTAAAACTTACATGGATATTTGATATTGCAAGATGGCACAAGCATCAAGGTATAATTGAACCAAGATGACCTGAGTGTTGCTTGCATAAAATAGACAATATTTAACCATTTGCATGTGCAAAGTGGAAAATGTCTTCAATGATATCTTTCCAGTCATTTCTTGAGACAAATTTACACCGTACGAATGAGCGCCTCATAGATAGAAAATCAAAGAAAAATATCAGATTCCTTTGTTGCTTCTATTGGAAATGTGCCTCTAATTCACTTGACATTGGTTCATCCTGATCGGGTTAACTCTTGCCGATGTCTCTTCTTCCATCGGAGCTCAAAGAAGTAGGTTTGACGTTATCCCGATGACCCAATGAAGCCGACTTTGGTCATTAGGATAATTTCAGCTTTCAGGAAGACTGCATCATCGTTGTGCCAATGACCCGATGGAGATATCTTAGGCGGTGCAAGTTGTCATTGGCTATCAGAGGTTTTGACCTGGAGTTAAGCCGATACCTGATGAAGTTGCCTTCAGCGATTGGGTTGATATCGGCAATTAGGTCGACATGCTTGAAGTTATGCCAAAGTCTGGATGAGTCCGCTTTGTTTATCTCAAAGCACTTCACTTATCAGGATAGCAGTTTTGGGCATGTGTTGATGTCCCAATGAGACCACCTTAGGTTATCGAGATAACAATGTAGGATTAGGGTAACATCGTAGTATTGGTTTCGATGAGCCAATAAGTTCGCCTACCAGTTATCGGAGATCGGGTTAACATTTTATCTGTCTGGTTGATGCCTTGATGGAGTCGCCTTTGGCAATCAGGTATCATCGAGAGGTCGGATCTACCAGTTGAAAGCTATACCGATGGTTTGATGGAGCCAACCATTTTTGTAGCTACTTTGGTGAAGTCATCTATTGGCTCATTAGGAGATTGGAGTAACATGCTTGTGGTCTGTCTGATGGCCGATGGAGTGGAGACTAGTCGCTGATGTGCAATGGAACAAAATTCCAAAAAGGTGAACACTCAGAAACTAAGGATGAGACTGTCGGTCTATATGAATACGAACTGACCCGACTCTCTACTGCATGTGGGATAATTGGTTTTCCATGATTGCAGATCGACAGAAACAGTTCAACTTCCCAACCATCATGGGTAGATGTAATGGTCGACCAATCTAGTATTTGAAGCCGAATGTAAACCGAATGAAAGGTTACGAACCAAAATAACTATTGAGTGATCTGTAATTGAGTTTTGACTTGTGTGGTTTTGTTTCATCTGGAACGATTGTTTGACAGAGTGAAGGAAGTCTGCAGATTGGACTTTATTGTATTTTTTACATACTGTTAATAAAGTCATTATCTGTTAGTAGTGGGTTTTTCTCCTGAAAGGGTTTTCCCACGTTAATTCTCTGTATTCTCTCTCTGTGTTGTTTATTTGTGTATGCTCATGCTTGTGCCATTTTTTGTAAATGTTGAAAATTTGTATACACTAGTTTGTTCTCCCCTACAAACTAACATTAGGAAAGCGAATTTCCGCACTTGCTTTCCTTACAGCTTCTCTCGCTCAATGCATCCTTGAGTAGCTCTGAAGATCTAATAATTCAAAATTAAGATACAAAATTGTCAAAACTTCATGCCATATGTAAACTAATCATAATTCAGAAAATCATCCATCATGTGTGTGTTAAAGTTGCAGTTGGATAATGGTCTTATTTTCTATCGTGATGAGCCGTTGTTGATATTAGTTATCTTAGCATGATGTGATCCTTGTCATTTGTTGTTGGAATGCTTAAAGTGAGAGGAATGTTTCCCCTAGTCATAGATATTTATCGATGTGGATATACATGTTGGTCACCAAGCCATGGTGGGATATGATATGGAGAACTGTTTTTGGATAATCAAGGATAGTGACTAAGCTAAGTATGTCCGGTATAATGTTGCGTGTATAAGTGTTTTGGCGATGGCCTTTAGCTAAGACTAGATGGATCAAAGCTATGAGTACTGATAGATAGAGGAGCCGTTCTCTCACAAATAGCACCCATTGCCAGGTTTTCACTACTTATTTTATTGCACTTTTTTAATTTGTTTTTTATTTTTTTTATATTTTTCTAATTTTTTGATTTTGTTTTTGCTTTTTTCGCTTTTTCCGTGCATTGGATGACTCAAGTGTATAATTTCTTCAGGTGGATACTGTTGGTTGGTTCATTGATAATGTCTCCTTCTGAAGTTGTTAACTAATATGTGTCTGATCCGTAGGCTGATATGATGACAAAAGGACCCAACCAATTAGGTTCAAACTTCCCCTTTTTTTTCAATCTTGTTGATTTCTCGGATTTTCCTTTAGCACAAGATCACTGACTTTGAAAGCCCTTGGGATGACTTTGTGATTATATCTTTTGCACATTCGTTACTGATATGCCTTGAGATCACATTCGCTAGAGGAGCCGTTCTCTCACAAATAGCACCCATTGCCAGGTTTTCACTACTTATTTTATTGCACTTTTTTAATTTGTTTTTTATTTTTTTATATTTTTCTAATTTTTTGATTTTGTTTTTGCTTTTTTCGCTTTTTCCATGCATTGGATGACTCAAGTGTATAATTTCTTCAGGTGGATACTGTTGGTTGGTTCATTGATAATGTCTCTTTTTGAAGTTGTTAACTAATATGTGTTTGATCCGTACGCTGATATGATGACAAAAGGACCCAACCAGTTAGGTTCAAACTTCCCCTTTTTTCTCAATCTTGTTGATTTCTCGGATTTTCCTTTAGCACAAGATCATTGACTTTGAAAGCCCTTGGGATGACTTTGTGATTATATCTTTTGCACATTCGCTACTGATATACCTTGAGATGGTCATAGGCATGTTGTCATTTTTCATCAAGAAGCTCTAGTTGATGCAACCTGTTTACTCGATATTCCTCATCTGGTATGAGGCCCTTCAAAGATACTCAGAGAGATCAGATTTATACCTCAAGAGGTAGAATTTCTTCTGAATCATACACCAATGAATATGGTGTAGCCCCTGTAGGTGTCCAGATACTAGTCCTGTATGCCCCAAGTGTTGGATTGAGTTGTACATGGCAATCCTTACTCGCATCATTTACTGTTTTCTTGAGGATTTTCATGATTGTTTTATTCGATGCTTCTGCTTGGCCATTCCCTATGGATAGTATGGTGTAGAGAAGCGATGTTGGATTTTGAATCATTCACATAGCTCTCGCACATCCTGATGTTTGAAAGGATGCCCATTGTCAGTGATGATGGAACTTGGAATGCCATATCTGCAAATGAGATAATTGAGAATAAATGAGGTGATCTGTTTTCCAATTACAGTGGTCATTGGGATTGCTTCAATCCACTTTGTGAAATACTCTATTGCAATGATAATGAAATTATGTCCATTTGAAGAAGAAGGATTATTTTTCCCTACTAAATCAAGTCCCCATTGCCAGAAAGACCAAGATGTGGTGAATGGTTGTAGCTTCTGTGCTGGTGCATGGATAAGATTGCCATGAATTTGGCATTTAGGACACTTCTTTGCAAATTGATAGGAATCTCTCTCCATTGTCAGTCAGTAATATCCTATTCTTAGAAGTTTCTTGGCGAGAGTATGACCACTTGAATGTTTACCACAAATACCCTCGTGAAGCTCATGTAAGGCAGAGTCAGATTCATTATGATCGAGGCATCAAAGAAGAGTACCATCTAGACCTCGATGGTAAAGTGTGTCAGCAGTTAAGGTATAGCAGGTGGCTTGTCGGATGAAGCTATGTTTTTGGTTGCAAGATAGGTCGAGTGGAAGAGTATTGTTCTTGAGATAATCATAGATTGTCTCGTATAGAGGTGAGTTTGAACCGGTTAGGGCATAGATGACTTGGGATGTGGAATTGTCATAGGCTAGGGAAAACAATTTCTCTACCAGGAACTCGTAAAGACTTTGTTTATCAAGAATTTTCAGCAGTGAAGCAATAGTGGCTATTGCAACTCTATTGTCCAATATTGGTATTTGCTCTATTGGTGTAAATAATTATTCATCTTGGATATTATTAGACGTACTTAAGTTTACTTAGGAAATGCATTTCATAGTAGTTTGGGTATGAGACACTTGGGTGTTTGTGCCACATTGGGATAGTGTGTGTAGGAGAAATTTCACCTTTTATGGTGTTGATCTTGTTGTTACACTCCACATTCAGTGGGTGATCCACCTCATGTGGACTATTATATTATTTCTCCTACCTACCCTTGTTTCTTATTGAGCCACATGTCATGTTTGTGTGCTCACATATCCCTAGCCTTGCCTATATAAGCAAGCTCATCTACATTGTATGTAATTTTGATATTATTGATCTTTTTCTATTGATGAGAATACAGTTTATTCTTGTCCTATATTGTGTCTCTATTTTGTACATTTCATTAAGCTCTTGATCTTGGCAAATTTTCACATGGTATCAGAGCCATTGGGGCTTCATTGATTCATCTTGAAGAGGCATTATTGCGATGTCAAGAGGCAGATCTAAGGAGCAACATCTTTTGGAGGCGTCCTAGACCAGATCCGACCCCGCCATTGCATCCAGAAGGCCGTTTCCATGAATTTTGGTTATAAAGTCGGCTTATTTTGGTGAGAAAATTTTTTTCGCCAATTTTGCTATTATTGTATGGATTTCCAAATTTTTTATTAATTTTTCAAAAAAAAAAATTATTTTCTGAAAAATTTTCGTCAAAAAAAAATTTCGAAAAATCAAAAAAAAAAAAAACAAAGCAAAAAAAATTTAAAAGAAGGGGTTTTTTGTTCTGTTTTTGGGGGGTCCGCAGACCCCCCCGTGCATTCCGTACCTGCGTGTCGCAGGTGTTGCAGGTCCGGACCTGCCACTGTCAGTGCCGCATACCTATACTCGCTGTCGCCGCCCGTGCAGGTCTACGTCGCCCGCTGCCACCGCGCCAAAGTCGCTCACCGCCGCCGCCGTCGCACCAAACTCTCCCGCCACCACTGCCGCCGGCAGCTCAGCTCCCTCGCCGGTCGCCTCAGTTCCCGGCTTGCCGGTCTCTACCGCCTTCGGTGGCGCCTCCCTCCCCAACGGTCAACTAATTCGACGAACCCATGTCTACCACGTGGTAGGTGGCCACTGGCCCACGATTGACTTCTGTATGCCATGTCACCTATGCCACATAGTCCGTCCGTACGCCACTGTACAGTGCCACACCAGCATCCGTACTGCATAGTCACCTGCCTAGTCAAAAGGGAGGTGAAGTTTTCACGACAGTCATATGGCTGTCAAATTTAACCCCGCAGTTTTCTGACGTCATCATTTTTCAAAAATTTTGCAAGCCCCTCTCATTGAGCTTTTTGATTTTGCAGTTCAACTTCAAATGGCCATAACTTGCTCATTTGTGCTCCTTTTTGGGTGCAATTTTTTTTGAAATGGGCTAGAATTTCATGTAATTTCACATGGTGCAATTATTTTTTGATTTTGATGGATAGATTTTTCAGAATTCTTAGTTTTTGGTGACTGTACCTATCCAATCCCCATTTCTGCAACTTCCAGGTCTCTGTTCGGAATCATACAAACTCCTTTTTAGGTGCCATTTTTTTTGAAAGTGCGTTATTTTTTGTCTACTCTAAGAATATGCTATCAGTTTGTAGCAATTGTGGTTAGAAATTGTACTTTCATCATATGGTCTTATTTGGCCTATTTGACATTTGTATTGCATAGATCTATCTTCTGATCTTTTGCTTTGTAGTACTCAGCCTATTGGGGCAGTTGTAAAACAAAATTAGAATTCCACCTTGCCATTGTTTGCAAGTGGCCTATTGTACACGCACTACATATAAAGTGCCAAAATCATCATTTTTGGGGGGGTACTTTGATTGAGTGAATTTTGGGGGGTGTCTCTTGTGATTTTTTGCTCTTGTGTTCCTTCTTTTTTGCTGCTATGGGTTCTTCTAAGTTTCCTCTCTTAACTCCTCATAATTATGCTACTTGGAAAATTGATCCATGGAGTAAACTTATGGAAAAAGGACTCACTCATTACATTGATGGAACTATTGTTGCTCCTGCTGATCCTAAGGTTGATCCAATTGGTCACTTGGATTGGCTCACTAAAAATATCATGGCAATTGGTACCTTAAGAAATTATGTATCAAAGGATCTCATTTTTCATATTGAGAAGTGTACTCTAATCAAGGATGCTTGGCAAAAGTTTCAAGACTTGTATGGTCAAGTTGATGAGATTAGGGGATATCAAATTGATAGTGATCTCACCATGTTAGATCCCAAGAACTTTGATACTATACAAGATTATGTCACTAAGGCAAATGAGTTGAGGGCACAACTTAAAGATTGTGGCATTGATAAGAAGGATACTCAATTGATATTCAACTTGATAGGCAAGCTTCCATAAGAATATGCAACATTTGTTTCTAGTTTCCAAACCCATAGGATGAAAATGGGTTCAAGCTACACAGTTTCTACATTTGATGCTTTCAATGAAAATTTGATGATGGAACAAACTAAGTTGATAACCATGGGCATTCTTAAGGCTTCTAAGTCTCAAGCATTAGTGGCAAATCAAGGGAACAAAGGAATCAAGGAAAGGACAACTCAAACAAGAAGAAATGGCAATCAAAGCCTAAAGAAAAAGCACCATCTTCTCCACAACAACGAGATTCATCCTCTTCCAAGAGAGATAATTCACCAAAGAGGGAGAGACCTACTTGTGCCTATTGTAAAAAGTTTGGTCATGAGGAGTATCGTTGCCATTTTAAAAAGATTGATGAGCTTACACATATCCTCAAAAAGCATAACATTGATTTGCCTAATGTCTACTAGAAGGATGATTCATCAACTTCCACTTCCTCACATTCAAAAGGAAAAGGGCAAGCATTCATAGCTTCTACAAGCGGGAAGACTCACTCTTTTGGAACAAGAAAAGGAAAAGCTCTATGTGCTACTATTAGTCATGATTTAGAGATATGGCTTCTAGATTCAAGGGCTTCTCATCATATGGCATCTTCACAGTTTATGTTCTCTACATTTGAGCCTTGCACCATGCCACAGATTTTGATGGGCAATCATACATACATGGATGTGATTGGGAAAGGATCTATTGACATTGGGGATAACTCCTTCAATGATGTGTTGTGTGTACCCCACTTGACAAACAATCTCCTTTCTATCTATCAAATCACACATGGCGCAACTAAGAGAGTTGTGGAGTTCACACCTGACTCAGTTTTCATTAGAGACTTGGAGACTAGAGCTATCATTGCAACTGGGGTGGTTGATCATGCATCTCGGTTATACTCCTTTTTAGATTTTGTTGATGATGATGATTTCACATTTGATGATTCTACACATGATGATAACACTTCTTGTGATAGTTCAGATTTTGAGGAGAACTTTGGGCACTTGAACATGGGGATTCTCACATGTGACCCCATTCTTGAGCCTTGTATTTCATCTCCTCATATTGATATCACATCACCTATTGCACCTGATGATGCGGATAGTGCAACAGTTTTGCCTTCATGTGATTCAGTGCAGTAGGATATTCATTGTCTTCCAGCTTCAGATTCATGGGATGATTACTTGACAGATATTGCAGGTTTGTTTGTGGAATCCTACATTGTAGATTTGGGAGACATCATTGATGACATTCATCTTCTCTTTGATGAAGGTGATCCTTCTTCGATTGTTGCGAGGGAACACTTTGACCCTCTTGTTCATTCTCTACATGATCATTCTTTCGAGGTTGACATGATTGTAGATACTTATGTACAGCAGTTGGAGGAGGTCTCTTTATGTTTTGAGGAGACATGTGAGTCTTTGGGACATGTTCTACAACCATCTCCACTAGATCTTGGAGTGCCTTTTTCAGCAGTGTGGCATAGTTTACCACCTTTGGAGGGGGTATCTTTCAGCATCGACATGGGGACACTTGAGCAGTTTTCAGAGATTCCTTTCATCATGAGTTTTCTTCATACATCTTCCCTTCATGATTGGGGAGACTTCATGGATACACCTTTGGTTTTGTTTCTTCCTAAGGGGAGGAATGTTGTTCGACGTTCGTGGAGTAGTTTCTTCATACATCGAGCTTCTATCATTGGTGTAGCTTCCACATTGAGGAGGGGCTTCCTAGTCTCTCTTCTTCTTGTTCTCTCATATGGGGGGGACTTTTTCCTCACATGGGGTTTTGTTCTTCACATTCTTCTATGAGAGTTCTCTTGTATGTTTTTTCATCTCTCTTTTGGGGGAGGGTTTTTTCCCATTGGGTTTTTCTCTCTTTCCCCACTTTGTGAGAGTTTTTATTGCATTGGTTTGCATGCATTTGCATTTGTACATGGGTACCTAACATGGCCTCATAGCTGGGACCCATCTTGCATTGCTTAGTTGCATTGTTGACTTAAGTGCATTCCCCTAAGTTGCACTTAAGGGGGGGTGTTGGTGTAAATAATTATTCATCTTGGATATTATTACACTTACTTAAGTTTACTTAGGAAATGCATTTCATAGTAGTTTGGGTATGAGACACTTGGGTGTTTGTGCCACATTGGGATAGTGTGTGTAGGAGAAATTCCACCTTTTATGATGTTGATCTTGTTGTTACACTCCACAATTAGTGGGTGATCCACCTCATGTGGACTATTATATTATTTCTCCTACCTACCCACACCTATTTCCTACCTACCCTTATTTCTTATTGAGCCACATGTCATGTTTGTGTGCTCACATATCCCTAGCCTTACCTATATAAGCAAGCTCATCTACATTGTATGTAATTTTGATATTATTGATCTTTTTCTATTGATGAGAATACAGTTTATTCTTGTCCTATATTGTGTCTCTATTTTGTACATTTCATTGAGCTCTTGATCTTGGCAAAATCTCACATGCTCAAAGGTGATGTGTACAAAGTATTGTTTGAAATCATCCACCATTCTCTTGTAGGGAATTAGCTTATCATCCTTTGTCTGATATTCATCATTGATCTGATTGATAACTAATTGAGAGTCCCCATAAACTCTTAATTTCGTGAATCTCCATTCCATAGCCATTTTGATTCATATTACCAGGGCTTCATATTCAATGAGTTTGTTGGTTCATGGAAACATCAGTCTATAAGATCTTGGAATTGTGTGTCCTTCTAGAGTGATAAAAATGATGCCAACACCTGATCCATGTTGTGTATAGGATCCATCAAACTATGGGGTCCATTGCTTGGGTGTGATAGTGAGTACATCCATGTCTGGAAATTCCAACTGTAGTGGTTGTTGATTTGGTAGTGGTTCTTCTGTCAGTTGATCTGCAATTACCTGTCCTTTGATCAACTTCAATGCCCTTTTCTGACACAATGTAGCCTAATAGTTTGCCTAATGTGGCCCCCAAAAAAATACTTCTTAGGGTTTATTCTGACCTTGAATTGTTCCAATCTTTTAAATATTTTATCTAATATGCCCAGATGGTCTTCTCGGGTGAATGATTTAGCCAGTAAATCATCCACATAGTCCTCCATGAAGGTATGCATTGTATACACCTAAAAATGGTCTGAAGATAATTAATTAAATAAGCAATTATTTAATTAATCCTCCTTCCAAATTTAATTGAATTCACTAAGAAATTTGATTAAATCTCTCACTCATCTACTTATTAATAAATTTAAGGATTTAATTAATAGGCTCATTTCATTTCACCCCTTTAATTAATTAATTCAAACTAATTAAATTCCCCCACCAAAATCATTTCTTCTAATCCCCTAATTAGTTAAAACAAATCAATTATGAGTTGTTGAGATTAATTATCCTTTTTATCTTATTTGAATTTTTAAATTCAAATTATCCTAACTTCTACCACTCCTAAACCTAACCATTCCTAAACCTAACCCATTCTACCTACCACCATGTCCCCTTTCATCCAACATCTTCTAGAACCTTGTGACACTTGTCACTAAGTGTTCCATTTCATCCTACTCCTTCTAGAAGCCTCTTGACACTTGTCACCATAGAGATGACAAATGTTCCCTTTAATCCAACTCCCTTTGCCAATCTCCTCCAATTTAACCATTGATATCTTCAGATCAATCTCAACCATTGATTCTTGCCAACTTACCCCTAGCCTTGGAAAATCCTATAAATAGACCTCATTTTGAGCAATATGGATCCCACCTCATTCTCATCTTATGCATTATTATTATAGGCATCTAGCTTATAGTTTATCAATTTTAGCAATGTTATCATGCTCATTTTAGCTTAAATATTAGCTTAATTTTCTTATCACTTAGCTTAAATCATGCTATTCTTTCTAAGATCATGCATTTTCATCTTTCAAATCCTCCATCTAAGTGTAGTCAAGTCACTGGAATATGCATAATCAGATCTGAGAGCATTTTCATACTCGCATTTACTAGGAGGCAATAAGTCGATTAGCTATGGTTTTACATTTCTTTGATTTAAATCTTCTAACCATGCTTGTAATGATTTATTGAGTGCATTGTGTTTGCAGATACAGGTAAACTTCATAGAGCATGACATTTTGGTGCTCACCATGGGGTAGAAATCATCATTTTCAGCCTCTCAAGCTTCAATAAACATTCATCTTTGTTGGATCAGAATCAGAATGTCGTACGAGTTGATTTTCCAACTTATACGAACTACCTTTTAGCCCTGGATGACACTTCATCCTGACTCGTACTAGGTATAGTTCTGACTCATACAAGCTTTTACATTGAAAACTCTTTATTCATTCTAGCTCATTCCTGTGCCGTACGAGTTGATTTGGATTGTCATACTAGAGATAATCCTATTTCGTATGAAGTTCTTGCTTCAAAATCTTATGTCGTACGAGTCTTCTTCAATTCCTATGTGAAATCTAAATTTGTGTCATACTAACTGATAAATCATGTCGTACGAGTTTCTTCATCTCTGTGTTTTTTCATAAACTACAAATTAGAATTTTCAAATTTGTCTATATAGTGGTAATTTGCATTTTTGAACGCCTTCTGGTTAAACGATTCATAATTTCGAGTCCCGAGCAGAAAGTTATGCCTATTTGAAGTTAGGCTAAAATTTCATATAGTTTTTTTTGAAAATTTCATAGTTCGGATCACTAATGCTAATCTTGTTATGTCTATAAGATGTTTGCAGCCTAACTCTTTTCTACAGGACGCTTGTTAAAGATAAATTCAAAACACTATCATGACTACTAATGGATCTATTTTGCAAGTTGCCTAAGGATTCAACAAAAACTTTGTGTATTCTTTAATATTTTTAGGCACATTTCAATTTGGGCTTAAAGAAATGAACAATCATATCTTATGTGTATTTGATGATAGGCGAGTATGCTCTCACCTTTCTTAGGTGATCAGAAAGATAGACTCATCTTTTTCTTTCATTAGTGCATCTTCTTAGTAGGCCTGCCCTCCCGAGTAGTTATTAACTCTTAGCCCTTAAGGCTGGTGAGAGGGGAACGACCTAAGTGGGAACGGCTAATGCCAAGTAATCCAACCCACTATAAAATAAATGTGTTTTTGATAAAAATCAAAGCAACGACAGTGCTCGGGAATATCTCTCCTCTGTACCTTCGGGTATATCAAACCTTGGTTTTCAAGGCTGGGAGACCTCTTAATTGAGTTTATACCCCGACTCGCCAAACAGATCCCTTACTAGTGCCGGTTAAAATAGAAGCTACCTGATTCACCTCCGAAAGGGTGATAATCTTTGTGCAAGAGAGATAGTAACTCTCCCAAGACACTTGCCATATCGTGCCCCCATTAGCATTTGGAGTCAGATAATACAGCATTGAGAATCCATTGCGTGAGACTCAACGGCCATATTTTGATTAGCTATTGGGTGTGTACCTAAGTCAACAAGCAAAGTTTTTCATTCTCAGCCAACTTCCTTAGGGTTTAGCTTGATTGAGAGTCATATATCACATCATGTTTTTTTTGTGTATTCATCCCTAAATTGAAAAATCAAACACTTAAAATTGGAAAACCAAAGTAAAACATCAAAATTCAGTGATCAAAACTCAAACAAACAAACACTTTTTACACTTGTTAAAATACATGTCGTACGAGTCAAGATATTCTGTCGTACTGATTGATATTTTGGCATACGAGTCAAGGTTCTATGTCGTACAAAACAATGTTTTTCACATGAAGTCACTAGTCTGTCATTCTATGTTGCATAATTTGTCGTATGAAACTCTGCATCTGTCAATCCAGAACTGTGTCTTACATGCCTATTTCAGATTTATCATTTCTTCCTGATCAATTTGCAGTAAGCATAAACACATGTTATCTATCAATCTGTGCTTAGATTGTCTGCTTGGTTTGCTTGGTCAAGTTATCATCCATCAAAATTAGATTCTACAAATATACACATCAAGACTTTCAAGTTGTTACCCCCAAAAAGTTCAAAATCTAAACATCTCAAAGTGCACTATCACCCTCTTTGATAAACCGATCACTCAAACATAGTTTCTCATTAGGATCAATCATCCTTTATCACGAAATTGAAACATTTGGTCAGGATAACCTTGTCCCACATCGTAGGATATATCATTCCTACTGGACTTGGTTCTTATCAAATCATCACCATTGCACTCCTAAACCAAAGATCAAAAAACTTGCAAACTTTTAAACACTTGAATTCTCTTTTAGTGTCATATCACTCTATTCCCTTGAAATTGACCATTGATCACTTACCCAAAACAACCTTTTGGACAATCAAATCCTAAGAAAAATAACACATGTGTATGTTGGTTCTAACTAGAGCTTAGAGATGAAGGATCGCAGATACTAAAATCGAAACATTGAAACCATTCGAAGAGCATATAACCATGGAAAATGAAGATGAAATACAAGTTGAAGGAGGAATAACAGAACAAAACATCAGAGACATCAAGAAAGATCCCCAATTCAAAAAATTTATGCAGAGATTGTTGGAGGAAGAAAAAGAAAAATACTTTCTAATGCTAGCCAAATCTGGTGCTACACTTCCCCAAGATTTTGATGTGAATAAATTGACACAAAAGAAAAGTGACCCTCCTCTTAATAATGAACAATATGAGGACAAATTTGGTCTCCGCATGAATGACACATCAATTCCCAATACCACCAGGACTAATGAAGAAATCGACATACCTAGAAGAGATGAAGTGGAAATCCTGAATAACATTCAATTCAATGAGGATACAAGAAGAGCTAGAGATGAAACAAGAAGAGATCCCAATCTTCCTAGAATGCAAAATCATGGTCATCCAAGAACAAATCATGTTGATAATCCTATCATGACTCTCACACAACAACTGCAAGCAATGCAACCACAAATCCAAGAGATGCAAAGAGGAAATGTTAGATGATACTCACTTCAATAAATTTGTCCTTATCCTTTCGACAAAAATCTAAACATGATACCATTTCCTATAGGTTTTGAAACCCCAAGATACAGAAAATATGATGGAAGCACTGACCCTCAAGATCATATACAAGAATTCTGCACAATGAGTATGGAGTTTGCACATGAGGATACCTACTTAATGAGACTATTTCCAAAAAGCTTAATTGGATTAGCTATGGAATGGTTCTCCAAACTTACACCTGGAATCAGATCATTTTCAGAGTTGGTGGATAAGTTTGTTTCACAATACTCCTATAACATACAACATGCAGTAACCATGCTAGACCTATGTAACACTAAACAAAATATTGGAGAACCCTTCATGATGTTCTTACAACGATGGAGATGCCTAGAATCATGGTAGCCTCGTACATTGATAGAGTATGAAAAAATGGACATATTCATTGACAACTTAAATGATCAAATGAGTTATTACTTAAAAATGCAAGGAAATCAAAACTTTGGAAAAATGGTTGATAATGGAATCAGAATGGAGGAATTTATGATAAAGAAAGGTGAGTTGAAAATATGCAAAGAAGGAGTCCATCCTCCTAGAAATAATAATAACAACAATCACAATGATAAACCAAAGTTTTGGAATAGAAATCAAAATGTCGTCAATGATGGAATAGTAGATAACAACAATGTGAAACCAAAATAACCGATTTTCAATTTATCTACTTACTCAGCAGCAGCACAACAAAACAATAATCAACAAAGACCAACTATCAAAACTTTCTTTCGAAGATAATTCACAAAAATTGGTGAACCCCTTGGATTAGCACTAAAGACACTTCTTGCAAACAAATTGATCACTTTACCAGAAGAAAGGAACTACGAACCTCAAATCAAACCACCTTGATGGAACGATAATCAATATTGCAATTTCCATCGAAACAAAGGACATCTCACAGATAATTGTCAAAAGTTGAAACATGCCATACAAGAAATAATTGATAATGGTGTAATAACTGTGGATGGACATACAACAAATGAATCTCATACCACCTTTAAAACTCCACTTCCAAACTATGAGAAAGGTGAGTCATCAACAACAAACAATGGTAAGGGTAAAGCAAAGGTAAACTATGCGCATAGATATGACAATGTGGTGAATGTGATTGTAGTTAAAGAAAAACAAAATCAAGAACATGCTTAGGCTATCACAAGAAGCAAAGCCAAAGTTGTTTTGTTGGGTCCTACAACAAACACATCAAAACAATCTAGTGGAACAATTGCAGAAAATACCGACCCAAATATCAATCTTGGAACTTTTAAAACTTCCACCTGCACACAAGGAGATTCTTGAACGAGCATTAGTGGATACAACCATATCCAAAGATCTTGATATTGATCAATTCCAAACCATGGTGGGACACCTCACAACCCCTCATTGCTTATCATTCACTGACGAAGATGACATGTCCTTGCAACACCCTCACAATGCTCCCTTACATATTGAAGTCCTTATTCACAAAACACGAGTCAAGCGTGTTCTAATAGATGGTGGGGTTGGCCTAAATATTTTCTCATTGAGTCTTGTTTGTGCCTTAGGATATTCAGAAGATGTAGTGGATGTACAAAAAAGGATCACTATAAAAGCCTATGATGAAGAAGAACATTCCTCCAAGGGAATTGTGATACTACCAATCAGAGTGGGACCTCTACAAAAAGACATAGCATGCCAAGTTCTAGACTTGGACCTATCATATAATGTGCTCCTAGAGAGACCATGGATACATGACTTGCAAGTTGTCCCATCAACCTATCATCAATGTGTAAAATTTCCCTACGAAGGACAAGAAATCACAATATCTGCAGATGCAAAACCATTCCAATATTGTAGCAATCTAAAAATGGGTCAAGAAGTAATTGTTCCACATAATAGGGAGGTAACATCTTCAAGCACACAATCCAAGGAAAGGTCATTCACCTCTATTCTATCAAGTATGGAAAAACAAATGCAGCTAAGAGATTGAGGGAACAAAGAATATTCAATATCACAATTACCACTTTCTCCGAAAACCATCAAGCTCTAAACAACAACCAACTATGAAACATCTTCCGATATTTGATGGAGCATTTATTAATGCTGGAACCTTATCAGAGGAAACATAAGACAAAGATGTATTGGAATGGCTATACAAAGATGAAGAAGTTCAACAAAAGGTCAACACTGTCAGAATACCTATGGAAAAATATGGAAAAGGATTCAACATTCTTCGAAGGATGGGATACACTAGGACAGGACCTATTGGAAAAAGAAAGGAAGGTATCTCAGAACCTATTCAACCTCATACTCAGCAGACTATAGAAAAAGAAGGTTTAGGGTATCAAAAAGTCACTATACCAGAAGACACATCTTTTAGTCAACAATAAAAGGAATATGAAAACAAACAAGAACAACTGGCAATTGAAAGGGAAGAAAAATTAGTTAAGCAACAAGCACAAGCAAACACAAAATGGCAAAAGAAGCAAGCTTCAAATCAACAAGAGAAATAAACTAAAAACATCTGTCAAGTAGCATTAAATATCAATCAAAACAAGAAAGAAGCTAATATAAGTTTAGGAGAACTCATAGAAAAGTTGACAAAACTCAATCTTAGTTCTGAAGAAGTTGAATATGAAAGAAGGAAAAGTATAGCTAGAAAAGCAGAAGAAATGCTATATGACCAAATTTGTAGACTACAAGCTACAAGTGATACATACTCTAATGAATGGGAATGGGATTCCTATAACTCTAAAGAATCAACTGAAGAAAAATGCTTTGAAGGAGATATAGAAGTCAATATAGTTCACACGTATACAAGACAAATGTCGGGAACTAGTTCACTTGAATTAGAATCACATTTGGCTAACTTGGACTTAACTAAGGACAATTAGGAACTTCTTACGCAAGATCATTCTAATGAGAGTACCATTCTAGACATCGACACACATATTGAAAACTTTGATACCTCCATCATGACCCTTGAAACCCTTGAAACATACCAACCTGAAGATCCCTTACCTCTAATCCACCCTGAGCTTATTAATTGGGAAAATGAAGGACATACTACCATTGATACCTTTCCAAATGACCATGTCATAACTATATATCTTAACACAATCGAACCCATAACATCTCTCACCTGGAATTTCAGCAACACATCTTCCAGTCAAGTGGGTGCCAAATCTCCTAGTCGCAAAAGTGAAAATAAGGAAAACAATATCAGGTCTAATGTTGAAAACCATTTATTGGCGACATTAGACCAGGAAAAAGTAAAAACAAAGGACACATCTAACGGTGAAAACCTCCTCGAGGCACCAGAAGATGGGAGATTTGACACTTTACCTAAGCACTATCAAGAAAGATCATCCATTTTGATCAAACCAACAAAGGCATTTAACATTGGCACAACAAAGCAACCAAAGATTCTTTATCCGGCAACATCTCTATCAGAGGTAGAAATGCAACAATATGTGGAACTCTTCAAACAATGGCAAATCAATTTTTCCCGGTCATATGCAGACATGACAGGGTTAGATCCAAAGCTTATTATGCATCACTTGAATGTTAATCCAAGAGATAAACCAGTCAAACAGAAATTAAGAAAAATGCATACTCATATTGCTCTTCTAGTCAAAGCAGAACTAAAGAAATTACTGGATGTCGGATTCATCAGACCTGTAGCATATCCTCAATGGGTATATAACATTTTTCCTGTTTCAAAACTAGATAAAAGCATCAGAATATGCACAGACTTCAGAGATCTTAATAACGCATGTCCAAATGATGACTTTCCTTTGCCGAACATCGACATCATTGTAGATTTAACTGTTGGACACTCCATGTTTTCTCTAATGGATAGTTTCTTTGGATACAATCAAATCAAAATAGCACCCAAAGATCAAGAAAAGACATCTTTTACATGCCCATGGGGTACTTTTTGCTGGAACATCATGCCTTTTGGATTAAAGAACGTAGGTGCTACATATCAAAGAGCTAAATAATACATTCATGGAAGACTATGTGGATGACATATTAGCTAAATAATACAACTGAGAAGAACATATAGAGATACTAGAAAAGATCTTTGGCAGGTTAGAACAATACAAGCTAAGGCTAAATCCTAAGAAATGTACCTTTGGTGTTACTTCAGGAAAGCTATTGGGATACATTGTTTTAGCAAGAGGAATCGAAGTAGATCCAGCTAAGGTAAAAGCAATCATGGAAATGGCATCTCCCAAAAATATCAGTCAACTAAGATAACTACAAGGAAGACTCCAGTCAATCAGAAGTTAATTTCAAATGGGACCATCAATGTGAAGAAGCATTCAACAAGATAAAGGCATATCTCATGCAACCACCTATTCTAATGCCACCAATTCTAGGAAACCATTATTACTCTATGTATCAACTACCGAAGCATCATTGGGATTTTTGATCACACAAGAGGATAAGGAAGGAAAAGAACGAGCCATCTACTACATCAGCAAAACACTAGTGGGATATGAGATTAACTATTCATCAACATAAAAAGAATGCTTGGCAGTAGTTTTTGCTTCTCAAAAACTATGACACTATCTATTATCTCACTCCATCAAGTTGATAGTTAAAATCGATCCTCTAAAATATTTTCTCAGCAAAGCCACATTGACAGGACGACTAGCAAAATGGATCATGATTCTAAGCGATTTTGATATCAAATATGTTGATAAAAAATCTATCAAGGGACAAGTCATCACAGATCAACTAGTAGAGACACCACTTCAAGATAATCATCATTTATAGATTGAATTTCTTGAAGTTGATATCTTAATAGTTACAACAAAAGCATGGCAACTGTACTTTGATGGTTCATCTACACAACACGGATCAGGAGAAGTAATTATTTTCATCATACCACAAGGGTGTACAATCCCGAAAGCATATAGATTAAGCTTTTTGTGCACAAGCAATATAGAAGAGTATGAAGCATTGGTAACAGGTATCAAAATGGCTGTAGAATGGAATATCAAACAACTTCAAGTCTTTGGAGACTCTCAGCTTGTCATTAATTAGATCAAAGATGACAAACTCATGCCTAACAAAAAGATAGTTGATGATATCAAGAAGTACTTTGTAGAAATAAGTTTTGAACAGATCCCAAGAAATGATAACAAAGCAGTAGACACCATGGCTACACTTGCTTCTCTATTGCAGACATAGGAAAATCAAGAGTGTTATGAATTCTTGGTTGAAGAGTTGTTTCATCCCGCCTATAATTGTCCTGATTCCCAAACCATCTGTCAACTTATTGGACATGATTACTCCCGCTATGGCCAAACTTACACATACTTGAAAGATAATATCCTACCTCCGAACTTATCAAAGAACCAGAAGAGAAACTTTATTCACCAATCCTCCCATTTTACTCTCATCATAGATACCTTGTATAAACGAGGTCTAGATGGTACTCTCTTACAATGTCTCGAACAAGAAGAATCTGAGAAGGCTTTACATGAAGTTCGTAACGACATTTGTGGCACTCATTCAAGTGGTCTTACCCTTTCAAAAAAATCATACACTTGGGCTACTATTGGCCAACTATGGAATGAGATTCTTTTAAGATAGCAAGAACATGGAAACTTGATCCATGCACCAGCACAAGAACTACATGCTTTAGCAACATCTTGGCCTTTTTGTCAATGGAGACTTGATCTAGTAGGAAAGATAAATTCTTCCTCATCTAACGGACATAAATTCATTCTTGTAGCTACTAAATATTTCACAAAAATGGATTGAAGTGGTACCTCTCATAAACATCACAGGAAAAAAAATTGCTGCATTTATCTTGAACTATATCATCTGTCGCTATGGAATACCAATGACCATTATCACTGATAATGGGCGACCATTCAAAAATCAAGATGTACAAGAGCTATGTGAGAAGTTCAAAATCTAGCATAGATTCTCCACACCATATTATCGACGGGGAAATGAGCAGGCAGAAGCATCTAACAAAACTATTCTGAAAATCCTCAAAAAGATAGTGAACGATGCTGGGAAAGATTGACATATTCAACTGAACCCTACTCTATGGGCTTACCACACCAGTATCCACACACCGACAGGTGCCACACCTTTCTCTCTTGTATATGGATCAGAAGCCATATTGCCAATCGAAGTAGAGTACACTTTCTATGTGTATCACTAAAAGGTCTCATCCCAGATGAAGAACAAAGAGTATCTAGACTACAAGAGTTAGAACTGATCTAGGAACGAAGACAAAATGCCTTTGATCATCTAAAGGTATATCAGCAAAGAATGTGTTAGAGCTATAATCATAAGGTCAAACCATGAATCTTTCAAGTGGGAGAACTAGTGCTAAAGGAAAATCCATGCAACCAGGAAGATCGAGAAAAGAAAGGCAAATTTGAACCAAACTGGTCAGGTCCATTTGTCGTCACAACAGTATTTGGGTCAGGAGCATATTAGCTATCAACACTGTTGGCATATGCACACTCCAATGAGACATTGTAGGTGATTGAAGGTTTTGTCATTGATGGCAACCTTACAATCCTATGGCACCGGCAAGGCAATATACTGACACTCAGACCACCGACACGAGTAGAGAAAGGAAGCATACCGACACAGAGGCCGACATGATTTTTGTTATATTGTATTTTGTTCATTATTGTAAAATCTTTGTAAGTCAACTTGGCATCATTGTAAAATGACTCTTATATAAGAGAGATCATTGTAGAACATTTGTAAGTAAAAAAAGAAGATCATATTTAGGTGAAATAAGGTAGACCTATTATGCAAATTATAGGTTAAGGGTTTATGTAAGAAGTAGAATAGAAACTAGTATTGGATCTGGCATTATAGATGCTATTCTGAAGTAGTACAAGATACTGGATTTGTATAATCCATCATTGTCAGTCAGTGAGACTTCTCATTGAGCAGTGAGCTCTAGGGAGTTGGCCTTCTTGCATGTGCAGGCCCCTCTTGTAGCAGTAATATTCTCTTATTGGCCAGTAAGTGAATATTGTGGGTCACAAATCCCATCGAGGTTTTTCCCACACCGGGTTTCCTCATTAAATCATTGTGTTATGGTGTGTTTTTCATGTGGTTGCTTTTAATTTTGTTTATTGCATTATTTCTTGCATACCGGTACACTGTTATAATATGTTCTACATGTTTTAAGTTAAGAAATTTAATTCACTAGTTAGATACTGATTCAGCCCCCCCCCTCTTAGTATCTGTGGGAATCCTAACAATTGGTATCAGAGCCTGGTCCTCTATTTTCAGAAGCCTAACAACTTGAGGAAGATCTTGACACTGGTAGATATGGAAAATCTGATGAAGCAAGTAGAAGCAGCTCTTTCAGACTATGATGTAGAAAAACTAAAAAATATCAAACTAGAAGATGATCTAAAGGCAGCTCAGGATATCATTCAGGCACTTCAAGAAAATCTTACCATTTCAAGAAACAAGAGAAGAGAACTTTGTGAAAAGATGCAAAATGAGAATGATGAAAAGGAATCACTTAATGATATGATAAACAAGCTGAAACAAGAGAACATGACAACAAAGAATGAGATGCAGGATATGACTATGAGATTTTGTAAAGAAATTGAAGATAGAAAGAAGAATGAAGAAGATTTGACCAGAAGGCTAAGTGATTCTACAAATGAAAACACAAGACTTAGTTATGAAAATGATTTGTTGAAGACAGATCTGATGCACACTAAGAATGACTCCAATGAACTGATGAGGCAGAAAGAAGTCTTAGAAAGAGAACTAGATATTGCATATCAACATAAAGAAAAATTCAAGAGAAACTCAGAGGAACTTGGTAACTTGCTGAAGAATCAAAAACCTAAAGGTGACACTTTTGGAATTGGCTTTGAAGTTGGTGAAAGCTCTGGTACTACAAACACACAGGATCATAGCAAACCAGTAAGGCAACCTAATGCTTATAAATTCAATGGAAAATGCTTTAACTGTAATAAGTATGGTCATAGAGCAAATGAATGTAGATCTAGAAATTATCAGAATATCAACACACCCACCGGTCAATGTTCAAAATGCAACAAAGTTGGTCACAACTCTGAAAATTGTAGAATGAATGTGAGATGTTATGTTTGTGGAAGATTTGGACACCTATCTAATCAGTGTAGAACACAAACCGGCATAGGTTATGGGAAAGCTATTCAGAAGAATAATGTGACTTGTTATGCACGTAACAAGATTGGACATATTGCAAAATTCTGTAGAAGTAAAGGATTACCAGCAGACAACAAAAGTTCTAGCTTGAAAGGTAAAGAAAAGGTTGAAGAGGTTAAGAAAGAATTCTCAAAACAATGGATTATAAAGTCAGACCTAAATATTGTTGGGAATACTCCTCCACTGGTAGAACCAATCAATGCTTCACCGGAAGGACAAAGTGATGCTTCACTGGCAGGACAGAGTAATACTCCACCGACAGGAAGCTCTTCATCAAATTGAAGAAAATTTTCTTAAGGGTTTGGAAATCATGAGACATATGCTATAATTCCCTCGATAAATGGTGAGAAGTTGGAAATTACTTCTATATTGGAAGACAATGTTAAGTGACTACTTAACCGGCATGCATTAAATGTGGTAGATGGCAAAATAAACATTATAAATTTGTGGTTTTGGCTCCATTTCACTTGACCAAGATTTCAAACATTCGAAGAGTGCAAAATTTGCAGAGCTAAGGGATTTCGAGCAAAGAGGCAAAGCACTTAAGAAATCAATCCATCCAAAAGGCAGAAAAAGGATTTATCATGGCATCCTCCTCTGCACCTGAATTCATAGCAAACCCTACAATAGTCGAGGTTATAAAATGCCCTAGGCCCATATTTCAACTAGTTCCCGAGGTAGCTAAGAAAGATGACAATGTAGGTGCTTTTTCCCAAATTCCAAAGGGAGTTGTTTTTGCAGAAGATCCCTGAATATATATTCATTGCAACATAGAGGAATTAGGAGATGAAGAAATCAAAAGCATGTATAAGACTGCTATATGTGACAATTCTGGTAATGTAAAACCAGAAAATAAAATTGTTGAAACCCTAGGATTCACTGAAATCCTCTACATTCCCGAATTTCCCAAGGAGGTGATTAGGATAGTTTTAAGAAGGGTACATGGTTCATTCTTTTGGCTTGATTCAATACACAAAATAACAAAGGAAGCTGTGAAAGTAGTAACAGGGTTACCTTCCACCAATAACAGACCAGACAAAACCAAGAAGGTCTCCAATGACCTAGTAATGAACTTAACTGGTGCAACATCAGACAGAAGGTCTCTGAGAGTTAATGATGTGACTGATATAAATGTGAGATTTGTTAGCATGATTTTAGGGTACAAAGAAACTTATGCAAACAGACTTAACTCAGTTTCAAGTTTATGCATTAAAAGTGCTTATGACATGGTTAAAGACAATGTGAAAATTGATGTATGTGAATGGTAAAAAAATGAGTTGATTGATAACTTAGGAAAAATCAAGAAGGATAAGAAAGGAACTTTTAGATTTGGAAATCTACATGTATGCTTGATGCTACACATAACTAAACAGGTTCCCGGTATTGGCCATAAGAATCTTGGATTTGATATACCGGTAGGAAAACAGTTGAAAGACCTATTCAATAACATGGGTGAGAACAAAGAAAAGAACATTCACGACTATTTTCAAGCACTAAAGGTTAGGATGAACAAAAGAATCAGACCATCACAGAAAATTGTCAACAAATACAAAGATGATATATGTTTTATAATAAAAAAGGATGAGATCTGGATGGAAGCAATCATCCCAAGAACAATATGGGTAATAGAGATGGGTTATGAGACTGATGATCATATAATTGAAACTTATGCTAAAGCACTTCTAGAAGCACCAAATGAACCAAAGGAAGAAGTATTTGGTAGTGCTAAAACCATAGAAAAATAAATTCAATCTAAGAAGAGAGTGAAAAAGGTTGAAGCAGTAGTGAGAAAAGGTTCTAGACAGACTAAGGCTATTAAAGAAGATGTATTAAAACAAACTGGTATCACTGAGGATGAGTTAGGAACTCTACAGCCTGAGACTCACCTATCACCGGTAGCTACTTCTTCGGAAAGTGACATGCCTGTAGCTTTCAAAAGAGTTGTAAGGAAAAGGGATCCTTCACCGGCATCCACATCTTCGCCTAGAAGGACTAGACAAAAACAATAGGTAGTAAGGTCATCGAGTAGAAAGACAACACCAAAGAAGAAGAAGACTAAACAAAACTTGGCCCCTCTTGACAAATTGCTATATGAAATCACAGAGGAAGGGAAACTCAAAAACATAGGAAAGGTCTATGAAACACTGTCAGCAGATGACAAAGAACAAGTTGAAAATAGTGTTATTTTACACATAGACATCTATAAGAAATTTTTAATGGAAGTAATAGATGATCTACCAAATGAATTGTTCAAAAGACTGGAAGCAAGAAGACAAGCTGTTGTAGAGCTTGATAAGAAAATCAAAATTGGAAAGTTACTTGTTGTTTATCCAGTAAACTCACCTAAGGAGATAGATGACTTAATTGCAGAAGCCAATCGGTTAGTATTCTCTACTGCATATAGGCATATTGCATTAATGGTTGGAAGAGTGAATGAAGTAACAGAGGAAACATAAAATGCATGGGACATATTTCTTGTTGAGAAAGAAAAACAAGAAGAATACAGGAACCCCAAACCAATAAAAGTATACCAGAAGGAGAGAGACAAAGGAAAAGGAAAGGTTGGTGGACCTTCAAGTATCAAAGCCAAAGATAACTTATCCCCACCACCTCAAATTGCATCATCGGTAAAAACTACTGAAGATCAATCGATAGATGAGAGTATGGACATAGAAGATACAAATCCTAATCCTGAGGTACTATACACAGTTGATGTTGATACACAAAAGGTCAACATTGTGATAGATAAAAAAACAACTATCAAAACAGATATGGCTAGTGAGCCAGTGGCAACTGACAGCATTAACAATACAATAGAGAAACATGTAGAGACTCAGACTGAGACTAAAATAGAGCAACAAATAGAGAGACAAGCAGAGCAACAAGCTTTGGAACAGGAATAGGTTCACATGGAAACAGTGCCACCGGCAATAGGAGAAGATCAAAAACCATTGCTTAAAGAAATGGAAACATAGACTGACCTACCAGAGGTCACTGCAAGCCTAGTTACTTCCTCCACCAGCAGAATTCAAAATGTTGGTTCCTCCTCAACAGGTTACAAATCAACAAATGTAACTAAAGTACTTTTGGACTCCATCAAAAAGATAATAGATTGTAGTCCACAAGCTTATAAAGCTATAGATGACACAATCCCAATTTTGAAGGTAATAGCTCCTAACTATAACATAGACAATAAGGATTCTTTAAAACAACTTGATACTTTGTGTAAATACATCACTAAGAACACAGTGACTATTGAGAAAATAAAGGAAGAGACATTGAAGAATAAGGTAGAAATTGAAAAGAAAAAATTCTTTGAACATTAGATAAAGAAGTTGTTGGTATTTTGGTATAGTTTTTTCATTGATGTCAACACCTATTAAAACACTAGCACTTTGGAGATCCAACAACATTCATCGACAAGCAAGTAACTATTGCACAGTTACCAGTATATGGTTCACAGGCAGGATAAAATGATCACTGGCACTTGGAATGATATGGAAGAGACCTGGTAATGTCGAAGACATCATGTGGACACTTTGTTTTGAAGAATTAATCATTGGTATATTCATATTTGCATATTTGCTTTTGCTGGCAAATAGGTCCAGGGTTGCCTAGGGTTACACCGGTAGGTTTATCTTTTCCAGACCAGCATGGCACACTATGGAGATGACTAATTATTGTTGTAAATGCATTAAGCTAACATGTTTAATTGGTTATTGCATGGGATATTATATTGTTTGTAAAATATTTTTATTGTAATATCTTGTAGAGCTGACCTACTAAAATTGGTCTTAGGTTATGGTATAAATGTAAGATCTTATTTGTAAGATCAAATGTGGAATGCGAAAAAGAATTGCGTGAAGGTATATGCAAGATTAAGCAGAGCTATACACGAAGACATAATTTGAAGGTGAAGCTAGGTTTTTGTGAAAGCATATCAACATTACACTGGTACTAAAGCCAACATATGAAGATGCTATCTTGAGTCGTACATTCTTATTGGATTTAACCATCCAACTGTAGTCAGTGTGACTCCCTTTTTGTGATTGAGCAGTGAGCTCTAGGCTATTGGCCTTTCTACATGTGTAGACCCCATTTATGTACACTTACTATCTGCAAAAGTATCATCTGAATGTGGGTAAGGTTTCCCACCGTGGTTTTTCCCCTTACAGGGTTTCCACGTACAAATATTGGTGTTATGTGTTGTGGATGATTTTGTGTTTATGTTTCATGCATTAATCTTTACCGGTATAGCAATTAACTGTTAACACTGTCTACCGGCATACTTAACTGTTTCACCGGTATTAAGCATTAAGTTGATTAAGTTGTTTTTGGTTTGAATTTATTTGACAATTGATTCACACACCCCCCCCTCTCAGTTGTCTTTGGGACCTAACAATTGGTAGCTTAGTCCTCTTTTTGCAGAAGTTTAAGAACTTGAGGAGATCCAATGTGTACTAATTATTTCAGGAAGGATAGTCCTAAACTTGATGGAACCAACTATGGGATATGGAAGATCAGAATGGAGACACATCTGAATTGCATTGGTAAAGACATCTGGGAAGTTACAAAGAAAGAAAGGTTATACTGTTGTTGTAGCTGGTCAGCCCAATCCAACTACCTTAGCTAAAGATGAGGATAATGATTACAAAGCAAGAGAAGCACTTTTGAGCGCATTATCAGATCAACAAATCATGGGATTATCATATATGTCTACTGCTAAAGCTATTTGGGATCATTTGGAAACACTGAATGAAGGAGATTCCACAATCAAAATTGCAAAACATGAGAGCTTCCAAGTCAGGTATGAACATCTGAAAATGGAAGAAGATGAAAGGATTTATGCTTTTATGGAAAGAGTAAATGAAATTGTTTTGGGTATTAAATGTTGTGGAGGAACCTTAAGTGAGGCTGAAATTGTTTCAAAAGTTTTAAGAGGATTTTCATGGGCATATAAAATGAAGGTTACTGCTATAAATGAGTTGAGAATAATGCCTAATACATCAGTAACTAGGGATACATCGATTGGAAAACTTTCAGCTTTTGAAATTGAGGAATTTGGTCCTATTGCTACTATAAAGACAAATTTGGCCTTTAAAGCATCAACATCATCTGCTCCATCATTTGATAAATCAGATTGGAAAGCCTTCTATGCAAGAGAACTTGAAGAAACTAGGAAGGAGAATGAAAAGCTTGAAGAACTTGAAGCACTATTTGCAAGGAAAATGCCAAAAGGTCCAATTGGAAGTAAGTATGAAGGTAAAACACCCTTTAAATGTTTTAACTGCAATAAGATTGGTCATATGGCTTTGAGATGCCATGATAGACATGCTAAACTAAGAGAAGAAACTAGAACAACATACAAGCCTAATCCTAAATATCAGAGATACAGATTTAAGAAGAACAAAGACAAATCTTGTTACATTGCTGATGAAGGTGTGACTGATGATTCTGATGAGGATCCAATAGACAATGGATGGGTTTTTGTTGCTATAACAGAAGATCAATCAGAACCCACTGCTCAACTGGTAGAACAAGCCCTAGCAGCTAAAGTTGAAGTAAAGGATGAATGGATCATTGACTCAAGATGCTCACATCATATGATAGGGGACAAAGGTAAATTCTTGAACTTTCAAGAATACAATGGAGGTTTAGTAAAATTTGGAGATGACAAAGCCTGTTCAATCAAAGGTAAGGGTACAATATCTCTTGATGGTAATCATAACACTGACAATGTCTACTATGTTGAAGGATTAAAGCATAATCTTTTAAGTGTTGGTCAATTGGTTGAGAAAGGATTTTAGTTACAATTTAAAAATGGAAAATGCAAAATCATGAACAAAACTGGTTTAGAAATTGCAATCGGTAATCAGACTAGAGGTAATACCTTTCATTTGAATAATAGTGAAAAGACATGCTTGATTGCACATAAATGAAAGTTGGTTATGGCATAAGAGACTCTGTCATGTAAACTTTGATTGCATGGTAAAGATTAGTACTTCTAAGGCAGTTAGAGATCTGCCTAAAATTGTCAAACCTCATAATACAATTTGTAAGGAATGTCATTTTGGAAAACAAGTTAGAGCTAGTTTCAAAAGTGTTGTAGAAAAATCCAATAATGTTCTTGATTTGATTCACACTGATTTATGTGGTCCAGCTAAAACTAAAAGCTTACAAGGTGATAGATATTTCATGCTAATTATTGATGATTATTCTAGAATGTGTTGGGTTACTTTTCTCTGAGAAAAATCAGAAGCACTTGGAAAGTTCAAACTGTTCAAAGCAATGGTTGAAAATGAAACCGGTAAGAAAATCAAATGTTTAAGATCAGATCAAGGAGGAGAATTCACATCTAAGGACTTTAATACATTCTATGAAGTGAATGGAATCAGAAGACATCTATCAGCACCTCGGACACCATAACAGAATGGAGTTGTTGAAAGGAAAAATAGAACTATCTTGGATGCAACAAGAAGTATGTTATCTGAAGCAAATTTACCACGTGTATTGGAGAGAAGCAGTCAGCACAGTGGTCTATACATTCAACAAAGTTCACATCAAAGGTGAAACTGGTAAGACCCCTCATGAACTATGGTTTGGTAATACTCCCACTCTTAAGTATTTTAGAATTTTTGGAAGTAAATGTTATATTAGAAGAGATGAGTATATTGGCAAATTTGATCCTAGAAGTGATGAGGAATATTTCTTGGTTATTCATCTAAGAGCAAGACATATAGATGTTTTAACAAGAGATTGCAGAAAATTGTTGAGAGTACAAATGTAAAAATTGATGAACAATTCAGAGGAACATCAAGGTATATAGACTCTGAACCGGCAACAGAAATTGTGACAAATGAACCTACACTAAATCCACCAGTACAGAATGAAGATCCAGTTACCCCGGTACCATCTGAGGATTCCACGGTAATTGAACAACAACAACAAACTAAGACACCCCGGTATGTAAGATTGAATCATTTTGAAGATCAGATAATTGGAAACAAATTTAAAGGAGTTATGACAAGAGGAAGATTGGCAAATGAAGAGGTATGTCTTATTTCTCAAATTGAACCATCATCTATTAATGAGGCATGTGAAGATAAATTTTGGATTAAAGCTATGGAAGAAGAATTAGAACAAATTGAGAAAAATAACACTTGGACATTAGTTCCCCGACCTAGAGATAAAAATGTAATTGGAACCAAATGGGTATTTAGAAACAAACTTAATGAAGATGGTAAGGTTGTCATAAATAAAGTAAGACTAGTGTGTAAGGGAAATTCTCAGAAAGAAAGAATTGATTACAATGAAACCTTTGCACCGGTAGCTAGAATTGAGGCAGTCAGATTATTCTTGGCTTTTGCAGCTCACAAGAACTACAAAGTTTATCAAATGGATATTAAATGTGCATTCTTGAATGGAGATCTTGAAGAGGAAGTCTATATTGAACAACATGATGGATTTTCTTTGATAGATGACAATGATATAGTTTGTAGGTTAAGAAAGTTGTATATGTTGTTGTTCACCAAAAGTGATAACCCAAGACACCTGCAAATCTATCTATGAGATAGCCGATCTCAATCAATGAAACACCTCAGGGCTTGGACAACATAACATAGGATCCTAATGATCCTCCTACACTTCAGGTTGTGCTAGACCTAGGGGGGACACCCTTTTGATGCATTGAATACAACAATCACAAACATAAGACTGCATCAACAATGAGCAGACAAACCATTCCACAAGCTCACCAAATTAGGAACACACTACAGATTGGCTAGATCTATAAAAATCATAAATGAAAACAAAGCTTGGAATGAGAAGAACACACCCCTAAACATAAAGGGAAATAGATTAATCTTTTAAATTGTTTGATCTGAAAGACATCCCCAAACTTGTAAGATCAGTGCCTTATCTAACGACAACAGAGTCACACATCAAACTATAAATGAAACCTTATACTGCAAATCCATCTTCATTATTAAATATTCATGCATTTAATGCCTTGCATAAACGCATTACTCAGCTCACTCATAGAAAATATCAAATCCTGACACTATATTCCATTATTCATGATTTATTACAGAATTTAAATTCTTCCTTGAAGAATCCCTGCAAACAATCACAATTACCTCCTTGAGATAACAAATCTCATCCTCCTTGAAGATCTGATCTAAATATAATGAAAATACAAATCCAGAGACAACTTCTATGTGAATTTGTGCATGCCTTACATACACAAGAACCTACAGCTAAGAACACCTATAGCAAAGAATCAAACTCCATTAGTGAAAGGATAACCCTTCTCTGTACAATCTGGAAGAATACTTAGAATTGGAAGCCATGAAAAAATGGAGCCATTCTCCAAATTTTTGGAAACCTTACAACTAAGAAGAATTGGGAATAAAAAGGAGAGAGAACCAAATCAAATCTGCAACTGAATTGCCAAGTGTCTCCTCTTTAACTGAATTTTGTTCCCATGGAAACTGCTTCCAAAATATCCCACATTTGTCAAAATTAACCCTATAATCGGATTCCTCACTCCGAGATCTTTCCGAAAATATATAACACTTTATATTTTGGCCAAAAATTGAGTCCTGGGCGAATTAACTCCATTTCTGCTCAGTCATTTAAATTTTTGAATTATTTGATATAGTTTAAACTGTATCATTTACAATTTTAATTTTAATTTTTGCCTCCATATGTGCTCTGACGCTTTGCCACATGGTGACCTCTGATTGGTTGATGGGGTCCACTAGGTGCCACCTGGGATGACACCTCATCACTTCGCCACGTGTCCGCTTTATCACTGCCACTTGGCCGCCACGTGTACACCACCTCAACGCCATGTCATCGCCACCTCATTGGGACCTGCCTGATGGACATCTGACTGTACGTGCCACCTGTGCGCCACTTGGCTTTTGCAATTTTGTAGGGTTTATCCGGCGTGCATCTTCCTTTTGCGAAGTAGCACGAGCCATTGATCTCCATCGAACTTGCTCAACCTTTACCCTTTTCGCAACTTCGCAGGGTGTAACTCGCGTGCATCTCCGGCCTGCAAAATCATGCGCTTCGTCAGATCCTCTTGGACATGCTCACCGGTTAAGCCGACCTTTCTCTACAAAATTCTGCTTGTCTACCTTGGGAAATGTGCCTACATGGGGTCCACCTGGTTGCCGCCTAGTCATCTATTCCATTGCCTCAAGATTTGTGCCCACGCGTGGGCCCACCTTGGGCTCCCATAGGCACCATCCGTCAAAAGCCTTTATGGCTTAGACATTATAGATGAGTGTGGATTTGGATTTAAATATCAAAAAACCTTATCGCCCAGCCAATGTGGGATAATGGTTTTAGCTTGGGACTGCAAATTTGGAGCTTCTCTGCAACTTTAATGGAGATTTCTTTGCATTTGCTTGGAGTTTATAATGCCTCTTTACACCGCCACAGAGAGGATGCTAGCAAAGAATGGTGGGGAGTGGGCTTTACAACAGCCAAGTGCATTTTCTTTAAGTTTTTGCTGCTGGTAAATGCATTTGGTCTAAATTTTATATGTTGCCCCCTATCACCATGCCACATGAGGGAGGAGTATGTTGCATACCTATTCTTTGCATTTGCTTTCAGCTCTCCCCATTCTCCACTGGCCTCCATGTTGGGAGTAATCTGCTGCTAGAGGGAGAGCACATGAGGAGTGGTTTCCTGCTGGCACACTTGCTTAGGTAATCTGCTATACCTGCTACCTCCCAACCAGCACTCTTCTACACTCCATGTTGTCTGTTGTTACTTCTACTTTGCTACCAAAACCACATAGAGGGGAGAAGTGGCTGTTGGCTAGGCTTCACACCTGCCAAAAACATTTGTTATGGAGTTTCAATGCACTCCCCAAACACCACGCAGCCCATTTCATTTTATTTTTAGCTCAAATGGTAACCCACAGGGAGGGCTGCCATTATATTTGTTTTTAAAGGCACAAAATTGCATAGTTTAAACTCTTATTCTCTTTCAATTATCACTCCATCTGCCACTGGGAGGATTGGTGCAATACACATATCAATTGCCATTTACCTGAGGGTTTCTAAATGCATTATTAACAACTTTATATTGTGCACTTTGCTGAAAGTTTTCTTTAAACCATCGCCCTCCATTTCATGGCTGGGAATTGGCAAAGGTTGTGGAATTAAATTTACACCAATGAGATTTTTTGTTAGAGTTCCATTTGACATATATTTGTATACCAATATTTGTTCTCGCTGCTCGCTACAAAAAGCCACTAAGCCTTGCTGAGCTCTTTTGGTAGCTACCATTTCATCTTCTGGTAACATTACATTTTTTTTTTAAACAATGTCGCTGAACACTTATCCCAAACTCCACAAATCGCTTCTTTTCAATGATATAAATGTCATTCCTTCATAGCTAAATTATATAAACATATGATTGCAAAAAATAACAATTAAACTTTGCCTGAAAAAATGCACAAAGTGGCAAGCCAGGTCAGGCCCCAAAGTGGGTCCGACTAAATTTTTTTTTGTTTTCACGCAACTAACCCCTGGAATGCTTCACGGACCTCAAACATACCTCTGGAAATGATTGGCATCATTTTTGGATCATTAATCTGCATTTTACAACCTTCGGGCAATTACGCCACCATTTTTGCATTTAATCACGAAGACGTAATTTTCAAACCTGTCAAAACACCTTTTTGGAGCTCGCCATCTGATAGGCGTGTACTCTGATATACAAGGATGACTTCTACCAAACAGTTTCTCAATATGAGTCCCAAGCAAAGAGATATTAATTTCCGAAAATGCCCAACTGGCTTTGTCGACACTGCGGACCTGATGAAGTCAATGTCCTGGCAACACATGACGCCTTTCTCAAAATATCAAACGACCTCCGTGGGTCCTCAGATTCGAAACATAGGTACCTTAAAGTACATATTAAAACTTGGAAATCTCAGTTCAATCACTAGACTGATAGGATGAAAATGGTGCACTCACCAAAACGGCTACATTAACTGATATAACACTGGAGTGCGGATAACTGAATTTGATGGTAAAATGAGCTCTTTTGAAAACTGATCAAACGGATTGATAGAGGCTTGAAATTTGAAACATAGCTCATCATTTATACTGACATCAACCTAGAACAAACATTATGGCATGATGCTTACTAAGGCAACTTTTACACTTATGCGAAACAGGGCTCTGACTAGCTGTCGAAACAGGGACTAGTCAAACCACACAAACTGCAAACAGATTTGGCTTTGAAAACTGAGCAAATGGATTTGTTAGGACTTGAAATTTTGTAGACTGACTCAAATTTATGCATACAATTGAATACATTTTGAATTTTTTCATGACTATCAGTAGGGCAAAAGATGTAATCGCTCAAAGAAGGCTACTCCATAAAATCTGCATTTGTGCCTAAAATGCACTTCCAGCTCACCCCTCGAAATGGGTACCTAATAAACTTATGCAAATTGAATCCTGAAAGTTGCACTGAATAGGCCAAATGAAAGGTGTGGGACATGAATCCCGAGCCTTACCCCTTGAACATCAATTGGCTCCATTTTACCCTCTCACAAACTAGGCCATTCAAACTGACTCATTCAGATACTTTTCTGACATGCAGAGCAAAATTTTGAAATAGGCCTCTAAACTTGACTCAATTTTAAATACTCCCAACATATGGACCAAAACAAGCCCCAAGAGCTTGGTATGCAAGGTTGGATAAGTATCTTTTAAAGATTGGTTTTACTAAAGGAAATGGAGATAGCAATTTATATTACAAAATAACTAATGATGATATCTTGATTATAGAAGTATTCGTTGATGATATAATCTTTAGAGGAGAAGATAGATTATGTAAGGAATTTTCTATTAAAATGTAGCAAGAATTTGAAATGTCTATGATTGGAGAAATAAAATTCATTTAAGGATTGCAGATTTCACAAACTGACAAAGGTATATTTTTGAGTCAATCCAAGTACTTGAAAGAGTTACTAAAAAAATTTGGGATGGAGAACTCTAAACCAGCAAGCACACCTATGACTACAAATGACAAATTATCTCAAAGGGATGAATCTACACCTATTAATCCAACTAGATACAAATCTATGATAGGAGGTTTACTGTATTTGACACAAACTAGACCTGATATTATGAATGCAGTATGTATTGTTTCTAGATTTTAAAGTAATCCTAGAGAAAATCATGAATTAGCAGTAAAAAGGATTTTCTGGTACTTACAAGGCACTGCAAATCTTGGATTATGGTATCCTAGAGATGAAAATTTTGATCTATGTGCATACACAGATGCAAATTGGGCAGGAGATGTGGATGATAGAAAAAACACCACCGGTAGAGCATTCTTTCTTGGAAAAAAATTAGTTTCTTGGTTGAGTAAGAAATAGAGTTGTACATCTTTATCAACAACAGAATCAGAATATGTTGCAGCAGCAACTAACTGTACACAGGTACTATGGCTTAAGCAAATATTGAAAGACATAAAGGTAAAATGTAAGGAACCCATTACTATATATTGTGATGACACTGCAGCAATTGATATATCTAAGAATCTGGTATTACATTCTAAAACAAAACATGTTTCTATCAAACTCAATTTTCTAAGGGAAAAAGTTGAAGAAAAAGAGATAAAACTGGTTTATGTGAATACTAAAGAACAACTTGTAGATATTTTCACAAAACCTTTGGCTAAGGAGACTTTTGAATATCTTAGAGATCAGCTTAGAGTCATACCACCACCGGTAGAAACTTAGACAGTTGATGATTGTCATCAACTGACAAAATTTATAGAGAAATTTTTTACTCCGGTCTTTAATGAGGAAGCTACTTCTTAGGGGGAGTAGTTGGTATATTGAATTGATTGGTATTTTGTATATGAACTTGATTTTATTATTGTAACTTTGGCATTTGATGTCAAAGGGGGAGAGATATATATGGAAAAACACATTATCCTTTTAAGGAGAGATTGGTATTGAAAAACTTTGGATAACACATGTTGCTCCCAGGGGGAGAGATTGTTGTTTAGGAGAGATTGTTGGTTGTTGGTATTTGGCATTTCTGTTTTGGCACTTTGATGGTTTTTCCATCTTGTGTTGCCATCAATGCCAAAGGCAGAGATTGTTGGTATTTTGGTATGGTTTTGTCATTGATGTCAACACCTACTAAAACACTAGCACTTTGGAGATCCAACAACATTCACCGGCAAGCAAGTAAATATTGTACAGTTACTAGTATATGGTTCACCGACAGGATATAATGATCACTGACACTTGGAATGATATGGAAGACACCTGGTAATGTCGAAGACATTGTGTGGACACTTTTTTTTGAAGAATTAATCATTGGTATATTCATATTTGCATATTTTCTTATACCGACAAATAGGTCCAGGGTTACCTAGGGTTACACCGGTAGGTTTATCTTTTCCAGATCAGCATGGCACGCTATAGAGATGACTAATTACTATTGTAAATGCATTAAGCCGACATGTTTAATCGGTTATTGCATCGGATATTATATTGTTTGTAAAATGTTTTTATTGTAATATCTTGTAGAGCCGACCTACTAAAATTGGTCTTAGGTTATGGTATAAATGTAAGATCTTATTTGTAAGATCAAATGTGGAATGTGAAAAAGAATTGTGTGAAGGTATATGCGAGATTAAGCAGAGCTATACATGAAGACATAATTTGAAGGTGAAGCTAGGTTTTTGTGAAAGCATACCAGCATTACACCGGTACTAAATCCAGCATATGAAGATGCTATCTTGAGCAGTACATTCTTATTGGATTTAACCATCCAACTGTAGTCAGTGTGACTCCCTTTTTGTGATTGAGTAGTGAACTCTAGGCTATTGGCCTTTCTACATGTGTAGACCCCATTTATGTACACTTACTATCTGCAGTAGTATCATCTGATTATGGGTAAGTTTTCCCACCATGGTTTTTCCCCTTACAGGGTTTCCACGTACAAATATTGGTGTTATGTGCTGTGGATGATTTTGTGATTATGTTTCATGCATTAATCTTTACCGATATAGCAATTAACTGTTAACACTGTCTACGGACATACTTAACTGGTTTACTAGTTGATGTCATGGAAATGGAGACAAGGCAACAACAAAGTTCAATGTTAATAAGTTAGTTTCAACCATAAAAACAAAACAAAGAACTAAAAACCATTCCAAACATATCAAGAGAGATTTCAAAAAGCATGAAAGAAGTTTAACAAAATAAAAGAAAGGAGAAGAGCCTCCCTAAGATGCTTCCATGATGCCTTTTGATGCTTCTCCCTTGTTTCTCTCCTCTCCAAGTCCCAAATGAGTGTAGCTCTCAGCTTTTAGCACTAGCCATGGATGCCATATGGAGATTCAAGATGGTTGAATATGATAAGCAAATACTATGCAAGAGTAGATAGTGATGCTATGAAAAAGCTCTATGCTAATGCCAGTATAACAACAATACTCTAAAATGCTTCTTTTTTGCTTGAGGAGAAGGGTTCTATTTATAGAAGAAATGGGGAAATGAAGGGTTAAGATTGAATGGTTTAATCAAGGGTCAAGTTTGAAAGTTGGGGATCCATGTGCACAATTGGCACCAATAAAATGGTGACAAGTTTCAACATAGGATTGGCTTGAGAGAAGAGGTTGGAGGCATTAAAGGCCTGAGAAGACCTCATGGTTATCTAGAAGGTAAGGGTCAAGTCTAAATTAGGATTACCCACTGGATTAGGAGTTAATGCAAGGATAAACCTTTGTGCAAATGATTAAGAGATAATCATGGTCAAAGCATTAAAGGCTTCATGAGACCCTTGGGTTGGGTAGAGGTTGAGTCAAAACAAATGTTTTAACCAGGTGGGAGGGTTTGAGGTAACCATTAATGGTTATTGGAGACTTTGGGGATTAAGTGGTTGAAGGTTGAAAGCCTTCAATGGTTATCAAAGACTTTGAGCCATTTAGTGGTTGAAGGTTGGAAGCTTTCAAAGGTTATCCAAGACTTTGAGACATTTAGTGGTTGAAGGTTGAAAGCTTTCAAAGGTTATCCAAGACTTTTAGGCTTTGAGAAGTGACTCCATTTTGCTTAGGAATGTGACAATAATTAGGGGATGGATTAAGTTAATTAGGAAGGGGTTAGAAGAATCTAGAAGGGGATTAGATTTTGCAAGTGGATTTGGTGGGTGAGGGAAAATAGGATTTTATTAAAATAAAAATTCATTTATTTCAATAAATGTGTGCAAGTTGTATTTGGATAAATATTCAAATAAATATTAATTTATTTAAATGAGAAAAATGAAGATAAAGCATTAAAATGCTTGAAGACTTTGAGGGAAACCATTAAAGGCTTGAAGACTTTAAGGAAAACCATTAAAGTCTTAAGAAGATTATAGAAGGAAGCCATCAAGTTTGAAGACTTTAAAGCCATCAAGTTTGAATACTTTAAGGGAAACCATTAAAGGTTTCAAGTGGGTGAGGATAAATAGGATTTTAAATAAATAATTTATTTAAAATAGTTGTGCAACTTGCTTTTGTAGGAAAATACAAGTGGGTGGAGGATAAAGGTGATTTAAATAAATTATTTATTTAAAATAATTGTGCAACTTGCTTTTGTAGGAAAATACAAGTGGGTGGAGGATAAAGGTGATTTAAATAAATGATTTATTTATTTAAATGTGAGAGGTGGGATTTTGGGGGATTTAAATAAATATTAATTTATTTAAATGTGAGAGAATATTTTAATTAAATAAATATGATTTATTTATTTAATTAATGGTCTGAATTTGGTTAAGTGAATTAAATCAAATAAATTGAATAATTTATTTAATTAATAGGAGAAGAGGGTTAAGATGAATTAATTAAATATATTAATTTAATTAATTATTAATTGATGGTTAAATAATCAAATAAATATTAAATATTCATTTAATTAAGTGGACAGATTTATGTGACTACACTAGTATTAAGCATTAAGTTGATTAAGTTGTTTTTGGTTTGAATTTATTTGACAACTTATTCACCTCCCCCCCTCTCAGTTGTCTCTGGGACCTAACAAAAATGTACTAGGGAATTTGACACACTTCTACCAGAACTATGTAACTTATTAAAGGAATTTAAAACTCTGTATAAAGATACTTGCAAGACAAACTTTTTGACAATAGACATAGATAAGAAAATGAGCAAGGTACAAGATGAGATCAATAAACTTGCAGACAATTTTTTAACTCACCTGATACTTTATCAGTTTTTGAGCAAAGGATAACCAGTTTTGAGGAAGAATTACTTAAGTTAGAAAAAGAAAAGGAGAGAATAGTAAATAAGGCAAAGCATTTGAGACTAAGACTGAGTCCAAGATTGGACTATCTAGCATCATTACGAAAGGAAATATCTGAGGCACTAGTACAGGGATAGAGAACACCAACAGAGCATATGCAGCACGTCACCGGTACAGTTAAAAGAACAGAGACAACAATAAAGGATAGCAAGAAGTTTATGGAAAGTATAAACTTGATTTTGGTAGATCTTTTTCAAATTGTAACTACCCAGTTACAAGGTTGAGTGAGACTAAAACTCTACTAACATCTTGGCAACCTTTGTCATTGATGCCAAAGGGGGAGTAGTAGCATGAGAAAATAACTGGCAGAAGACTTATTTGCTCAGGGGGAGCTCTTATATTTTTGGTAACATATTTTTGGAAACATTTTTGGATTATAGTTTTGGATACACTTTTGAATTTTCTCATGAGTGTTGCCATCAATGCTAAAGGGGGAGATTGTTGGCATATGCACACTCCAATGAGACATTGTAGGTGATTGACGGTTTTGTCATTGATGGCAACCTTACAATCCTATGGCACTGGCAAGGCATTACACTAGCACTAACAAGATCAGACTCTACATCGGCACTCAGACCACCGGCACTAGTAGAGAAAGGAAGCATATCGGCACAGAGGCCGACATGATTTTTGTTATATTGTATTTTGTTTATTATTGTAAAATCTATGTAAGCCGACTTGGCATCATTGTAAAATGACTCTTATATAAGAGAGATTATTGTAGAACATTTGTAAGTAAAAAAGAAGATCATATTTAGGCGAAATAAGGCAGACCTATTATGCGAATTATAGGTTAAGGGTTTATGTAAGAAGCATAATAGAAACCGGTACTGGATTTGGCATTATAGATGCTATTTTGAAGCAGTACAAGATACTGGATTTGTATAATCCATCATTGTAAGTTAATGAGACTTCCTATTGAGTAGTGAGCTCTAGGAAGTTGGCCTTCCTACATGTACAGGCCCCTCTTGTAGCAGTAATATTCTCTTATTGGCCAGTAAGTGATTATTATGGGTCACAAATCCCACCAAGGTTTTTCCCACATCGGGTTTCCTCGTTAAATCATTGTGTTATGGTGTGTTTTTCATGTGGTTGCTTTTAATTCTGTTTATTGCATTATTTCTTGCATACCGGTACATTGTTATAATATGTTCTACATGTTTTAAGTTAAGAAATTCAATTCACCAGTTAGATATTGATTCACCCCCCCTCTTAGTATCTATGGGAAATCCTAACAAACACAGGACAAGGATCAGCTTGAGGAACCTATCAATAGCATGCACCTGAAAAAGTTCTATGTTTGAAAAAACCAGAGAAAATTTAAAAAAAAGGGAAAAATCAGAAAAATCCTAACAAAGTGTAAAAAAAAGAATTAAAAAAAATCAAATATCAAAAAAAGTGCAATAAAAACAGATGGTGAAAACCTGGCAAACAGGCGCTATCTGTCGGCTAGCTCTTCCATCTATTAGTTCATGCATTCGTTCCGCTTGCATTTATCTTCCAGCAGTTCTATCCATCATAAGCCTTTGGACATATGCAGAAATCTCAGGTGGCTTCTTACCATGGTTTGGATCATTGGATATATCATAACGACTTTGTTTCTAGGCTTGGGGCAAAATCTTACACCTAGCTGGGGGCAAAAACTCTTGATCATTTTGAGCTAAATCAAACAAGTAGAACAAACAGTTAGACAACTCTTATCAAGCGAAAACTAAGACACATCCAACATTGAACACGAGATCAAACTATCAACTATCAAGCTATCACGAAATCAATCTAAGAACATCACACACTTTTCAATGGATGATATCTTTTTGGATAATGATTGTAACATGATTGTTCAATTTTTTCTATATTGCTTTTCGCTATCATGATTTTTGAGTGACTCCAAGATGTCATTGACTAGAGGAACAAGGAAGAAACATGATATTTTTCTTGTCTACTATCTGAAAATTAATCATTAACATGTGCAAATTTGTCTCGGGACATGATCATCAGTGTATCATTGAAGACATTTCCAATTTGCGTATTGAAATGATTAATACTGTCTATTTTATGCAAACAACACTCAAGTTATCTCAATTCAATTATACCTCGATGCTTGTGTTAACTTGCTATATCAAAATCTAGGAAAGTAGTGCTTAGGTCATCATGGTTTAATTATACCATCAATGTTTGCACTCACTTCCCATATTTCAAAAGCTCAATGATGACAAAAATGCAAAATAATCTAGTGACTGGTCTGGTCATAGCTTTGCATTCTATTGCATTTCATTTGCATTTTAGCTTGCATTTCGTTCTTGCATGGGATCCTAAAAACTCCTCTTATCCAAGGTTAAATCTATCACAGGAATCATCAAAGTATCATCACAAGTGTATACGCAATCAGAATAATGACTCATTTCTCTCATGATATTATCAACCCAGCAAAAAATCTTATGCTATCTCTCTCAACAGAATTAACAATTAGCATATCCAAAAAAAATTGTAACTTGATATCAGTAAATTGTTAGTTCTTTATCTATCAACCTTATCAAATTAAATCAATCAATCAAACCTAATCAATTCTATCATGTCTTATACAGGATGTATCCTTCCTGAAACTAGACGTTCTGATCATGTCTCATAAAGGATGAATCCTTCTTGAAACCAGATGCTTTGATCATCGTTGTCTTATACAGGATGAATCCTTCCTGAAACTAGACTGAATCTAATCAATCAAGATTTTTCAATTTTATCAATCTAAGAAATCAGCTAATCAAAGATCTCACATTTTCATCAAACCACAGTTGCAGAAATCAAATCAAATCTATCGGGATATCAATCTCGCAAAACTCCAAAGATCAATTATCTCAATTGATCTCCCGAGGGGGCATCATTATACAGGGATTTAGCAATCAAGAGCCATGGCATCCTATCAAACCAACACCATCATCAAAATGAGATTATTCTTTGAATCAATGCATCATCACACCTCACTTCAAAGAGGGGCAAAATGTATACACCTAAAAATGGTTTGAAGATAATTAATTAAATAAGCAATTATTTAATTAATCCTCCTTCCCAATTTAATTGAATTCACTAATCAATTTGATTAAATCTCCCACTCATCTACTTATTAATAAATTTAAGGATTTAATTAATAGGTTCATTTCATTTCACCCCTTTAATTAATTAATTCCCCCCACCAAAATCATTTCTTCTAATCCCCTAATTAATTAAAACAAATCAATTATGAGTTGTTGAGATTAATTATCCTTTTTATCTTATTTGAATTTTTAAATTCAAATTATCCTAACTTCTACCACTCCTAAACCTAACCATTCCAAAACCTAACCCATTCTACCTACCACCATGTCCCCTTTCATCCAACATCTTCTAGAACCTTGTGACACTTGTCACTAAGTCTTCCCTTTCATCCTACTCCTTCTAGAAGCCTCTTGACACTTGTCACCATAGAGATGACAAATGTCCCCTTTAATCCAACTCCCTTTGCCAATCTCCTCCAATTTAACCATTGATATCTTCAGATCAATCTCAACCGTTGATTCTTGTCAACTCACCCCTAGCCTTGGAAAATCCTTTAAATAGACCTCATTTTGGGCAATATGGATCCCATCTCATTCTCATCTTATGCATTATTATTATAGGCATTTAGCTTATAGTTTATCAGTTTTAGCAATGTTATCATGCTCATTTTAGCTTAAATCTTAGCTTAATTTTCTTATCACGTAGCTTAAATCATGCTATTCTTGGTAAGATCATGCATTTTCATCTTTCAAATCCTTCATCTAAGTGTATTCAAGTCACTGGAATATGCATAATCAAATCTGAGAGTATTTTCATACTTGCATTTACTAGGAGACAATAAGTCGATTAGCTATGATTTTACATTTCTTTGATTGAAATCTTCTAACCATGCTTGTAATGATTTATTGAGTGCAATTTTTTTGTAGATACAAGTACACTTCACAGAGCACGACATGCATCATATCGTGGAAGATTGTCATCATGGCTCTTTGATAAGTTTCCCCAAAATTTTTCAAGCCGAAAGGCATGACATTAGAACAATATGTCCCCCATGGATAGGTGAGTGCAGTTTTATCTTGATCCTCTGGAGCTATCTTGATTTGATTATAGCCAGAGAAACCGTCCATTAATGATAACATTGTGTGGCCTACTGTTAGATCCACAATTATGTCAATGCTTGGTAAAGGAAAGTCATCTGTTGGACATGCTTTGTTGACATTTCTAAAATTTGTGCATATTTTGATGCTTCTATCAGGTTTTGAAATTGGTACAATGTTTGAGATCCATTCAGCATAGTCTATAGGTCGAATGAATCCGATGTCTAATAACTTCTTTAGTTCAGCTTTGACCAATAATGCTACATGTGGATTCATCTTTCTTAATTTCTTCTTGACTGGCTTAGCTCCTGGAGTGATGGATAAATGGTGCATGATCAGGTTTGGATCTATTTTGGGCATATTAGCATAAGACCAATCAAAATTGATTTGTTTTTCCTTGAAGAATGTGATTAAATCTAGTTGTTCCTCTTCTGTCAGTGATTCTGCTAGGTGTATGGTTTTGATTGTTGTTTCGGTATGATGAATAATGATGAATAGTAAGTACTCAATAGATACTAAGAGGGGGGGTGAATCAGTATAGACAAAAACTTCCTTAAACCACTTTGACTGCAAAGACTGCACTAACTGGTAAACAAGATCATTGATCTAAAACAGGGCACTACCGGTAAAATACAATGAGATTGTGAAACACATAAATCGGTAACACTTAGATCTTCTCACAACCTAATCTCTCCTTTCTAGTTCACCCATATGCATAAAAAAGTAATACATTAGAAATATAAAGACCACTGGATTAGCATGCATTACCACTTAATGGAAAACACTAATCATCACATGAAAAAGCATCACACATGACACACTGATTTTTCACGTGGAAACCCAACTGGGAAAAACCACGGTGGGGATGAATACCCACAATTTTTTATTTGAACTCTTTTGAAGTTTTCTCTGTTAGGAGCCTAATCTGGTTAAGGACTTTACAATAGGTTTTGCTAGGAACCGATCTTGCTAGGGATCACCCGGTTAAGGGATGGCTAAACACCCAGTTAAAGGTTAGAACCCTGCTAAAGGTTACCTCGCAAGAGGATTTGAAGAACTCAATGAATTTGAGTCACCTTGTTAAAGGATTTATAGAAAGGTTGTTAAAGCTACCCGGTTAAAGGATTTTCCAACTGCTGAAATGGTTAGAAGTCAACAAGTAATACACTGATCTGATAATAGCACTTAATGCCAAGACAGATCCATTTTAGTTCATTTACTTCTGCAATCACACTCTGCAGGTATCAACACGCTTCTCCGGTCTAGAAAGAATCAAGTATCTCTTCACTTGGATACACACACAACATTTGCCAACAACTTCACAATGCAAATCATCATCGACCTTATAGGAAATAGATAGGTTGGTAGCATAAACCCTAAAACCTAATCATTTAGGTTATCAATACAGTCAGTCCAATCCTGACCATTCAAACACATTGTATTGAATAAAATAGTCTTGAACAAATCTCAAGATGTTATACATCATTCATTCTTTGCTACTTCTGGAAGCTGATAACCCATCACGCGCTCTCCACCGTTTACTGAGACTTCACACATTCCCGAGGTAGATAGGATCAATCTTCTTCATGCAAGATCCTCAAGAAAATCCTTCACGTGCACAAGGCTGACATGGCAACATGATTTTATCTTCATTTCAATGCTAACCCATCATAGGATGTCGTCAGTCGAATCACACAGACTTGGAATGCATCAACCAGAAACCCCGATACAAACTTTCCATATACCGGTTCACATACCAGTTCACTTTTTGCATATACCGGTTCATTCCATCATACCAGTTCACACTTCATCATACCGCTCCACTTGTACCATCATACCGGTTTACTTGTATCATCATACCAGTTTACTTGTCAGGTTGCTTAATTCAATATACCAGTTCATACTTCGACATATTGACATTAATGACAACATACAATATTATCATATCATCACACTTCTGCACATATGCCAACAATCTCCCCCTTTGGCATCGATGGCAATTGTAGATCAAGAAATTGAGAAGCATCAAAACCAATAGCAATTAGGACAATCACAAAACCTAAAACTACATTGAAAGCAATCCTAATCCAATCAATGAAGACATAAAGACAAGATGTTCAAATTGAATGAAATTGAAGCAAACCAACGCAGATATCTCCTTCATGTGACTCCATTGTTCTTCTTTCAACTTCAAATTTGATGTGGATCTCACCTACGAGTGCAAAATGCATGTGGAAAGCAAGTTGTTGAGAGATGAAATTCGTAGCATAAGGTTACTCAAAAATGTGATTGATTGATCTTTTGATTGAAGAAAATCATCCAATTTATAAACAAATTGGAGAGAGGACAAGATTAGCATGAAGAGATTTGAAAGGAAATTCAAATCAAGAATGGCAAAATTATGACAAATGTATGACAATTTCTATGAAAAGAGTATGACAAATTATGACAAGATTGAAATAGAAATAGAAATTAGAAATTAGGAGAAATTAACAAATTAGAAAATTGAGGAAAAAGATGAAATAGAAATTAGGTGAATTAATTAATAGGTTTTCATCCATTAATTAATTCATGAAAGAGACCTAGGACTAAATAAATAGATTTATTTAACCCACAAAGAAGAAGAAAAGTATTAAATGAACAAATCATAAAACCCTAAAAATAAGAGGACAAGAAATTAATGTAGGTACGATCATGATTCTGATTAACAAAGGATTAATGTTGCTAAATGATTGAGATTGGCTGACAAAAATCAATGATAAATTGACCAAAATTGACAAGGAGATCAAATTGATAAGCGCCAATTGACAAGGAACAATGACTAATCGATCCAAATTGACATGATTGAAAAGGACAAGGATCGATAACGAATCGATCGCAAAATGACAAGATTGACAAGTTGATAAGGATCAATGATGAATTGATTGGAAAATGAAAAGATTGACAAGGACAAGGATCGATGACGAATCGATCGCAAAATGATGAGATTGACAAGGACAAGGATTGATGACGAATCGATCGCAAAAATGATGAGATTGACAAGGACAAGGATCGACCAAAATCATGACTGAAAATTGCTATCGACAAGACCTAATTCGAAAGCGAGAAAAATGAAGAATGCAGAAGAAGGACTCGATGCTCGTAAACGATAAAGACCAAGTGCACAACAAATAAGCAATGTTAATGCGATGCAAAAACCCTAAAATAAGGCAATGCGTAAATGTTAAAGTATGACTCCACAAGCGTTGACCATTTTTAGACGTCTACAACAATATACAAAGATATCTCTCTGCTTCACATCTTCTTCCCAATACTACAGATATCTTCTCTGCTTCACATCTTCCCCCCCTTTGACAACAATGCCAAGTTGGAGGCACAGATATCCATGTTCCACTATGCTGCCCCCCTGAGGAGTAGCATCCTTCAACACATCAATCCTGAAAAGATTTGACAATGCAATACTTGACTGATGTTAAGCACATACCTTTAGTTCACCTCTTGAAGGGTAGCACCCCTAATTCACCTCTTAAATAGGTAAATGTAGCCTTCGGTAGAGGCTTGGTGAATATGTCTGCTAACTGCTCCTTACTAGAAACATTTTCCAATACAACCTCTTTGTTCTGGACTTTCTCCCTCAATAAATGATACTTGATCTCGAACTGCTTGGTTCTAGCATGCAATATTGGATTCTTGGAAATATTAATTGCACTTGTGTTGTCACAAAAGATACTCACCGGTTTAGATACGGGGACTTTGAAACCACTTAGTACATGCTTCATCCAAATTGTCTGAGTGCAATTTATAAATGCTGCTACATATTTCTCTTCTGCTATAGACTGAGAGATACAACTTTGCTTCTTACTCATCCATGAGACTAGTCTACCACCAAGAAAGAATGCACCACCAATTGTGCTTTTTTAGTCGTCCACATTACCAGCCCAATCGGCATCTGTAAACGCTTTGAGGTTGAAATCATTACTGTATGGATACCACAATCCATAGTCTACAGTTCCCTTCAGTTATCTAAGAATGCGCTTGACTAATACCAAGTGGGATTCTCTCAAACTTTTCTAGAAATGTGCAGTAATGCCCACTGCATGTGCAATGTGTGATATGTTGTGTACTACATAGTGAAACTTACCAATCATTGATTGGTATTCCTTCTCATTCACCAATGCTGAGTCATCTTCTTTTGACTATTTACAACCGGTCACCATCAGTGTACCAATTGATTTGTTGTCTTCCATGCCAAAGGTCTTCAACACCTCTTTGACATACTTGGACTGAGTGATAAAGATACCACATTTCATTTGTTGAATTTTTAGTCCAATGAAGAACTTAATCTCTTCGATTAGTGACATCTCAAATTCCTTCTTCATCTCATCTACAAATTCATGACTCATCTTGTCATCTCCACCAAAAATTATGCATCAACAAATACTTCACTGATCAAAATCCAATCTCCTTCTGACTTCAGATAGATATTGCTATCTTCACTTGTTCTTTCAAATCCAATCTTCACAAGATGGGAGTGTAAATGTTCATACCATGCTCTAGGTGCCTGCTTCAATCCATATAAGGCTTTATGTATCCTACACACCATGTCACTATCTTCTGATAGGGCAAACCCATCTGGTTGCTCTATATACACCTCCTCTTCAAGTATTCCATTCAGGAATGCTGATTTTACATCCATCTGATACACTTTGAATCCCTTGAAAACTGCATATGCAAGAAGCATTCGAACTCCTTCCAATATAGCTACTGAAGCAAAGGTTTCTCCATAGTCTTCTCCTTGTTCTTGAGCATATCCCTTACACACCAGTCTAACTTTATTTCTTACCACTGCACCATCTTCATTTAGCTTGTTTCTGAAAACCCATTTGGTGCCAATAACATTTTTATGCTTAGGTCTAGGTACCAAAGACCATATACCATTCTTTTCTATCTAGTCAAGTTCCTCTTCCATAGCCTTGATCTATTCTTCATCTTTATGTGCCTCTTTAAATGTTTTAGGCTCAAATTCAGAGATCATGCAAGAGTTTTCTCTGACCTTTCTTCTTGTAAGAATTCCTGCATCCTTATCTCCTATGATCTTCTTTGGATCATGATTCAGCTTTACATACCTAAGGATGATCTTAGTTGTTTCCTCTTTCTTTTCCTCTTCATCCTCATCTTCATCAGCATCAACATCTACCAGTGTAGGAGCACTGTTACTGGTACTAGGTTGTTTTGCAACCGGTTCCCAAAAGGTTACAATTGGTTCATCTACCACTTGCTCATTTTCAATTTCCTCAAGTTTCTCTGAGGTTTCATCAACTCTAACATTGATACTTTCGACAATTCTCTGAGTCTCATTGTTAAAACACTTGAGAGCTTTGCTCTTGATGGAATATCCTAGGAATATTCCCTCATCACATTTTGCATCAAACTTGCCTTGGTGTTCACTCCTCTTGATATAACACTTGCTACCAAACACTCTAAAGTAGCTTACTACAGGAGTCTTACCGATCCAATAATCATAAGGTGTTTTATCCTTACCTTTCTTTATGAGTACCCGGTTCATAGTGTAGACTGTATTGCTCGCCACTTCTCTCCAAAAAGTGTGAGCAACCTTTCCTTGAATCAACATTGTTCTAGCTGCTTCAACTATAGTCCAGTTGTTCCTTTCTGCTAGGCCATTCTGCTGTGGACTCCAGGGGGCAGACAGTTGCCTCTTGATGCCATTTTCTTCATATTACTTATTGAATTCTCTAGAGGTGAACTCACCTTCTCGATTGGTTCTAAGGAATTTGATCCTCTTACCACTTTCCTTTTCAACTAGTGCTCTAAAGGCTTTGAACTCTCTGAAAGATTCAGACTTCTCTTTCAATAATGTGACCCACATAATTCTTGAGCAATCATCAGTAAGAATCATAGAGTACCTATCTCCTTGAACACTCCTAGTTTTCATAGGACCACACAAATCAGTATGCACAAGATCAAGTAAATTTTTTGCTGTGAAAGATTTACCTTTGAAGGTTGAGGAAGACATTTTCCCTAGTTGACATTCTCTGCACAGGCAATCCTCTAACTGCCTTGATCTTACTGGCCTTCATAATATTATCAAAATTTACATGACAAAGTCTCCTATGCCATATCCAACTGTCATCAAACTTAGCCATTAGACATTAACTGATATTTGCATTTAACTGAAATAAGTTACCTTTGGTCTGCATACTAGTAGCCATCAGTTCACTGCTCTTTCCTTATATTTTGCACACTCCATCTTTGAATTTTAGAGTGAGTCCATTATCATTTAGCTGAGCAACACTCAAAAGGTAATTCCTGAGACCTTCTACTCAATACACATTATTAGCACCGCTTTTTCCATTTAGAGAGATGGACCCTTTTCCTTTTACCATTAAAGGTGCATCATTACCAAATCGGACTACACCTCCATCATACTCTTCCAAAGATAGAAACTTTCTTCAATCACCAGTCATGTGGTGAGAACAACCACTATCAATAATCCATTCATTAGAATTATCAAAGAGGGAGACAAGAGCCTTCTTGTTTGACACATCTTCCTTGACAACTACAAATACTATGTCTTCACTTTCTTCATCTTTTGATTCATCATCAATGACACCTTCATCAACTGCAACAAGATAGTTTCTCCTATTTACTCCTTTGAACTTTTTGAACCTCTTTGGTTTGTCCTTATTATCACCATTAGGATAGTTTACAACAATGTGTCCAATCCTATTGCAAGAAAATCATTTCAAAGGGAGCTTACCTCTATATTTACCAATTCCCTTAGGAAGTTTCTTGGCCAGAAGAGCTTCAAATTTTAGTAGAATCTCCTCATAATCCATATCTCTCCTTTGTCTAGGTTCACAACTGGTACTAAATTCTTTACCCTTTCTAGATAGTGTAGCAGATGCTTTAAAAGTTGAATCAGCCTTCTGAACACTACCATCATAACTATTTAGCTCATAAGCGATCAACTTAGCAATGATAGAATCAAGGGACACCTTTGTCTTGTCAATAGATCTCAACTCCTGAATAGTGGCAACCCTAATTGCATAGACTAGTAATAAGGTTCTCAAAACTTTTCTAACAATGGTGGAATCATCCATTGTACCTCCTGCACTCTTGATATCTCCAACATCAGTTTTAATCCTTATCCCATATTGTTGAATGGTCTCTCCTTCAACCATTCGCATATCTTCAAACTTTCCTCTAAGGATTTCTTCCTTAGCCTACTTCACATGCTCATCACCACCATAGATAGACTTTAGAGTATCCCATACATCTTTGGGATTGTCTTTTTCTTGAACATCAATAAACTCAACATCAGATAGGCTGCTGATAAGAGCTTCCATGACTTGTCCATTCTCCTAAATTTCTCTTCTTTGATCATCAGTGAGAGTACTGGTAGGGATAACATAAGTGTTCTCAACATAGCTCCATTGTTGAGCACCCATGCTTTTAATGTATATCTTCATTATGTCCTTCCATATCTTAAAGTAATCTCTATTAAACATAGGACCTTCCCTCTTCATCATTAGAATAGGATCTTTTCCTCAAGTGGTTAAGCTTACAACACAGAGGACCTGGAGGATGCTTTGATACCAATTGATGAATAATGATGAATATTAAGTACTCAATAGATGTTGAGAGGGGGGGGTGAATCAGTATAGACAAAAACTTCCTTAAACCACTTTGACTACAAAGACTGCACTAACTAGTAAACAGGATCACCAATCTAAAACATGGCACTACCAGTAAAACACAGTGAGACTGTGAAACACAAACCAGTAACACTTAGATCCTCTCACAACCTAATTTCTCCTTTCCACTTCACACATATGCATAAACAAGTAATACATTAGAAATATAAAGACCACTGGATCAGCATCCATTACCACTTAACAAAAAACACTAATCATAACATGAAAAAGCATCACACATGACACACTGATTTTTCATGTGGAAACCCAACTGGGAAAAACCACAGTGGGGATGAATACCCACAAGTTTTTCTTTGAACTCTTCTAAAGTCCACTATGTTAGGAGCCTAATCTGATTAAGGAATTTACAATAGGTTCTCTTAGGAACTGATCTTGCTAGGGATCACCCGGTTAAGGGATGGCTAAATGCTCGGTTAAAGGTTAGAACCTTGCTAAAGGTTACCTCACAAGAGGATTTGAAGAACTCAAAGAATTTGAGTCACCCTATTAAAGGATTTAAAGAAAGCATGTTAAAGCTACCCAGTTAAGGGATTTTCCAACTGCTGAAATGGTTAGAAGTCAACAAGTAATACACTGATATGATAACAACACTCAATGCCAAGATAGATCCATTTTAGTTCCTTTACTTCTGCAATCACACTCTGTAGGTATCAACACACTTCTCTAGTCTGGAAAGAATCAAGTATCTCTTCATTTGGATACACACACAACATTTGCTAACAACTTCATAATACAAATCATCATCGACCTTATAGGAAATAGATAGGTCAGTAGCATAAACCCTAAACCCTAATCATTTAGGTTATCAATATAGTCGGTCCAATCCTGATTGTTCAAACACATTGCATTGAATAAAATAGTCTTGAATAGATCTCAAGACGTTCTCCACTGTTCCTTATTTACCACTTCCAGAAGCTGATAACCCATCATGCACTCTCCACCATTTACTGAGACTTTGCACATTCCCGAGGTAGATAGGATCAATCTTCTTCAAGCAAGATCCTCAAGAAAATCCTTCACGCACACAAGGTTGACGTGGCAACACGATTTGATCTTCATTTCAATTCTAACCCATCATAGGATGTCGTCAGTCAAATCACACAGACTTGGAATGCATCAACCAGAAACCCCGATACAAACTTTCCATATACTGGTTCACTTTTTGCATATATCGGTTCATTCCATCATACCGGTTCACACTTCATCATACCACTCCACTTGTACCATCATACCGATTCACTTGTATCATCATACTAGTTCACTCACCAGGTTGCTTACTTTAATATACTGGTTCATACTTTGACATATTGACATCAATGACAACATACAATATCATCATGTCATCACACTTCTACACATATACCAACACAATACCGATGTTTATTGATTGATTGGCACAATCAATATTGGTGACCTTTCTTAATAATATTTAGGAAGAGTGTCAAGTCTCCCATCTTTTGGTGTCTCAAAAAGGTTTTCACCTACAAATGTGTCCTTTATTTTTACTTTTTTGTGATCTAATATTGCCATTGACTGGTTTTCAGCATTAGATCCTTTGTTTCTTTCATTTTTGCGACTGAGAGACTCTGCACTCCCCTGATTGTAGATATTGTTATTTTGTTCATTGGTAGAGAATGTTTCTGGGTTGACTAAACATAGATACTGGACAATGGATTCATCATTTGGGAATATTGGTATATTATGGTGTTTAGGTTATTCCCAGTCTATGAGATTAGGATATACGAGCAGTAAGGAGTCATTTGGTGGGTTGAGATCAGTTGCGGTAAGTTTCATGATAGAGTCATTGTTATAGATGTTTGGGATATTGGTTAGGTCTCTCATATTGTCAAGGTCTTTGATGGTATTCTCTTCGATGTAGCCTTGTTCATATTTCCATTGCTCGTTCTCACTACCCTCATTGATATGTCATGGTCCAAATTCAAGTGGTTGAGATTATGAGCCTTGTCACTCCTGAGAAAGGGATGTGTATGAGTGGATGGTATCTGCCTCAATATTTTTAGTAATATCTGGATAGCTACCCCATTCATATTCATTAGAATCGGTTTCAGAATTATTGTCCTAGATTATCTTGTTGCTTCTAACAAGTATGTTGTATGGTGATAAAACATCTCTGATAATTGATACCATCTTTGTAGCTTTTTTTGATTCAGAATTGGAGCCTTCTTGTGCTAGTTTTATTTTTTCATACACTGTTTCCCTTCAGCAAGTAGTAATTTCTTCGTGTGGTGGCTCTACTACAGTTTGATCAGGTTCTTGCACAAGATGTACTTTCTTATAAGAGTCTTCTTCCCTTTGAATGGCCATTTTTTCTTGTCATGTCTCATTTTTTTGATGTTCTTTCTCTTTCCTTATTGTTTTTACAGCTTGGTGTAGTGCTTCTTGCCATGAGTTTTCATTATATTTTTTCTTTTCTCTCCACTGAGGTTTTTGTTGGTGATTTTTCTTCTACGTAGGCAGTATATTTTGTCCATACCTAAGGACTGTTTTGTCTCAAGAAAATTGTGAAGGAAGTTGTAGGGGTTCTATAATTCCTTCTTAGCACTTGCCAATAGGTCCTTTGCCATTGTATCCCATCTGTTGTATGATCTAGAACCCTTTTCCATATTGTTGTGTTGATATGGCTACTTCTATAGCAGTTGCTCTGACTTCCTCTTCATCCTTGTACAACCAACTAAGGATGTCCTTCTCTTCTGATTCATTGGCCAATGTGCCCAATTGGATAGATTTACCATTAAACTTGGTGATGGGTTGTGTTGCTTGATGTGTTGATGCAGAAGATTGTCCATAAGATTTTGGTGATATTGGCAATTTTGATGGACATAAGGGTTCAAAAGAGTACTCCCTCATGCCTTGATCCTTTATTTTCATATTTTGTTTGAAATCTATAGATAGAGACTTGAGTTCTTCTTGATGATGATTGGGTACTGAGGAAGCTTGGGCCTCCCTATTGTGTGGAGCCAGGTTGTCTTGAGCTGCCCCCATAGCATTGCAATGCTGAAAAGGGTTATTATCTGTAGATATGGAAATTTCTTGTCCATTGTATGGGAACTTGATACATTGATGATATGTCGAAGGTACTGCTTGCATTTCATGTATCCATGGATGACCCAATAGAATATTGTATGTCAAGTCTATATCCAAGACTTGGCACATAGTATCTTTTTGTATTGGTCCTACTAGAATAGGTAGTATTACTGTTCCTTTGGATGACCTTTCTTCATCATCATAGGCTTTGATGGTGATCTTCTTGTTTCGATTAATAGACTGCTCAGAGTGTTGGAATTCTAAACTCTATGAGAATATGGTTGATGTTGTCATTGATGGAAACCAAATAGTAACAAGTTTCTACACAGGCACCCGCATCGCAAACATCATACACTGGCAGGCATTGGCACAGACAAGCACATTCACCATCACCCAAATTACACCAGCAATGACGTATACTGGCTCTCAAGCTGACATGAGACAAAGTTTTGTTTATATGAATTGTATTGTAAATTTAATTAATTATTTGTAAGCCGGCATGATGTATTGTAAAGACTCATATATGTATGAGATCTTATAGATCATTTTGATAGATGTGCACAATTTTTAATAGACTGGAATAGAAGGATAGGATGGGTTTTTGGTATATGTAAAGTCAGTGAAAGGTTTTTGGTTAAGGTATCTAATTGAGCTTAAACCAGTATTGAACCAGGCATTAGAGATGCTATTTTGAGCAGTACATTGTATTGGATTTAATTATCCATTTTGTAGTTAGTGAGACTCTTCTATTGAGCAGTGAGCTCTAGGCTGTTGGCCTTCCTACATGTGTAGGCCCATGTTGTAAGTAATATTTATTCATATTGGCCAGTGAGTAAATATTGTGGGTCACAAATCCCACTAAGGTTTTTCCCACACTAGGTTTCCTTGCCAAAATATTTTGTGTTATAGTGTGCATTTATGTTTTCTCTATTATTTCTCTTTACTGCATTATTTCTTGTTTACAGGTACATTGATTTAAGTTGCAAAGTTATAAATAAGTTTAAATATTCCACAAACCGGTTAGACACTGATTCACCCCCCTCCCCTCTTAGTGTCTTTGGGATTGTCATTGAATCTAACAATTGGTATCAGAGCATGCTCCTCTATTTGCAAAAGCCTAACAACTTGAGGAAGATTTTGAAATCGATACTGATGGAAAGCTTGAGAAAATAGTTGGAAGGAGCTCTTGAAGATTTTGATGCAGAAAAATTGAAGAATATAAAACTTGAAGATGGTCTGAGGAGTGCTAAGGAATTCATTAAAGAACTTCAGGAGAACTTGGTTATAACACAAAACAAGAGAAAGGAACTTCATGAGAAAATGCAGAAACATGATGATGAAAAGGAAACTCTTAGTGATATTGTAGATAAGTTGAGGCAAGAGAACACTAACATGAGGAATGAAATGCAAGATTTAACCATGAGGTTGTGTAAGGATATTTGAAGATAGAAATAAGAATGAAGAAGACTTGACTTGGAGACTTAATGATGGAGCAAATGAAAATTTGAGACTTTGTCATGAGAATGATATGCTAAAGACAGATTTGATTCACATGCAACATGATAAAGAGGAGCTTAGGAGACAAATTGGCATTTTGGAAAATGAGTTGATCACTGAAAATGAACACAAAGACAAATTCAAGAAAAGTTCAGAAAGACTTGATGACATGCTGAAAAGACAAAAACCTGATGGAGATACAATTGGACTTGGATTTGAACATGGAGAAAGTTTCGGGATTGCAAATAATCAAGATCATAGTAAACCGATAAGACAACCTAATGCTTATAAATTTAATGGGAAATGTTTCAATTACAACAAATTTGGTTGTAGAGAAATTCAGTGTAGATTTAGAATTAATCATAATACAATAAAGTTGGTCACAATTCAGAAAATTGTAGAATGAATGTGAAATGCTATGTTTGTGGTAGATTTGGAAATTTATCTAATCAATGCAGAACACAAACTAGTCAAGGTTAAGGAAAAGATATTCAGAGGAATAATGTAACTTGTTATGCATGTAACAAGATTGGGCATATTGCAAAATTTTGTAGAAGCAAGACTATATCAGCGAACAATAAAGGATCTAATGAGAAGGGAAAAGAAAAGGTAAATGAAATAAAGCAAGAATTTTCAAAATAATAGATTAAGAAAAGAGATTAGAGAGTTGATGAATCTATCTCTGCTTCGGTAGAATAGAGTAACCCTCCACCGGTAGGAGATTCTTCATCTAAGTAAGGAATAATCCTTAGGGGGTATGGCAACAAGTTGAAAATCATGCATTCTACCCTCGGTTGATGGTAAGAAGACACATTTCTTCTTTATCGATAGATGTGTTAAGTTTTCACTTAACCGACAAGCATTAAATGTGGTTTTTAAAGAAATTTTTGGTTACAAAGCATCAGAAAACCCTCATTTCAATCCACCAAGCTTTCAAGCATTTAGAGAGCACAAAATTGAGCAAAGAAATCCAAAGGCAAAGTAGCAAAAGTGTTTTTCAGGTATTCAAGATTTCAAGCAAGAGGTATTTATCTTTCAAAATGGCATCTTCATCTTCTGCACCTAAGTTTATTACAAACCCTACTGTGGTAGAAAACATTAAGTGCCCTAGGCCCGTGTTTAAGATCATCCCTGAAATTGCCAAGCAAGATGATTCTATCGGAGCTTTTTTGAAAATTCCAAAGGGAGACGCTTTTGCTGAAGACCCTAGAATCTACATTCATTGCAACATAGAAAATTTTGGGACTGATGATTTGAAAAACATGTACAATGATGTTATTATTGATGAGAGAGGTTTGATTAAACCAGAGCACAAGATTGTAGGAGAGTTAGGATTTGATGAAATACTGAACATACCTGAATTTCCAAAGGAGGTAGTTCATCTTTTATTGAGCAGAGTTCATGGAGAATTAATGTGGCTTGATTCGGTTTTTAAAATCTCTGAGGAAGCAATCAAGGCAGTTACTGGTTTACCCTCATCTGATAGTAGGCCTGACAAAACTAAGAAGATACCTAACAAGGGTGTTATGGATTTAACCAGAGATACATCTGACAATAGATCTCTTAGGGTTAATGAGATTATTGATGCAAATGTGAGATATGTGAGCATGGTACCTGGCTATAGAGTAACTCATACAAATAAATTCAACTTTGTTTCCAGCTTATGTATTCATAGTGCATATGAGATGGTCAAGAACAATGCTAGGATTGATATTTGTGAATGGCTTAAGGATGAACTTATGGATAACCTAAAGAAGATTAAGGGTGACAAGAAGGGGACATTTTGTTTTGGCAACCTACTTGTGTGTTTGATGCTTTACTTCACCAAAGAGATACCCAAAATTGGTCATAAGGACTTTGGTTATGACATCCCGGTAGGAAAGAAAATCATGGAAGCTATCACCGGTATGGGCTCTAATAGTGACAACATTATACAAGACTAATTCAAAAACTTCCAAACTAAGATGAGATCTAGAGAAAGGTTACCACATAGCATAGTAGATAAGTATGATAAGAAAATATGTTTTGTGATCAAACGAGATGAAACATGGATGGAAGTTGTTACTCCTAGAACTATTTGGATAACAGAAATGGGTTAAGAAGTTGACCTGGATATTCTTGAAGCATATGCTAAAACACTCCTTGATACACCTAAAGAACCATCTGAAGAAATTTTTGGTAATGATGAGACCATTGAGAGTGTTGTTTCAATGCAGAAGCAAAGAAAAAGAAGAGAAAAGTTTATCAGAGATGCATCCAAGATGGATAAGGAGGTTAAGGAAAATGTAATGAACTTGAGTTGTATATCTGCTAGTGAACTGGAAGGACTAAAACTAGAAGCTCATGTTTCATCAGTTGTCACTTCTTCAGATACAGATAATGGAAAAGTAGCTAAGTTCAAAAGAGTAGAGAGGAAGAAGAGAAAACCCTCACTGGTACCTTCTCCTTCACCTAAAAAGGATAGAACATTAAGGAAAAAGCAGCAGGTTGTAAGGGAACCTAATAAGAAGTTAACCCCAAAGAAGAAACAACAAACTAAGACACTGAATACTCTTACACTGGAGGAACTAGTAAATGAGATAACACAAGATGGTAATCTCTGCAATGTAAATAAATTGTATCATTCATTCAAAGATTCTGACAAGGACACTATAGAGGCTAGTATTATTTTGCATTTAGACATCTATAAGAAGGTTTTGATTGAAGTTGTAGATGATCTGCCGAATGACTTGTATTTAAGGTTAGAAGCTAAAAGAATGTCAGTGATGGAACTAGACAAAAAGTTAAAGGTTGAAGCATTATTGGCAGTACATCCTGCAAATTCTAAAGAGGAAATTGATGAACTAATTTTTGAAGCAAATCGGTCAGTTTTTATGAGTGGACACTGAAAGGTTAGCTTGATGGCTGGGAGAGTGAATGAGATTGCTGATGAAACTGTGTACAAATAGGACATATTTTTTGTGGAAAAAGAAAAGAAAGAGGAAAGGGAGAGACAGAAAATGGACAAATCTTTTGCTAAGGTATACTAGAAAGACAAAGGGAAAAGCAAAACTTGTAGTATACCTATTATAAAGGTAACAGATAACATTCCTCCACCAACATAGGATACTCCACCAATAAATTTTGGGACATTGGTACATATAGACAACCAACCGGTTAAGGCAACTGAAGTAACTCGTGATGACACTAACCCTGATTTTGAAATTCTTTTCACCATGAATTTAGATACACAAGATATTAACATTATTGTAGATAAAGAGACTATAGAGGTTAAGGCATATGATGCTAAGATTAGTGAGATCTCTAAGTCATTGGCACACACTGTTGACTCTTAGAACACTGAGATACCGGCACAAGCTAAGCAATCGAAGACTAAGAAATCGATAGAGGATGAGGTAACTAACACAGAGAAACCAAAGTCAGAGAAACCGACAGTTGAAGAGGTACTTATACAGACTAAAAAACCAAAAGAAGGAGAGGTAATTACACAAACAAAGAAACCAGTTGAAAATGTGAATAAAGAGGAAGAAATTGATGGAAATGAGGAAGAAATAGTGAAAGTAATTGGGCAAGTATCTGTTGAAAGGAAATCTATTGCAAAACCAAGCACATCTATTGGAGAATTCAGACCCACTAATGTAATAAATGTTTTATATTGGATTCTATTAAGAGGATAATAGATTGTGATGCCTTAGCATTTAAGGCTATTGATGACACATTACCTATCTTGAAGATTATTGCACCAACTTGTAAGATAGATCACAATGAGGATTCATTAGGTAAATTGGACACATTGTCCAAATTTATTGCTGAGAATGTTCTAACTATAGATAAGGTGAATGAGGATACTGTAAAGGAAAGAGTAGATAAAGAGAAAGATGAATTCTTTGAGAAAACCATCAAAAAATGTATCAAGCACATAGATTCACTATTATCGATACTTAACTCAACAATTTTAGAATATAAGGAGCTGCATAGAGAAGCTTGCAAGCCTCACCACCTGACTGAATATATTGATGAGGATATTAAGAAGACATAGGAGGAAATAGATGATATTGCAGATAATATGATAGGTTCTTCAAGACTTATCTCAGTTTTTGAACAGGAAATGGTAGTTTTTGAGGAGAAGTTGGAGAAACTTGAGAAAGAGAAAGAAAGAATAATGATAAAGACCCAGGAACTGAAAAGCAAAATTGGTCCAAGATTGGATAGTCTTATCACTCAATAGGTTGAGCTACCAAAGGTATCAATTCAAGAAGAACGATCATCAGAGCAGTAGATGCACTATCTGACCGACTTGATCCAACAAATAGAGACCATTCTTTTTGACAATAACAAATTCATGCAGAGCCTGAATCTAATTTTAGCATACATTTTTCAACTTGTATAGAATTGGTTATAGGATGTGAGGTAGCATTTTTGTATTCTTTGATTATTTTTGACATCCTTTGCCATTGATGTGAAAGGGGGAGTAGTATGGAGAAAAATAATGCATAATGCACATAGGAAATCACTTGCTCAGGGGGAGCACAATCTTTTTGGGATCAAATTTTTTACTTCATTTTTGGATAACAGTTTTGGATTTTTCTCATGAGTGTTGCCATTAATGCCAAAGGGGGAGATTGTTGGCATTCTACACTCAATGAGAATATGGTTGATATTGTCATTGATTGCAACCAACCAATAATAGGATTCTATACAGGTACCGACATCGCAGACATCATACACCGGTAGGCACTCAGAGTGGCAGGCACATTCACCGGTATCCAGATTACACCGACAATGAAGTATACCGACTCTCAGGCCGACATGAGACAAAGTTTTGTTTAAATGAATTGTATTGTAAATGTAATTAATTATTTGTAATCTGACATGATGTATTGTAAAAACTCATATATGTATGAGATCTTATAGATCATTTTGATAGATGTGAGGATAATTTTTAATAGCATGGAATAGAAGGATATGATGGGTTGTTGGTATATGTAAAGACAACGAAAGATTTTTGGTTAAGGTATCTGACTGAGCTTAAACCGGCATTGAAACAGGCATTAGAGATGCTATTTTGAGTAGTACATTGTATTAGATTTAAATATCCATTTTGTAGTTAGTGGGACTCTTCTATTGAGCAGTGAGCTCTAGGTTGTTGGCCTTCCTGCATGTGCAGGCCCATGTTGTAAGTAATATCTATTCATATTGGCCAGTGAGTAAATATTGTGGGTCACAAATCCCACCAAGGTTTTTCCCACACTGGGTTTCCTCACAAAAATATTTTGTGTTATGGTGTGCATTTATGTTGTCTCTGTTATTTCTCTTTACTGCATTATTTCTTATTTACCGGCACATTGATTTAAGTTGTAAATTTATAAATAAGTTTAAATATTTCACAAACCGGTTAGACACTGATTCACCCCCCCCCCCCTCAGTGTCTTTGGGACTGTCATTGAATCTAACATAAAGAAGCCCAATGCATAGATAAGCTTTAAAGTATAGATATTGAGACCAACTCCTCCATCTATTAACACTCTTTTTACTCAATTTTTTTAGACTGACTTCAATATGGAGCAAAGTATTATGCAGATGATTCAAGGAGATATCATCGTGTTCATAAAATTATAGTTTATGTGGCCCTGTCATATGAGCCACCATGGATTGGAATTGATTAATATCCAGATTATTTGGAACGTTTGTTTCGATAAGTGCTTGTTCCAAGATATCTTTGTGTTTTGGTGAGAGTTTGAGCAACTCAAGTATGGATATCTGATATGGATATCTGAGTAGGAGTTCTCCATAGTTGATCAAATAAGTTATATTGAGTCTTGGTGAGAGTTGTGGATATTAAGGTGTCCCCTTTCAAGATGTATTTTTGCGCTCTAGTTGTTACATTGATCGACACATGTTCTTGTTTGTCCTTGATTTTTATGATATTTACTTGGTTGTCATATGTCGATATGTGATTGATGGTGTTCTCGTATAGGTGATTTATACAAGCTCCTCGGGTATTGTTTGATGTTGAAGCTCCTCCCTTGTTGTAATTTAGAAGAGGATTTTTAAAGGCTTCATGGTCACCATTTGTTTTGTGACTATCAACTATTAAATCGCTCCTATTGATCATGTCTTGAATGATGTTCTTCAGCCTCATGCAATCATTTATGTGATGTCCTTTGTTTTGATGAAAATCACATAAATGCGAGTCATTCCACTAAGGTGGTTTGACCTGGGGTTCAAATTTGTTTGTGGCTAGCAATGTGATGATCTTATTCACCAAGAGTTCCCAAAATGCTGATTCTAAGGTTTGTCCTAATGGTGTGTAGATGCATTGGTATGGGAAAGTGTTGGTGTTGCCTCTTTGGTTTGTATTATTTCCTTGGTTAATGGTGTTTCCTTGGTTAGTGTTGTTGCCTTGGTTAGTGTTGTTGCCTTGGTTATTTTTTTTGGTGTTTGATGTTGAAGTTCCTCAATTGGTATTTTGCGGATAAGTGTTAGTGCCTAGATTAACACTTTTTTGATCTTTGTTGGATGGTGGGTTACCTGATAAAGCCAATACTAGTTGTTTCAATTTTAGATTGTTGGCATCAACTACCCCATCATTAACAATATTTGTGTTCCTTGTCCAAAATCTGGTTTGGTCTAAAGTGTTGTTATTGTTTTGGTTGTTAAAGAGGTTAGTGCTTGAAGAATTAACACCTTCCTTAAAGAACTTCAACATTCCTTTCTTGATGCAAGCTTCCTCCACTTGTATTTCATTTTCTATAAATTTGGAAAAATATGGTATGCATTGGAGTTTGAGTTGATAATTCATCTCACTATTTAGATTATTGATAAAGATTTTCATCTTTTCCTTTTTAGGCATGTCCTAAGGATATCTTGAAACCATGTGTCTCCACCACTGAATAAACATAGTGAATGTTTCATTGCTCTTTTATTTTGTGTTACACACATCCAACATGGTGATTGTGTGTTGAATGTTATAGGAGCATTGCATTATGAATTTGTTTACCAACTCATCAAATGATCTAATGGGAGGTGTAAGTTTAGACAACCAACCCATTGTTTTCCCTCCCAAACTTCTTGGGAATAATCTCATTAAGTAAGTGTCATCATGAGAAAACTCTAGGCTCATGGTACAAAATTCCTGAACATGATCACAAGGATCACTTTTACCATTGTATTTGTCATACTTTGGTATATCTGAATTTGGGGGAAAAGGTACCATGTTTAATTTCCTATCAAAAGGATAAGGACAGATCTCATCTGAGGAGTATCATACTATAGTCCCATGTTGCATGTCCTGCATTTGCCTTTGCAGTGTTTGGATTTGTTGTGTAAGAGCAACCATGGGTGGATTCATCCTCTGAGGGAGAGTTTCCCCTCTTTCATTAAGATTGTCCTAGTTGCGGGTATGGTCTTGTTCTTGTTTGCATGTTTTTTCCGGACCATGTGTCTCTTATTCTCTTTGTTTTTATTGATAAGTATAATTTCTTGACCTTATTCTTAAATTCTCTCATCTATATTCCTTAAGTTTTCCATATCAAAATCTTTAGGAATGTTAACTCCTTTGCTAGTTAGAATGAGTAGATATTTTTCTTTGTCTGCTTCGATAAGTCTTTCCTTGAGTTTTTGGAATGTTGTGTTTTCTTGACATTCTTGGAGAAGTTCCTTGGTGATCTTTGTTTCACCCATATTGGCATACTCATCAAAAGGATTGGATAATATATGCCCCATACTCGATTTTGGTTGTGATTCCCTTTGTTTGTTTCTCTGAGATCGAGTGACAATGGGCACTTAATATATTTCTACCATGATGAATAATTCATCTTCTATTGGAGTTATGGGTGGTGTTGGTAGTTCAGGTCAAGCTTCATTATATGTGATACAGAATTGTGGGAACAAAGCAGGGTTAATCTTTCCTCCATGATTTAGGCATTGGTTGAATGCCACTTTCTAAATGTAATCCCTACTTCTCAAAGGTTCCTTGTCAAACTAGTTTGTTTTCCCTTGAATATACAATTGCATGTGATGCAAGGATGCACGATGTGATGCAAAGAGTTGACGATTTATATAGAGAAATTTATTCCTTTTAGCAAGTGCCGTAGAACTAGGTTGTCTCTTCTTCAACTTAGTTTTGTGATGAAGACTTGTTCTTCTCAACATATGAGGAGTAGTCATACAAGAATGTTGGATTTGGATACTTCATTTGAATACTGAAGTTTAATTTATCAAGTAGAGGTTTAGTTAGATTCACCTCCATGACAAAGTGTATCAAATGATATGGATAAAGTCTCCCAATATGGAAACTTGATTTGACAACTTAAGGATTAAAATAGGTATTTTATTTTGGTAGAATCCATTGGATGGTGAAACTTTGATCACTACTTCTGATACTTCCTGATTTTGTTGGATGAAGTCTAATCTCAAGCTAGTTTAATGACTTAAAAAACTCATTCTAAGAGTGCCTTGTTGATTGGAAATTTTCTCACTGACAATCAGATTTGAAGTTTTGCTGCTGAGTTTGCTAAAGGACCTAAAAAAGGTATTTGAAACTATCAATAAAATTTTCCCAAAGTGCAAGATGCACTCTGTGTTTTTCCCTAAAATTTATCATGCGCTAAGACAGAGACCAAGTGCACTAAAGAATGTTCACAATGCTAGAAAATGTTCCCTATGCGCTAGGCTACCTTTCCTACGCACTAGTTTAGACTATTTGAAAATGATTGTTCTAGATAGATTATGCACTATTATGTCCTGATTATGCACTATTGTTTGAACTGAAAGTGCTATGAAATACTTTTTATGCACTATGCTAATGTTTGAATGTGCTACACTGATGCTGATAAGTGCTATTGGTGTAAGGAAGTTAAGTAGCGGAAACAACTTCCTACACTAACCTTGAGAGGAGGGTAATGCAAAAATTTTTCAGAGCATTACAACAGTTACAGAAAATAGAAATAGATATAATAGCATTCATACCACAACACAATGATTTACGTGGGGAAAACCCTTTCGGGAGAAAAACCCTACCCTCCAAAAGCAGCTCAATATTTTATTCAGCAATCAAAAATAGATTACAAAATACTTGCAGAGCAAGCTCTTCGCAGAAGTAGCACTAATCAGAGATTCAGAGGCAACTCAATAGCCATAAGACTCTTACACACAACCTCTATCTCACACACTTCATAAATAGGAGATACAATACAAGAAACCATCAAACGGTATTACAAAACCATGGGCTAAAACCACCCAATAAGGTGTAGCCGACCTTATCTCCCTTCTAGATGCCCTATGACATGTTAAAGCACACATCAACATGTGTCGCTCCCTTTTACAGCTCATTTATGTATCCGATACAAATTATTTTTCCTATTTCAGGAGTACAAACTTCCGGAGGCAATAACTTGAGAACCGGGTGTCCGATTGACGAACCGTTTGAAGCGCCGGAAAGCTCGCAAAGTGCTCTATCACCTCGTAACCGGCTTCGCCGGTTATGGCCACTTTTCAGGGCGTTTTGGAGCCTCTAAAGTCCCCAAAATTAAGTTTAAATATTTTATTGCACCTCTCCAAGACGAAAACATTAATATCTTCAAAACTAGCTGTGACCTTGCAACGCAACTTTACCGGAATGCTTATCTAGCCAACCAGAAGCTTCAGGGAGAGTTTCGCACCATTTCGTGCTCAAATGAAAACTTACTATAAATAGTAACCTCACATAAATGCAAGGTTGAGACACCATTTTTCCCAACAAATCTCCCACTTGTCGAACACCTTGCATGAGCGGAAGGGAATGTCAACACAATGAATCAATTGCTAGGGGCCATAAGGCCCATAGACTCTGAACACCATCTGAACTTCTCTGTGCTCACAGCCTTAGTTAAAGTATCTGCAACATTCATCAAAGTTTCCACCTTAACCAGCTTCACCCTACCATCTTCGACCATATCTCTAACAAAATGATACTGAACATCAATATGTTTGGTCCGGGCATGAAATGTCGGGTTCTTAGCTAGGCTAATTGCACTCTGACTGTCACAGTAAATTGTCACTGTACCTTGTTTTATTCCAATATCCGAACACAGTCTCTTAAGCCAAATGGCCTCTTTACAAGCATGAGTAGCTGCCATATACTCTGCTTCAGTAGTGGATAGAGCAACCACAGCCTGTCGCTTACTCATCCAACTAATTGCACCACCAAACAAAGTAAACACATAAGCACTGGTGGATCTTCTTCTATCAATATCACCTGCCCAATCTGAATCCACATAACCATGGATATCAAGGGAAGTCATATCTCCAACTGAATTACCATGATAACACAAAGAATACTCTGAAGTACCCTTCAAATATCTGAAGACTCTTTTGACTGCATCCCAATGAACTCTACCAAGATTAGACATATATCTAGAAAGTACTCCCACTGCTTGGGCAATGTCTGGTCTAGTACAGACCATAGCATACATCAAGCTTCCAACTGCACTCTGGTAAGGCACTCTGCTCATGTCTTCCATCTCCAATGGGGATGTAGGACAATCTGAAATGGATAGTTTCATTCCAATTGTAAAAGGAACACTCAATGGTCTACAGTTCTGCATGTTGAACCTCTGTAACACTGAATTCACATACTTACTCTGGCCTAGCCATAGCTTTCTGTTCACCCTATCTCTTCTAATTTCCATCCCAAGGATGTGCTTTGCTGCACCAAGATCTTTCATTTCAAATTTAGCAGCGAGCTGAGACTTCAGTTCTGAAATCATACCTTTCCCTTTACCAATGAATAACATATCATCAACATACAATGCAATGAATAAGAAATGATCACCATAAGATTTATAATAAACACAGTGATCTGATTTAGAACGTTCAAATCCCAAACTCAACACATATGTATCAAATTTCTGGTACCACATCCTAGGACTTTGTTTGAGGCCATACAAAGATTTTTTCAATTTACAGACCAAATTACTTTTGCCTTTCACCACATAGTGCTCCGGCTGTGTCATATAAATATCTTCCTCCAAATCACCATGAAGGAAAGCAGTTTTCACATCCATTTGCTCAACCTCTAAATCATAAGCAGTAGCAATAGAATGCAAAAATCTAATGGACGTCATTTTTGCAATAGGAGAAAATATCTCACCGTAATCAACACCCTCAACCTGAGAGTAGCCTTTTGCAACCAACCTTGCTTTATACTTCTCAATGCTTCCATCTGAACCAATCTTTTTCTTGAACACCCATTTACAACCAACAGGTTTTCGTCCTTCAGGCAATGGTACAAGATCCCATGTATCATTCTTTTTCAACGCTGCCATTTCTTCCTCCATAGCAATCTTCCAGGATTCTGCATCATTCATACCTAATGCCTCTTCTACAGATTTTGGTTCATCCACACTAGTATTCAGAGCAAAAATACATCTCCAATCATCAGGTGAATACCTTTCAGGTGGTTGTCTATGTCTTGTAGACCTTCGAACAAGCTGAGTTGGAGGTTCTTCCTCCTCTTCTGAAGATTCAGAGCTAGACGAGCTCTCCTCAAATTCTTGCCTATCTAGGGGTCTCGATTCAACTCTTTCAGGTGTAGAAGGAAGTTGAATCACATCTTCTTTTTTAGTCTGTTCTGGCTGCAATGTAACAGAAGGAGACTTAATTTCTCTAAAAATAACACTTCTACTGTGAATTACCTTTTGTGCAACAGGGTCCCAAAGCTTGTATCCTTTCACACCATAACTATACCCGATGAAGATACATTTCACAGCCTTGTTCTCCAACTTTGTTCGCTTCTCTTTTGGCACATGTGCATATGCCTCGCAACCAAAAACTCTAAGATGTCTCAATGAAGGCTTGTGACCTGACCATGCTTCCATAGGCGTTTTATTAACAAGAGCTGATGTAGGAGACCTGTTAATCAGGTAGCAAGCAGTGGCAACAGCTTCAGCCCAAAACTTTTGTTCGAGACCAGCACCACTCAACATACTCCTAGCCTTCTCCATCAGTGTTCTGTTCATTCTTTCTGCAACTCCATTCTGCTGTGGAGAATACGGAGTTGTCTTCTGCCTGTTAATTCCATAGTCTTTACAGAATCTATCAAAATCATTAGAGCAAAACTCACCGCCATTATCAGTTCTCAAACATTTTATTTTCTTTCCAGTCTGCAACTCAACCATTGCTTTAAATTCTTTAAAACGACTAAAAACTTCAGATTTACTCTTTAGAAAATATACCCATGTCCTTCTACTAAAATCATCAATAAATGAAACATAATATGTGGATTTTCCAATCGAAGAGACATCTACTAGACCAAACACATCAGAATGGATAAGATCCAAAACACCACAAGTTTTATGAGAACTCGAGTAAAACTAAACGCGGTTTTGTTTTTCATAAATGCAATGCTCACAGAAATCAAAGTCAAGATTACAATCATTCAAACCTTCAACAAGATTTTTATTTTTCAAGGTCCTTAGACCCTTTTCTCCAATGTGGCCAAGTCTCTGGTGCCATAACATAGTCTTCTCTGCAGGTAACTTTGCTTCAGACGAAAGAGCACCCTTAGGTACCCAAAAACCATTTCCATCTGCTGAAGGTGAAACCTTCAAATCTTCCAGTGAAGTATCCGCAGATTTACTTTTTACAGAAGTGCTATTACACTCAATAGTGTATGCTTCAAGCTTATACAAAGTGCCAAACCTGACACCTCTAGCAACTACCATAGCACCCTTAATCATCTTACATCCTGCTTTAGAAAAGACTACCTGCACACCTGCATCTATTAGTTTGCTCACAGATAACAGGTTTCGTTTTAATCCAGGGATATGCAGCACACCATTAATCCCTTTTATTCTACCATCAAAAAACCTGATTCTAACTTTACCTCGACCAACAATGTCTAGAGGTGAATCATCACCCAAGTACACCTTACCTCCATTAAATCCTTCATATTCAGAAAACCAATCTCTATTGGAAGTCATATGAAAAGATGCACCTGAGTCATTTAGCCAGGCATCATTACCTGCATGAGTCGCCAAAGCCGCAATAAATGCATCGCCATCTTCCTTGTCGGACTCAGAATCAGAATCGAACTTTTTCTTTTTCTTCTTCTTTTCTTCTTTGCAGTCCTTACGGATGTGACCCGGTTTACCGCAATTCCAGCAAATGACTTTGGACTTTCCAGGAGATTTCAATCTTCCTTTGGATTTGGACTTGCCGCGCTTCTCATTCTTCTTGCCTTTCTCCTTAGGTCTTCCACGAACGGTTAGGGCTTCCTTTGAACTGATGGATACCTTCCTTCGCATCTCTTCACCAAGTAGGGCACCCACCACGTCTTCAGATTTCAAAACGAAAGAAGTACTACCGATAGCCATAACAAGAGAATCCCACGAATCAGGCAAAGAACAAAGCAAGATCTGACATTTCTCCTCCTCATCCATCTTAACACCGACGGATACTAATTGAGCCACAATCATATTGAATGCTTCTAGATGGTCTGCAATTCGTCCACCCTCTTCCATCTTCAAGGAATACAATTTCTTTCTTAAGAAAATTTGATTTAATAATGATTTCACTTGATACATCTCACCAAGCTTAGTCCATAGCTTCTTTGCAGAACTTTCTTCATGGACATTGATTAGAACAGAGTCTGCCAGGCACAGTCTGATTAGACCCTTGGCTTTTCGGTCCATAACATCATACTGAGCTGCTGCAGTAGGATCTGAGGGTCTTTGGACATTCGCATCAACAGCATCCCAAAGATCTCGATCTATTAGCAAATCTTCCATCTTCAGCTTCCACATCTCAAAATTACTTCCATTAAATTTCTCCACCTCTATTCTCCCTGACGAACTCGCCATCTGAAAATTCCTGCAACAAGATCAAAAAGTGTCTTCTGCACAAGCTCCCACTCAAATCTAGATTAGTTCAAAAAACCCAACTGCCCACAATTGAAACCAAAGGTGATCAGGCTCTGATACCACTTGTAAGGAAGTTAAGTAGCGGAAACAACTTCCTACACTAACCTTGAGAGGAGGGTAATGCAAAACTTTTTCAGATCATTACAACAGTTACAGAAAATAGAAATAGATATAATAGCATTCATACCACAACACAATGATTTACGTGGGGAAAACCCTTTCGGGAGAAAAACCCCACCCTCCAAAAGCAGCTCAATATTTTATTCAGCAATCAAAAACAGATTACAAAATACTTGCAGAGCAAGCTCTTCGCAGAAGTAGCACTAATTAGAGATTCAGAGGCAACTCAATAGCCATAAGACTCTTACACACAACCTCTATCTCACACACTTCATAAATAGGAGATACAATACAAGAAACCATCAAACGGTATTACAAAACCATGGGCTAAAACCACCCAATAAGGTGTAGCCGACCTTATCTCCCTTCTAGATGCCCTATGACATGTTAAAGCACACATCAACACGTGTCGCTCCCTTTTACAGCTCATTTATGTATCCGATACAAATTATTTTTCCTATTTCAGGAGTACAAACTTCCGGAGGCCATAACTTGAGAACCGGGTGTCCGATTGACAAACCGTTTGAAGCGCCGGAAAGCTCGGGAAGTGCTCTATCACCTCGTAACCGGCTTCGCCGGTTACGGCCACTTTTCAGGGTGTTTTGGAGCCTCTAAAGTCCCCAAAATTAAGTTTAAATATTTTATTGCACCCCTCCAAGACGAAAACATTAATATCTTCAAAACTAGCTGTGACCTTGCAACACAACTTTACCGGAATGCTTATCTAGCCAACCAGAAGCTTCAGGGAGAGTTTCGCACCATTTCGTGCTCAAATGAAAACTTACTATAAATAGTAACCTCACATAAATGCAAGGTTGAGACACCATTTTTCCCAACAATTGGGAATTTCATCAGTATGATATCAATTATGTACAAAGTTGACTGATGAAAGCACTGATGAATACTAAGATGGGGGGGTGAATTAGTATGCAAAAAATCACTACACTAAAACACTTACATAGTCTAAAGATAAATCGGTAAAGTAGTCTAACAGTCAAAATAGTTACCACACATGAAAACCAAAATGCGAATAAAGAATTCACCCACAAAAGCAATACAAACATAACACAAGATATTTGACATGGAAACCCATTTGGGAAAAACCACAGTGAGATGGAACTCACAAGTCACTATCTGTAGAATAGAAACCAGACTAGTTAAGGTCTTACAATGTTCTTCACCAGAATAGATCCTGTTAGGAATCTCAATCTCTGTTAGGAGATAAGTCTAATTAAAGACTACCTTGTTAGAGGATTTTAGATTCACATGTGTGAACCACCTTGTTAGAGGATTTTACAAAGGCTTTGAGGCCTACCCGGTTAAGGGCTACAGACTTGTCAAAGATGTGAGTAATCAACAAGTGTTTGATCTATCTAATAGCACAAACTACTTGGTTAGATCTAGTATTGCTCACAACTAATGCTTTCCAGCATTACCTCAGTCTTCTCTCTCTCTCTCTCATAGTTACAACTTGATCTTCTCAAATAAGATTGTTCTCAACTTCCACCTTAAACCCTAGCACGACATTAACCCTTTCAGCAACAACTTAAAACCTTAGACATGATGTCCTTTTAAAGGAATCTGATTTCATGTCGGTCCAATAGGATTAAATTACAATTTCCTAGGTTCAATGCATCTAGGCATACTCAATAACACGACACAAAAATCATTGTCAATGTGTTGGCACCGTCAAACAATCAGTGGATTGGTAACTCATCACAAAATGTCGGTTGGTAACTCATCACAGAGTATTACCGGTTCATACAAAATACTAGTTGCCAGTTTGACAAAAATGAAGACTGGTAAGAATGTGTTGTGCTTCTTTGTTCCCTCATGCCACTTGGGATCTACGAACTGCTTGGGGTCGACATGCCACTTCAGACTGGGAAACACATTCTGCAAAATCACCACTAGCCTAAAGACTAGTATACAACATACTGGTTGGAACAAATATCGGTTGAGCTTGAGCTCGTACATATAAAGGGGATCTCAATACAAGTGTGTGTCCATCAATGAAAATCACAACATAAACAACAAAAATGCCAACAATCTCCCCCTTTGGCATTGATGGCAACACTTGGGAAAATAAAATTTTGACATCTAAGTGTTTTACAACAAAAACTTGCTATTAACAAAATTGCTCCCCCTAAGCATATACACTATCCCTTAATCAACACAGTGTATAGCAATTTTGCATACAGAGCATAATCATTGAGACATCAGAGCATATAGCATATATCAAAGCATATATCAAAATTTCAAAACCAGATACTTCTCCCCCTGTGTCAGAAGATCAAAATTTTATAACCAAAAACTAGATATACTTCTCCCCCTTTGCCAACAATGACAAAGTACCACTGAATAACCCTGTTTCCATATATATATATAAAGTTTATGACAATAATGAATAATACTTGTCAAAAATCGATTTATAGTCCTGCAAAAATTGTTTCATGAATAGAGACCAGGACTCAAGTAGGGAGGTTGCCACTTCCTTCTCTGTTTGCATCTGGGATACCTATTCCTCCATGGCATCTATTGTGCTCAGTTCCTGTGTGACTGTTAGGGCATCCAGGTTCAGATAACACTTCTAAAGAATTTGTAGTCATGAAAGTAAAACCAGTTGAAGCTCCTACAAATCCCTAGACCGTGTACTGATCTCTTGCTCCATCTTGGCTGACTGGATTTGGAACCAGTGAACGGTTTGCCCATATGCTGCAAAGGAATCATAAGGTGTCTTAAATGTGCCCAAGTAGGACTGTAAGTCTGTTTGAAGCTTTTTCTTCTTAGCTAGCACATCATCATAGAATAGATGAGGTTGACAGATTTTGCTAAGTAGCAAGTTTCCCTCATCCAAGGCATTTCTTATGTCCTTTTGATCTTTCAGCAGTTCAATCCTAAGCTCATTCATCTTTTTCACTAGAGCAACATTAAGAGCCTTTTGGTGCTCTTTCTTTACATTGGCCTCTACTGTTTCTTCCAGACTCTGCACTTGATCATCCACTATAGTACATAGAAGTTTTAGTTGTGCTAGTGATGATTCAGTGTCAGGAAGATTAGTACCGAGGATTAAACCGGTAAGTGTGTCTACAACCGCCTGAATAATATCCTATTCCTTTTTCCTACGAATGACTTCAAGGCACTCTTGGGAAATCTTGATGCTCTGCATAAGCTCAGACTCACTTGTAGATTGGAGATCAATAGGACTCAAGATAGCAGCCAGTTTGGCTTGGCTCCCGGTTTCCTTAGGAGTCTCCATCTATGTGCTCTTCACTACTTCAATTGTCTTGTCTGCTTCTTCCTTCTTTTTATTCTCCTTCTCTTCTTTCTCTTTCTCTTCTCTCTTTTTCTTCTCTTCCTCTTCCATCTTCTTCTTGTCTTCCTCTTCTTTCTACTTTTGCTCTACTTCTGCCTTCTTCTTTTCTTCCTCTTCCTTCTTCTTTTGTTCTTCCTCTTCCTTCTTCTTCTTCTCTTCTGCTTCCTTCTTCTTCTTCTCTTCTTCTTCCTTCTTTCTCTTCTCTTCTTCCTTCTTTCTCTTTTCTTCCTTACCCTCTTCTTTCTTTTTCCTATCATCTTCTTGCTTCTTCTTTTCTTCATCTTTTCATTTCTCCTCTTCCTCTTTTCTCTTCTCTTCCTCTTTCTTCTTTTTCTCATCTTCATCCCTCTTCTTTTTCTATTCCTATTCCTTTGCCGCTTGCTATGTGTCGTCAGCTTGTTCACCACCTTGTTTGGCTTGTTGCCCCTATTCAGTTCCCTCATAAGGTATGTCTCGAGTGACATCTTCTACATCCAGGTCATCGACATCGATAGTGTCGATTGGTTCTTCCACCAGGTTTCCTTCCTCATCAAAGACCTCATCCAGTTTGGAAATAACTGGTTCTTTTTCCACTTAGAGGTTGGCCATTCATGCTTTGTGAGAGTTGATAGCATGAGCCATATGCTGATGAGTATCTTTTTCAACATCATCAATTCTCCCCTCCAACAACCAGAGTCTTCTTCTCCTTGTGAAGAAGAGACCTGTATTTTGATCCAGGACATCAAATAATTCTGAATTTGAGAGTTCGAGAAAGTATTGTGCAAAGATTTTCTCCCTAATCTCCTATTCTTTTTCAATGGCAATGCGCCATTTATTATCTAATGCTTTAAATAATGAATCCGGTGTCTGAGATTTAATCTCTGATGGTGACCGGTCATTTTTACACAAATAAAGAATGGCTTCCTGTAGTACTTCATCTTTCTCCTCACTATTAAAATCATCATAATAGTCTACTAAATCATGAAGTAATTTTCTCCTAATATTTTTTACTGTTCTTTGATAATGTGTTAAAGGTTTGTATGAGGAGATATTAATATTTACCAGTGAGGATGCTGCCGGTTCATTCTTCTTCATCTTCTTTTTCTATCTTGCCTTCTTTGGCTTTTCATCAGACTCAGTTTCTTCAGAGTTTGGTTCATTTGTCTTAGTCTTTCTCTTTCTTTCGAAGACTTTTGCTGGTGTTACCTCCAACTTCTTCTTTGTCGGTGACCGCTTGGTCACTCTTGGAGTTGCAGTGGTAGCCGGTGCCAATGCTGCAGGCACTGCCTTGGCTTTCTTCACCGATGGTTCTTCAGCTAGTGCAATCCTCTCCAAGTAGGTTTTTGGTCCTCTTAGCCTTTGGATGAAGAGGCGAGGAAATAAGGGTTGAGGCATACCCTTCCAGCATGTCATACATAACCTCATAGCCCATTGGCTCTACTTCCTCCATTCTAGGCTCAACAGCCTCCATTAAACATTTGTCCACCTAAATAGTGAAACAAATGTCATCTTCGTATTTTTTCACTATATCACCTGAGATTCTTACCCTCTGACTCATCTTTCTTTTGAACTCATCAAAATATTTGTTCAGTACTTCAAGGTAGCTGGTTCCAATGGCTTGTATGCTTTCCTTTATCTGCTTGGTTACTGGTTGGTCAGGGGACCACTGGACATCTCTTACAACAGGAAAGTAGCCTTGGAAATAGAAGAACAACCCTAACAATAGTTGTCCAAACTTAAACCTCAGTGAATTGTCCTGTTTGATTTCCTTTAGATTCAACAGGAGTTACCTTTGTATACCAGTGCATAAGTCAAAAGATGCATCCTCTTTTATCATCCGGTAAGTGGCATTTACCGCTGTAGCAGATACAGAATTAATCCTACTAGCTGAAAATGTTTTGTAGCCTATCACCATGCAAGCATATTTCACCAAATCATCCTTGATAGGATTAACTGTCATACCCCGTGAATCACTAGTTGAACTGGTGAGCTTGGCTATTTTGGTTTTGCTCACTTTTCTCAGGGCTGGAACTTCCCCTGTGCTACAAAAGCTGGTGACTGCATGAATTGCCTAAGGTGTAATATCATGCATCCTCTCTAGGTACATTTTGTCACTATGGACTCTGCTCAAAATAATTCTGATGTGGTCCTCTGTAAAATCTTCCAGAAAATATACCGCGTTATGGAATGTCTTCTTCTCTAAGACACTAAACTCTAGTTTGATCTTTTTGTCCTTGCCGCAAAATAGACCTAACTGAGTGTGAATGGTTAAAGACCCTAGGTCTTCTATTAAATTGCAATCAATATAATCAGAAATTCCCTCTTCAACTATGACTCCAGCTGGAACTTGTGATAAAGCATTATATTTGGACTTCCTCTAAATAAAACTTTCTGACTCTATGGATGTGCTCAAACTGGTATGAGATGCGAAAGCCATAGTAGAGTATTTCAAGAACATGAAAAATACCTTTCAAATGTGAATTTAGGGCTTCCTGATTCTGCTTCACTCCACTCCCCGTCGGTTGCCAAATCACCGCTTTGTATTCTCCACTACCGCTTGCAAACTGGATTTGAATCTCTTTCAAGGTTTATCAATTTCTTGAAATCTAAGTTCAAATCGCCTTTTCTTCGCTCTGCACTTGAAAACTTCTCTTCGCTCAAAATCAGATAGTGAGAAATGATTTGAAAAATGCTTTTATACATGTCTCTCACCTACCACCATTAATGCTCCTCTATTAGGGCGTAAACCCTAATTTGACTTTTTACCATTTCTAGTCTTCTGCCAAGTGATAGGTATCACATACTGGTTAAGGTCTTTTATCGGTGTCAACTAGGGGTTCGAAAGCATTTCGCCGTTTGCTCCCCCTAAGCCTTTGAGGCTTAGTTTGCCGGTTCTGACATTTCTACACTAGGTGCAGAAACTGGTTCCTCTTCCAACATTGTTGGTTTCTTCCTCTAGGTTTTCTTCATGTCCCCTTGAACTTTTTCAACATCGATTTCTCCTTCTTGAGTGACTGATATATCATCAGATATACTTTTCCTGCTTCTGCATAATCTTGCAATGTGACCTGGTTTGTTGCAGTGATAGCAAATAAGTCTAGGTGCTCTCCAAGGTCTATTATACATGTTTCCATTCTTCCTTCTGCATGTTTCAGTAGTGTGACCATGGCCATGATAGATCATACAACTTTCTCTCCATCTAGTTGCCACTTGATGGCCACTGCTTCTTGACTGATGATTGAAGACATTAAACTGGTTGTGGTTCCGGTTCAGAAAAGGTTCAGGACTAGTTCCTTGGGTCCTTTGAGGATATCTTCTAGTGTTATTCATCACAAACCTGCATTCAAATGCTCTATGCCCAAACTTGTTTCATGCATAACAATGACCGTACATTGTCGATAAAATATGGAAAATTATTGTAGGCTTTGCTCCTACAAACATTGGCAGAGTGTCCTTCTTTAAGATAGTTAAAGCAAACAGGTTTGAATTTTTGATTACCTTTTCCTTTGAGTGCTAGTTGCTTCTTTGATGCTTCAGTATTTGTTCCTAAGGATTCTCCTTCCTCATGTCTAGAGAAACCAAGACCATTGGTATTCTTTGCCGGTCTAGATGACTCAAGCTTTTGCTCTAGCTTGACAGTACTTTTGCCAAACTTAGCCAGTATTTCCTTTGACTCAAAGAGTTCTTTGGAGATAGCAGTATTTGTCTCCATAAGACTTGCATTTTCAGAGATGGCAATGTTCAGTTCTCCTTGCATGTCTTCCTTTTCCATTCTACTCTCATGAAGGTGAGCAGTCAGTGCACTAAAACACTTACACAGTCTAAAGATAAATTGATAAGGTAGTCTAACAGTCAAATTGGTTACCACACATGCACACCAAAATGTGAATAAAGCATTCACCCACAAAAGCAATACAACCATAACACAAGATATTTGACGTGGAAACCCAACTGGGAAAAACCACGGTGAGATGGAACTCACAAGTCACTATCTAAAGAATAGAAACTAGACCGGTTAAGGTCTTACAATGTTCTTCACCAGAACAGATCCTGTTAGGAATCTCAATCTCTATTAGGAGGTAAGTCTAATTAAAGACTACCTTGTTAGAGGATTTTAGATTCACATGTGTGAACCACCTTGTTAGAGGATTTTACAAAGGCTTTGAGGCCTACCCGGTTAAGGGCTACAGACTTGTCAAAGATGTGAGTAATCAACAAGTGTTTGATCTATCTAATAGCACAAACTACTTGGTTAGATCCAGTATTGCTCACAGCTAATGCATTCCAGCATTACCTCAGTCTTTTCTCTCTCTCTCACAGTTACAACTTGATCTTCTCAAATAAGATTGTTCTCAACTTCCACCTTAAACCCTAGCACGACATTAACCCTTTCAGCAACAACTTAAAACCTTAGACATGATGTCCTTTTAAAGGAATCTAATTTCATGTCGGTCCAATAGGATTACATTACAATTTCCTAGGTTCAATGCATCTAGACATACTCAATAACATGACACAAAAAGCATCGTCAATGTGTCGGCACCGTCAAACAATCAGTGGATTGGTAACTCATTACAAAATGTCGGTTGGTAACTCATCACAGAGTATTACCGGTTCATACAAAATACTAGTTGCCGGTTTGACAAAAATGAAGACTGGTAAGAATGTGTTGTGCCGCTTTTCTCCCTCGTGCCACTTGGGATCTATGAACCGCTTGGGGTTGACATGCCACTTTAGATCGAGAAACACATTTTGCAAAATCACCACTAGCCTAAAGACTAGTATACAACATACCGGTTGTTACAAATACTTGTTGAGCTTGAGCTCATACATATAAAGGGGATCTCAATACAAGTGTGTGTCCATCAATGACAATCACAACATAAACAACAAAAATGCCAACAAGCACTATGTTTTGGTTCAAATGCGCTACTGAATGTTTGTTATGCGCTAGGATGTTTCTCCTATGTGCTTATTGTCCTGATTTCTTTGTTTCTTCCATTTTGAAAATTAACACTTGTGATTTTGATGGATGATTTTTTGAAAAATAATGACTTGAAAACATGACACATAGAAGAGATAACAATTTTTCTATGCTAAACAAGTAGTTGTTGGTATTATAGATGTGTTTGGTTTTGTCATTGATGTCAACACTTGTCAACACTTGAGAACACTTATTCTTTCGGAGATCTTTGGTTATGTTCACCGACATGTTCAGTGACTTATGCATAGTGATCAGTATCTGGTTCACCGGTAGGTTATATTGTTCACCAGAATTGGGGATGATCTATTATCATTTGGAGATTACTTGGTTATATCGAACACATTCTTTGGACACTTGGTTTTGGTGATTTGATTATTGGTACAATCGAGTTTGCACATTTGTTGTTACTGACAAATAGGTCTAGGGTATGGACTGGCAAGCATTATCTATTCTAGATCAGCATGACACGTTATGGAGATGATTTGTTATTGTTGTAAATGCATTGAGGCCAACATCATGCATTGCATATTGATTCATTTGTAATTGATTTAATTGTAATATTATTAGTAAGCTGACCTACACATTTGGTCTTAGGTTTTGGTATATATGTAAGATCTCATTTGTGAGATTATGTAAAGGATTGTGAAAAAGGATTGTAATAAGGTATATGTGAATATAAGCAAATCTATACATGCAGACATCATTTTAAGATTCAAGGAAGGTGTGAAGAAGACAATCCAAGCTTAACAGGTACTAAATCTAGCATATGAAGATGTTATTTTGAGTAGTACATTATCATTAGATTTAACCATCCAATTGTAGTTAGTGTGACTCCCATTTTGTGATTGAGCAGTGAGCTCTAGGCAGTTGGCCTTTCTACATGTGCAGACCCCATTTGTGCACACATACTATTTGCAATAGTATCATCTGATTGTGGGTAAGGTTTCCCACCATGGTTTTTCCACTTACAAGCCCTTACAGGGTTTCCACATACAAATAACTATGTTATGTATTGCGTATGTTATTTGTCTTTTGTTTCATGCATTAAACTTCACTGTTACTATTATTAACTATCAAACTGTCTATCAGCATTAAGTTTGGTTAAGTTATATTTGGGTTAAAATTAATAGATAACTGATTCACCCCCCCCCTCTTAGTTGCCTCTGAGTCCTAACAATTGGTATCAGAGCATAGTCCTCTTTTTGTAGAATTTTAATAGCTTGAGGAGATTCTATGGAAACTAACTATTCTAGGAAGGACAGTTTGAAGCTTGATGGAACCAACTATGGTATATGGAAGATCAAAATGGAGACACGTCTGAATTGCATTAGAAAAGACATATGGGATGTTATAAAGAATCCTAGATAAAATCATGAATCAACATGAAAAGGATTTTTTGGTATTTACAAGGCACAACAAATCTTGGTTTATGGTATCCTAAAGATGAAAATTTTGATTTATGTGCATACACAGATGCAAATTGGGAAGGAGATGTAGATGACAGAAAAAGAACCATCGATGGAGTATTTTTCCTTGGCAGCAGACTAATTTCATGGTTGAGCAAGAAACAAAGTTGTACATCACTATCAACAGCAGAATCAGAATATGTTACAGCAACAACTAATTGTACAGAGGTATTATGGATTAAGCAAATGTTGAAGGACATAAAGGTAAAATGCAAAGAACCTATAATCATTTAGTGTGATAATATGGTAGCAATTGATATATCAAAGAATCTGGTATTTCACTCTAAAACTAAACATGTTTCTATCAAATTCAATTTTTTGAAAGAGAATGTTGAAGCAAAAGAAGTGAAATTGGTTTATGTGAATACTAAAGAGTAGATTGCAGATATCTTTACTAAACCTTTGCCTAAGGAAACTTTAAAATATCTAAGAGAGCAGCTTGGAGTTATACCCTTACTGGTAGAAACTTAGATAGTTGGAGCATGGCATCAAACCGACAGAATTAACAAAGAAATGTTTTTTCCATCTTTGATGAAGGAGAGCTACTTCTCAGGGGGAGTAGATTGAATAAATTTGGTTATAACAATTGGTATTTGTAATAAGTTCTATGAACTGATTGTATTTGGTTTTGTATTGCTTTGGCATATGATGTCAAAGGGGGAGAGATATTTATGGAAAAACACATTATCTTTTGGGGAGAGATTATTCATTGGGGGAGAGATTTTTACTCTTTGTATCTGTATTTTGATTTCTAGTTAATGATCTCTTTGGGAGATTGATGGTTTTTGGTTTTTGGCATTTCTGCTTTGTCACTTAGATGGTTTTTCCATCTTGTGTTGCCATCAATTCCAAAGGGGGAGATTGTTGGTATTATGAATGTGTTACATTGGTTTTTTAATTGATGTCAACACTTGTCAACACTTGAGAACACTTATTCTTCTGGAGATCATTGGTTATGTTCACGACATGTTCAGTGACTTATGCACAGTCACCGGTATCTGGTTCACCAGCAGGTTATATTGTCCACTGGCACAAAGGATGATCTATTATCATCTGGAGATTACTTGGTTATGTCAAAGACATTATTTGGACACTTGGTTTTGGTGATTTGATTATTGGTACAATTGAGTTTGCATATTTGTTGTTACCGGCAAACAGGTCTAGGGTATGGACCAAAAAACATTATTTATTCCAGATCAGCATGACACATTATGGAGATGATTTGTTATTGTTGTAAATGCATTGAGCCAACATCATGCATCACATATTAATTCATTTGTAATTGATTTAATTGTAATATTCTTAGTGAGCCGACCTATACATTTGGTCTTAGGTTTTGGTATATATGTAAGATCTCATTTGTGAGATTATGTAGAGAATTGTGAAAAAGGATTGTAATAAGGTATATGTGAATATAAGTAGAGCTATACACGTAGACATCATTTGAAGATTCAAGGAAGGTATGAAGAAGACAATCAGAGCTTAACTGGTACTGAATCCAACATATGAAGATGTTATTTTCAGTGGTACATTATCATTAGATTTAACCATCCAATTGTAGTCAGTGTGACTCCCATTTTGTGATTGAGCAGTGAGCTCTAGCCAATTGGCCTTTTTGAATGTGCAAACCCCATTTGTACACACACACTATCTGTAGTAGTATCATATGATTGTGGTTAAGTTTTCCCGCCGTGGTTTTTCCCCTTACAGGGTTTCCACATACAAATAATTGTGTTATGTGTTGTGTATGTTATATGTCTTTTGTTTCATGCAATAAACTTTACCAATACTATTATTAACTATCAAACTGTCTACCGACATTAAGTTTGGTTTACCGGTATTATGCACTAAGTTTGGTTAAGTTATATTTGGGTTGAAATTAATAGACAACTGATTCACCCCCTTCTCAGTTGCCTCCGGGTCCTAACAGTAATGTATGTTCTTTTGAGGATGTGTTCAAATCCCCGTTGTTTTCACTGGTTTGGATAACAAACAAGACAAATCAAGAAAACTCTTTATTCAAGGGTCATCAATAATATCATAGCCCACTAGTCTTGATACTCTGTCAGCTCAAATAGCCTTGTCACCCGCTAGGGGGTGCCCATTTTTTTGCCTTTTGCCAAAAATTAACTCAAAGTGAATTGCTTCACAATTGAATAGTTATCTTGGGAGATATATGGTGAGTGATCTTGGGGGAGGATTCTTCCCCACCCTTGCACTGTGATATTGAAAATGTCTGGTAACTGACTTGGCTCAAAGCTTCTAATGCTAAAGTTTTTAATCAAGCTTCCATTTGGTCTTCAGTGATAAACTCCCTTGGGAGGCTTCCCAACCTTTAGAACAAAGGCTTTACGTATCTTAAAGATATTGGGGGAAGGCTAATCACTAAGCAAAACCATTGAAGGGGACTTTTGTTAGCCTCCACTTTTGATTATAGTGGGTTGGAACACTTGGCGATAAAGTCATTTCCCACTTAGGTCGTTCCCCTCTCACTGGCCATTAATGGCATCCTAAGGGAAACTTGGAGGGCGGGCCTTCTAAAGGTTCTTTTTAGCCTTCAAGAAAATGATTTTCTAACTTCTATTTGGAGATGTTGCTCCAACAAGCATGGTGTTCTTTTTAACTCTTTATAGAAAAATGTGTATTTCCAAAACTTTTGAAAAATAAACCTGGTCAACAAAGTAACTCGTGATTTTGGTCAAAAAAAGAAAAATCGTGAAATCAATCCTCAATGAAAACTCATTTTGCCTTGTACAAAAACAATAAAAGTGAGATTCTTTTTATCCTTTGCAAAAAAAGAAAATGAGTTTGTAGTTCTTTTTAACCCTTTTGCAAAAATGAAAATGAGGTTTTGTTTGGTGCTTAGTGAAGTTCTTTTTAAACAACACCAAAAAAAAATGGGATTCTTTTTAACCTTTGCAAAACTAAAAGTTTGTTTGTAGTTATTTTTAACCCTTTTGCAAAAATGAAAATGAGGTTTTGTTTTAAGCACCAAAGGAGTAAATGAAGTTTTTTTAACCAACAAGAAATGAACTATTTTTAAACTAACTTGAAAAAGTTAGAAACAAAAATAATTAAATGCCTAAATAAAATTCCTCCAATCTGCAAACAAAGATTAGTAACCTGCAGCAAAAAATAAATAAAAGTTAGTGAAAAATTAAGGTCCCAGGTGAGCTTATACAAGCCTAACTTTTACTTTTGTTACAAATTATGTTTTCTTTCTAACAAATTCACATGCTGGACTTCTGCACATAAGCGCTACAAAAAGTTACAGATGCGCTAAAGAAAGGCTCCTAAGCGCTACACTGGTTACTGTATGTGCTACACTGTTATCCCAATGTGCATGAAAGAAACTGAACTGTTATGCGCTAACAGTAAGCTCAAATGCGCTAGAAAAAGGTTTTGATGAGCTAAATAGTATGCTGAATGTGCTTCTGTTTTCCTTGTATGCGTAACGAAAGTTCCCGACACGCTAAAAAAGTATTCCAATGTGCTTTTAATCTTTTTGTTGCATAAAAAGTGATGTGATTTATGGGGATGAGCCCCATGGTGGGCACTAGAAATGTATGGGGGAAATGAGGGCGACAAAAACGTAAAAGTCATATTCAAAAGACCCACACACCAATGAGACTCTTGGTGGAAGTTATAGGATCTATTTGAAGTAGCTCAACTTCCCAAGGGGTGTCCCATTGTTCTCTATCTCACAGGATCCCTAAAGTCAATGTCTTTGCTCTCAGATCACTAAGAAAAGTGACTTAGGAATGACAACTCCAAGAAAGAGTGATGTTTGATTATTATGCATGAATGCATTCTAAGATATGTATGATATTGAAACTATGATGATTAAGCTAGTATGAAGATGATGCTTATGATAAAGGATTAATAAATTTATCCTAACATGATATACTATTCTAGCATGGATATTCTATGATATTAAAATGCTTCTAAATGCTATTATGATGATTTAACAAAGAGAGGCTAAAATGCTTAATAAAATGACTATAAGTTTGATGCACAAAGAACTAGATATATGAAAATAAGAGAATGAGAGGTCTATTTATAGGAAAAATAGGGCAATGGATGGTCAAGATTGGATAATCTTAACAAGGGCTAGGATTGAAAGTTAATCAATCCATGTTCACAATTCTCACCAATGAAATGGTGACAATTGTAAACAAGAGGTTGCTTGAGAGGAGATGAAAGAAGCATTAAATGCTTGAGAATACATGAATGTTACCCTAGGAGGTAAGGGTTATCCATTGGATAAAGCTTTTACCCAAGGGGTAAACTCTTGTGCAAGGGTTAAAGGGATAACCAAGGTGAAAGCCATGAATGCTTGATGAGACCCTTAAGTTAGATGAGGGTTGAGTTAGAGAGAAATTCTCTAATCATGCAAGAAGGTTGAGTTAACCATTAATGGTTATGTAAGAGCCTTAAATGGTTTGGAAGACTTTGAGGGTTAACTTGTTGAGGACATAAAGCCTTTAATGGTTTTTGAGGACTTTGGAGGCTTTGAGAAGTGACTTCTCTTAGCTTAGGATTGTGACAATAATTAGGAGATGGATTAGGCTAAATTGGAATGAATTAAAAGAATCTAGAAGGGGTTTAGGAGGCAAGTGGGAGATGTAGGAAAATGCAAGTGGGGGGAAAAGGAATTTAATTAAAATAAAATTACTTTATTTCAACTAAATAGATGCAACTTGCATTAATACAAGTGGGGGATTTAAATAAATAAATTAGATTTATTTATTTACAAGGATCAATTTAATTAAAAAGAGAGAAAGGGGAATTCATTAAAATAGAGTGATTTATTTAATTAAAGGCTATAAAAGGTTTAGGTGAACTTAATTAAATAAACTGAGTAATTCATTTAATCAAATAGATGAATGTGAAAAAATTAATTAAATCAAATTAAATTAATAGGGAGAATGGGGTTAAAATGAATATTAAATATTCATTTAGGAAAGTGGTCAGATTTATACGTCTACAAGGATATCTTATGGTTTTTGGGGAAATTGAAAGAAAAAGAAAATTTGATTTTCTCGTGAAGAATTTTTGTGCATGGGAATTTTCTAGATATGGCGTTTTGAAAATGAATTTGGAGAAAATCTGGTTTTGAAAAGAAGAAATTTTGGAATATTGATAATAGAATACAGAGGAAGGGAATTGAAAGATTTTGCTTGAACTTTTTGGATTGTGTTTTGCAGATTGTGATTGGCGAAGCCGTGGATTTTTTTGGGGGTTCTAATTTCCACCTCTGTATTTGTTTCCAAGATAGCGTTTAGAGGTAGGGAATTTGATCCCTTGTTCACTTGCAAATTTCATTGAAAGTTTGAAAGAAATATGGATTATGTTTTGATTTTATAAAAAAAAAATTTGGTGTTGTTTGTTATGTCTTTGGAAATTATGGTTATGTTAATCTAGAGTTTTATTTCAGAATCAATTTGGTGTCTAAGAAATTTATATTATAACTTGATCAGGATCTGTGATTTTGGTTTTGTAATTTTTTTTGTAATTGTTTGTAAGTGGGTTTTAAACCATGACTGTGGTTTTAATGGGCAAATTTCAATTATTGAATTTGTTATAAAATTCTAATTTGGATTTTTAAAAAATAAAATTATTATGTATTTGTAAATTATGGATTCTGAGCATTAAATGTTCAGTATAAATTTTTGTTGATAGAATTTTTGCTTTAAATTGCAATTTTTTTATGTGATCGTGGGTCGACCCCATACTGTAGGGAGGCTCAACCCACAACGGTGGGGAAATATTTACCCATGACTATGGGGAGCCATTACCCATGCTATGGGATGGCTCTTCCCACAATAGTGGGGATTCATTTCCCACATTGTGGGATGGCTCTTCTCGCGGTCATGGGGAGCCTTTTCCCACATTGTGGGATGACTTCTCCCACAAGTCATGGAGAAGTCATACCCACAGGAGTGGGTATTTTCCATGCCCCCTATCAATGCAATTTGCCTTTGTGTAATGCAGTCTTCTAAAATCATTTTGCCGAGTCTTTTAGATTTATTATATGTATGTATGTATGTATGTATGTATGTATGTATGTATTTTTTTATAAACTTCGGTAATCTTTCATTTAATTTAATGTTGACCAATTTCAAGGATAGCAAAATTGTAGGAATGAATTACATTTTCTTAAATGTTTTGAATAATATAAATGTCATTTTATTGTGCAAATTATTAGAAATAAAATGAGTAATAATGGTTTAAGTTTTGGGTTATTGAAATTAATGTTTATTTGAAATAATTGATGTATAGAAGTTATTATGGTCTCTTTGGTATTTTATTATAATTGGATTCTCTTATGTTTGGCATTATGAGACCTGGTTTTTACTTTTGGTTTATGTTTATCATAGTCAGATACTTGGATATGTTGTTGTAATGTATTTAGCTATCTAATGCTCAAGCCAAAAGAAAGGAACTATGGGAAAAATTGCAAGATCAAGATGATGAAGAAAAGGATACTCTGAAGAACCTATGTCAGAAGTTGAGTCAAGAAAATGAAGTTATGAAGAATAAAACATAATCCCTAACTATAAGGATGGCAAAAGAAATTGAAGACAGAAAGAAAAAGGAAGAAGACCTTGCTAGATCACTGAAGGACAGAGCTAAAGAATGCATCAGGTTAGCTCATGAAAATGATGTGTTGAGAACAAATTTAGTGCAATTCCAAAACAATGGAAAAGAACTTGAAAGCCATATGACAATCCTAAGAGATGATCTAACTATTGCAAATGAGTATAAGGACAAATTCAAGGCTAGTTTAGCACAACTAAATGAATTATTAGAGAGCCAAAGGAAGAATAAAGACTCTAGAGGACTTGGATTTGAACAAGGTTAGATCTCCAGTACTGCAAATGAAGATCAGACATCCGGTATGCATAATGATCAAAACAACCAAAACTAGAAGACACTAGTAAAGAAACTCAATGCTCACAAATTTAATGGTAGGTGTTTTGTTTGTAATAAATTTGGTCATATGGCTAGACAATGTAGAAGTAGAACAAATTAGACTTATAACTTTGTCCCTGATCAATGTTCAAAATGCAATAAGTATGGTCATAAGACAAAAGATTGCAGAATGAATGTAAAATTTCATGCAAGTGAAAAGTTTGGACACATGGCTAATCAGTGCAGGTCAAGAAATTTTTTTGGATATAGAAAAAAAATTCAAATGAAGAATGTTACATGCTATGCATGCAACAAGATTGGACACATAGCCAAGTTTTGTAGAAGAAAAAATCCATGGGTTAGCAATGATGGATTAAATGATAAAGGAAAGCAAAAGATCAATGAGATCCAACATGATCATACCAAGAGATGTGTCAGGAAGTCAGATGATCAATCGAGAAGTGAAACTACTCTGGTTATTCAACAAGCAGAGTAGAATGTTCCTGCACTGACAGGAAGCTCATCCGGCAACTGAGGAAGATGCCTTAGGGGTAGGCAAAATTCATGTAAATCCTGCATATTTCCTGGGAAAGAGATATCAAAGAAAGTTTTAAACATCTGAGAAGTTTATCTGGCATATATATGTTGAATCGAGATCTAGTATGTCTCACCAAAAAGCATTTATGTCGATGGTGAATTAGGGTTTTTCAAAGGATAAAAGGAAGATTCACTTTAGTATGTTCACCTTGCATTCAGAGTGATACAGAGTGAGTAAAAGGAGATTCAGAGTGATCAGAAGAAACCATCAGTCATTTCAACTGCATTCAAAGGAGATATCTAGGGTTTGTCACCAACGATTATTTCCAGATATTTTTTGAAATTCAAACATTTGAAATGGAGGTTGGTTCTTCTTCTATCCCTACTTTCATTGAAAATCCTATTGTAGTAGAGGTTAAGGACCGTCTGAGACTAATATTCAAGAGACGCCCACATATTACAATTTGGGATAATTCGGTCGACGCTTTTTTGAGAGTTCCTGAAGGTTTTGTTTATGTTGAGGATGTCATACCTTACATCCACTGCAATCTAGAGGATTTGGGAACAACTAAGATCAAATTAATGTACATATCTAAATTATTGAACAACTCAGGAATCATCAAGCCCAAATTCAAACATATTGTAGACCTAAGGTTAACTGAAATCTTGGATATTCATGAGTTTGAGAATGAAATTATCCGATACATATTGAGCAGAGTTCATGGTATATTTATTTGGTTGGATAGACCCCATAAGATCACCAAGGAAGCAATCAGGGCCATCACTGACTTACCTCAGATAGGTCAAAAACCAGAGAAGAAGATATCAAATGATCAGATCAATAAGCTCATAGGTGCAACCTCTAATAATTGGTCAATGAGAGTCAGTACCATTACTAACAAGGATGTCAAATTTGTCAACATGATTATAGGTTACAAGGTAACCCAATCTAACTGACTTAACTCTATTTCTAGCTCTTGCATTTTTGTTGCATATCAAACATTGAAGAAGGATGAAAAGTATGATTTGTGTGAATGGATGAAAGAAGAGTTGATTATGAACTTAGGAATGATTAAGGGAAAAAATAAAGGAGTTTTCTAGTATGGAAATCTAATAGTGTGCCTAATTTTTTTTCTTCTTGAATGAGATACCAGGTTTGTGATTTGTGTGAATGGATGAAAGAAGAGTTGATTATGAACTTAGGAATGATTAAGGGAAAAAATAAAGGAGTTTTCTAGTATGGAAATCTAATAGTGTGCCTAATTTTTTTTCTTCTTGAATGAGATACCAGGTTTGGGTAAGAGGAAATGGGCCTTCGATATAGTAGTAGGAAGGCAGATTAAGGGTGCTATCACTGGTTTGGGGAATCTAAGAGATGACAAAGTTTCAGGATACATCAAATCATTTTAGAAATCCATGAAGTCAAGGGAAAGAATTCCAAAGCACATAGTTGAGAAATACTCAACTGAAATATGTTTCATGGTGAAAAAGGATGAAACTCTTATGGAAGTTGTGATACCCCAGAAGATATGGATTGAGGAAATGGGTTATGAAGTAGATGCAAGAATTTTGGATGCATATGCTAGGATGCTTATTGATGCACCAACAAATGAATCTAAAAAAGCATGTGGAACTTGAAGTGAAAAATGCATTTAATCAAAAGAAGAGAGAGAGGCAGGAGAGGAAAGTGAGTCAATTTGTTGAAAAGGTCTCAAAAGACATTTAGAATGTTATTAATGCCTCATTAGCCAAAGAAGTCAAGAAGAGGAAACAACCTGAAGCTCTCATTGCACCAATTACTTCAGATACTGAGACTAAGGATGAAATTCCTCTATCTTTCAAGAGGGTGAAGAGAAAGAAGGTAGCAGCTGGCAAGGAAGGTAACCATTAAGATACTGACAAGTCAACTAGCTAAAAGGAAGCCTACTTGTAAGAAAAGGCCAGTAAAAGAAACTTTTGCATCATCTGGTAAAAGGAAGAAGAAGGAAGACATAGATGAAGCTATTGAAACCGTTAATGTAACTATTATTCCATATATGTCTTGTGCTGAGTCAATAGATGAGATAATAAAGGATGGTATGCTAAAAAAAGATTCCATATTATTATGAACATTTGGATGACAATGAACAAAAATAAATTGAGGAAGTAGTTTTGTTATACTTGGACATATATAAGAAGGCTTTATTAGAGATTGCAAAGAAAATACCGACACAATTATATAATAATCTAAATACTAGAAGATTATCTGTTATGGAGGAAGACCGACACATAAAGATTCAAGCATTATTAACTAATTGTGGTTCAATTACCCTGGAGGAGATGGATAGGTGCCTTGAGACTTCTAATAGAACAATTTTCAAAAGCAAGCACAAGACAATTAGCCTTATGGTAGGTAGAGTCAAATAAATAATCAGTGAAACAAATGAGGCATGGGTTAAGTTCTTTATTGAAAACCCTGATTTCTTTACATCACTAGAAGCTAATCCTAAGTCTGACACTTTAGGCATCCCAGTTGATGGCAAAGGAAAAGGTGTAGTGGATATCCCATCCACAATTTTGAAAGATGCCAAGGAAATAAATACAGAATCTCTGACAGAAGAAAATGTAGAGGATAAAGAGGATATACAGGATGAGAAAGCTAGTGGACAAAATGAACAGGTTATAGATGTTGAGGAAAATAGTCCTCCAAATCAAAATGAACAGGTTGTGGAAACAAAAAATGTGGAACCGACATTACAAGATGCTGCACCAAGTGGCAAAGCCATAGGTACAAAAGAAGATGGTATAGGAGAAAACAAACTGAAAGAGAAAGTTATAGAGAAAAATCTGGAAGGAGAGAAGGAAAAGGAAAATGAGACAAGTATTTTTGCACCATAATCAGAGAAAAAGGGAGAGGAATCCAATAGGGAACCAACAACTAGAACTACATTGTTGGCAATTACCACTGCAAATGTTGAGTAGAAGAGCATAACAGAGATGAGTTCAACCGAACTCATGATGATTGCAGCTCATAAAATGATCAAGGAAGGGACTGAGGAAAAGCAAACAATTGATCATTCCATTCCAATTCTGCACCAGTTAGTCCCAGAATACCAAATTGGTAAGGGATCAAGTCCATCCAGCAAGCTCAAGATGCTAACTGAGCATATTTAAAAGGACTTTCAATCACTACAACAAATCTCTAATCGACATGCTCTGGACCTATTTTCTCAAGCCAAGAGGGCCACTTTAATTAGTTGATTGAATCAGACAAGGTACAGATAGTAGACAGATTGAAAATGATAGATGATTCTTTGAGGCAATGTACAAATATTTACCAGGTATGTTGCAATTCAAGTCTAGTCATAGTAGGTAGAGACAAAAGAATTAAAGATGTTAAAAATACAATCACAAGCATTGTAAATAACTTTGATGGAATAAATTCTTTAACCAGATCTGTAGATGGTCAAATTTTGTTATTAGAAGTCCAAATTTCAGCTCTTGAAAGAGAGGGATAAAATCATACGGAGAGATAAGGATCTCAGAGGGTTAGTGAGTCCCCAGTTGGATACACTATATGTATATAAGGAGTGTATAGATATGATGGGAAATCCCACACCAGCAGAACTCGAGGAACAAGAATCTCATGTATATGCCCTAAATGGACTTGTGTCAATTTCAGGGACATTCAAATCCAGTTGGGACACATACTTGGAGTTTTTGAAGAATGCTTACCTAGAAATCTTCATGGTCATTCAACTCCAGTAAGTATTTTGGGAGATATTCCTCTATACAAAATTTCATTGTTTTATTCATTCTTTGTATCGGTTTTTGGAATTGATGCCAAAGGGGGAGTGGTGTATGTGAAAAATAGAGGGTGAAATATATATGGATCATATTTTAGATGATTTCAGATGGCATATATAGCTCAGGGGGAGCAGTATCTGATTTTAGGATTGGCAGAGCAGATAGAAACCATTTTTCACATGAATGTTGCCATCAATCCCAAAGGGGGAGATTGTTGGAAATTGAAACTCATTTGTTTTCTTATGTTGTCATTGATGGCAACATTGGCAACATATTTTGGTTCACCAATATCTGACAGACACTTCACCAACATCAAGGATTTCAAGGTAACCGACAAACTAGGTACCAGTATGGGAAGTCGACATCACTTGGAGATCTAACAAAACATTTTATAATTCATATGTATTTATAATGAGCTGACATGTATTATCAGTTTGTATGTAAGCCGACATATGGCATAAATGTTTGTAATGGTATATAATTCAATCTATTAGGTCATTTAAGAAATAACATAAGAGATAAGATCTGACATGCAAAGTTTATGTATGCGAAAGCAATATTCTGTAATGATCTATAGATGATTTCTAAGGTACTCATAAGGTGTATGTTAATTTGACAAGGGTTTAGGGTTTAAAAACCAGAACAACCTAAGCCTTAACTAGAACTCAATCAGGCACAACAAATGCATTATATGAGTTAAATTTTGTAGTTTTGTATTAGAAAGTGATTGTAGTCAATGAGACTCTTTGTGATGAGCAGTGTGCTCTAGGCAGCGTGTCTTCCTGCATGTACAGGCCCCTATTATATGTGATATCTCTTCATATGGCTAGTGAACTGATATTGTGAGTCACAAATCCCACTGTAGTTTTTCCTCATTGAGGTTTTCCATGTATACTCTCTGTGTTATGGTGTTCATTTATGTGATTGCATTATTTGTCTTAGTTATTTTATTTATGTTTACCGATTGTTGAATGAATGTTTTGATAAGGCTAAAATCTTATATTCCAATAGACCACTGATTCACCCCCTCCTCTCAGTGTTCTTGGATTCCAACAATATTCTCATGACAATGTATTATGTATCATGATCCTTTGTAGTAGACAATTCTATCATATTTAATAAGGTTTCATATGTTCTTGTATATTTGGTTAATGTTATTCTTGAGTAACATCGTTGTGGGGCCTTGAGGACTATTTCTAGACATTATTTATACATCTTATCTTTATCTTGTAGTATCATGTTACTCCATGCATTTGTATGGTTTATTTTATTTATAAAAAAAATATTTGCAATTTCATTGTTTTATTTGTTTAAGTCCTTTGGGCCTCATAGCGAGGCGTTACAGACACACTAAGGAAAGGGCCAAAATGGAGTGTATAATTGTAAGGGGTTACAAATTATGACACTACATTTAGCCCAAAATTTAGAGAGTGTGATTTTGAACCCATACTCATGATAAAGTAGAAGAGAGAAAGAGAAAGAGAAAGAGAAAGAGCAATTGGGAGAAAAATTAGTTCAAGAGGTAAGATGTCACTAAGTTTGAGAGAACAATATCCCAATCTTAGGATCTTAACACACAATAACATCGAAGGAATGATAGAAACAAAGGAAAAAGAAGAAAAGCCAAAGGAAAGGGTAAAAGGGAAAAAAAAGACAAGCAAAAAGAAACAAAAAGGTTTTTGTACTAAAAATAGAGGCTCTAAGTCAACTAATTGAAGAGACTTTGATAATCAAAATGTCTCAAATGCTAATATCATTCTCATAATGTTATTGCAAGAGCACAATGGGTCCTATAGAAAGAGAAAGATCCTACACCCATTGATGAGACAAGAACATGATCCAATAACTAAAGTGTGTTATGTTATGGGCTCATGAGGAACGAGAGATAAAGGCATGGATTCTATTGGCTAGAAAGTTGTGTTATGCTAGGTGATCTATGAAAAGAGTGGGAGAAGCATGACTTCCACTACAAAAAAAAAAGGTGCATGATTTTTTGTGATTCATGTGAAAGCAAGGAGATTCAAACTGGTCTAGCAAGGTGTGTTATGATAGTTGACTCACACTAAGAAAGATTACATAGAAAAACCTCTTGTTTGCTAAATAATTTAAAAAATCAATTGCAAAAAAGGTGTTGCACTATGCACCAACACAAGGATTACCAAACAAAACCCTTTGTTTGCAAGGCAATTTGAAAATTTGATTACAAAATGGGTGTTGCAACATGTATCAACACAAAGATTATAAAACAAAACCCTCTTTTTGCAAGAAAAACCAAAAAATTGACTACAAAGTGGGTGTTGTACACATGCACCAACATGAAATATAAGGAGGCGTCACATGCCCCTCCCTGAGGTGTTAGTTACTTACCTCCATGTTGACATATGAAGGAAGATAGGAATCAAGGATTAACACCTTCACCACTAAGGAGATGCCCTTAATAAAAATAAATGCATTCTCAAGCTAGAAGGAGGATACAACTATTTTAGCCAAAATACAAGTCTAGAGAAATCGGAGACAACACAAAATATAAGTCCTATCTTACATTAATAATTACACCTTTGTTAGAGCTAAATGGATGCAAGAATACTAAAAGGCACTAAAGTTATCACCATCACAAAACTTTTATGAAAACAGGTCATTTTTCTAGGTGGAAATTAATTGTGAAATTTTGTAAAATCTTAAATGCCCTCCTTTATTGTATTATTTTCTTTGCATTGATTCAATACATGAATTTTTCTCAAAATCTCATGAAAAATACATGACTAGTTCAAAAAGATATGAACAGTATAACAATCTTACGAAAATAGTGAAAATGGAGCTTTCTTGAATGCAAAAAAGGAAAAAAGTATTAGGAGATGCAAAAATATGAGGGTGATTTCCAAAATCTTAAACTTTAAAACAAACCCATTCTAAAAATGTTCTTTAAATTTTAGATTTTGGATTTTAAAAAGAATTTTTTTCTAATCTTGGGTTGGATTAACAAATAAATTGAATATGACAAGATAATTTGAAAGATTGTAGTAGTCAACATAAACTTTCAAACAAGTATAATTTTGAATATATTTAGTTTCATTATTATATTTATTTTCTATTTTCTAGTGAACATAATGTTTTTAGCAATCATCAAGATATTTGTTCTACACATAAAAAAATAATTAAATAAAATAAAAAATTTTAAAATACCTCTACACCAGATATTTGTGTTCTTATTTCAACAAAAAAGTAAAATGTTATTTTGGGTGTATACAAAAACGATTATGTATTACAAATAAAAAATTATGTGTAAATCATAGTTAATCTTTATGAAAAAATTATGCAACATAAAATTAATGCATTTTTCTTTTAATTAATATATGTATTTTTTTCATTTCTATGTGTGTATACATGCATACAAAAATATATGTATATGTATATGTACACACACATGTGTTTGTGTGTATGTATATACATACACATTTATACATATATGCACATGTATGTATGTATATATGTATATATACATGTACATGTACACACACAAATATATGTATATATATGTATATGTATATATATGTATACACACACACACATGTACATATATATACATGTATGTGTGTGTGTGTATATATATGTATCTATGTAAATATATATGTATGTATGTATGTATATATACATGTACATGTATATACATATACATATATATATGTGTGTGTGTGTACATATATATACATATATATGTATATACTATTGGGAAAATGGTGTCTCAACCTAGCATTTACATGAGGTTACTATTTATAGTAAGTTTTCATTTGAGCATGAAATGGTGCGCAATTCTTCCTAAAGCTTCTGGTTGGCTATATAAACATTCTGGTAAAGTTACGTTGCAAGATCATAGCTAATTTTGAAGATATTAAATTTTCCATTTTGGAGGGTCCAATTAAAGGTTTGAATTTGATTTTGAGTTCTTTAGAGGCCCTGAAAAGCCTTAAAAAGTGGTTGTAAAGGGCATAGCCATTTATGAGGCAATAGATCACTTCACGATATTTTCAGCACTTCAAACGGTTTGTCAATCAGACACACGGTTCTCAAGTTATGGCCTCCAGAAGTTTGTACTCCTAAAATAGGAAATATAAAATACATCAAACAGATAAATGAATTGTAAAAAGGGAGGGACTGTCATAGGGAATCTAGAAGGGAGATAAGGTTGGCTACACCTTATTGGGTGATTTTAGCTGATGGTTTTGTAATATCATTTGACGGTTTCTTATATTGTATCTCCTATATATGAGGTGCATGAGATAGAGGTTGTGTGTAAAAGTCTTATGGCTATTGAGTTACCTCTGAATCTCTGATTGGTGGTACTCCTACAAAGAGATCTCTCTCCAAGTATATTGTAATTTGTTTAGATTGCTGAATAATATATTGGGCGGCTTTTGGAGTGTGGGGTTTTTTTCCTGAAAGGGTTTTCCCCATGTAAGTCATTGAGTTATGGTTTGAATGTTATTATATCTATTTCTATTTTCTGTAATTGTTGTGATGATTTGTAAAAAGTTTTTGCATTAACCTCCTCTCAAGTTTAGTGTAGGAAGTTGTTCTTCTACTAAAATTCCTTACAAGTGGTATCAGAGCTTGATCACCTTTGGTTTCAGTTGTGGGTTGTTGGGTTTTTCCAACTAATCCAGATTTGACTGGGAGCTTGTGCAGAAGACAATTTTTGATCTCGTTGCAAGAATTTTCAGATGGCAAGTTCATTAGGTAAAATAGAGATGGAGAAATTTAATGGAATGAATTTTGAGATGTGGAAGCTAAAGATGGAAGATCTGCTAATAGATCGAGATATATGGGATGCTATTGATGCGAGTGTTCAAAGGCCCTCAGATCCTACAACGGCGGCTCAATATGATGTTATGGACCGAAAAGCTAAGGGTCTAATTAGACTATGCTTGACAAACTCTGTTCTAATCAATTTCCACGAAGAAAACACTGCAAAGAAACTATGGAATAAGCTTGGTGAAATGTATCAAGCGAAATCTTTATTAAATCATATTTTCTTGAGGAAGAAATTGTATTCCTTGAAGATGGAAGAGGGTGGAGGAGTTGTAGACCACCTGCAAGCATTCAATATGTTGGTGGCTCAACTAGTATCTATCAATGTTAAAATGTGTTGGTGTAAATAATTATTTATCATGGATATTATTACACCTTACTTAAGTTTACTTAGGATAATGCATTTCATAGTAGTTTGGGTATGAGACACTTGGGTGTTTGTTCCACATTGGGATAGTGTGTGTTGGAGAATTTCCACCTTTTATGATGTTGATCTTGTTATTACTCTATCATATCCACTTATTATGGAGTGATAATTCCACCTTCGGTGGGTGATCTACCTCATGTGGAATATTATATTGTTTCTCCTATCTACCACACCTATTTCCTACCCACTCTTGTTTCTTATTGAGAAACATATCATGTTTGTGTGCTCACATATCCATATAGCCTTGCCTATATAAGCAAGCTCATATTCATTATATAAACAATCATTTTTTATCTATTGATGAGAATACAGTTTATTCTTGTCCTATATTTTGTACTTTTCATTGAGCTCTTGATCTTGAGAAATCCTCACATGGTATCAGAGCCATTAGAGCATAATTGATTCATCTTTGAGAGGCATTATTGCGATGTCAAGAGGAAGATCTGAGGAGAAGCATATTTTGGAGGCATCCTAGACCAGATCCGACCTCACCATTGTATCTGGGTGTCCATTTCCATGAATTTTGAGTATAAATTCAGCCTATTTTGGTGAAAGTCAAATTTTGGGCTTGGAGGAAAAATTTTGCCCAATTTGGGCTATATGGTACGGATTTCAGAATTTTCTTTTTGTAAAAAAAATCATTTTTCCTATTGGCAGAAAACAAAAATTAAAAAACAAAAAAAATATATATAAATTTTTTTTTTTGGGGGGGGGGGGGGGGGGGGTACGCTGACCCCACCCTCGCACTGCCCATGTCGCAAAAACTGTAGGCGACGTATCTGTTGCCACTGCCTATACCTATTGTCCTCTAGCCACCTGCACTATACCTTCAGCCACTTGCACGGATCTCTGCAACTGCCACCCGTTGTCACAACCGACACCGCCACTTTTCAGTCGACGTTGCATTGACCCTGCTCACCCACCGACCTTCTTCCTCCGACAATTGCCTCTGCTCCCAGCAGCCCTGTCTCCTACATGCCACCTCCCCGCCGCTCTGACTACTTCGTAGCCATGCGACTTCTTCGGTCGGATGCCTTCCCACCATGTGACTTCTCCCGCTAAGTGCCTTCTTGCCGACTACTGACTTCCCACCAGTCGCCTTCCCTTCGGGCCACCATGGTAGCCTAGTCATCTTTCGACCGCTACATCAGCATCAGCTGCCTAGTCAGATAGACCCTTCACTGACCTACATAGTCAATAGCCTAGTTGGCTGCCACATTGCCCCGCCACTTGGTGCCACATCATCCTACCACATCGACGATACAGTGACATGTCAGTGCCCCGTCATATGTTGACTCACCTACCACGTCATTTTTTAGCCAATCAGATCTTGCCACATGTCAGTTTGTACTGTACAGACGCCCAGTCAGCAAGGAGGTGAAGTTTTTGGGATGGCTAGATGACCATCAAATTTAGGATCATGTTTTGCTGACATCATCATTTTTTTGAAAATTTGGTAGGCCCCCTTCGTTGAGCTTTTTGATTTTGTAGTCCAACTTTGAAAGGCCATATCTTACTCATTTTTGCTCCTTTTTGGGTGCAATGTTTTTTGAAATGGGCTAATTTTTCATGTAATTTCTCATGGTGGCATTATTTTCTAATTTTAATGGACAAATTGTTCATAAATATGAGTTTTTGGTGACTGTATCTGTCCAATCCTCATTTCTGCAACTTTCGGGACTCCGTTTGGGCTCACACGAACTAATTTTCAGGTGTCATTTTTTTTGAAAGTGCATAATTTTTTGTCTACTCTCATAATATATTATCAGTTTGTAGCCTAATTTTGGGTAGAAAATGTATTTTTGGCATATGGGCTTTTTTGGCCAATTTGGCACTTGTATTGCATAGATCTATCTTGCTGGTCTTTTACATTGTAGTTCTTAGCCTATTGGGGTAGTTGTCAAACAAAATCAGAAGTCCACCTTGCCATTGTTTGCAAGTGGCCTATTGTACACGCACTACATATAGAGTGCCAAAATCGTCAATTTTTTTATTTTTATTTTTTTTGGGGGGGGGTTACTTTGATTGATTGAATTTTGAGGGGGTGTCTATTGTACTTTTGTGCTCTTGTATTTCTTCCTTTTTTCTACTATGGGTTCTTCTAAGTTTCCTCTCTTAACTCATAATTATGCTTCTTGGAAAATTGATGCATGGAGTAAACTTATGGAAAAGGGACTAACTCATTATATTGATGGAACTATTGTTGCTCCCACTGATCCTAAGGTTGATCCTATTGGTCACTTGAATTGGCTCACTAAAAATATCATGGTGATTAGTACCTTAAGATAGTATGTATCAAAGGATCTCATTTTTCATATTGAGAAATGTACTCTAATCAAGGATGCTTGGCAAAACTTTCAAGACTTGTATGGTCAAGTTGATGAGATTAGGGGATATCAGATTGATAGTGATCTCACCATGTTAGATCCCAAGAACTTTGATACTATATAAGATTATGTCACTAAGGAAAAAGAGTTGATGGCACAACTCAAGGATTGTGACATTGATAAGAAGGATACTCAATTGATATTCAATTTGATGGGCAAACTTCCACAAGAATATGCAACATTTGTTTCTAGTTTCCAAACCCATAGGATGACAATGGGTTCAAGCTACACAATTCCTACATTTGATGCTTTTGATGAAATGTTGATGATGGAACAAACTAAGTTGATAAGCATGGGCATTCTCAAGACTTCTAAGCCTCAAGCATTAGCGGTAAATCAAGGAAAGGACAACTCAAACAAGAAGAAATGACAATCAAAGCCTAAGGAAAAAGCACCACCTTCTCCATAACAAGGAGATTCATCCTCTTTCAAGAGAGACAATTCACTAAAGAGGGAGAGACCTACTTATGTCTATTTTAAAAATTTTGGTCATGAGGAGCATCATTGCCATTCTAAGAAGATTGATGAGCTCACACATATCCTCAAAAAGAACAACATTGATTTACCTAATGTCTACAAGAAGGAGGATTCATCAACTTCTACTTCCTCTCATTAAAAAGGGAAAGGGAAAGCATTCATGGCTTCTACAAGTGGGAGGAATTACTCCTTTTGGAAAAGAAAAGGACAAGCTCTTTGTGCTACTACAAGTCATGATTCAGGGAGATGGTTTCTAGATTCGAGGGCTTCTCATCATATGGTATCTTCATAGTCTATGTTCTCTACATTTGAGCCTTGCACCATGTCACAAATTTTGATGGGCAATCATACATACATGGATGTGATTGGGAAAGGATCTATTGTCATTGGGGATAACTCCTTCAATGATGTGTTTTCTGTACCCCGTTTGACAAACAATCTCCTTTTTATCTATCAAATCACACATGGCACAACTAAGAGAATTGTGGAGTCCACACCTATGTCAATTTTTATTAAAGACTTGGAAACTAGAGCTATCATTGTGAGTGGGGTGGTTGATCATGCATCTTAGTTATACTCCTTTTCAGATTTTGTTGATGATAATGATTTCACATATGATGATTCTACACATGATGATCACACTTCTTGTGATGATTGAGATTTTCAAGAGAACTTTGGGTACTTGAACTTGGGGATTCTCATATGTGACCCCATTCTTGAGCCTTGTGTTTCATCTCCTCCTATTGATATCACATCATCTATTGCACCTAATGATGTAGATTGTGTGACAGTTTTACCTTCATGTGATTCAGTGTAGCAGGATATTCATTGTCTTCTAGCTTCAGTATCATGGGATGACTACTTGACAGAAATTATAGGTTTGTTTGTGGAATCCAACATTGCAGATTTGGGAGACATCATTGATGATATTCATCTTCTCTTTGATGAAGATGATCCTTCTTCGATTGTTGTGAGGGAACACTTTGATCCTCTTGTTCATTCTCTACATGATCATTCTTTTGAGGTTGATATGGTTGTGGATACTTATGTATAGCAATTGGAGGAGGTCTCTTTATCCTTAGAGGAGACATGTGAGTCTTTGGGACTTGTTCTACATTCATCTCCACTATATCTTAGAGTGCCTTTTTCAGAAATGTGGAGTAGTTCACCACCTTTGGAGGGGGTATCTTTCAGCATCGACATGGGGACACTTGGGCAGTTTTCAAATACTTCATTCATCATGAGTTTTTTTCCTACATCTTCCCTTCATGATTGGGGAGACTTCATGGATACACCTTTGGTTTTGTTTCTTCCTAGGGGGAGGAATGTTGTTCGATGTTCATGGAGAAATTTCTTCATTCATTCTCGAGATTCTATCATTGGTGCAAATTCTACATTGAGGGGGGGCTTCCTCGCTTCTCTTCTTCTCTCATATGGTGGGGACATTTTCCTCACATGGGGTTTTGTTCCTCACATACTTCTATGAGAGTTCTCTTTGTATAGTTTTCATCTCTCTTTTGGGGAAGGGTTTTTTCCCATTAGGTTTTTCTCTCTTTCCTTTCTTTGGGAGAGATTTCATTGCATTGGTTTGCATGCATTTGCATTTGTACACGGGTACCTAATATGGCTTCATAGCCGGGACCCCTCTCACATTGCTTAGTTGCATTGTAGACTTAAGTGCATTCTCCTAAGTTGCACTTAAGGGGGGGTGTTGGTGTAAATAATTATTCATCATGGATATTATTACACCTTACTTAAGTTTACTTAGGATAATGCATTTCATAGTAGTTTGGGTATGAGACACTTGGGTGTTTGTGCCACATTGGGATAGTGTCTGTAGGAGAATTTCCACCTTTTATGGTGTTGATCTTGTTATTACTCTATCATATCCACCTTCAGTGGGTGATCCACCTCATGTGGAATATTATATTATTTCTCCTAGCCACCACACCTATTTCCTACCTACCCTTGTTTCTTATTGAGCCACATGTCATGTTTGTGTGCACACATATCCATATAGCCTTGCCTATATAAGAAGGCTCATATTCATTGTATAAACAATCATTTTTTTATCTATTGATGAGAATTTAGTTTATTCGTGTCCTATATTTTGTCTTTGTTTTTTACTTTTCATTGAGCTCTTGATCTTGGCAAAATCTCACAAGATGATCGAAGAGGAGAAATGCCAGATCTTGCTTTGTCTGTCCCACATTTCTTATGGTAGGCAAGGACATTAGGTACTTGAGAGGTAGACTCATTATGGGATTCAAGGAGAATACATAGATGCTTGACCCCACGGGCTCCCCTCCATGACACTCACTTCTCAGGGCAGCCAAGCATCAGTCCCCATGGCAAACTTAGTATCTCTTCCAAGTATCCGAACTTGTCCTTCTCAAGCAACTAGAAGGGTTTTTTGGCCTCTAAATACACGGTGTTTAGTCAAGATTTCTGTTAAGCATTACTCCTTGATGTCATGCAAGCATGATTGAGACATTAAGCCCACCAAGATACGAAACAAATGTAGTCGCGCAAGCACGATTTAGACCATGAGGCCCTACTTAGATGCTGATATGAGAAAGAGTTCAAGGGTCATCACTTCCCAAGTAACTGCAATTCCCACGTAACCCTTCCTTCAAATCTTTCGCTCATCGGGTATTTTTTTATAGTGAGTTAGAATGCCAAGGTATTCTAGCCGTACTCACTTTGGGTTGTTCCCTTCTCACAATTATCACTTGCTTGTAAAAGCAAATGGTCGGGAAGGTAGGCCCTCTAAAGGAGACACACAATCAAAGACATGAGCATGGTATCGAAGATCTAGATTTCTAATCACCCTAAGAAGGATGAGAGCATAGTCTCCTACTCCAATGTCACACTCAACAATCAAAGCAAAAACATGTTCATTCCAACCTATTTAGAAATCACTAGGTGCCTAAAACATTAATGACAAACACCAAGTTTAGTTGTTTCTCCAAGGCAACCTGCAAAACCCAAGTTAGAAGTTTGAGGTGTTTATTCTTTGACAATTGATTATGCATAACACATGTTAGTAGTTTCATTTTTTGTCTTTTCCATGCATATGCCAAGATGCTGCACAGATAATTAGTACCAAAAACCAAAACATAGAAAACAAAATGCAAAAACAAGATAATTTTCAAGTAAAACACTGCCTTTTTACCTCTGTTATGGACTTTACACAGGTGCAGAACTCATGACACAGGTGCAGAATGCATGACACAGGTGCAAGTTGTCCTTGACACAGGCGCAAAATGCATAACACAGGTGCAGGTTGTCTTACACAGGCGCAAAAGTCTCCAGAAAACCCTGCACTACCCTGTTTTTGGTCTTTTTGGCCTGCAAATCAACTTGAAAGCACTCAAAAACACCATAAAGAGATTAGATGGTTAGTGTTCACGTCGGGTTCACCAATTAATGTAGCATAGGAAATTAGGAATCATCACAAACATTATATAAACATTAACCATTAGCTCAATCACGAAAGCTTATTGCAATGATCTATCCTAAACACACTCAATAGAGACATGAAAATGAAACATTCAAAAGTAAATACTATGCAAACCATATGTGGATATGAATGCTTCCTTCATGCGGCTCCATTGTTCTTCTTTCCTCTTCAAATAGTTTGGTTGTGGATCTCACCTACAAGTGCACATACATGATTGAAAGCAAGTAGGTAAGAAGATTGCTCAAAAGTACTCGAAATGTGATTGATTAGAAATTCGATAATCTGATTAGGGGATTCTCATTAGATTGGGATTGAAGAAATTCATCCAATTTATAGAAAAATTGGAGAAAAGACAAGATTAGCATGATTCAATTCAAATGGAAATTGCAAATCAATTATGTCAATTATGACAAATTATGAAAAATTATGCACTTTCTATGCAAAATTTGTTGATTGATAATTTATGACAAATTATGACAAACTTCTATGTCAAAAATTGATTGATTGTCAATTATGACAAATTATGACGAATTGACATGTCATTCCCATGAAATTAGGAGAGAAATAGGAGGAAATTGAAATTAGGAATTAGAAAATTAGAAAATTAGCAAAAGAGGAATAAAGAAATTAAGAATTAGGAAAATGATGAAAATTAGGAAACTAGAGGAGTGAGGAAATTTAGGAATTAGTGAATTAGGGAATTTAGAAATTGATGAAAGATTAGGAAATTAGGTAAATTAATTAATAATTTGTCATTTATTAATTAATTCACAAAGAGGAATAATTAGCCAATTAAATGAACATTTAATTGCGATGAGAAGACTTAGGATAAATAAATAAATCATTTATCCTAAAGAGAAAGAAATGACAAACAAGGTTAAATGATTAAATCACGAAACCCTAGAAGATAATTAGGTTTTGATGAAAGATAATTGACTCGATCATGATTCTGATTAACAAAGGACCAATGTGATAAATGATTTGATTGACAAATGAGCCAATTGACGAGGAACAATGACTAATTGATCCAAATTGACATGATGACGACAATCGATGATAAATTTATCGCAAGATGACAAAATTGACAAGAGGATAAGGATCGATGACCAAATAGATTGCAAAATGACAAGATTGAAAATGACCACGATCGATGAGAAAATCAATCGCAAGATGACAAATTTGAAAAAAAAGAGGACAAAACCCTAATTAGGATTTACGATGTCCAAAATGAGCATGCACATTAATACGCACATAGATACGACAGGATAAGATTAACCGAAATCATGACAAATAATTATTGTCGACAAGACCAAATTCGAAAGCGAGACGACTGAAGAAAGTAGAAGAATGACTCGATGTTCGCAAATGATAAAGATGAAGTGTACAACATGGAAGAAATGTTAATGTGACGCAAAAACCTAAAATGAGGCAATGCGCAAATGTTAGAGTATGATTCCGCAAGCATTGACCATTTTTAGGTGTCTATAGGAAGGTATCCCATGGTTCGAAGGAAGGCCTAACTATTCATGGAAGAATTAAGGAGAAAGGCAAGAAGAATAGGAAGCGTAATAAGTCCAAATCAACAGGGAGATCAAAATCTCCTGGAAAGTCCAAAGTCATTAGTTAGAATTGAAATAAACTAGGTCACATCCGTAAGGAATCCAAAGAAGAAAAGAAGAAGAAAAAGAAGAAGATTGATTCTGATTATGAGTCTGATAAGGAAGATGGTGATGCATTAATTGTAGCTTTGGAGACTCATGTAAGTAATGATGCCTAGTTAATTGACTCAGGTGCATCTTTTCATATGACTTCTAATAAAGATTGGTTTTCTAAATATGAAGAATTTAATGGAGGTAAGGTGTACTTAAGTGATGATTCACATTTAGACATTGTTGGTCGAGGTAAAGTTAGAATCAATTTTTCCAATGGTATAATAAAAATGATTAATGGTGTTCTGCATATCTCTGGTTTAATACAATTTTTTTTATCTATGTGCAAACTGATAGATGCAAGTGTGCAGGTACTCTTTTCTAAAGTAGGATGTAAGATGATTAAGGGTGTTATGGTAATTTCTAGAGGTGTTAGGTTCGGCACTTTGTATAAGATAGATGCATACACTATTGAGTGTAATAGCATTTCTATAAAAAGTAAATATGTGGAAGATTTGAGGGTTTCACTTTCAGCAGATGAAAATGGATTTTGGGTACCTAAGGGTGCTCTTTCTTCTGAAGCAAAGTTACCTGTAGAGAATACTATGTTATGGCACCAAAGGCTTGGCCACATTGGAGAAAAGTGTCTAAGGACCTTGAAAAATAAAAACCTTGTTGAAGATTTGAATGATTGTAATCTTGAATTTTATTTCTGTGAGCAATGCATTTTTGGAAAATAAAACCACGTTTAGTTTTACTCGAGTTCTCATAAAACTTGTGGTGTTTTGGATCTTATTCATTTTGATATGTGTTTGGTGGATTGTAGATGTTCCTTCAATCAAAAAATCCACACATTATGTTTCATTTATTGATGATTTTAGTAGAAGGACATGGGTATATTTTCTAAAGAGTAAATCTAAAGTTTTCAGTCAATTTAAAGAATGTAAAGCAATGGTTGAGTTGCAGACTGGAAATAAAATTAAATGTTTGATGACTGATAATGGTGGTGAATTTTTCTCTAATGATTTTGATAGATTGTGTAAAGACTGTGGCATTAACAGATAGAAGACAACTACGTATTCTCCATAGTAGAATGGAGTTACAGAAAGAATGAATAGGACATTGATGGACAAGGCTAGGATTATGTTAAGTGGTGCTAGTCTAGAACAAAATTTTTGGGCTGAAGCTATTGCCATTGCTTGCTACATAATTAAGAGGTCTCCAACATCAACTCTTGTTGATAAAACTCCTATGGAAGCATGATTGGGTCACAAGCCTTCATTGAGACATCTTAGAGTTTTTGGTTGTGAGGCATATGCACATGTGCCAAAGGAGAAGCAAACAAAGTTGGAGAACAAGGCTGTGAAATGTATCTCCATCAGGTATAGTTATGGTTTGAAAGGATACAAGTTTTGGGACCTTGTTGCACAAAAGGTAATTCATACTAGAATTGTTATTTTTAGAGAAATTAAGTCTCCTTTTGTTACATTGCAGCTAGAACAGACTAAAAGGGAAGATGTGATTCAATTCCCTTCTACACATGAAAGAGTTGAATCGAGACCCCTAGATAGGGAAGAAGTTGAGGAGAGCTCGTCTAGCTCTGAAATCTTTAGAAGAGGAGGAAGAACCTCCAAATCATCTTGTTCAAAGGTCTACAAGACATAGACAACCACCTAAAAGGTATTAACCTAATGATTAGAGATGTATTTTTATTTGAATACTAATATGGATGAACCAAAATCTGTAGAAGAGGCATTAGGTATGAATGATGTAGAATCTTGGAAGATTTCTATGGAAGAAGAAATGGAAGCTTTGAAAAAGAATGATGCATGGTATCGTGTACCATTTCCTGAAATATGGAAGCCTATTGGTTGTAAATGGGTGTTCAAGAAAAAGATTGGTTTAGATGGGAGCATTGAGAAGTATAAAGCGAGGTTGGTTGCAAAAGGCTACTCTCAAGTTGAGGGAGTTGATTATGGTGAGATATTTTCTCTTGTTGCCAAAAAGACATCCATTAGATTTTTTGTTTCTATTGCTGCTACTTATGATTTAGAGGTTGAGAAAATGGATGTGAAAACTACTTTCCTTCATGGTGATTTGGAGGAGGATATTTATATGACACAACCAGAGCACTATGTGGTGAAAGGTAAAAGTAATTTGGTCTGTAAATTAAAGAGATCCCTGTATGGCCTCAAACAGAGTCCTGGGATGTGGTACCGGAAATTTGATACATATGTGTTAAGTTTGGGATTTGAGTGTTTTAAATCAGATCACTATGCTTATTATAAAATTGATGGTGATCATTTCATGTACATTGCATTGTATTTTGATGACATGTTATTCATTGGTAAAGGGAAAGGTATGATTTCAGAACTAAAGTCTCAACTCGCTGCTAAATTTGAAATGAAAGATCTTGGTGCAGTGAAACACATTCTTGAGATGGAAATTATAAGAGATAGAGTGAACAGAAAGCTATGGCTAGGCCAAAGTAAGTATGTGAATTCACTATTACAGAGGTTTAACATGCAAGATTGTAGACCATTGTGTGTTCCTTTTATAGTTGGAACAAAAATATCTATTGCAGATTGTCCTACATCCCCATCAGAGATGGAATACATGAGAAGAGTGCCTTACCAAAGTGCAGTTGGAATTTTGATGCATGCTATGGTCTATACTAGACTAGACATTGCCCAAGCAGTGGGATTTTTGTCTAGATATATGTCTAATCTTGGTAGAGTTCACTAGGATGCAGTCAAAAGAGTCTTCAAATATTTGAAGGGTAACTCAAAGTATTCTTTTTGTTATCAATGTAGTCCATTTGGAGATGTAATTTCCCTTGATATTCATGGTTATGTGGATTTAGATTGGGCAAGTGATATTGATAGCAGAAGATCCACCAATTCTTATGTGTTTACTTTATTTGGTGGTGCAATTAGTTCGATGAGTAAGAAACATGTTGTGGTTGCTTTGTCCACTACTGAAGCAGAGTATATGGAGGCTACTCATGCTTGTAAAGAGGCCATTTGTCTTAACAGGCTATGTTTAGACATTAAAATAAACAGGGAACCATGACAATTTATTGTGATAGTCAAAGTCCGATCTGCCTAGCTAAGAATCCAACTTTTCATGCCCAGACCAAGAACATTGATGTTCAGTATCATTTTGTCAGAGATATGGTCAAAGATGGTAGGGTGAAGCTGGTTAAGGTAAAAAATTTGATGAATGTTTTAGATTCTTTGACTAAGGTTGTGAGCACAGAGAAGTTCAGATGGTTCTTGGAGTCTATGGGCCTTATGGCCCCTAGCAATTGATTCATTGTGTTGATAATTCCTTATCTCTTGCAAGGTGTTCGACAAGTGGGAGATTTGTTGGGAAAATGGTGTCTCAACCCTACATTTACATGAGGTTAATATTTATAGTAATTTTTCATTTGAGTAAAAAGTTGTGTGAAATTATCCCTAAAGCTTCTAGTTAGCTAGATAAGCATTCCGATAAATTTACGTCGCAAGATCATAGCTAGTTTTGAAGATATTAATTTTTTTGTTTTGGAGGGGTCCAATTAAAGGTTTAAATTTAATTTTGAAGAATTTATAGGCCCCTAAATGCCTTGAAATTTGGGCATAAATGGCATATCCATTTATGAGGCAATAAAGCACTTCACTATCTTTCTGGTGCTTCAAACGGTTCGTCAATTGAACAAACGGTTCTCAAGTTATGGCCTCTGAAAGTTTGTACTCCTTAAATAGGAAATATAAAATACATCAGACACATAAATGAGTTGTAAAGAGGGAGGGACACCTCATAGGACATTTAGAAGGGAGATAAGGTTAGCTACACCTTATTGGGTGATTTTAGCCCATGGTTTTCTAATACCATTTGACAGTTTTTTGTATTGTATCTCCTATATATGAGTTGTGTGAGATAGAGGTTGTGTGTAAGAGTCTTATGGCTTGAGTTACCTCCAAATATCTGATTAGTGGTACTCCTATGAAGAGATTGTTCTACAAGTATATTGTAATCTATTTTGATTGTTGAATAATATATTGGATGACTTTTGGAGCGTGGGGTTTTTCTCCCGAAAGGGTCTTCCCCGCATAATTCACTGAGTTATGGTTTGAATGTTATTATAGATATTTCTATTTGTAACTATTGTGATGATTTGTAAAAAAAAATTGCATTACCCTCCTCTCAAGGTTAGTGTAGGAAGTTGTTCCACTACTTAACTTCCTTACATATACATATACATATACATGTATATGTTGGCAATTGACACTCAATTGGTTGGTTTCACTATGTTTTCATTGATGGCAACATGGTATCTTGTTTCGGCTTCATGTTTTGGTTCAGTTGTGTACTAGAAGGCACCTGATAGACACTACACCAGCACCAACACTAACACCGGCTGGATAGAAGGATTTATTTGGTTATCGGTAATGTAGGCCAACATGGTTTAGAATAAGGTTATCGGTATTGGAGGTCGACATCTCTTGGATCCGGTATCGACAATTGTTTTTGATATTCATGTATTTATCTTATCTAATCGACATGTATATTGATATTGTAATTATCTTTGTAAGCTAACATAATGCATGATAAGTTGTATAGGATATATAGAACAATTGGATTAGATCATTTTTTTAAAAATGTGGAAAATGATAATAGTAATGTAATGGATATGTGGATGTGATATGATGCAAAATATATCTGAGAGATCATGTATGTGATGATATTTATGTAAAGGTTATTCTGGTAAAGGGTTTAGGGTTTCAGACCGAAACAGACAGAGCTTAACCGAAACTGTACTCAGGCATAGAAGATGTTATCTTTTGCAGTTCAACACTTCTCCAGATTGTAGTCTGGATTTATATGTAGTTAGTGAGGCTCCTTTTGTGATTGAGCAGTGTGCTCTAGGTTGTAATCCTTCCTGCAAGTGCAATCCCCTTATATTTTGTAATATCTCTTCATATGGCAAGTGGATTGATATTATGGGTCACAAACCCACCATGGTTTTTCCTCTTTGAGGTTTTCCACATATAATTATGTGTGTTATGGTTCTCATTTTTGTGATTGGCTTATTGATTTCTTTACTTCTTTCAACTCTGTATGTACCGATAGACTGGTTGGTGTATGCATGTTTTAATAAGGTTAAAATTGAACTTTCTGGTATAACATTGATTCACCCCCACTCTCAGTGTTATTGGATTCCAACAATTGGTATCAGAGCCTTGTGCCTCAATGGAAGTTTAACAGCTCAAGGGGGATCCTGAATCTAGAATCCATGGACATGGGTTTGGAAAAGCAACTTGAGATGCCACTTGAAGATTATGATGTTGAAAGGTTGAAGAACTTAAAGCTACAAGATTAATTGAATTATTCTAAGGAATTCATTCTTGTACTATAGGAGAGGCTATCATTTGTTCAAGCTAGGAGGAAGGAACTTTTGCAAAACTAAGATGATGAAAAGAAAGATGCACTTAAGGAACAATGTTAGAATTTGAGTCAGGAGAATATGGTTATGAGAAATGAAATGCAAGATATAACTATGAGAATGTCTAAAGATATTGAGGACCGAAAGAAAAAGGAAGAAAATCTTGTTGTATCGCTGAAGAAAAAATTTGAAGAATGTGGTAGGTTGGTTCATGAGAATGATATGTTGAGAACTGATTTAGTACAATCCCAAAGTAATGAACAAGAGCTTGAGAGACAAATAATAATTCTAAGAGAAGATATAACTATTGCAATTGAGTACAAAGAGAAATTCAAGATTAGTTCAGCACAACTAGATGAGTTATTGAAGATACAAAGGCATAATGGAGATTCAAGTGGACTTGGATTTGAGAAAGGATAGAGTTCTGATACTGCGAATGAAGATCAAAACCATAAGGCACCGTTAAGGCAGTTTAATGCTTATAAATTTGGTCACATGGCTAGGCAATGTAGAAACATAGAAAATCAAAACCCTAATTCTTCTCATGGACAATGTTCTAAATGTAATAAGTATGGTCATAAGACAAAAGATTGTAGAATGAATGTTAAATGCTATGCATGTGGAAAATTTGGACACATGGCTAATCAGTGCAGGTCAAGCAATTATACCCATTTTAGCAAAGCAATTCAAAGGAGCAATGTTACATGTTATGCATGTAATGAGGTTGGACATATTGCTAAATTTTGTAGAAATAAAAATCCATTGGTTGGTAATGGAGGATCAAATGAGAAAGGGAAAAAGAAGGTTAATGAAATAAGATCATACCCAGAGATGGGTTAGGAAGACTGAAGAACAATCAACAGATGGGAATGCACCAATTACTTATCCAACAGAGAAGGTTGCTCATGCACCAACAAGTAGCTCATTTGGCAACTAAGGCAGATGCCTTAGGGGTAGTCAAAATTCATGAAGATGCTACATATGCCCTGGAAGAGGTTCTGGAAGATGTTCTAGACATTGGAGATGCTTATCCAGCATGGATATGTTCTGTTCGAGATCCGGTATATTTCACTAGAAGTCATTGATGTCAATGAAAGATTAGGGTTTTTCTTGGAGGATAAAAGGTTGAATTCACTTTATTTTTTATCACCTTGCATTAAGAGCAATTAAGAGTGATTCAGAGTGATCAAAGACTATTTAGTGCGATCGGATATCTTCTTGAGTGATTTCACTAGCGACTGGACAAATTTGTTAAGGGTTTCACAAGAAGTGATCATCAGGTATTTTATTTAATCATGGAAGCGGGATCATCATCTATTCCTATCTTTGTTGCAAATCTAACTGTTGTAGAGGTCAATGATCATCCCAAGCCAATTTTCAAGTGATATCTGCATGTGGCTACCCTGGAAGATTCGGTTGGATCATTTTCCCATGTTCTAGAGGTAGTTGTTTATGTCAAAGATGTTAAGGCATATATACATTGTCACATTGAGGATTTGGGGACATCTGATATAAAGAGCATGTACATGAGCGAGCTTATGGGATATTATCGAAAGGTCAAACCAACATACAAACACATTGAAGACTTAAGGTTTACCGACATTCTGGACATTCTGGAATTCAAAGATGAAATTATTAGGTATGTTTTAAGTAGAGTACATGGAGAGTTTATCTAGTTGGATAGACCTGGCAAGATCACCAAGGAAGCCATTAGGGCAATTACTCGTTTACCATGGGTTGGGAAACATCTAGATAAGAAGGTATCTAATGATTATGTCAACAAAATTATAGGTGCAACATCTAATAGGAGATCTATGAGAATCAACACTATTACCAATATAGACATCAGATTCGGTAGCATGATCATTGGTTATAAGGTAACTCGATCAAACTGACAAAATTCTATTTCTAGCTCATGCATTTTTGCAGCTTACAAAATGATGAGAGAAAATGAGAAATTGGATCTATGTGGTTGGATGTTAGATGAATTATTAATAAACCTAGGAAAGATTAAAGGTGATAAGAAAGGGACTTTCTAATATGGAAACTTTATTTCCTGCTTAATGTTATTTTTCATGAATGACACTCCTAGTTTTGGGAAGAGACAATGGGTATTTGATATCCCAGTAGGGAGACAATTGAAATAGTCAATTGCTACATTGGGCAGTCAAAGGGATGACACAGTATGGGGATATTTTAAGGGATTCCAAAAGTCTATGAAATATAGGGAAAGGGTTCCTAAGCATATTGCTGAAAAATATTCAACTAACATATGTTTCATGGTGAAGAAAGATGAAACACTCATGGAAGCAGTCAAGCCCCAAAAGATCTAGATTGAGGAAATGGGCTATGAAGTTGATGGACAGATTATAGAGGCTTATGCAAAGATGTTGATTGATGCATTTATTGATGAGGCTGAGAAGCCCTATGGTACTGCAAAATAAAAGACATAAGAGGTTGAAACAAAGTTCAACTGGAAGAAGAGAGAGAAGCGGGAAGGAAAGGCAAGCAAGTTTGTTGAGAAGGTTTCATAGGACATCAAAGCATTAATTGATGTTGTCCCAGAGAAAGGCAAGAAGAGGAAAGAACCAGAAGTGTTCATTGAGTCTATCATAGCTGAGTTTGAATCTGAGGATGACACACCCCTGGTATTCAAAAGGGTTGCAAGGAAAAAAACAAAGGAAACAAAGGTAGAAGCTTAAAAGCAACCGGTTAGGAAAGTTACATTCAAGATATCGATACAGAAGAAAGCACCAAAAGTAACACCTTCAACTCCATTCGGTAGTGCAAAAAGGAAAAAGAAGAATGATATTGATTCATCTATTCAATCTGATAATGTTCCAACAAAAACTTGTGCAGAGTTAGTAGATGAAATAACTAAGGAAGGCATGTTAAAAAATGTACAGTTTTACTATGATCATTTAGAGAATTATGAAAAAAAAGAGGTAGGTGAAGTAGTATTGTTAAATTTGGATATTTATAAGAAAGCCTTGATAGAAATTGAAGTTCAAATACCGACAGAATTGTATGATATGTTAGATGCTAGGAGACTATCAGCAATGCAAGAAGACAAATACATAAAAATTCAAAAGTTGTTATCTATTTGTGTTTCTATTACTCTAGAGGAAATGGATAGGACACTTGAGGTGGCAGATAGAAAAGTCTTTAATAGCAAACATAGAATAACCAATCTTATGCTGGGAAGGGTAAATGAGATAAATATAAAGGAGACCCACAAGGCATGTGTTAAGTTCTTTGGAGAGAACCAAGGTTTCTTTACTTCACTGAAATCAAAGACAGACACTGCAGACACCTTGGTTGAAGGAAAAGGAAAGGGTATTATGGGTACTTCACCCTCAATTTTGAAAAACATTAAGATAGTGGAAATTAAGCCCCTGGTAGATATAAATGTATAGACAAATATTGAGATACCAAAAAATACAGAGAGTGGAAAGGTTGATAATGTACTAGATACTAATGTTGAGGACAACAATCCTCTGGATACAAATGTATAGGTTGAGGTTACAGTTCCTATACAGAAACTAGTAGTTACAAAGACTGCACCAAGTGGCGAAGCCACCAGTGTAAGTGAGGAAGCTATAAAGGATAAATCATCAGAGGAGAAGAAAGGGGAATCCAGCAGGGAACCAGTAGTAGGTCCATCATTGTTGTCAATTGACACCTCACACATTGTAAAGAAAAACATAATTGAGATGAGTCCTACTAAACTCATGATGATGGCCACATAGAAATTAATAAAAAATGGATCTAAGAATAAAGGGATTATTAATCAGTCTATCACTATTTTGTATAGACTAGTCCTGAATTGCAAGATTGACAGAGAAGAGAGCCCATTTGGCAAGCTGAAGACAATTATTGAGCACATTTAAAAGGATTTTAAATCCTTTAAGCAGATTTCAAACAATCAAGCACTAGAGAGGTTCACACAAGCTGAAAGAGCTACATTTGATCAGGTGATTGAATCCAAGAAGAAGAAGATTGATGAAAATATGGAACTGATAGATAATTCTTTGATATAGTGAACAAATATATACAGAGTATTTTGTAACATAGATGTACTTACAGTTAATGTGGATAAGAAGATTATAGATAATTCTTTTGATGGATTGACTTCATTGACTACATTCATTGATGGTCAAATTATGGTTTTGGAAGCCCAAATTTATGTTCTTGAGAAAGAAAAAGACAAAATCATAAGAAGAGCCATAATTTTGAGAGGCTTGGTGAGTCCCCGGTTGGGTTCACTCAGTGTACATAAGAAGGAGTGTATGGATATGGTTGGAAAGCCCACACCGACAAAGATAAGTGAGAAAGAATCATTTTCTTATATACTAAATGGACTTGTATCTATCTCTAACACTTTCAAAACTGGTTGGGATACTTATCTTGAGCTATTGGAGAAGGCTTATCTAGAAATTTTCAAATTTGTTAAGCCCCGATAAGATATTTTTGGGATATTCCTTGTACAGTTTTTGGATCTTTGACATTATTTTTAGAATTTTTGATGGAATTGATGTCAAAGGGGGAGTCATATAGATGTGAAAAATAAAAAAGGGAGTTGCATAAATTAGGGGGGGTATGGAGTATGGATTATTTTGCATTGATGAATATTCAGCTCAAGGGGAGCAAGCAGGATAAAACCGACAGATGAAACCATGACCATTATTCAGATGAGTGTTGCCATCAATGCCAAAGGGGGAGATTGTTGGCAATTGACACTCAATTGGTTGGTTTCACTATGTTTTCATTTATGGTAACATGGTATCTTGTTCAAGCTTCAAGTCTTGGTTCACTTGTGTACTGACAGACACTTCATAGACACTACACCGACACCAACATGATAGAAGGATTTCTTTGGTTACCGACAATCCAAGCCGACATGGTTTAGAATAAGGTTATCGATGTTGGAAGCTGACATCTCTTGGATCTGGCATCGGCAATTGTTTTTGATATTCATGTATTTATGCTATCTAGCTGACATGCATATTGATATTGTAATTATCTTTGTAAGCCGACATAAGGCATGATAAGTTGTATAGGGTATATAGGTTAGTTGGATTAGATCATTTTAAAAAGGATGTGGAAAATAGTAATAGTAATGTTATGGTTCTCATTTTTTTGATTGGCTTATTGATTTCTTTACTTCTTTCAACTATGTATGTATCGGTATACCAGTTGGTGTATGCATGTTTTAATAAGGTTAAAATTGAACTTTTTGATATAACACTGATTCACCCCCCCCCCCTTAGTTTTATTGGATTCCAACAATATATACATGTATATCTATATATATACATATACATCTATATGTGTTAGACAATTCAAATAACCTAAAGACAACTGAGGTGGGGGGGGTGAATTAGTTGTCGCCAGACTATTCAAACCTTAAGAAATTAAATATTTAATACCAGAACCCAAAAGATCAATACTGGAATGTATAAACCAAATACCGAAACAGTAGATAAACCAATTAATCATAAACAATAATTAGAGAATAAATACCATCCACATGACACCAAGATTTGTACGTGGAAAACCCGATAATGGGAAAAGCCATGGTGGGAAGCCTACCCACAGTCAGATAATACTTTTGTAGTAAGTATGTTATTACAATTGAGGGGCCTACACTTGTAGGAAGGCCAACAACCTAGAGCACACTACTCATCACAAAAGGAGTCTCACTAATTACATAGAAATCCAAACTACAATCTGAAGGAAAGAATGAACTGCAAAGATAGGATCTCCTATGCCTGAGTATAGTTTCAATTAAGCTCAATATCAGAGGACTAAATCCTCTTACATAAACCCAACTCAATCACCAATGATTCACCAAATCCTCTACCTGAATGATTATTACATTTTTTGCTCCTATTACATTCCATTATCTCTTTCCTATGATCTAAAATGAGATCTTACATCATATATATACAAACCCTCAACCACAAACAATAAAGTCGACCACCAGACAATAAATCAATTACATAATTACAAAACATGTTGGCCCAACAACAAACAAATAATATCCAACCCATAAGAAATCCCGAAAACACATCGAGAAGTCTAATCCACACATTACATTAAGTCGGTCCATAACCTAGATAATATTGGGACCCAATTGAGGTCCACACACACTAAAGCAATGATCTCAATCAACTAAGTCTAGAACATGATCACCATCAGCATCCTGAATCTCTACCAAAAGTTTCACCAACACCACTTATGCATATCATCAAAGATATTTAACAAAGCTTTGTCGGTGAAACCCTGACCAAAACAACAAACCAAGCTTGCCAACATATAGGATAGCATCTGATCACTAGATCAAAACTAACTGACTGAACATGTATCTGAGTAGCATGAATAAGACAATTCCATAACCCAAACATACTAGAGCATACTGAATCATCATGATCTAATCCAACTAGAAACAAAGCAACTTACCAGGACTAGAAGGATACCGGTAAAGTAGCCAAAACAGCTAGTGTTGACATCAATGCAACACATAATTAGTTCCTCCAAATTGACAACAACCTCCCCATTTTGCATTGATGACAACACTAGATGTGAAAAACATCCAAGTGCCAAGAAATGCCAAACAAGTCTCCCCCAATGGAAGAAAGCCAACAATCTCCCACACAAAGATATAGCAATGAAGTTCTGAAACAAAGACCAAACTCCCCATGTGAATGATATCTCTGTAAAGGTCTATTTTTCACATATATCTCTCCCCCTTTGACATCAATGCTAGAAATCTAACAATAATATCAAAGAAAAAAATAAAAAACCATTGAATCAAAAGGCTAACTACTCCTCTTGAGCAGTAGCATCCCCACATCAATCCAAAAAGAATGATATCTCTGATAATGCATACAAGACTGATGCCAAATAGCATCAATTAGTTCTCTGTCAGAGGGGTAGAAACCCCTAATCTGTCTCTAAAGTACTCAAATGATTCTTTAGGAAAAGGTTTGGTGAAAATGTCTACAATTTGCTCTTTAGTGTTTACATAAACCAGTCTAACCTTATTTTCTTACACCTTCTCCTTCAAAAAGTTATACTTGATAGATATGTGCTTTGCCTTAGAGTGAAATACCAGATTCTTTGATATGTTAATAACAACAGAGTTATCATAGTGAATAACTACCAATCCAATGCAATGCACTTTAATGTCCTTCAACATTTACTTCATCCATAGAACTTGTGTACAACTAGTAGTAGTAGCAACATACTTAGCTTCAACAGTAGATAAAGAAGTACATGTTTTTTTCTTGTTGATCCATGAAACCAACTTCTTTCCAAGAAAGAATTCTCCACCAGAAGTACTATTTTGGTCATCAACAACATCTGCCCAATCTGCATCTATATATGCACATAAAGTAAAGTCATCATCCTTAGGGTACCACAAACCATATTCAGATGTACCTTGTAAGTATCTAAAAATTCTTTTCACTGCACTCTCATGATTTTCTCTAGGATCACTTTGATATCTTGAGGCAACAAAAACAACATTCATTATGTCATGCCTAGTTTGAGTCAAATATAGCACACCTCCAATCATAGACTTGTATCTTGTAGGATTTACTGGTTTAGATTCATCTTTCCTTGTCAATTTCTCACTTGTAACCATAGGAGTATGAGAGTTGAGAAATACAACATCATGGGAGCCCAAAGATCTCTGCAAGCTGAATAACTTGTTACAAGGAAAAGCAAGAAAATAACAAAAAGAATAGATCAGTATCAAAATATGATCAAAAGATGAGAGCTCAATATTCACAAAATGTGTAATGTGATAATTATACAAAGAAAAGAAAATTAACCTCTAATAGGTCAAGAAACCCTAAAAGGGAAAACCTAGGCTCGCACATAATAATTAATAAAAGATTTAATTATTATGCACCTAATGTTAGCTTAAGTGTAAAAAGAGATAATAGGGAACTTAAAGAATTAAACAAATTTTGTTTAATTAATCAAGTAAAGACCCAATTACTCTAACACACCCCCTTAAGATAGACTTAGGGAGAAGGCAAAACCTAAAACAACTACTGAAAGCAGAAAGATGGGTCCCAGCAACAAGGCCTGATCAGGTACCCAGATACAATGAAATCTCTATGAAAAGGAGAAAAAGGAGAAAACCCAGTGGGAAAAAACTCCTCTCCAAAAAGAGATAAAAGAACATGCTAAAAGAAGAAGAAGGAAGAAAGGCCTTATAAAGACCCCCCAAGGAAAACTTTCTTCACCCCAAGCATAGAGCGCAACTGAAGATAGTGCGGTGATGCAAAAGGTTTCGTGAAGATGTCGCAACCTACTTGGCAGTGGGAATGTACTCCAGAATGGGAAAACCATCTTGAATCAATTGGCGGATAAAATTCATGTGAAGCTCAATGTGCTTCGCTCACTGATTCTCTATCAGGTTGTGGGAAATATGAATAGCACTCTGATTATCACACCAAAGAATAGTGAGACTATCAGGAGGAAAACCAAACTCAGTCATCAACTGTCAAAGCCATAAGATCTCCTGACTAGCGAGCACAATAGCTGAGTACTCAGTGTTTGTAGATGATAATGCATGAGTAGTCTGCTTCTTGCAAGACCATGTGATAGGACCAGAGCCAAGATAGAAAACAAAGCTAGAAGTAGACTTCCAATCAGTGACATCACCAGCCCAATATGAGTCAGTGTAGCCAGCAATGTGAGGTTCCCCTGATGTGTAGTGAATGCCATGAGAAATAGAGCCCTGAATGTACCATAAAATACATTTGGTAGCTTTCCAATGACTCTCATGAGGATCATGGGAGAATCAAGAGACAAGGCCAACCGCAAAGGGAAGATCAGGACGAGTGTGAGTTAGGTACAATAAACTACCAACCAACTGCTTGTAAAGTGTAGAATCTACTAAAGGAGTGGGACAAATAGTAATCAAAACAACCCCTGATTGAAAAGGAGTGGGAGCAAGCTTGCAATCAAGCATGCCAAAGTGCCAAAGTATGTCAAGAGCATACTTCTGCAAGTAAATGTAGATCCCATCAAAAGACTGAATCACTTGTAGACCAAGGAAATAGTGCAGAAGACCAAGATTTGTCATCTCAAACTAGTCCATCAATGCTCGCTGAATATGCTGAATCATAAAGGATGAGCTACTGGTGATGAGGAGATCATCAACATAGAGCACAAGAATCAGGATCTCACCCTCAAGAAGCTAAATATACACTGTGTGATCGGAATAACTACAGGTGAAGCTAGTGGAGAGCAAGAAAGAATCCATCTTCTCATACCAAGCCTGAGGGGCTTGTTTGAGACCATATAATGAATGCCGAAGTCTATAAACCAAAGAACTTGTTGGTATTTTGGTATGGTTTTTTCATTGATGTCAACACCTACTAAAACACTAGCACTTTGGAGATCCAGCAACATTCACCGGTAAGCAAGTAACTATTGCACAGTTACTGGTATATGGTTCACCGGTAGGATATAATGATCACCAACACTTTGAATGATATGGAAGACACCTAGTAATATCAAAGACATTGTATGGACATCTTATCTTAACTAATTAATCATTGGTATATTCATATTTGTATATTTTCTTTTACCAACAAATAGGTCCAGGGTTATCTAGGGTTACATTGACAGGTTTATCTTTTCCAGATCAGCATGGCACACTATGGAGATGATTAATTATTGTTGTAAATGCATTAAGCTGACATACTCAGTCAGTTATTGCATCGGATATTGTATTGTTTGTAAAATGTTTTTATATCTTGTAGAGCCGACCTACTAAAATTGGTCTTAGGTTATGGTATAAATGTAAGATCTTATTTGTAAGGTCAAGTGTGGAATATGAAAAAGAATTGTGTGAAGGTATATGTGAGATTAAGTAGTGCAATACATGCAGACATCATTTGAAGGTGAAGCTAGGTTTTTGTGAAAGCATATCAGCATTACACTAGTACTGAATCCAGCATATGAAGATTATATTTTGTGCAGTACATTCTTATTGGATTTAACCATCCAACTATAGTCAATGTGACTCCCATTTTGTGATTGAGCAGTGAGCTCTAGGCTATTGGCGTTTCTGCATGTGTAGACCCCATTTATGTACACTTACTATCTACAGTAGTATCATCTGATTGTGGGTAAGGTTTCCCAGCATGGTTTTTCCCCTTATAGGGTTTCCACGTACAAATATTGGTGTCATGTGTTATGGATGACTTTGTGTTTATGTTTCATGCATTAATCTTTACCGGTATAGCAATTAACTATTGAAACTATCTACCGACATACTTAACTGGTTTACCGGTATTAAGCATTAAGTTGGTTAATTTTTTTTTGGTTTGAATTTATTAGATAATTGATTCACCCCCCCCCCTCTTAGTTGTCTTCGGGACCTAACAATTGGTATCAAAGCTTAGTCCTCTTTTGCAGAAGTTTAACAGCTTGAGGAGATCCAATGTCTACAAACTATTTCAGGATGGACAATCCTAAACTTGATGGAACCAAGTATGGCATATGGAAGATTAGAATGGAGACACAACTGAATTGCATTGGAAAAGACATCTAAGAAGTTACAAAGAATGGTTATACTGTTGCTGTACCAGGTCAACCTAGTCCAGCTAACTTGACAAAAGATGAGGAAAATGATTGCAAAGCAAGAGAAGCACTTTTGAGCACATTAACCATCTGCATGTCTTCAAACTTCCATCTTAGGCTTTCTTCCTTAGCCTGTTTTACGTGCTCATCACCACCATAGATATTTTAAAGAGCATCCCATACCTCTTTGGGATTTACCTTGTCCTGAACATCAATAAATTTGATGTTAGAAAGACTACTAATAAGGGCTTTCATGACTTGCCCATTTTCTTGCATCTCTCTCTTTTGGTCATCGGTGAGAGTACCGGTAGGAACAACATAGACATTTTCAATATAACTCCAATGTTGAGCACCCATGCTTCTGATGAATATCTTCATCCTATCTTTCCATATACCAAAATTTTCCCTATTAAACTTTGGACCTTCCCTCTTCATCATTTTATTAGGATCTTTTCCTCAAGCGGTTAAGCTTACAACACAGAGGACTTGGAGGCGCTCTGATACCAATTGATAAATCAATGATGAACCACTAGTACCAAACCGGTACTGAGAGGAGGGGATGAATCAATACAAACACAAATACAGTCCAGAACCTGTTTGACAGCAAATACTCCAAATGGCTAACAAACAGGGATACTGGTTAAAATAGAGTGCAACCGGTAACATCTAGTACAACTCAATCAGTCATGAACTGGTCACTCACTAAGCTTCCCGCTTAGCTCAATACTACAATATCATTATGCTCTCATGCATGAACAGGTAAACTTAACATCAGATCTTCACAACAGTGAGTTCAATATGTTTTATAGACAGGCATAAAACATAGAACCATCATATGCTCAACAGGTAAAACAAAGCATCACAAGATAAAAGCATTACACATGACACACATATTTTTTCATGTGGAAACCCAACTGGGAAAAACCACGGTGGGGATGAATACCCACAAGTTGCTTTTGAACTCTGTTGAAGTCCACTCTATTAGGAGCCTTGTCTGGTTAAAGACATTACAATAGGTTCTGCTAGGAACCGATCCTATTAGGGATCACCCGATTAAGGGATAGCTATAATACCTGGTTAAGGGTTAAACCCGGTAGGGTTACCTTGTTAGAGGATTTCAAGAACTCAATAGCTAAAGGATCTCCAGAGCTCTATATCTTCTCAAAACTCATTAACTTCGAGTTACCCAGTTAAGGGATTTGAATCAAGCCTGTTAAGACCACCTTGTTAAGGGATTTTACATCAAGCCAGTTAAGGCTACCCTATTAGGGGATTTTACAATTGTTGAAGTGGTTAGAGATCAACAGGAATTACAATGATCTCGTAACAACACTCAATGCTAATGCAGATCTATTTTGGCTCCTCTTCACCTTCTGCACATTCACTTTGTAGGTATCTCTTCTCTCCTTTGGTCTGGCAAGAATCATGTATCTCTTTCCTTGGATACACACTCACAACTTTTTCCAACAACCTTAGAAAGAAACACAACATCGACCTTATAGGAAATAGATAGGTCGATAGCAAAAACCCTAAACCCTAATCCTGTTAGGTTAAACAATTCAAGCGGTTCAATCCTGACCGTTGAATCATACTGCATTAAATGCAATAGTCTTGAATCAATCTCAAGACATTCTCCATCATCCATTTTACACCGATTTCATGGCAGTTGATATCCCATCACACATTATCACCATTTGACAGGCTTCGCACATTCCCGAGGTAGATAGGAATAGTCTTCTTCATGCAAGATCCTTCACGCACACAGAGCTTACATGGAAGCATGATCTATTCACCATTATACTACTAACTCATCACACAAAGATCATCGATTGAGTCACACAGGCTTGAGATATTCCAACCGTAAATCTTGAAGTGGAAACTACCTACCAACTGGTAGTAACACAATGCTTCCATGTGCCGGTTCCCATAACTGCATGCCGGTTCATCTTGAACAAATATGCCACTTCCCTTTGGCATATAAACCGGTTCATACATATGCCAGTTCCTCTCTTTTTTTTCACTTATCACATGTGCCGGTTCACACCATGTCACATATTGACATCAATGACAACATACAGTATCATTATGTCTTCATGCCAGTTCACATAATGCCAACAGAGTCAACTTAGAAACAGATGATCTATTTATAGCATTAGATAACTTAGAAAATGATAACCCAAATACTCTAGGCATTCTCATCTCTGACAGAAGCAAAGAATCTCCTGACTATGCCAAACATGATAAGAGAAGAGGTAGGAGATCCCTTGCTGAACTGAGAAAAAAGGATGGAGATGCCAAGGGTCAGGGTAAAATATATACTCTTTTTAATGCAAGGGAGGGGAAGTTCCTCCCTAGAAAGCCATGAAAATCATAACATGGAATGTTAGGGGTCTGAATGCCCCTAACAAACAATGCATCTTAAAGCATTGCATCTTTGATTCTAAACTAGATATAATGTTAATCCAAGAAACCAAAATGAACTCCGCTGAGATAGTCCTTTTTGAGAAAAAACTAGGCATTAGACAGCTAAAGTACTCCCCTGTTATAGGGGCCTCAGGGGGCTTAGCCATCATTTGGGACTCTAGATTCATCTCGTTTAAACCTTTAGAGATTAAGAAAAATTGGATGGGAGGAGAAGTAGTAAGTTATAAAAATAACCTAAGATTCAAATTGATTAATGTTTGCGGTCCTATCCAAAATAGGGATAAGGCTAGGGTGTGGGTGGAACTGGAGTCTTTCCTCAAAAGTTTCCCAAATGATGTATGCATCATTGGGAGAGATTTCAATGCTATCACTAAGGTAGCAGACAAAAGAGGAGGTAACAACAAACTTCCTCCAGCGGTTGTAGATTTCAATCATTGGATCAATAGGAACTCCTTGTTGGAAATCTAGACGGCAGAAAATGCGTTCACTTGGAATAATAGAAGGCTTGGTTTCTATAACATTGCTGAGAAAATAGATAGGTTCTTTATCCATGGGGGGCTCTTGGAGCTTAACTTTACCCTGAATGTAGAACCCCTCCCTTTAGCAGGATCTGACCATTTCCCACTCCAACTAATCTTATTATCTCACCACTGCCCTAAAAAATGTCCCTTCAATTTTGAGATCATGTCGTTCAAAGATGATAACCTTTTAAATTTAATTGAGAACTGGTGGAGAAGCTCTATTTTCTCTGGTTTGAAGATGTTTATTATCACAAGCAAGTTAAATCTTATCAAAAGGAAGCACTTAGAATGGAACAGGACTAATTTTGGAAATATTTTTGATAAAAACTCCTAATAGAAAATGATCTTAAGAATGTTAACATTGAGGTTCTTGAGAAGGGGGTGGATGAACATCTCTTCCTCAAAGAAAAGGCTCTACTCTCTGAGTTTGAAAATACACTCTCAAATGAAGAGATCTTTGGAAACGAAAATCAAGGGAGACTTGGTTGAGTGATGGGGACCGAAATACTAAGTTTTTCCACAATAGTAATAAGTAGAGGCAATGGTTCAATCGAATTTCTAAAATTAAGAATTGCCAGGGTTCCATCCTGTCTAAACCAGATAATGTTGCCTTTGAGGCAGCAATGTTTTTTGATAAAATCTTAAACAATATTGAAGGCTCCAAGCTCAGAGGCCAACTCAATATTGTTGGCATTATGTGAACCAATATGAGGACATAATGACATTGTATGTTGTCATTGATGTCAATATGCTGAAGAGGTGAGAACTGGCATATGTGAGAATCGGTATAACACTATGAACTGACATTTGTGCCAAAGTGAAGCGGTGTGTTTGTTCAAGGTGAACCGTCATATGGTTATGGGAACCAGCACATGGAAGCGTTGTATGACTACCGGTTGGTAGTCTCAACTTCAGGGTTTCTGGTTGAAGTGCTTCAAGCCTATGTGGCTCAACTGATGACTTTGTGTGATGAGTTAACATTGTAACAAAGAATAGATTGTGTTGCCATGTAAGCCTTGTGTGCGTGAAGGATATTGTATGTAGGAGATTGTTCCTATCTACCTCGGGAATGTATGAAGTCTGTAAACGGTGATAACATGTGATGGGTTATCAGCTGCTATGAAAATGGTGGAAAATGAACGATGGAGAATGTCTTGAGATTGGATCAAGACTGTTGCATTTAATGTAGTGTGCTTAATGGTCATGATTGAACCATTTGAATTCCTTAATCTAACAAGTTTAGGGTTTAGGTTTTATGCTACTGACCTATCTGTTTTCCTATAAGGTCGATGTTGTGATTCTTTCTAGGGTTGTTGGCAAAAGTTGTGTCTGTGTATCTAAGAGAAAAGATACGTGATTCTTGCTAGACCAGAGGAGAGAAGTGATACCTGCAGAGTGTAAGTGTAGAAGGTGAAGAGGAGCTTAAGCGGATCTGCATTAGCATTGAGTGTTGTTACTAGATCATTGTAATACCTGTTAATCTCTAACCACTTCAACAATTGAGAAATCCCTTAATAGGGTAGCTTTAACCGGCTTGCTGAAAATCCTTTAATAGGGTGACTCAAAACCATTGAGTTCTTGAAATCCTCTAACAAGGTAACCTTTAACAGGGTTTAACCCTTAACTGGGTATTCTAGCCATCCCTTAACTGGGTGATCCCTAACAGGATCAGTTCCTAATAGAACCTATTGTATCAGTCTTTAACCGGACAAGGCTCCTAATAGAGCAGACTTCTAAAGAGTTCAAAAACAAGCTTGTGGGTATTCATCCCCATCGTGGTTTTTCCTAGTTGGGTTTCCACATGAAAAATATGTTTGTCATGTGTGATGTCTTCTTGATGTGATGCTATGTTGTTTTCTGTCAAGTGGTGAATCATGCTGATCTAGTTGTTTATATGTATATCTTTGATGGTAGATTACCTATTCATGCATTAGGGTGAAATGGAAATGAAGTGTTAGATTGTATGAGAAGATAAGTGTCAACCATTTTATGCTTGTCTCAGTTATTCTGGATTTGGTCGGTTGTACTCTATTTAAGGACTGGTCTTACTGTTTGTCTATCAATGCATAGTGTCTGTAGGCAAACCGGTTCAAGAGTGTGTTTTTGTCTATACTGATTCACCCCCCCCTCTCAGTACCAATTTGGTACTATTCGTTCATCATTGAGCTATCAAATATTATCAAGAATCTTCCAAAACTCATTAACAATGACCACAATAAAATCCTGTCAAAGAAATTCTCTAAGGAGGAGGTTAATTCTGTCCTTATGAAGATGAATCTTGACAAGGCCTCGGGCCTGGACGGCTTCCCCACTAGCTTTTTCCAAAAATGTTGGGGTTTTATGGGGATAGAGATCACAGATGCCTTAGAAGGTATTAGGAACTCTGGTAAGATTCTCAAAGAAATCAACAATACCTTCTTAGCTCTCATCCCCAAAAAAGAGAATCCTGAAAGCTTTAATGACTTCAAACCAATAGCCCTTTGCAACACTCTGTACAAACTCTTAACCAAAACCCTAGTAGCTAGACTCTGGAATCTTCTCCCCATTATCATTAGTGAATAACAAACCGACTTTGTAGCAAATAGATCAATCTATGATGGGGTTATTATAGCCCAAGAGGCGATTCATTCAGTCCAGCTCAACAGGGCCCCAAGTATGCTAGTCAAATTAGACATAAGCAAAGCTTACGACAAAGTTGATTGGTGCTTCCTATGTAAATGCTTGGAGGCCTTTGGATTTTCCAAATCTTGGATCAACCTAATCTTTGAATGTATATCCACCCCCAAATTCTTGGTCTTGGTTAATGGTTACCCAGAAGGTTTCTTCAGCAGCTCAAGAGGGCTCAGGCAAGGAGATCCTATGTCCCCCTTCCTCTTCATCATCATGGTTGAAGCCCTAGGTAGATCCATCTCTAAGGCTAAAGAGGAAGGTGCGATCCAAGGAATCCCCATTACTAGAGGCCTCCCTCCCTTTACCCACCAGCAATTTGTTGATGACACGATGCTTTTTGGGCAGGGAAGTCTAAGGGAAGTGAGTGCCTTCAAAGGCATCCTTAATTCCTATATGCTAGCCTCGGGTCAAGAGGTGAATCTGGCCAAGTCTGCAGTTTTTATGTTCAACATAGACCCCTCCTTAGGAAAAGTGATCAGCAATGTCCTAGAGATTAGTGAAGGAACTCTTCCTTGCAAATACCTAGGCATTCCCCTTGACAAGGGTAGAAGATCCTCAAAATTATGGGACAACTTGGTGGATAAAATCAAGTCTAGGATTAACACTTGGAAAGGAAAATGGCTCTCATTTGTAGGTAGAGCAACCTTGGTTAGATCAGTCTTGTCAGCTATGCCCATTTACCATCTCTCCTGTCAACATTTATCTTCTTCTATACTTGGAGAGCTCAACAAGCATCTCAAGAATTTCTTTTGGCAAGGTGCTAATGACAACCATAAAATATCACTCATATCCAAGGACAAGATATGAAAACCTAAAGAAGAAGGAGGAGTTGGCATTAAAAACCTTTGTGATCAAGGCAAAGCCTTGGGTGCCAAGTTGGTCTAGAGAATGTTAAAAACCCCCCACCTCAAATGGGCTCGCTTGCGGCACCAAAAATACCTTAATGGAGGGAATCCTATCCAAATCTTTAAAAAAACCAACCCTCCTAGAGGGTCCTACCTATGGAATTTTATGTTAGACTGCAGGAGGATTATCTCTGACATACTTACTTGGAACCTGGGGTTTGGGGATAAAGCTCTTTTCTGGTCAGATTCATGGGGTGGATATAAGGCTATTGATAATATCCATGACTTTGGTGCTACTCGTATCCTTCTTGAATCTCATAGAGGACCCCTATTAAACAACTATATCTCTCCTTTAGAGGATGGGGCTGGTTGGCAGTGGATCAAAAGGGAGATAATGTAAACAGAAAGGATACACACTATCTCCTTCTTGGGTCCTCTAAAAATCTAGGAGAGAAACTAAAGACAAACCAATGTGGATATTCTTACCTTTTCTAGTGAATAAGAGATGCTCTAGGAGAGGTACAAGTATGATTCGTTTCAACATCATCCCTAGGAGGATTAGTAAAGGTATCACTTGAGACCATCCACTAAGCCTTTGATGAAATCAAAACATTCCATGATGAAATATTATATGAAATAATACCTTCACCAGCCTGGTATTATCCTTATTTTAATTATATTGCACCTCCTTAATATAAACCACTGAATACTATCTTCAATCTCCTTTAGAGGATGAAGATAGTTTCAAAAATAACTATCTTTAATGATGTTGTCAGTTTAATTTTGAAATCCCCCAAGAAGGAGATAGTGTGTATCCCTGTTTACATTATAGTGTCCATCAACCAGCCCCATCTCCTTTAGAGGATGGGGCTGGTTGGCAGTGGATCAAAAGGGAGATAATGTAAACAGGAAGGATACACACTATCTCCTTCTTGGGTCCTCTAAAAATCTAGGAGAGAAACTAAAGACAAACCAACGTGGATATTCTTACCTTTTCTAGTGAATAAGAGATGCTCTAGGAGAGGTACAAGTATGATTCATTTCAACATCATCCCTAGGAAGGATACACACTATCTCCTTCTTGGGTCCTCTAAAAATCTAGGAGATAAACTAAAGACAAACCAACATGGATATTCTTACCTTTTCTAGTGAATAAGAGATGCTCTAGGAGAGGTACAAGTATGATTCATATAGCCTTTCCTTATATTGAATGGGATATGATAGCATCAATTATATACCACTCATCCATATTAAGATTCAATTAATATATTTCACAAATCAGCTCAACATTATAGTGTATCCCTGTTTACACTTATATAGATGGGGCTGGTTGATGGACACTATATGGTACATTTATATAAGGCCTTATTATCTTGTATCATCTGGATTAACAGGAAGCATACACACTATCTCCTTCTTGGGTCCTCTAAAAATCTAGGAGAGAAACTAAAGACAAACCAATGTTGATAATGCCTCTAACTGATTGAAGAATTGTGTTGATACATTGGGCTTCATGGATGGTTTGGAGTCCTAGAATGGGTTATGGTAGATGCTCTGCATCATAGTGAGACTCCTTTTCTAATTGACCAGTGTGCTCTAGGCTTTAAGCCTACCTACATGTGTAGGCCCCTATATTTTGTAATATTTTTTCATATGGCCAGTGGATTGATATTGTGGGTCAGAAATCCCATCGTGGTTTTTTCCTCTTTGAGGTTTTCCACGTATAATTCTCTGTGTTATGGTATTAATTTGTGTGATTATCTTATTGGTTTCTTTACTTATTTCAATCTTATATGTACTGGTATACCGGTTGGTGAATGCATGTTTTGATAAGGTTAAAATTGATCATTTCGGTAGAACACTGATTCACCCCCCCTCTCAGTGTTCTTGGATTCCAACAATTAGTATCAGAGCCTTGTGCCTTAGAGGAAGTTTAACATCTTGAGGAAGATCTTGAATCTAGGATCCATGGATATGAGTTTGAAGAAGAAACTTGAGGTAGCACTTGAAGGTTATGATGCTAAAAGGATGGAGAACTTGAAGTTACAAGATGAATTGAATTCTGCTCAAGAATTCATTCTTATCCTATAGGAGAGGTTGTCATTTGTTCAAGATAGGAGGAAGGAACTTTTCCAAAATCAAGATTGATGCAGAGGAAGGGTGTGGGAAATTAGTTTGAATGAGACCTTAATATTTATAAGGAGAATGCAAAAACTTATGGCAATTCTTAAATCAAAGAACATTGCCTTAGGTCAGAATGAGGACAAGCTCATCTGGGATGGCTCCCTAAGAGGAGAATACAACTCCAAGGATGGGTACTCTCTCATCTCCAAATCATTTATAAGACCTATGATTGAGCTTTTCTTAAAACTTTGTTTGGATAAATACTGTCTGCCTAAGGTAGGTATCTTCTCCTGACTTGCGGTTCAGAACAAGCTCCTAACTGCGGACAAATTTATAAGAATGGGGTATGAGGGACCTAGTAGATGTCCTCTTTGCAAGGCAGATGAGGAAGACACTAATCATATCCTCCTTAACTGCCCCTTTGCTCACAAATGTTGGATCTGGTTCACCAACAACTTGAATGGTCTGCGGCCTTCCCCCACACCATCTTTGGAATACTCAAGGCATAGCCTCTCCTCAAGCATGGCTATCTCTTTGGAGGTTTATGGATAGCTCTTCCTTCTTCCATTATGTGGGAACTATGGAAGGAGAGAAATAGACATCTCTTTAAGAATGAAAAACTAGAGGTTCCCAGAATCATTAACAGGATAGAGTCAGCTATCACTGAGCTCATGAACAACCGACTGTCATTAGGCACATTGAAGAATGCCTCTATCACTTATTGGGATGAAAAGATGAAAAAACATTGGGTAGGCTTATCCTTTCCTCCCTTTGTAGGAGATGGTCCTATTGCAAGTCTTCGATCAAGGGATGCATGCAGATGGCAGCCCCCAGGCGAAGGTTGGGTGAAGCTAAAATTTGATGGGGCATCCCGTGGCAACCCAGGGCAAGCAGGGATAGGATATGTTGTTCATAATTGGGAAGGCAAGGAACTAGCAACCCTTGCCTCTCTGGTTGGCATCAACACCAACAAATGGGCAGAACATATGGCCCTAGTGGAGGGTCTAAATTTATGTAGGAAACTAGGAGTTAATAACCTGGAAATTGAAGGAGATTTGGCTATAATTGTCAATGCTCTGAGGAAAGGTAGTATGCCTAATTGGAGACTATATACTTTGTTATCAAAAGCTCTTGACTTATGCAGATATTTTGATAGGTTCATAGTCAATCATATTTATAGGGAGGGAAATAAAAGAGCGGATGAGTTGGCCAACTTGGGAGCCAATGGCATCAATCTCTTGTCTGTGCCACCTTAAGGCAACCCCCTCTTTTGTTTTCATGTCCTAAGTGGTCGTTAGCATGTTTCTCCTTTCATCCCCTTATGTTTCTCTTGCCCAGACTCTGTTTTAACCCCCTTATTTATTCCTCTTCCTACCCCCTATATTTACGTATAGATACTCAGACAAACATTCAGTTTAAATATGCCCATATATTTGTTCACCCAGACTTTAACTCAAGTAGTTAGGCTCAATCCATGGTCGGATATAATCATTAGAACACAAATCTCAATCATATGTTTTTATTCCTCTCCTTCATACCCATTTAGTCTTCCATCCTTTAGCCCAAGGAGAGGCCCCTCGTCTAATATTTTTGTATATACTTATCTAGGAACTTTCATTATCAAACCCTCACCTTGATTCGGTCATCCATCCTCACATTCAGCCTCTCATCGACAAATATATATATATATATATATATATATACATACATACATATATATATATATATGTATATATATATGTGTATATATATGTATATATACATATATATATATGTATATATGTATATATACATATATATATATATATGTATATATGTATATATACACACACATATATATATATGTATATATGTATATATACATATATGTATAGATACATATATATATGTATATATACATATATGTATAGATACATATATATATATGTATATATGTATATATATACACACATGTATATATG